>NC_090444.1:223807312-224432312 GCF_031143425.1 Pleurodeles waltl | reverse complement strand
ACCGCCATCTGGACCATCCTCCTGCAGAAAAGGCACCTGGCGTCGCAAAGCAAGATTGTGAAGCACACAGCAGGCCACGATGATATGGCACACCTTCTTTGGTGAGTACATTAGGGATCCCCCTGTCATATGCAGGCACCTAAACCTGGCCTTCAGGACCCCGAAGGTCCTTTCTATGATCCTCCTAGTGCGCCCATGGGCCTCATTGTACCATTCCTCTGCCCTGGTCCGGGGATTCCTCACTGGGGTCAGTAGCCACGACAGGTTGGGGTAACCAGAGTCACCAATTAGCCACACACGGTGTCTCTGTAGCTGTTCCATCACAAAAGGGATGCTGCTATTTCGCATGACATACGCGTCATGCACTGACCCAGGGAACTTGGCATTTACATGGGAGATGTACTGGTCAGCCAAACAGACCACCTGGACATTCATCGAATTATAACTTTTTCTGTTTCTGTACACCTGCTCACTTTCTTTGGGGGGAACCAAAGCCACATGGGTCCCATCAATGGCACCAATGATGTTGGGGATGTGTCCAAGGGCATATAAATCACCCTTCACTGTAGCCAATTTGCCCACCTCAGGGAAAATAATGTAGCTCCGCATGTATTTCATCAGGGCAGACAACACTCTGGACAAAACCTTAGAAAACATAGGCTGAGACATCCCAGATGATATGGCCACTGTTGTCTGAAAAGACCCACTTGCCAAAAAATGGAGTACTGACAGAACCTGCACCAGAGGGGGAATCCCTGTGGGTTGGCGGATGGGGGACATCAGGTCTGGCTCCAGCTGGGCACACAGTTCATGTATAGTTGCTCTGTCAAGCCGGTATGTAAGTATGATATGTCGTTCTTCCATTGTCGACAGGTCCACCAGCGGTTGGTACACGGGAGGATTCATCCTTCTCCTCGCAAGTCCCAGCGGACGGTGCCTAGGAAGGACAACATGGAGCACAGAGTCAAGCAACCCACAGGTTCGTACAAACAGCTTGCACAGTACACAAATCGCTATGCATTGAAAGGCTTGTATGAGTGGCAATGCAAGGCCTAGGCCTGTGTGACGCAGTAGAAATCATGCCATGTGGGCCCTTGAAATGGCAGCTGCCTGACCTGCGAAGTGTGACAGTGGGATGTGAGGTCACTGCGCTGGCGTGGCACACCGTGGCGGTAGGCGGTCGAAGACCGCGGCGCAAAGAAGCATTGGTTAACATTGAACCCTATGGGTCTCAGGAGCCAATGACGATGTGCGCCGGCGGTCACGGCACGCACCGCCGCGGGTGTGACCGCCATTTTCTATCAGCTTAATCACTCGAGACCTGATCATCCACAGGAGAGGACCTATACTGCAAGTGCTGCTGTGACCTCGTTCTGGGAGATACAATGGCTGCTGCGACTGGGGAAAGGGCCCCTGCCTTCAGTTCCGAAGAATTGGAGAAACTTGTCGATGGGGTCCTCCCCCAGTATGCGCTACTCTACGGTCCTCCAGACCAACAGGTTAGTATACACGGTGCACGTAGAATGGGCTATGCCTGTGTTGAGTGGGGTGTATGTAAGATGGTGGGGAGGGGAGCGAATGAGGAGTGCAACGCACGAACGATGAGAGCATGTGCCACATGGCAAGGTTGGGGAGGGGGGGGCCACTCACATTGACCAGGCAGAAAACTGATGCGATATCCTTTACCACCCTGTACATGTCACATAGGTCAGCGCCCATCAGAAGATCGACATTTGGCGTGCCATCGCCAAGGACGTCCGGGCCCTGGGGGTCCACAACAGACGGGGCACCCACTGCCGAAAGAGGTGGGAGGACATCCGCCGCGGGACCAGAAAGACCGCTGAGTCTCTGCTGGGGATGGCCTCCCAACATAGGAGGGGTGCCAGCCGCCAATTGATCCCCCTGATGTCCCGGATCCTGGCGGTGGCCTACCCCGATTTGGATGGGCGCGTGAGGACATCACAGCAGACACAAGGGGGTGAGTATAAGCACATTCTGCTATCTTTGCACGCAGTGAAGGTGTCTGGGTGGGGGAGGAGGGCTGTGGCTATCTCCAGGCCAGGACGCATTCTGTAGGCTAGGCCCCTCCGTTAGACACGGCCCTGTCCCCCCGTCCCCCACCTCTGTAGGGTGCCAAGTACAGCTATACATGGTCCGGCCTCACCCATGTGTGCATTTGTCATCCAGAAACCTGTAGGCCTAGTCACAATAACTGAGTAGTGTACCCCGATTGCGCGGCCTAGTTCAGGGGGCTTCTGTGTCTGTCCTCTCCGACAACGGTGTTGCCAATGCATGCACTCAACCTGTCTTCATTTCTCCCCCCCCCCATTTTCTTTGTCTTCCTGTTCATGTGTGCATTAGCATCATCAGGTGGAGGAGAAGTGGCATCGGCGCACGAGGGAGCTGCATCTCACATGGCCCCGGAGGGCCATACAACAGACTCCGAGTACACCAGTGAGACGGAGGGCGAGTGGAGCTCCACAACGGGGACCCGTGGAGACGTCAGCGACACCGACACGTCCTCGGAAGGGAGCTCCCTAGCGGTGGCGGCAACATCCGTGCCCACCGCCACAACAGGTACAGCCGCCACCCAGCGCACCAGCCCCGCCCTCCCAGCAGCCCCTCAGCCTTCGCTCCGTGCCCGCTCGCCCAGGAAGGCGGGCATCTCCTTCGCCCCAGGCACCTCAGGCCCTGCCCCAGTTACCCCTGCTGCCCTCAGTGAGGAGGTCATTGACCTCCTCAGGACACTCATTGTTGGGCAGTCTACCCTTTTGAATGCCATCCAGGGTGTAGAAAGGGAGGTGCATCGGAGCAATGCATACCTGGAGGGCATTCATTCGGGTCAGGCTGCCCATCAGCGATCGTTCAACGCTCTGGCCTCAGCACTGACGGCAGCCATTGTCCCTGTCTCCAGCCTCCCTCTTCTGACTCCCTCCACCCAGTCCCAGTCTCCTGTTCCTCTGCCTATCCCATCCACACCATCAGACCAGCCTGCACACACCTCAACACCCAAGGGCAGCTCATCCAGACATAAGCATCACAGATCACACAAGCATTCATCCAAGCAACATCCAGATGCAGACATGCCAACAGTCACTACCACCTCTGTGTCCCCCACCTCCTCATCTCCCTCCTCCCTCCCTGTGACGTCTCCACTCACACCTGCATGCACACCACCATCAGCCAGTACTTCCATCACCAGCACACCCTCCATTACAGTCCGCACACGTGCAGTCACCACCCCCACTACCATTTACACATCCCCTGTGTCCTCTCCCAGTGTGTCTGTCACCCCTTCTTCCAAAGCACACAAACGCAGGCAGCCACCCACCCAACAGCCATCCACCTCACGACAGCCTCCGTCACAGGCACCTGCACCCAAAGACAGCACACTTGACTCTCCTACAACCACATCCTCTTCCTCCACTCCCAAACCCACTACACCTACCCGTCCCTGTCCTTCCCAAGTCCTTTTCCTTTCCAACCTTGAGCTCGTTCCAATCACTGACCCACCCCCTCCATCTGGTAAGAGTAAAAAAGCACCTCAGCCACCACCAGCCCTGCATCTACTGTGACCAAAGTGCAGGGCTATTGGAGTCCACCTGATCCTAGGGCAGGAACATCGGCCAGCAGCAAGGGGACAGCCAGCCCACCCCCTGGGAAGAGGACAAAAAAGAAAAAGGCTAGGCGCGACAAGAGTGAGACGGCTGCCACCAAGGACAGTAGCCTTGCCCCGTCACCTGCCACATCATCCAAGGGAGGCAAGGGCCACAGAGCTTCAGCGAAGGAGGGCAAGGGCAGCAGGGCGGAGAAGTCAGGCAGGAGGCGAGCTGCCCAGGAGTGCCCCACCAGCCCCATTCTGGGTGTGACGGACGACACCCACGGGCCCAGGACTCCATCACAGGAGGGCGCTGCGACCGCAAGTTCGGATGGTGAATGAGCAGGAAGTCTTGCCCAGGTCTGGCTCCCTAGACACACAGGACAAGCACAGCTGAACAGGGCCCCGCCGGGAGGTGCACCGCTGAACAGGGACCCGCCGGGAGGAGCACCGCTGAACAGGGACCCGCCGGGAGGAGCACCGCTGAACAGGGGCCCGCCGGGACAAGAACCGCTGAACAGGGCCCCGCCGGGAGGAGCACCGCTGAACAGGGCCCCGCCGGGAGGAGCACCGCTGAACAGGGCCCCGCCGGGAGGAGCACCGCTGAACAGGGACCCGCCGGGACAAGAACCGCTGAACAGGGCCCCGCCGGGAGGAGCACCGCTGAACAGGGCCCCGCCGGGACAACATCCGCTGAACAGGGGCCCGCCGGGAGGAGCACCGCTGAACAGGGGCCCGCCGGGACAAGAACCGCTGAACAGGGCCCCGCCGGGACAACATCCGCTGAACAGGGGCCCGCCGGGAGGAGCACCGCTGAACAGGGCCCCGCCGGGACAACATCCGCTGAACAGGGGCCAGCCTGGACAAGAACCGCTCCGCTGGGCCCTTCATCTCAAGCACCGCTCCGCTGGGCCCTTCATCTCAAGCACCGCTCCGCTGGGTCCCGCCGTCTCTGCACCGCTCCGCTGGGGCCTTCATCTCAAGCACCGCTCCGCTGGGCCCTTCATCTCAAGCACCGCTCCGCTGGGCCCTTCATCTCAAGCACCGCTCCGCTGGGTCCCGCCGTCTCTGCACCGCTCCGCTGGGTCCCGCCGTCTCTGCACCGCTCCGCTGGGGCCTTCATCTAAAGCACCGCTCCGCTGGGCCCTTCATCTCAAGCACCGCTCTGCTGGGGCCTTCATCTCAAGCACCACTCCGCTGGGTCCCGCCGTCTCTGCACCGCTCCGCTAGGGCCTTCATCTCAAGCACCGCTCCGCTGGGCCCTTCATCTCAAGCACCGCTCCGCTGGGGCCTTCATCTCAAGCACCGCTCCGCTGGGTCCCGCCGTCTCTGCACTGCTCCGCTGGGCCCTTCATCTCAAGCACCGCTCCACTGGGCCCTTCAACTCAAGCAACGCTCCGCTGGGCCCTTCATCTCAAGCACCGCTCCGCTGGGTCCTGCCGTCTCTGCACCGCTCCGCTGGGTCCCGCCGTCTCTGCACCGCTCCGCTGGGCCCTTCATCTCAAGCACCGCTCCGCAGGGCCCTTCATCTCAAGCACCGCTCCGCTGGGGCCTTCATCTCAAGCACCGCTCCGCTGGGCCCTTCATCTCAAGCACCGCTCCGCTGGGGCCTTCATCTCAAGCACCGCTCCGCTGGGTCCCGCCGTCTCTGCACCGCTCCGCTGGGGCCTTCATCTCAAGCACCGCTCCGCTGGGCCCTTCATCTCAAGCACCGCTCCGCTGGGTCCCGCCGTCTCTGCACCGCTCCGCTGGGCCCTTCATCTCAAGCACCGCTCCGCTGGGCCCTTCATCTCAAGCACCGCTCCGCTGGGCCCTTCATCTCAAGCACCGCTCCGCTGGGGCCTTCATCTCAAGCACCACTCCACTGGGTCCCGCCGTCTCTGCACCGCTCCGCTGGGGCCTTCATCTCAAGCACCGCTCCGCTGGGCCCTTCATCTCAAGCACCGCTCCGCTGGGGCCTTCATCTCAAGCACCGCTCCGCTGGGTCCCGCCGTCTCTGCACCGCTCCGCTGGGGCCTTCATCTCAAGCACCGCTCCGCTGGGCCCTTCATCTCAAGCACCGCTCCGCTGGGTCCCGCCGTCTCTGCACTGCTCTGCTGGGTCCCGCAGTCTCTGCACCGCTTCGCTGGGCCCTTCATCTCAAGCACCGCTCCGCTGGGCCCTTCATCTCAAGCACCGCTCCGCTGGGGCCTTCATCTCAAGCACCTCTCCGCTGGGCCCTTCATCTCAAGCACCGCTCCGCTGGGGCCTTCATCTCAAGCACCGCTCTGCTGGGTCCCGCCGTCTCTGCACCGCTCCGCTGGGGCCTTCATCTCAAGCACCGCTCCGCTGGGCCCTTCATCTCAAGCACCGCTCCGCTGGGCCCTTCATCTCAAGCACCGCTCCGCTGGGTCCCGCCGTCTCTGCACCGCTCCGCTGGGTCCCGCTGTCTCTGCACCACTCCGCTGGGCCCTTCATCTCAAGCACCGCTCCGCTGGGCCCTTCATCTCAATCACCGCTCGCTGGGGCCTTCATCTCAAGCACCGCTCCACTGGGCCCTTCATCTCAAGCACCGCTCCGCAGGGGCCTTCATCTCAAGCACCGCTCCACTGGGTCCCGCCGTCTCTGCACCGCTCCGCTGGGGCCTTCATCTCAAGCACCGCTGGCCCATTGACAGTGCCGGTTCTGTGTCGACCAGGGCTTCAGGAAGCACTCTGGGCACCTTGCCTCCTCCATTAACAGTGGAGTCGGTAATCCATCTGATGGACTGTGGCTTTGCACTTCCCAGGATGGAACAGTGGCCAACCCACCCACTGTAGAGACTCGAGAGACTGTGGCTTTGCACTCCCCAGGATGGAACAGTGGGCAAGCCACCCACTGTAGAGACTCGAGAGACTGTGGCTTTGCACTCCCCAGGATGGAACAGTGGGCAAGCCACCCACTGTAGAGACTCGAGAGACTGTGACTTTGCACTCCCCAGGATGGAACAGTGGGCAAGCCACCCACTGTAGAGACTTGTGAGACTGTGGCTTTGCACTCTCCAGGATGGAACAGTGGGCAAGCCACCCACTGTAGAGACTTGTGAGACTGTGGCTTTGCACTCCCCAGGATGGGACAGTGGGCAAGCCACCCACTGTAGAGACTTGTGAGACTGTGGCTTTGAACTCCCCAGGATGGGACAGTGGGCATGGAGGCCCCTCGTGAATCTGGCGTCAAGGACTCATGTGGCTGAGGTGCCCCCCCTTCCCTTCCCCCTGAGGTGCCTGTAGTTTTATCATCTGATGCCCCAGCAGTGTTCTCTCCAATGGTATCTGGTCTCCTGTGTGTGCTTTGCCCATGTGTTTGTGCACATTGGCCCACGGACTATGGAACTTTGAGGGTATGTGCAGGACTTATTGCCTATGTATATATTGTTGACTCTGTTCATTCCTTATTTTTGTATCTTTTATATGGCATATTTCACATACCTTTAATGGAGCTATTTCTACATATATTTTATAGATCATTTTAATTGTGTCTTTGCATTATTCCGGTGGGTTTGGGGGGTGTCACTCTGACTTGTTGCTCGGCATTGGGGTGTAGGTATTTGTGGTGGGGGGGTGGGTGTATGGCACATGTGTGTGCGCGTAAGCTTTCCTCCTCCCCCCTCGCCTGTGTCGTAGGTGCAGTACTCACCGTTGTCGTCTGCGCCGGCGTTCATACTCCTGGTAGATGAGCAGGTAGACAATAGCTGGTAGGATGTTTAATTTGGGTGCCATGCTGTCCTCCTTCCTTGTGGAGTGTGTATAGGTGAGCGTTTTCCCGTTCGTAGTCTGTTTCCGCCGTGTTTTTATCGGCGGGGCTCCCGCCCCGGAAAAGGTGGCGGATTGGTGAGTTGTGATAGGGTGGGCGGTACATTGTCTGCCGCCTGCCTGTTGGCGGTGACCGCCGCGCTGTTTGTCTGTCCCGCCGTGGCGGTCGGAGTGTTAAAGTGGCGGGCTGTGTTGGCGGTTCCCGCCAGGGTCAGAATTCCTTTTTTTGGACCGCCTGCCTGTTGGCGGGTTGGCCGCCGCTTTATCACCGACCGCCAGGGTCAGAATGACCCCCTATGTGTTTCATGGCTGTGCACCCCTCTGAGTTATGGCTTAAAAGAACACAAGCAGTGAAAGTGATGTTTAAAAAAGCTGAGTCATAGTGGGTGAGAGAGTAAGAAAAATAATTTCACAAGAAAATAAGAGAAAATCAGAAACAAAGAAGATAGATGGGGTATGAGCCAGATAAACTCACTCTGCTACAGACTAGTATTGCTGAAGGACACTATGACAAATCATAATGCATTGCAATATCATGCATTATCTTCAAAAAACTGCATCAACTGGCACTATTTTGTGTCCAACTATTGTTGGGGGTAAGAACCACATCATGAAAAAAATATCTGCCCCTCCCTACAATTATTTCTCAATTATTCTATTCAATCAGCAATGTGTAAATATCTGTAGACTTATTTAAACATTACAGTTAAGTCATGTTACTGTTTTAAAAATGCAGTCAAATACCTGATGCCAAACATTCTATTATGGTCAGGCAGACCTTCTAACCTGTAAATGTATTCACAGTTTGATTATCAGAAGTGAGGGTGGAGGTTTTGAAGAGTATTTGAAGTCCCTTTCCTTTTGACACTTACTACTGGCTTAAATAAAAAATGACAAAAGATGTTAGTGATGGCCCGTTACATGTGATGCTGCTCATTTTTTCAGCTTAAAACAAAGCCCTGTTATCGGCATAATATTTCTATTGACCAGAGCCTGGCACCCCCCTGGGATCACTTGAGGCCCCCTAGGCGGTCGTCTCCCCAATTTGAAGATCCCTGGCATATGGGGACATTTGAGCTTGATCACAGAGCTCGCCGGATTGGGCATGTTTGGCTGGTAATCCAGCTGCTTGCCAGGGTTGTTTGATGTTCACAGTCTGATGCTTGTGAACATCCACTAATCTGGTTCCTAGTGAGTGTTCAGAGAGGTTTGCAAAGCCACTCAGCCCACATCCGTCTCCTTCCCTTTTCTCTTTCCCAACACAGAGTTACTGACACAGAGTTACTCATACTGGTCCACTTTTCCACTAGGTGAAACTTTCCTGTTTGCAAAAATCACAAATCTCAACTTTATGACTTCGGATTGGTGGTTTACTAAACATAAATTGAACATTTTGCACTTTGGAGTGACAGTTACGATTGCTAAATACGTTCTGAAGGAGACCACTAGAAACCAAGGTAATTAGACCTAACATATCTGAAATAAAAATATTTCTGCTAAGTAGGCTGAATGAGGGCAACTGGATCTAATGTGCCACAGATGCTCAAGGCAGGCAGTTTCAGTATGAATAAAACTAAAAGCATAGCAAGGCTATTACAAAACTGTGTGACTAATCCGCATTTGTTTTTATCTTGTCAGTTTGTTTAATCTTTGCTGAATAGTGCCTTGCTCCTCTTTTAAGTGATGTAAATTCCAGTGCCATAGCACACATGATTGATAAGCCTTAAGTGCTGTGTCCTTCACAGCTAAAACAGATTCCCAGCCTTGGGGTGAACAGCGTGCACAGACAGAGATTGCGGCTGTCATCTCAGCAACTGACAATCAAGGGGCCCAAAAAACCTAAACATGGTAATTTAACTTTTTTTGCTTTACAATGTTTGCATATAAAACGGAGGTACCGGCCGCCAATGACGATGAAAATCTAGAATTTTCTTGTCACCGGTGGCCGCCCGCTCTGGAACGCATGAAAGCTTGCACTGTTGATGATATGTTTACTTTGTGTCAACCTGAGCAATGCGTTTGAGTATATGAGTTAAAGTACCCAGAGCGTGCATTATAATGACATTGCAAGTCACCGAGTAGTTTCTCTGCAAGCACGAACGCTTTTGAGGTGACTTGCAATATCATTTTTACCTGCAGTATGGTAGACTTTATTCCTTTAAATACAAGACTGCACACAACCCCCACCATTCTGTAAAACCTTGGTATTACAGTACTAATTATGATCTAGATGTCCCTGCTGCTGGTAATGTGAAAACAAAGACACACATGCAGCTTGCAATTCGTTGCTGTTGGACCTGGCTTTTTGACAGGGACATCCCCAAACTTTTTGCCTCCTTCCTCCTATTTTTTTCTGACCTGTTGTTGTTGGCTTTTGACCTCTGGGCACTTTACCACTGCTAACCAGTGCTAAAGTGCATATGCTCTCTGTGTAAATTGTACTACTGATTGGTTTATCCATGATTGACTATTTAATTTACTTGTAAGTCCCTGGTAGAGTGCACTACATGTGCCTAGGGCAGGTAGATTAAATGCTACTAGTGGGCCTGCAGCACTGGTTGTGCCACCCACCTCAGTAGCCCCTTAACCCTGTCTCAGGCCTGCCATTGCAAGGCCTGTGTGTGCAGTTTCACTGCCACTTCGACTTGGCATTTAAAAGTACTTGCCAAGCCTAGAACTCCCCTTTTACTACATATAAGTCATCCCTAATGTGTGCCCTAGGTAACCCCTAGAGCAGGGTGCTGTGTAGGTAAAAGGCAGGACATGTACCTGTGTAGTTATATGTCCTGGTAGTGTGAAACTCCTAAATTCGCTTTTACACTACTGTGAGGCCTGCTCCTTTCATAGGCTAACATTGGGGCTGCCCTCATACACTGTTGAAGTGGCAGCTGCTGATCTGAAAGGAGCAGGAAGGTCATATTTAGTATGGCCAGAATGGTAATACAAAATCCTGCTGACTGGTGAAGTCGGATTTAATATTACTATTCTAGAAATGCCACTTTTAGAAAGTGAGCATTTCTTTGCACTAAAATCTTGTTGTGCCCTTCAATCCACGTCTGGCTAGGTTTAGTTGACAGCTCCTTGTGCATTCACTCAGACACACCCCAAACACAGGGTACTCAGCCTCACTTGCATACATCTGCATTTTGAATGGGTCTTCCTGGGCTGGGAGGGTGGAGGGCCTGCCCTCACACAAAGGACTGCCACACCCCCTACTGGGACTCTGGCAGACAGGATTGAGCTGAAAGGGAACTTGGTGCATTTCTTAGAGACTCTTTGAAGTCACCCCCACTTCAAAGGCACAACTTAGTATAAAACAGGGCCTCTGCCCTACCTCATCAGACACTTGCTGGAGAAGAAACCTGAACCAGAAACTACATCCTGCCAAGAAGAACTGCCTGGCTGCTCAAAGGACTCACCTGTCTGCTTTTCTACAAAGGACTGCTGCCTTGCTGTTGGCCTGCTGCCTTGCTGAACTCTTGCCTGGCTGTAAAAGTGCTCTCCAAGGGCTTGGATAGAGCTTGCCTCCTGTTCCCTGAAGTCTCAGGACCAAAAAGACTTCACTCTTCCTTTTGGACGCTCCATGCGCCGAACTTTTCGACGCACAGCTTGTTCTGCGGCAAGAAAAACGCCGCACACCGACGCTGATCAACGCGACGCCTTCGGGACGACCGAAACTTTGACGCACGGCCTCGCAAGGACAACGCCGCCCGACTTCCCGGGAGAAATCGATGCGACGCCTGCCGTGAGATCAAAACTTTGACGCACGGCCTCGCAAGGACAACGCCGCCCGACTCCGCAGGAGGACGCGACGCCTGCCGTGAGATCAAAACTTTGACGCACGGCCTCGCAAGGACAACGGCGCCAGACTCCGCAGGAGAAATCGACGCGACGCCTGCCGTGAGATCGAAACTTCAACGCGCAGCCCCGCAGAACGACGCGCAGCCGGAAAACAAGCAGGAAAATCCACGCACAGACCCGGGACATCTGGTAATCCCCGCGACCCACAGAAAGAGACTGTCCGAGCGCCGGAAAACGACGCCCGACTTCCCCGCGTGGAAAATAACGACGCAAGTCCGTGTGTGCTGGGGAGAAATTGACGCACACACCCTTTTTCCACGCACCTCTTCCTTTGTGGCCCTCTGAGGAGATTTTCCACCAGAAACCAGGTACTTTGTGTTTGAAAGAGACTCTGTTTACTTTCTAAAGACTTAAGACACTTTATATCACTTTTCAGTGATATATTTACAAATTCATATTGCAACTTTGATCGTTTTGACCTGAAGATACCCAGATAAATATTATATATTTTTCTAAATACTGTGTGGTGTATTTTTGTGGTGTTATGCTATGGTGTTGTATGATTTATTGCACAAATGCTTTACACATTGCCTTCTAAGTTAAGCCTGACTGCTCGTGCCAAGCTACCGGAGGGTGAGCACAGGCTGATTTTGGATTGTGTGTGACTTACCCTGACTAGAGTGAGGGTTCTTGCTTGGACAGAGGGCAACCTAACTGCCAACCAAAAACCCCATTTCTAACAGTTGCTAACAACCTTTAAGCACATTTTAAGCTTTTTATTGTAGGTAACTTTGAAACCTGTATTGGCAGTTTAGATTGTGTTTCAACATGCAGGGGTAGTCATATGTTGTGGTATTGACGCCCTGTACACCAATAAATAAATATATTACCACAAATGGTTCCTTATCAACTATTGAAAATAGAAGTGGGGCCTAAACTCCCCTCCCACGTTTTTCAGTTCCAAGTTAATTTTAACCAAGGAAGAGAGTGCGAGCAAAGTACTTAAGGGACTTCCCCATGACAAGTGCTGGTGTCTGTAAGACAGCCTGTCTACAAGAGGTGAAGGGACATGACCTGAAGTTTGAATAACATGCCAGATAAGCTGTGGTCTGCTTAGCACATACACGACTGCCTGCCTGTACAGAGAGGGAAGGAGAGTGACTGGCCCTGTTAGAAGAGAACATGTTCAGGAGGAGAAGCCCTGCCAAGTCTCCTGTGTTTGGAGCTCACAGAAGAGGCAAGTAACACCCAGAGCCAAGCTGGTGTCAATTCATGTCGCAAACTGAATGAAGAAGCTACATAGCTGTCCTGCATCCCTGAAGTTCAATTTGAGTGGCATCATGCAAGAATAATTGTCACCACTAATGCAGGGAAACTGTTCTCTCAGACTGGAGGCTACAACTGCTGAATATGAGCACCCAATGACCAAGCCTTCTTTGCTGTTCATCCTAGCAGCCAGAGTGAGGAGCTAGACTGCCATCTGCTGACACAGATGGTGACAGTGCCTGCCACCATTCAGCATCACACCAAGACGCATCCACACCAGACAAGTATTATGGAGCCTGACAACTAAATACTGTGAGATTATATACTGAAGACAAAGATAAGCCTGCACGTCGAAAAGTTAATATTGCCAGTGTGATTTCTTTGACTCAGCATCTGAACGAACTGACTTGGGGGTTGCTTAAGATGGCGGTTGCTTAGTGAACCTATACATCTCCCTGCTTGGTGCCTACAATAGTTTATCTCTGCTGGACACTGTAGGTATTGGGGGTACCATAGGACCTATAAAAGAGTGATTATACAGACAGTGTGACACATGGCTAGAACCCACTGACAGGATCATAAAAGTCTGTAGTTCGATCCCCATTAATGTTTGTAGTTTTTCCTTTTGCTGCAGTAATAAAATACTTCACCTTTTATTAAGAGAAGCACTGGGCTGCACAGTGATTTGTTTTGTCTGTGGATGGGTTATTGAGTTTTGAGTGACTGTCTCCTCACTGTCTTGAGAAACTCTTTTGACTGCTCACCCTCACTACCTTGAATGTCATGTGTGTAAGTGGACTTGGACCAGTTTGCAGAGTCACAGTAGGATGGACCCCAAGACTCCAGAGGCAAATGAACCCACCACCACGCTTATGACCCAATATCCCCTGCCTTCCTGGGGCCACCCCAAACAGGGTCTTACACTTTGTTTAAGACTTGTCGGTGTGATGATGTTAGCATGCTGAAAGGGTGAGGAAGGTGTATGGTTAACTCATACTAAGATTTGCAAGAGGACACAAACAGGAACAGGTCAAAATGTAATGCAAAAACAATAGCCTTTTGAATGCCTTCGCTTTAATCTACTCTTTGTGCCCACTGAAATTGAAAAAGTGAACTTAAGATGTTCTTTAACCTCTTCGCTGCCAGGCCTTTTCCCCCTCAGGTGCCAGGCCTTTTTTTGGCTATTTGGGGTAGGGCGAGCTTAGGCCCTCATAACTTTTTTCCATGTAAGCTACCCACGCCAAATTTGCGTCCTTTTTTCCAACATCCTAGGGATTCTAGAGGTACCAAGACTTTGTGGGTTCCCTTGAAGGAGACCAAGAAATTAGCCAAAATACAGTGAAAAAATCGTTTTTAAAAATAAAATGGGAAAAAGGGCTGCAGAAGAAGGCTTGTGTTTTTTTTCCCTGAAAACAGCATCAACATAGGGTTTGACGTGCTAAAATCACCAGCTTCCCCGCTTTCAGGAACAGGCAGACTTGAATCAGAAAACCCAATTTTTCAACACAATTTTGGCATTTTACTGGGACATACCTCATTTTTATGATTTTTTGTGCTTTCAGCCTCCTTCCAGTCAGTGACAGAAATGGGTGTGAAACCAATGCTGGATCCCAGAAACCTAAACATTTCTAAAAAGTAGACAGAATTCTGAATTCAGCAATGGGTAATTTGTGTAGATCCTACAAGGGTTTCCTACAGAAAATAACAACTGAAATAAAGAAATATTGAAATTGAGGTAAGAAAAAAGCCATTTTTCTCTACGTTTTACTTCATCAAGAACCCTAGGTACCCAGCGCCAATAAATGAGCTGCTCCTTGCAGTGGGTTTTCACTCTATACCGGGTATACAGCAATTCATTTTCTGAAATATAAAGAGTGAAAAATAGGTATCAAGAAAACCTTTGTATTTAAAAAATGGGCACAAGATGAGGTGCTGAGGAGCAGTTGTTATTTGCACATCTCTGAATCTTGGGGTTCCCATACTAGCATGAGAATTACAGGGCATTTTTCAAATAGACGTCTTTTTTACACACTGTCTTATATTTGGAAGGAAAAAATTTAGAGAAAGACAAGGGACAATAACACTTGTTTTGCTATACTATATTCCCCCAAGTATCCCGATAAAAATGGTACCTCATTTGTGTGGGTAGGCCTAGCGCCTGTGACAGGAAATGCCCCAAAACACAACATGGACACATCACATTTTCCCAAAGAAAACAGGCGTTTTTTGCAAAGTGCCAACCTGTGGATTTTGACCTCTAGCTCAGCCGGCAGCTAGGGAAACCTACCAAACCTGTGCATTTTTGAAAACTAGAGACCTAGGGCAATCCAAGATGGGGTGACTTGTGGGGCTCTCACCAGGTTCTGTTACCCAGAATCCTTTGCAAACCTCAAAATGTGGCTAAAAAATCACTTTTTCCTCACATTTCGGTGACAGAAAGTTCAGGAATCTGAGAGGAGCCACAAATTTCCTTCCACCCAGTATTCCCCCAAGTCTCCCGATAAAAATGATACCTCACTTGTGTGGGTAGGCCTAGTGCCTGCAACAGGAAATGCCCCAAAACACAATGTGGACACATCACATTTTTTCACAGAAAACAGAGGTGTTTTTTGCAAAGTGCCTACCTGTGGATTTTGGCCTCTAGCTCAGCCGGCACCTAGAGAAACCTACCAAACATGTGCATTTTTTAAAACTAGAGACCTATGGGAATCCAAGATGGGGTGACTTGTGGGGCTCGCACCAGGTTCTGTTACACAGAATCCTTTTCAAACCTCAAAGTTTGGCTAAAAAAACACGTTTTCCTCACATTTCGGAGACAGAAAGTTCTGGAATCTGAGGAGTCACAAATTTCCTTCCACCCAGCGTTCCCCCCAAGTCTCCTGATATAAATGGTACCTCACTTGTGTGGGTAGGCCTTGCACTCGCAACAGGAAATGCCCCAAAACACTATCTGGACAAATCAAAATGATCAAATACAAAACTACCTGTTTTTGTTGGGGGGGGGCACCTGTGTTTTTGGTCCTGGGTTCACCAGCCATCTAGGGAAACCTACCAAACCCAAACATTTCTGAAAACTAGACACCCTAGGGAGTCCAGGGAGGGGTGGCTTGCGTAGATCCCCCAATGTTTTCTTACCCAGAATCCTCAGCAAACTTCAAATTTAGGTAAAAAAAACACATTTTTCCCACATCTCTGTGTGGGTTCACCGCACCGGAACAAATGTCCTACCACTCAACGTTCCCCTCAGTCTCCCGGTAAAAATTATACCTCACTTGTATAGGTGGGACAAGTGCTTGTGACAGGGAAGAGCCAAAAACATGTTGAAATTGAGGGGGAACCAAAGTGGGTCCAAAAGGGCAGTGTGAAAAAAAACATTTTTAGGCTGACAAGTGCAGCAGAATTTTCATCGGTATAGATGAGACAATGCTGGGTGGTAGGAATTTTGTGGATTCCTGCAGATTCCAGAAGGTTCCATCACAAAAATGTGGGAAACATGTGTGCTTTCCAGCAAAGATGCAGGTTTGCAGGGCATTGTGGGTAAGGAAATGATGCGGGGTGCATGTGAAGCACACCACCCTGGAATCAACCAGATGTTTAGTTTTCAGATGTGTCTAGGTCTTGTGAATTTTTCTGCATGGCAGCGTCCCAAAGTAAAAAAAAGTGCAGCCCTCTCCATTCCAAGTGGGACGATTTTGAGAGTTACCAAGCTCTCACGGCCCAAATGTAAAACAAAAACCAAAAATAATCAAATGTCCTCTTACTTGCCATGGGATAAGATGTTTTCGTGTGCAGCGGAGAGCTGAAAGACTGTTAGTCCCTTCAGTTCGGGTGGGGGCATAACCAGGCCCATACTGGTTGGTAGCCACCACCCCACTATTTTCCTTTTTTTTTTTTATTCCCTGTCCTCTAGTAGACTATCTGTCCCCCCGGGGTGTGAATCGGGGGTAATTGCCCAATCTGTCCACTGGTGGGCAGAACGACTTTGGCCCCATTTACTTGGGTTGGGGGTATGGCTATAACCCCAACCTCTTATTTTGAAAACAAAATCTTCCCTGGTCTCTGGTGGGCTTTCTTCCTCCCTTGGGGGCAGATGGGCCTTCCAAAAATAGGTCAATCTGCCCCCAAGGGGGGCAGTTATGGCCAACAGTAATGTGCCCCATGGGGAGCGACCCTTGCCCAAGGAGCTGCCCCCAAACAAAACACACACATACACACACACTCATTCATGGTGTCTGGAGGTTTCTTTGGGGGCAGATTGGCCTAACAAAAATAGGCCGATCTGCCCCCAAGGGGGGCAGAAATGGCCTAAACACAAGTTTCCCCCCAGGGGAGCGACCCTTGTCTACGGGGTCGCTCCCCATACATAAAAACATAAAGTAAATCAAAAATATATATATATCCCAGGTGGGGCAGAAATGGCCTAATAATAATTTGGCCTCCCCCTTGCCTTAGGGGTTGCTCCCCAAACATAAAAAAATAAAAATAAACAAAAAACAAATTATCCCTGGTGTCCAGTGGTTTTGTATCCTCCCTGGGGGCAGATCGGCCTAACGATATTAGGCCGATCTGCCCCCAGGGAGGCAGAAATGGCCTAGAAATCAATTTCTCCCCTGGGGAGTGGCCCTTGCCCAAGGGGCCTCTCCCCTTATTGAAATATACAAAAAAAAATCCTAGGTGTCTAGTGGCCATTTCTGCTGCCGAAAGGAAAGGTCTTTCCTTTCCTTTCTTGTCTCTCCCACCCCACCTCCCGGAAGAGAAATTCAAAAGCATTTCTCTTCCGGAATCGCGCTCGAGGTGACCTCTGATGAGGTTAGCGCGCGATTTGCGTGCTGACGTCATCAGGTGTCACTGGGGGAGTGGAGGGGTCAGGGGTGAAAGGGGAAGCGATTCCCCCTTCATACCTGACAGAGGGGTGTGGGTGGGGGGCACACGGGGAGCGCTAGCACTTCCCCCGTGGGCCAGGTGGAGGACGAGCTGGTCTTGTCCCAGGCACACGGCAACCTTGTGCCTGGACGAGACCAGCTCGTCCGGGGCATGGTAGGGGTTAAAGTAGTACAGCAACCATGATTACTGATTTGCATAATATTTCAAAATTACTCTTTTCCTTGCTCCCAGTGTGAGCATATATAAAAGAATCATACCCATCATTCATTTGCCCTACATTCATGACATGAGAAGAAGGTGTGGGTTTCAGAATTTTCACTTAGGTTTAGCTAGCTTTTATGTTTCATCTGCAGCAAGTAGAAGCTCACAACTATAATATGATATAAAAAAACATTAGATTGTGATTAAACAATAATCTCTGATTGAGGGAGTACATTATCTTCACAATAATGCTATGGCTGGTTGAACTCAAGGCCAAAGTACATCAGTACTCCTTCTTGCCATGTCCTAGTGCACTGAGTTGAAGGGAAGTATACCTTGCTGCTGTTATCTGTAGTAGCAAGTCTGTTTGTTTATGAAGCTCAACAGAGCAGCTATCATTAGTGTAGCAGTTAAATTAGCCCCTGGGTTCAGTAGTGTGGGGTCAGCTGCACCTCAATTATGAACACCTTTCACTCCCGAGCCAAAAGGCTTGGGGTCCCTTGAACATCTTTTACCCATCAACCAATTGGCTTGAGGTCCCCTTCCCTTTCCGTTTTTCCTTTTTTCTCTTTTCCTTTTCCTTTCCTTTCCTTTCCTTTCCTTTCCTTTCCTTTCCTTTCCTTTCCTTTCCTTTCCTTTCCTTTCCTTTCCTTTCCTTTCTTTTCCCAAGCCACCCTTGATTCTCAATTGTTGAAGCTGCAAATTCTGTACCATTTCTGTGTGTGAAGCTTACCCTGCAATTACACTTGTTGGTCCTGCACTAAGGCCCTGTTTGCAAGTTGGGCAGAATGCTATCCCAAGATGGGATTCCAATCTGCTGGTTATACTTGACCTAGTGTTCCCACACGCAGATCTTCTGACATCACTTAACATGTCATGAGTGATGTCATAAGCAGAGCATGACAGAGTGCAAGTTATAGTTAGCTCAGTAAACTATAACTAGTGAATTTTGGAACTTTCAGTAGGGCAGGGAGAATACAGTCTGTCTCCAGCCAAGGGCTCAGGACCTGTACAACAGCACTTGGGGTTAGGAGGGTTCCGTTCTCAATCCCACAGAGGCCAGTAGAGGGGGCCAGATCAGGTTCATATTGTATTGGTCAACTGGAAAGCAGGAGGGTCCTTTGGAAGACTGTAGTCTCCATGTAGCTCAAATAAGAGGTCAGACAACTGACCCTTGGAGTCACTTCTGGGGCCTGGAATCCTGGCAAGCAGGTCCAGTCTTCCCTCGTCAGACAGCAGGGCAGTCAATCTTCACAATCTTTCCAAGTCCAGAAGTGTTCGGATGAGAGGTTCTGGGTTGCCACTTTTATACTCCGGCACCAGGTTGTTTGAGGAGGATTCCCCTTTCTCTAACCCTAAAACTAGTTCTGGTCAGTTATTCCATTTCCTGTGGGTTTGGATTCATTCTTACCAGGGACAAAAAGGCAGGTATGCCCAAATGAGAGCTGATTTTGCCAGTGACTGGCAGGCATCTTCTGAAGTTGGGAAGGGGCTTGGTACAGCCTTCAGGCTACCCTTTGAAGCTCAGGAAGAACTGGGCACAACTTCCCCACCCCCACTGCGACCCTGCTTTAATGAAGAACACCCTTCCCCACATCCAAGGTCCTTTTGTCCCCTGTCTGGAAGAAATACACATCACATGGGGGGGAGCGACTAACAGCCATATGACCCGGGACACTGGCAGAAAGGCACATTTGGTTTGACCAGAAAAATATAAACTTTCTAAAAGTGCCATTTTCAAAATAGTAATATAAAATACAACTTTAGCATTTTAAATTATAATTCAAATGAGTGGAAGGATGTGTTCTCTAGCTGTTTCAAAACTAAAGCTATCACCTTTTAAATGTAATAGTACAGCAGACCAGTATTAGTGTATGGGAGGTCTAGCCTTCCTGAAGTAAAAAATGTCTTTGGGGTGTTCACTTCCAGGACATCTAAAAACTTAAGTACACAGCATACAATTCATCCTATCCTATGAACTTTAGGGCTTGCCTTATGGGTGACATGAGTAATAAAAAGGAAGGTTTAGGCCTGGCAAAGGTTTCATTTTGCTGGGTCAAAATGACAGTTTTAAATTTGCACACACCGACTGTAGTGGCAGGCCTGAGACATGTTTAACAGTGCTTCATTATTGGGTGGCACAATAAATGCTGCAGGACACTAGCACCGTTTAAATAAGGGGTCTGAGTACATGTAATTCTAATACCTAGGCATGTATAAGTAACATAAATGTATCACTCAGAGGTGTACTAATTTTACCATGTTTAGAAGGCAAAGCACAGGTACTTTACTGCTGATTAGCAGGAGTACAGTATGCAGAGATGCAAAGTCAATGAAAATGGGTTTGGCAATACATAGCATAGTGTAGGCCAAAATCTCAGTGAATACCACCCAAAAGTTGGTCATTTCCAACAATTTTGTTTCTGTAAAAGCAAATCTAGACCAAACTGAAGCTTACGACATTCAAGGATGGAGTGATTTTCTCTCTGCATTTCAAATTCATAATCATTGTGATTGTGACATTTCATATATGCTGGAATCTGCACATAAGGAAAGCTTATAGCCCTTTCTAGTCCATTTGAGTATTTGATTCAGTACAGTTAGAGATATTGGCAAGAACCCTTTGAGGGAAGACAAGGAATTACATCCCTGTAATTTTAGGTGACAGAAGGATGTTTTGACTTTGGTCTTTATTGTGGCATGAATGGGGCACACAATCAGTTATGAGCACCAGATCCTTAATTATCCAGAGGACAGAGGGGCTGTCACCTTGCTAGGTGGGCCTTGATACAGAGGATGGGATCAGATATCTATTGCTGTGTTGGAAACTGTTATCTGGGTTCAGTTTGAAGTGGTTGTTTTATGTTCAACTGTCACTTTTGTTTAAGGAAAATTGGACAACATTCTCTGATCAAAGGCCAATTTTGTCATCATTGAATGATCTGTGTATCATCAGCATAGCTACACCAAGAGTAGCTAACTGATCCATTTGAGGGGGATAGCACCCTGTTGTAGATATTGAAATGTAGGAGGGAAAAAGTTGATCCCTGTAGTTCCCTGCATGTGGTGTAGATTGCAAAGCATCCAAGAAACTGCAAAACGTTCCTATATATTGTACAGATGATTGCTAATTGATCTCTTAAGTAGGTTGCCTTTTATTTGGATAGTTAAGATAGGTCTAAAAATGATGAGCTCGTTTGGGTTTGTTAGGACGTTATAATGATAAACGGACACAATGCTCCAATTTGTTATCTTTATTGATGTCCAGAGGCAGCCGTCCTCAGCCACAAGCTGTTAGTCAGAATCTCATCACAGCTGTAAGTGTCAACCACTGTCTTTAGAACCTTAGAATGTACCATGCAGTAGAGAACTAAGGGGGTATATGAGAACAAGGAGAGGGTACAGGGAAGTCGGGATATATCATAAGTAAACTTATAGAAAGGTACTTAGTGATCAAGGGAAGACATAATACATTACAACAGAGGACTGTTTTAGAAAGATATAATGGCATGACTTCTTCTTGCTCTGACGTTGCAAAAAGGATGTTTATGTACTAGGGTCTAACAATAGGGTTTGTGGGTATGTGCATAAATATGGGAGAACTAGGATTGGCAGAGGATCCTTGTTTTCTACTGGCAATACCTAGCTCCTGAATGAATGAAGCTATGAAGCCTTTTCCAGGGTTAGAAGGTCTCCTGGTCTGGAGGACCAGACATAGCTCCACAGTATTGAAAGAATCAAATGTTTGCTTTCTTACTGTCTTTTACTGCCTATACATAGTTGATTATTTTGTTTACTCCTTGGTTTATGAAATTTCACAAAACAATTGTGATGGAGTGTATCAGTAGTTTGTGAGATTAGCCCAAAGCAGTTGTAATAAGGTGTACCATTCATAAGGTTTTATGTTTCTTGAAATCATTTGAAATGTTCTTTCTTGGTTCATGTGGTGTTCAGTATTATTTTGGCAATACTCCATGTAAAGATTCTTTAACATGTGTAAAGATGCAGAGGGACTGATTCAGAGTTTGGCAGAGAGTGAACTCTGTTGCAGCAGAGAGTACCCTCTCTGTCAAAATGTTGGTCATTGTGCCTGATGTAAAAGAATTGCCAGGTTTAATAGCTTGTGTCTTTCTCCAATGGCCGGATGAAGTAGGGACCTTCAGAGGTAAGCCATCCAACTATCCCCCCCTATTTAGAGTGAGCTGTTGTCTGGCTTGTTTTTTTGCTGTTCATCACCACTAGGAATATTCTGTCAGTGGTGGACAATGAAAAAAAGAAAATTACCCCCACTCCATGGAAGAAAAAGGCCATGAAATGGGAGTCAGTTGTTTGTTTTTTCTTGTATTTAAAAAACAGGTCCTGCCTTGGGAGTGTGTTTAAAAAAATAAAAACACTTTGGAAACGTTTGAGGGCCTCCATCCCATGACTGTGGTTCCTGTCAATGTATAGAGATGTCCGCAGGGCATTTCTAAATTTGGAGAGTGGAGTAAAGGTAGGGTAGCAGATGTAAAGTACCCTGTCACCCTATCTGCCTCCATCCACCAAACTCAAAATCATGTCCTAAGTCATGGAACTTTCTACTTTTGTCTACTGTTTTTAAGCCATTATGTTTCTTTGATTCATAGATGTGTTTTAACCATTTCAGTTGCCTGTTGTACTGTTGTGCCAATGGAAGGTTGTTTTCCAGTTTCATCTGATAGATTTTCAGTAGGAATATTGTATTGGATGAACATCTAAGCCGTTAATTAAAAAGGCATGCAGGAGTTGAATTGTTTCAAGCATTGTATTTTAGTCAGTAAATGTGAGTTTTTAGGAACTTTTTATAGATGGACACTAACAAGTTTTAGTGGTTTGTCTGTAGGCTTAAGCATGTCAGTGTTGGATCCCTGAAAAGTTGAAAAAATAGGTTGGATTTTGCTTATGGGGAATATTAGTATGAAGGGCATGGTAAAGATGAAGGTAGGTAGGAGCACTGTTAAGTATGGATTCAACATCTTATTGATTGAAATAAAAGTGAAGATTGAGGTTTATCACTTCTATAAAAAAAAAGTGGACAGAACTGCTGTTTATTGAATTCAATTCTTAAATACAATTTTGTAACATTTTTGAACAATTTTGTAAACCGTAGAACCCAACTCATTTGCGAGAAAGGTGTTTGTGGTGAAGAGGTAGTCCAAGTCTTTCTGCAAAGGAAATCATGTATTTTATTCTAGTATTTAGAAGTAGAATGTGTGTCAGTTTGAATACCATATTTTTCACTGGGTCTTTCTTGCTGCGATCTTCAAGTGTTTGTATAAACATACACATGGTAAGGTTGGACTGTGGGGCTCTCACACTATTTGTGTAGATCGGAGTACACCGTCAGAGGAGGATGTTGCCTAAGGAGGTATTCCCTGACTGTTCTTGTGCTGCTTTCTTAAACACTCATTATCAGAGTAGTCATGGGGAGACTTAGGGGGTGATTCTAATTCTGGCGGGCGGCGGAGGCCGCCCGCCAGAATTCCGCCCCCATAATACCGCTCCGCGGTCAGAAGACCGCGGAGGGTATTATGAGTTTTTCCCTGGGCTGGCGGGCGGTCTCCAAAAGACCGCCCGCCAGCCCAGCGAAAAACTCCCTTCCCACGAGGATGCCGGCTCGTAATCGAGCCGGCGGAGTGGGAAGGTGCGAAGGGTGCAGTAGCACCCGTCGCGTATTTCAGTGTCTGCAATGTAGACACTGAAATACCTTGCGGGGCCCTCTTACGGGGGCCCCTGCCGTGCCCATGCCATTGGCATGGGCACGGCAGGGGCCCCCAGGGGACCCGCGACCCCCCCTACCGCCATCCTGTTCATGGCGGCTTTCCCGCCATGAACAGGATGGCGGTAGGGGGGTCAGAATCCCCCATGGCGGCGCAGCAAGCTGCGCCGCCATGGGGGATTCTGAGGGCAGCGGTAAACCGGCGGGAGACCGCCGGTTTACCCTTTCTGACCGCGGCCAAAGCGCCGCGGTCAGAATGCCCTGCGGGGCACCGCCGGCCTGTCGGCGGTGCTCCCGCCGACCGCCGGGGTTAGAATCAGCCCCTTAGTCATCAAGAAGGCAGGTGACAGGCATGAGGATCATTGAATACATAAGTAAAAGCCAGGGATTGAGGACTGCCAGTTTAGTTTGGATAGTTTTTCAGAAGCTCAAGAAGCCATACTATTAGGATTTCCAATGGAGGACTAAAGAAATAACTGGTGAGATGGCAGATGTTCCTTGGGAAGATGTTTACATCAGTGATGATTAGTTTTCTACCAGCGGATGTGTGTGTGTGTGTGTCTCTGTGTGTAAAAGAGAGAGAGAGAGAGAGAGAGAGAGAGAGAGAGAAAGAGAGAGAAAGAGAGAAAACTAGTTGATTTGTAAATGTGAGATTAGAAAAGTGGTAGTTGATTAAGGTATTATTTTAGCTGATAATGATACATGGTGCAGCAGAAAACTGTGGCTTAAATAATGTGTGTATTAGAAGAGGTCCCTATTTTGTGGGCGATGATGGGTCTATTATCCTAAAGAGGTGATGGCCAACGAGTTGGTGTCAATGAGACCTGATATCTAGTAGTAGGGGAAGTATGCATGTGAATGGTAATTTGTGAGAGGAGGAAATGAACATAGCATGGTCAGATGGTTACTTCCAATGGTTTTATGGAAGAGCCACTTGTGTGTCAGTCTGCATATGATACATTTCAGTTGGTCTTTCTTCCAGAAATCTTTTTTAACACTTTTATTTTGTTGCCATTTCAACTTAAGCAGGCATAACACAATACATTTTCCTACTATTTTAGCAGTTGTACAGGTAGACACAGTCTAAGCTTATAGTTTTGTTTAGCCTCACGCATTACTTGTTGCGTTTGCATTATGGTCAAGGAACATCACTCCTCCATTGGCGTAATGGTCGTAGTCATTAGTTCAGCAGAGCTGTTTAGGAACCATGGTTGGGGGGGGAGCAAAGATTTAAGTAAGCATGGCGTGTATGACCAGTGTACACTTTTCCAACAGGTAAATATACATGCCATCTGAGGATTACTAATCAACTTCACTAGTTGATTTATGAAAAACCAAAGAACAAATCAACGATATAGGAATCTGGTAATTTGCCCATGTCTATGTATGTGTGCAAATAATCAGTTTAACAACATCAAGGTTATGTTACATCATTTATGCAATATCTTTGAATCTGTTTGTGGGGATGTTTCCCTAAGTGAGTGTGTGTGGGGGAGGCAGCAGTTTGTTCATGTGCAATCTCTTTGAGGTCCTTTAGGGTCCAGGTGCACCCATCCCAAGTACCATTCCTATCAAATTGTTGTATTGCTCCGTGTCATTTCCCGAGTCTGACTCTATTCTCACAGCAGTGTTTTCCCAGCTATCGATGACCTCCGTCCACTGCGGGCTAACAGCCTGCGCCTCATCCCCTTGCTTTCTACCCTTCTCAGAGCTCTCTCCTCTGCCCTGCCCCACCTCACTACATCTAGTGTCCAGGCTAGTAAGCTGGATCCCTTATCATGTTTCCATGCCATCGACACCCTTCGCTTAGCCAGCACCAGGGCCAGGTCAGCAAACCTGTTACTATGTTTTTGGGGCGTGGCTTAGCAAACAACCCCAGAAGACATGTCTCTAATGTGGTCTCTAGTTGTCTATTCAGCACGTGGTTAATTTTTGGAATTCTTGCAGCTGTGGGCATCCGCATGTCATATGTCTGAATCCCACATCGGGTAAGTGGCAACTGATGTGGAGTAAGGTAAGTCCTATGAGTGTAGTAATATTGTATATATTTTAGTCTGGTGTTTCGAGAGACCGACGGTGCAAATGCCAAAACTCTCTTCCAATCTGCGTTGGTGAGGTGCCTGTTTAAGTCCACCTCCCACTTAGCCCGGAGAACATCTAGCGGGTTATGTACCATTGACAATAGCGCCCTAGAGAGAGTGTGAACCAATAGACATTATAGTTTGTAGGACATTGTGTGTAGATGGTTCACTCTCTATGTCTCTCCAGAGGTCCCGAAGAGCCCCCACCATTGTCTCATAAGTTAGAAACTGCCCGCGAGGCAATCTGGTCTGGTCCACAAGATCCCCAAATGGGATCAACATTCCCTGGCTATACAGCGCACCTAGTGTATGTAAGTCTGTAGCCGTCCAGCAGTCAAGTTGTCTTTTTGTGAAGTAGAAGTGTGGGTCTCCATGAGGGATCCCCACCAATGGCGTAGCTGGTGCATAGGGTACCTCTGTGTCTGTTCTTCTGAGAACTCTCCGCCAGTTCGCCAGAGCTGTTGCCAGCAATATTCCCTGCCTAGGGCCCCCTGGTTTAGGCACAAACAGCCCGGCCACAAGTCCACTACTGCTGGGGTCCCCCATCTACTATCAGTTCCACAAGTCCCACCCCACTGAGCCATCGAGCAGGCCATCGCTAGAAAATAAATCTCAACGTCTGGGACTCCAGCACCAGGAGGTAGGTGTAGAGTGGCCAGGGCCTCTTGCTGCCGTCCGCAATCCCATAGTAATTCCCTGAGTAGCGCATCTACTGGACAAAACCAAGAGTCCGGCAGGTTAATGGGCAGGTTGGTAAAGTAATACAGCAGTCTGGGAAGCATCACCATTTTAATGAGAGATATACGCACCATAGTAGGCAAGCAAAGGGAGCGCCAGAAGGTGACGCTGGACCACAATGCTTGGATTGCTTTTCCCAAGTTGCCCTCCCTGAGATCTTGCAACTCATGATAGATCTGGATTCCCAGATAGCCGAAGGTAAGTAGAGCCCAAGTCACCTCCTCAGGACAAAAAGGCGGACGACCCATTCCACAAATCATCGGAAAGACACAAGTCTTCCTTTTATTTAATCGAAGGTCAGAACAGGCACCAAATTCGTCCAGCAATTGGAACACTTGAGGTAGCATTCCCGGACCATTTTTAAGGTAAATAAGGAGGTAATCTGCGTATAGGGAAATTACGTGAAATTGTCCGTGCCTGCATATTTCCCATTTTTGGGCCTCATCCCGGAGTCTCGCCGCCAGTGGTTCTATGGCGATGGCAAACAGCAACAGTGATAAAGGACACCCCTGTCGGGATCCTCTGTGTATATCAAACCTAGAGGAGATCATCCATCCTGTCTTGACAAGCGCAGCAGGGTTCATGTAAAGTAACCTAACCCAATTGCCCCGGGCATCGCCCATACCCATCTTTGACATAGTAGCCCCAAGAAAATCCCAGCTTACTGTGTCGAAAGCCTTTTCAAGATCCACTGACACAATCATTGCCGCTGGATCAAGTGGGTGAAAATCATCGTAAAGCAGGGAGTACAGTCTGCGGAGGTTATTGGAGGTGCTACTGGTTGGAGTGAACCCATTCTAGTCCTCGTGTATGAGGTTATTCATACGGGGTAGCAATCTCACGTCAAGTGCCTTACTGAGGATTTTAAATTCAGTGTTAAGCATGGAAAAGGGCCAGAAATCAGTAACGCTCCTATCAACTTGCTTTGATTTGGGCAAGGGGATCACCCTGGCCTCCCTGGTTGTTGCCGGCAACATCATGTTCTCATAGGCTTTGGTGTACATCTCCTCCAGCCTTGGAGCCAGGATGTCACAGCCCAATTTATAGAACTCTGAGGGTAAGCCATCAGCGCCCAGGGTCTTACCTGTTGCTAATGTTTTAATGGCTGTCTTGATCTCTCCCACTGTTATTTGCGTACACAATGCATCTCTATCCACATCAGAGAGGACACTCTGAGGAAATGCGGACAGGAAGTTCTCCCTCTTGTCAGAGGGGTCCACTCGGAAGGGACCTTACAAAGATTTATAATAAGCTGTGAACTCATCACTGATCTGGGTAGGTGCATAGATAGTGTCACCCTCCCTGGTCATTAGACAAGTAATCGGTGTCCCTCCAGCCTCCGGGCAAACCTACTATGCCAGTAGCCTCCCCGCCTTTCCTTCTTCCTCATGCACTTTGACCATATATGTCTTGTAGTCATGGCACCTAAGACGTTCTAACACTGTCCGATATTTCTCCCTGACCTCTAGTAATGTCACCTGTATTTCTGGGGTGGCATAAAGGTCATTATCATGGCAGTGTAGGTCGTCCTCCAAACACAAAATGTCCCGTTCAAGGTCTCTTCTGATATGCACAGCCTGCCTGAGGCAATGCCCCCGTACTACCACTTTTAGGGCCTCCCATTCGACGCCTCTACTGGACACCAACCCTAGTTAAACATCAAGTATTCCTTCAACCTGTGGAGTATTGCTGTTCAATAGACGTCGTCCTCTAACGCTGCAGGGTGCAAGCGCCAAGTCGGGATGGGTTGGCGAGTCTCCATCGTGGTCAGATAGATACATAGTGGCCTATGATCGGATATAGTCTGGGCTAAGTATTCTGAGTATGTAACCGTACCACTAAGGGAGGTTGAACAAAGGATTCTGTCTATTCTGGTGTGCATGCGGTAGAGGTGTGAATAATATGAATAGTCCCTACCAAGGGGGTTCTGAAGGCACCAGATATCTACCAGTTCCCAGTGGGAGATCCAGGTCGACATACTCTCTGCCACTTTAATAGTTGCTGCCCCTCGGAGAGGTGGGTTTGAACGGTCTAGAACAGGGTCTAACACTCCAGTAAAGTCCCTCCAAATAGACATGGAACATTAGTAAAGCGCGCTAGCCGGGCAGATAATGAGTGTAGGAACTGGAGCTGGTCCTGGTTCGGGGCGTAAACACTATCCAGGACCAGCGGTCTACAATCAAGTCGCCCCTCTACTAAAACATAACGGCCCTCCATATTTACGTAAATAGTAGTGGCCTCAAAGGGTACTCCCGCTTTTACCCATATTACCGCTCCCCTTGCATATGCTGAGTATGTAGTTGCAAACAATTGCCCTCACCAATGCCTTAGAAGGTGATCTGTTTCTACCTGGGTGAGGTGTGATTCCTGCAACATGGAAATATGTATCCCCCTACGTTTCATATATGAAAGTATCTTGTGGTGCTTTGCTA
Organism: Pleurodeles waltl; assembly: GCF_031143425.1. Classification (NCBI taxonomy): domain Eukaryota; kingdom Metazoa; phylum Chordata; class Amphibia; order Caudata; family Salamandridae; genus Pleurodeles; species Pleurodeles waltl. The sequence goes on along the minus strand of NC_090444.1, from coordinate 224,403,804 downwards.
TCGAACCCATGCCCCGGACATTCCAAGACATTATTTTAGAAGAAAGGTCCATTGCAGCCATACTATTGAAGAGAATTATCAGGGAACATGTACCTCCCCTCTTCAAAGTTCCCTATAGGGCACTCCAATAGTGCATTACAGATTTCTAAGTGACCATGGGCTAGAACAAGCAATACAAACATCCCTCAACTCCCCATCCCAAGAGGGCTGAAGATAGGTAGGGCCCCTCAGATTCAGACGATGTCATCCGACGTCTGAGGTGTCACGTGGGGGAGCTCCTCCATCACACTGCCTGCCGAATCTATGTCGGAGGAGACCCCCCAGTCCAAAGTCTCAGGCCCCCACCCTTGGCCTTCATCCGAGCTTCTTGCCACCGTCAAGGAGGGCGCTGCCTGGAGCACCACCCTTTTCCCCTAGTGAGCCTGCTGATTTGTGGGCTTTGTCACCCGTTGGCCGCCCGTCGAATCTCATGGGTGTCTTCTCATGCCACATCGTCGAGGTGGTTTGCATTCCACGTCTTTGGCGCCCATTGTGCCTGCTTGGTATGACTCAAGCCAAGAACATGCTTCATCAGGTTTCTGAAAAAAGTGAGTAGTGCCAACTAAGATGATCTTCAGCTTAGAGTGGAACAGCAGAGAGTACCGAAGCCCCTCCTCTCTTAGGGCCCATTTGAAGGTGGGTTGCCGAGACTAGACTGCTGTTGTGAAGACCGGAGATAAAGTGGCGCAGCCACCTTCTACCTGGAATGGGCCTGCTTTGTGGACTTTCTGCACCAGCAGGTCCCGGTCCCGGTAATGTAGGAGTTTTGCCACTATTGGTCGGGGTGGCCTCCCCGGCTCTGGTCTGCGAGTTGGGACCCGGTGTTCTCTTTACAATGCAAAGAACAGTGTGAGGGGCCTCTCGCCCATGAGCGTGTGCAGCCAGGTCTCCAGATAGGCCAATGCATCAGGTCCTTCCACTCCATCTGACATTCCAACTATTCGCACATTATTGTGCCAACTGCGGCTCGCCGCATCCTCAGCACAGTGCTCTAGTCTCTGAACCTGTTCAGAGAGGTGGGTAACCTGGACTCAATGGGCCCGGTGCGCGGGCTGCAGCTCCTTCGGGGTCGTTTCAGTAGCTTTCACACTATGAGCCTGTTTGTGATGGTCCATTCGTAAGTGGCTTAGTTCAGCAGAGACCTTTCCAATCACCTGGCTCAGAGTCAAATTGGTATCCTCAATCTCCCCTTGGATCCTGTTCAGGGTATCCTGCATAGTGGAAGGCGTCAAGTTCTCCCCATCGTCACTGTTAGTCAGCTGGTGGGCAGGCACCAGAACTGCCTGGGTTGACCCCTGCGATTTGGGTCTGCTGGAACCTGCAGCAGTCCACCCACGTCCAAGGTCCAATGGAGTGGATTGACCCCTCATCGCAGGGCTCTATTAGCTACCCATCCCTCAGGCCTTCTCACATGATGAGAGAGCCCCCCAGTCATGCCCAGCAGAAGAGGGTCAAACCTGTGTTTCCACTGTCTCTCAGGCACATGTTGTCGCAATGTCCCATCTCATGTTCCAGGAGGTCCCTTCAGGACGCCAGTGATGTTCCATCTCCCCATCGCACGACCATCACCTGCAGGACCTCCAATCAGGCGCCAGCTATGAGGCAGTGTGTCATCGGGAGAGCCAAAAGAGCCCTCGGTTACGCTATTTGCGACAAAGTCCACCACCCTATCACTGTTCGTGTTGACAAACCTTCCAAGCAGGGGGAGATATAGGGGCTACTTCATCGCTAGCTCAAATATAGGCACTCCCAGTGGGGGGTGGGGCAAGAGGGACACCCCACCAGACTCTCCTACTCCTCTGGGCCCCCTCACCAAGGCCTCTCCTCCCAGGAGACCAGGCAAAGTCCTTCAGGCTGGGTCCTCCCCTTGGTGTCCAGCGTCTGTCTCACCTCAACGCCACGGGTCAGGGTCCCAGGCTCCATTGCGTCTCGTGCTCAGCCCGAGGGGGCATCTAGCGGCCAGGGCTCCCTTTCGTCGCCACTCAGAGGAACAGGCAAGGTAGGGCCGCACCCCCACCGCTGCACCAGCCACACTCAGGCCGGCCGCAGCACGCCCCTGCACACCACTCTGGCAGTCAGCCGGTCGCTGGTCACCCAGGTCCGTGTCCGTGCCGCAGGCTCCTTTTCTCCATTGGCCACTCTCTGCGCCAATGGCCAGCGGAGCAGGCAGGGCTAGGCCGCGGCCCTGCACTCAGATAAGGCGCTCGTCCGACCGATGGGGCCACCAGCAGCATCCAGTGGCCCCCGGGACTCTGTCCTCTGTAGGACCCCGGTCAGGCGGGCCCCCTCCTTTCTACAGTGCTATTAGGGCCCCCCCCGGAAGACAGGAAAAATCAGGACTATTGGCGGGCCGGCTCAAAGCTGTGGCACCAAGCAGCCACAATCTTGGTTGGGCAAGCTCCGCCCCTCTTCTTCCTGAAATCTTTAAGTGTTTGTGCAAACTTACACATAGGGAAGTTGGACTGTGGGGCAGTCACACCATCTGTGTAAATCAGAATACACAGTCAGAGGAGGATGTTTTCATGATGGTTTTATGGAAGAACCACTTGTAGATAGAAAGTGAGTGTGGGTGTGAAAAAAAGCAGAGGTGTGCGATGATAGAAATGATCTCTTTATTATTTTAGTTAGACCAACATAAAAAACATGCATGAAGAGTTACTCAGAAGGTAGATGGACATAATATGTTATGTACTCTGTTTACTAATGATGTTTATATTGTTTGAAATGATAGTTGAAGTTAGTATGGAGTTAGGCAGTCTGAAAGGATGTTAGCGTGAAAAGATGCATTGTTGATTATCATAGTAGAAGTGGGTCATGGGTGAGAGCCAGATTGAAGTAGGAACTCTATAGTATATATATTTTCTATAGTGAGTGGGAAAAAATTGGAAGCTAATGCAATCAGAATTTTGATCGAAATGGTGTCATAATAAAGAGAATTATGCAATGTTGATCATGTTGTTGTAGGGGTTATAAGGATTTTTGGTGGACAATTTATTAATTTATAAAAAAAAAAGAAATCTATGTGTATATCTATTGTGCAAGAAAATTGCATTGCACTAACAAATGTACATAGTAGCAGAACCATAGTACATAAGGTCATAAACTAATTTGAAGTGGACAGATAACATTTTGGATGCAAGGTGTAAGGTGGGTGATAAATGTGCACAATTAAGCAACTGGACACATAATTATTATTATATATCCTAGACCGACTAGAAACATATACAAATAAACATATTTTCGTTTTGGGGATGATTTAGGGTGGCATAGACATGGGCAAGGGAGTGCACAAGCATTCGTAAGGGCCGTTTTCCAGGATTATTTGGTGAGACTTGAAAGTGGTTAGAGAGGAGACAGAATGACATTCAGCTGTGAATCAATACCAGAGGTAAGCACTGAGTTGCAAGAATGAGTCTTCCTACAAGGTATAACAGAGAGGGTTAAAAGAGACATGGGGTTTTGACATAAGATAACAAAATGGTACATAGGTCTCCAGTATTCGTGACAAGTATCACATGGATAGGTTATTTAAACCTTCAAGTGACCGAATAAGTAGGTTTTTGCTAATAACTAGCCAATTTGGTCACTGTAATAGGATGTATGGGTGTGCCTTGGAATGTTCTTTTTGGGAAAGCATTTGTGCTGTTTCAGCAGACCCTGCATGGATTCTGTAGCCAATCTACCCTCCATCGCTGTCAGCTTGAACTTTGGATTTATACTGGTCCTTTGCAACCTCAAGTAACTTTTTGACTGCTATGGACTAATAAGCACTATTTTGGATTTAATCTTTAAAAAATAATATTTAGACTTCTACTAGTTGAAGTTTTGTAATTTTGGTCTTGTTTGATTAAGAGAAATATTCTCTATTTCCCTAACCTGGTGTGGAGTCTTTTTGTGGTGTTTTCACTGTGTCACTTTATGAGTTATGGCAAAACTACTTTACACATTGCTTTATAAGTTAAGCCTGCCTGTTCTGCGGCAAGCTACCAGAGGGTGAGCGCAGGATAATTTACGTTGTCTTGTGACATAGCCAGACAAGGATTGCGGTCCTTATTTGGACAAGATTAATGAAACTGACAACTAGAGACCCACTTTCCAACACTTGGTATTCGGCAGCAGTAGCTGTGAATGTGATGAAGGACTCCAGTGCCATTATGGGTGTGAATAGTGCCTGGGATTTCTGGATGAAGATGTAGGAGTAAGACTCTCAGGGGAAAATAGAATAAAGATTGGAAAATAAATGTAAATGTAAATGAAAGTGAATGATTTCAGTTTTAGAGAAGGTAAGCCTAGGATTACGAATTGCCATCCAGTGACAAATAGCTGGGAGGCTGTCTGTGGTCTTGGATTTACATAAAGAGAAAAGTCAACCCTCCAACCTTCAATGGATAGCACATGTAGCCTTTGGCTGCCCCTCCCAACTAAAATCCACTCCAAAGATAAATGACCTGAGCTGCATCAGCCACAACTGCCTGATGGCAGAAGGTGCAAGTTTGGGGTAGGAAGTAAAAGCATAGTAGAGCATATTGTGCAACAAAACAGTGATAGGAAGACCAACAGGATAGCAGCATTGGTCGCCTTATAGAAGAGAACTGGGTATAGGCAGTCAAGGCAGTGCCACAATAACACACAGTACAGATCCATAGGTGAGCCAAAACTGGTTCAGAAGGTAGGATTTCGAGAGCCTGAGGGGGTGGGTAGAAAGAGGGGTAGATAGCCCCAAACAATGTGAGGATTTAAGGTTAACATATGTTTAGCCTCTAGAGCTTTCATCTAACTGGACTTTCTTTGGAGATTACGATATGTTGTATGCCAAACCTCAGGGTGAGTTGTTACCTTTGTAAGTGAATCATTGTACAAGCTGAAGATTCCCTATGGGTGAAATAAGCTTTAATTGCTTTAGTTGCTTTTCCCTTTACTCACCAATAGATATCAGGAAAAAAGGCACTTAAGAAGGTACATGTCCAGATCTTTAAGCTCCTTTGCTTACATTGTAATGTCTCTTCAGGTCTTCAACCCTAATGCAACACTGTTTTATTTGTGTCATGTATGATCACCGTCTCTGCACAGGTCACGTGGTTCCTTGCATCTCACTGTGTGAGACCTCTACACAAGTTTCAGTCTAGTGGACTTTAATTACAGTGTAGTGGGCAGGCTGCAGTGGCAGAAATTCTCAAGGTCTTAGGATCTGCTCTCGCCTTCAAGGAGATATAGCAGCACACACAGCACTGTTCCGGGCAGACGCCACTTACTGCTAGTGAAACTGCTTGTACTTGAAAAAAAACATATTTACTGGCTATCTTAATTGAATGTGTGCTTCTGGGGCTCTATTATGAATGTGCACTCACATAGCACACAACTATACACATGTTTTGTTGGGTTATAGAGATGGTATAAGGCATGGACAAAGTGGGCAAGTGGTCAGTTCTGCAAGGCCACCACCTTCCAAGAGCCCCCTGGGTAAATTGAGTGGAACAGTTGGAATTCCTGCCATAATAATGTTCCACATGAAAACTAGTTTTTTTTTCTAATTTGAGAGCTGAGCATGATATTCAGAAACTTTTGGCCAGATTTACCAAGACTATGCACCGGGGCAAAGTCACACAAAGATGAACAATGGAGTGAAAACTCATGCTAGGAAATTTGCTCGGAGTGCAAAATGGTGGTGCCTTTTTCTCAGCGCAAAAGGGTTTGTGCTACTTTGCACTAGTTTGCTTCAAGGGGTCTTTACTTGGATGCAAACTGGGCAGATTAGTGAGAACAGCCATAGTTCTTGATGAAAAGACTAGTTTACTATAATGACCAGATTGGATTTTGCGTCAAAAAATTACTCCTTGAAACAAGCGCTAACATGCAGAAGTTGTTTAATTTCGCCTGAAATTCCTCACATTAAATGAGTGCTGCACTATATAACACACATGCAATGTGTGGAGTGTTTGGAAATTTGTTAAATTTTTAGAATGAAAAATCTTTTGGTCTAATTTGTTTCTTCATACTTAACCTACTTTACTTTCTCCTACCTTATCCCTCTCTGTTAACTTCTCTATCTCTACTTCTCTATGTACCATCATCCACTCTCTCACTGCTCCCTATCTCACCTGCCTACTCCACCTCTCTTTCAATATAGTTCACTCAACTTAATCTCTCTACCTCTCTTATGACCTTTATTCTTTATATATTACTCTCCCTGTCTACATCTATCACTCTCAATCCCCTCTCTTTACCTCGACCCTTTCTATTCTATCTAACGTCCCAGAATCTCTCCTCCATCTACTTCACTTTCCACACAGTTTAATCTCTATCTTTATCAAACTTCTCATCATCTCTCTAATACCTTACCTCTCTCAGCCATTTTCTATCTCACCACTCCCCTTCACCTCTCTATCTCATTTTCATATCTCTCTTTACCTCACATCTCCCTCACAACCTAATCCTGCAATTTATCTCATCATGAGTTCACTACACTTCTCCAGCATTCTATCTCTAACAACAATAATAATAATAATAATAATAATAATAATACTTTACTGCACGATCAATTAAAATCATTGGAATCTGGCATCCCTAAAAAGGGGAGTGAGCAACATCAATAAATATGAATACAAAGCATACATTTAAATCATTGGCTCAGAGTACAATAAAAGAAGTGACACATTCCAAATCGAATGCATTGGGAGGGCAACAATAGTGAGCCGGCTATTCCACTGGAGACTAACAGCTCCCCTTTGCACCCCTTCATTTACTGCTCTAGGCCAAGTCGGGGGGAGGTAGGTTAGCAAGTCTTTAGTGCACTGAACATTGTGAGAGAGTGAAATTGAGCACGTGGGCAGTCTCGTAGGCCTGCCACAAGGCCAGTGAAGCAACTGCGGCTTTCATGAATTTCACAAAGCGGGCAACTAGCTGTGTGTATTAACCTCTTAGATATGCTTCTATGGCAACTCGGAAAGTCCAGACATTTAAAATGCACCAGACCAGATGAAGTCAGAACCTCCTTAGCAGGAGCAGCTCCTCACAGAAAGAGAGAACATGGGTTAGAGATTCCTCTCCCTTCGTCATCCAGGTACCCTCCACCATGCCAACAGGAACTAATTCAAAGTGCATGCCCATTAACCATTTGCTAAGTTGAGGGGCAGAGAAAGATAGGATGGGAGGGGCCCTGACTCGTAGAGCGTTGTGGCCAGACCTCGGTGACACAATGTCTTCACACATTGTACATCACACTCCTTTGGCATTAACCTAGCTTGTTTAATCAGCAGTTTAGCCACCACAGTACTGGCAGGTTGCTTGTTCAGACTGCACATGCTTCCAGAGTCTCCAAGGTGTGATTTACGTACTTGTGCCAGTTCGTTGCGGTTTTACTGAACAGTTCTCTGATAAAGTTTTTCAACGTGTTGTTCTTCACCTACTTGGCTTTCAAGTTCTAGGCTAACAACTTGGCTTTTAATATCCAGTGGTGCAAGGCTAACCCAAACTCTTGTTGGATTTGAGCATGTGAAGCACAGTTTGGAAGCAAAAATACATTTTCAGTAGCAAGAAGACGGTGCTCTGTCCAACCAAGTGGCCATTTTATCTCTGAATATCAATGCTCGTAGGCGATGTTTGGCAGAAATGTACATCTTATTACCTTCAGAAGAGGAGGTAAATCTGGATTTTTCATTGATTTTTTCAATTTACGGAAAGCTCAGTTTAAGAGATTTGCTTCCCCATGTTCTGCATTAATGTGTGTTGCAAAACGGCCCCCTGGGGTAGTCAACCCCCTACATATTTATAGATAACAACGGCATCAATGGCCTTCCTCTCAATGTACCATGACGCCCTTTTTGTTAGTTTGCGGGAGATTATCATTACCTTTGTTTTCATTATGTTCACTTTTAGATGGTTAGTCTCAGAGAAGATGGTGAGCATGTTGAAGAGCCTCTAGAGGCCGATCAGCATTTGGTCCAAACGTACTGTGTCATCTACATACTGGAATTTGAGACCAGCCATTTTAGGTGGGCATGACCTGACAGATCCCAGGTGGCATGGGAGGTCAACCAAGTATAGATTGAACAAGAGTGATGCCAGTATGCAGCCTTGCTTCAGGCATTTGTTTGTCCAGATTTTACCCATGGTAGCCCACTAAGACATCTTTACCCAGGTGTCAGAGTAAAGGGTAAGGATGACTTTTAATACATTTTGGGGGATGCTCCATGTGTTAAGATACAATGTCAAGGGGGGCGTGGCCGGGCCACGAAACAAGATGGCCGCTTAGAGCGAGAGCTCCGCGCCGAGGCGGTCCCGGAGGGCCGACGGGGGCGAGAAGACAGCCGGACAACACACCGGGTTCGGTGCCCCTCCACCCCCACAACAGCGGCGACACGGAACCATGTCCGGGGACCCCGTAGGAGCGGGACGCAAGGCAGGAAACTCGCGACTCGCCCCAGGCCGATAAGGCCTGGAAAAAGGGGCGGAGTCGCGTCTTCAGAAGACCGCGGACGGCGTGCCCGTAGCGGCAAGGAGCAAGCTGAACAGGCCGCAGGGACTGCGGGAGCCGTGACGACCCGCATCCATCTCCCTACAACGCCAACAAACACCCGTGGACCTTCCCCCCCCCACAGGGAGACGGGAAGACGCAGCAAAGGGGTGCGGCCCCTTCGACAGCCGGGAGAGAAACCCAAAGAGAGGTAGGATCGAATCTCTTCAAAATAAGAACGGCATCGCCGGAGGCAGAGGCACGACTTCTCCCCTCTTTTCCATCACAGAGGGACAACAAAAACCCTCCCGCTGAGATAATAAACTTTCTCCCCCCCCCTCCAGACAACTAATACTGAGGAGGGCAGAGGGGCACGACGGGAGGCACGTGGAGGCGAGGGGACGAGAGGGGTGAGCGACTGGGGGGGCACCGGGGATGAGGAGAGCCAGAGGGAGCCAAGAGAACAGAGATACAGGAGAAGGGAGTGGACTGACACCAGTGTAAGCCACCGAACATCTATATCCTTATCGGAATCTACGGAGGGAATCTCGGGCCCCACGTGGTCAGACTCTGTAGACAATTGAGGCGATGCCCGGCAACAAACCGAACCATAAACCTGTCAGCAAGCCTGCACGACAACTATTATTCTCAGAAGCGCTACAACACAAACGCCTAACCCCCACGAAGATAAACCCTCAAACATCGCCTCCTTTAAACGAGTCCACCACGATGCCTGATAAAGATCAATCCACGACTATGGACAGGATACTACAAGAGATCACCACCGTCAGCCGCCGCATAGAGGGGATGGACGCCTCTATAACTTCATTGACACTAGAAACCAAATCCATGCGATCTGACATTGCCGGCTTTCAATCTAGAGTGACAGGGCTAGAACAACGCATGGGATCACTAGAGACGCAGATCAACACGTCTCAGGTGCGAGAACAAGACTTCATCTACCTCAGAAGCAAACTAACGGACATGGAGGACAGGAGCCGGAGAGACAATATCCGCATACTTGGGATCCCGGAAAACGAAGAAGGCTCGGATATGCAGACTTTTCTGACCTCCACTCTTCCAAAAATGATTTCATTGGACTTTGACCCGCCGCTAGAATTCCAACTGGCACACAGGATAGGCCCAAAACGCTCTGACAACTCCTCAAGGCCCCGCCCAATCATCGCATGCTTGCTGCGGCATAATCAAACCCGACAAATACTCCAAGTAGCACGCAACCACGGCCCTTTCCGAATAGACCAGCACGAGATCCGAATAACCGCCGATTACTCCAAGGAAACCAACGAACGTAGAAAGGCTTTCCTAGCCCTACGACCCCGGCTTCGCAAACTAGAGATGAAATACGGTCTCTTTGACCCTGCAAGAATGTGGGTTACAAAAAATGGAGTATCCAAGGACTTTTATAACCCAGACGAATTGAGACTCTTCCTTGACTCTTTCCAATCCCAGCCTATGGACTCTTACAACACAGACAGTGAGCATGACATTGTAGGAGGCAGTGATAGGGCCGAAACCCCCCACTCGGGAATAGAAAAGGTGAAGACGGCTCTACACGACACCGGAGCCAGTCATAGAGGTAGAGACATGGAGAGACTAACTAGATCATATGATGACAGGGGTCAGATTTTACACGCAGTAGTAACCCACACCCAATTATCAGAAAGATGCTAATCCCGCTCCCCTTTAAAGCCTACAACTGGGTCTTCTTGAGAAGGTAACGCGACAAGACGACTTATGGGTCTATCGCCAGAGAGTCGAAAATAACAACTATAGACTCCGCGGAAGGATGAGTACCTTTCCAGATCATATGTGTATTACTATTGTAATTGTCTAAGACTGCTAGTATCAATGTTAAAACCAGATACATGAAAAATCTATGCTCTTTATGACTAGAGCCGAGGCCCTATAATGGAAACTACCAGTAAATCGTTATTTGCCCTCAGTACACAACAGATGATGATTACTAGAACAGGGATCAGACCCCACCAACTCACTGTATGTTGAATAAGGGCCCGGTCCCGACCCTATAACCCTATAACAAGGTAACAAGGTAACAGGGGCATTAAACAGATAACAAAAAATAAACACTAATTAACTATCATGGAACTTACCTTACATTCCACACACTACAAAGTATCTCATGGTAGTAAACAACAAAGTATGTGAAACTTTCCTAATACACACCACACTCGACCAGCGCCGACATTAGAACCGTTTAGCCCCCATTATCACCCCAAGGGATGGGACTAGACCACGTAAAGATAAATTAATTCCAATACAGGGACACACAATACGATATAACCTGAAACATATCAAAGCTCCCACTACTTGACTTTACCTTATTCTACAATAAGAAACTGGGGAAAAAAAAAAAAAATAGAACACGAGGACATAATACAACATAATACCGCATAACAAAGCGAAATATTATGACATTCTACACTGCCACTCCACACCACATTATAACATCACAATGTAAATTATAAACTATTAGCTATTCTTTTCCCCAGATGTTCGTACCTACCCCCATCCTAATCATTATTACTATCTTAAACTATCATCAACAACAGAACGACTATGATGGTGGCACATACCAAGTAAGACCTTAGTAGGTCAGTATTATGATGTAATAATACACGGCAAGGAGTTAGTAATAGGATGAGATACGCACTATCCTCGCGTAACCCGGGGCTCAGCTACACTCATTACCTATCCTACGATTAATAGAGAGACGTTTGGCATAATGGTTCCTAACATGATAATGTGATAAGATGCCAGGATATGTTATGTTGATCAACCTAATATGTCATTGAACAGTTGTAAGGCGAGACGAGACGAGGCAGTGTTATAGTTGAAAAGAAATGCTCAGGAAGTATTATATTATACTGTATATTGGTATCTTTATGTACCCATGCATACGCGAGAACTATAATACTCTGTTTGAGCTCTCCCCCCCCCTCCTCTGCCCTGCCCCCCCCTCCCCTCGCCAGCCGGTCTCGGTCTTTCTGTCTGCCCAGTCCCTACTTTAATTTACGACCCTATCTTATGAACTCCTAAACACCCTACGATACCATACAACATCAAGTACTAGGTACAACATCCTAAACACCATACCCCATCAACACCCGACACCCCCTCCCTCCTCTCCAGCGCCGCTCAGGTACTATAGTTATTAACCGATCATTACTTCTGCCAATATACACTTTAGTTATATAGCTAATACACTAGCCACTAACCACCGATGAGCAGACCCACTTCCCGATACATAAACATAAGCACTGCTGTGTGCCCCCCCCCACCCCTCCTTATCACCGACATATCGATAACTGGCTGTCTGCTGTTTTCCCCCTTCGCCCCCCCCGATCGAGACCGCCCGAGGGCACAAGAGCTCCGAGAGAAATCGGTCCCGCCGTTTACAGACCTAACGAACGAAGGAGGTTGGACTCCTAACCTCCCTCATCCCTACCCTTCTCCACTTCTTCCCCCAAATTGCACGCTCTCTTGCTATACTCTCAATCTCAACTTCAGCACACGCATCCATCCCTTCCCCCCCCTTCTCCCTCTTTTCTTCTCCCTCTCATTTCTCCTTGCCTTCTTTTTCCCTCATATTTCCCCTCCATCTGGCTCTCGTCCTACTTATATTACCTCTCTTCCTTCACCCTCTCCTCTCTCTTCTCTTTCTTCTCCAGAGGATTCCCTTGGCCTCCACCAGCTACTAACCCCCGTATAAAATAAAATAAAATAAAACACCGTATCATATCGAAACACAACTCCCACTCTAACTACTAAGTCAATATCTCCCATCCTCCCTCCCCCCCCCACCAACACCAACCCCGGATCGAGGGTGCTTACTTACTCACAATTATCCAATATGTCGAAGCCCCACCCTCAAGCGACGCGACCATTACGCATACTCTCTTGGAATGTACACGGCATGACGAGCTATGTTAAGCGGAAAAAGATACTGTCCTATCTTCAATCCAAAAAAACAGATATAGCTCTGATTCAAGAAACTCACCTTGACACTCTGGAATCCAGTAAACTTAAACGGGATTGGGTAGGGAGGGTTGCCTTCAGCTGCCGTCCAACGAGTCAGGAATCTGGAAGTAACGGACCCCGCAAATGTGGAGTGGCGATACTAGTGCGTAAATCCCTCCCGGTCACTATCATTAAAACCTGGAATGATACGGAAGGAAGGTATATATTTGCTAAATTAAAACTAGGGGACACTGTTTTATGCGTGGGATCCGTTTACGCACCAACCGGCCCAAAACGCCCATTCCTTCTACAGCTAAATCGTCTCCTGACAGAAATCTGAACTACTCGATACATAATCGGGGGAGACTGGAATCTCATCCAAGACGCCATAATGGATAGGACAGGCCCTGTCGATGTATGTAACAATCACGACAGAGCGCTTCTGACAGACCTGACCACTGACGTCGGTCTGGTGGACTGCTGGAGAATACAACACCCGAAAGATAAGGAATATACTTTCTAATCCACCGTCCATGGCACCCAATCGCGTCTGGATTATTTCTTAGTATCACACACTGTAATCCCTCATATACAAGACACCTGTATCCTAGACAGCGGGCTCTCAGATCACTCCCCAATACTAATCCGGATCCAGGTGGGACTCTCCTTCTCTGGTCGTAAACCATGGCGATTGGCTGTACACAGATATCGCTCTCCACAAGGGAAGGAACAATTAAAAGCTCATGTAACCACATACATGGCCGAGAATTCAGGCACTGTATCCTCAAAAAGGATCCTATGGGCGGCAGCAAAAGCAACCCTAAGAGGGAATATGATGCGAGATGCAGCACTGGCCAACAAAGACAGAATAGCCCGCCAAATCACCTTAGAGACCACGGTACAGGACCTCACTAAACAATATACCGCCCAACCATCCCCTAGGCTGCGACACGCCTTAGCAGGCCCGCATGGCACACAATGAACTCTATACATCTCAGGCGGAATACGCACTGCAAAAATTGCGAGGCCGCCATTACGAACAAGGGGAAAAAGCAGGTCGTCTCCTAGCGGCGCAGCTCCGACAAAGAGAGGCAGCCTCTGCCATTGCGGCCATAACATCTTCTTCAGGAGCAGTGCTAACTCGCCCACAAGACATTGTAAACGTGTTCGCCAAGTACTACCGACATTTGTACACTCCTGAAACAACGACAGATCAAACACAAATGGAGACATTCCTTGCCGCGGCCAATCTACCCCGTCTGTCTGAGGCAGGCAGGGCCCTCTTGGACGGTAACATAAGCAAAGAAGAGATAACCCAAGTTATAACAAGCCTCACCTACCATAAATCACCAGGAGAGGACGGATTCCGTGCGGAATTCTATAAATGGGCTGGGGAGGAGGCAATAACCGCAGTACATGAAGCACTGACGGAAGCATGTCAAGAAGGCTCCCTGGGCGCTCTATCCAATAAAGCCACGATTGTCATCTTGCCTAAGCCAGGGAGAGACCCCCTTCTTTGCGGCAGTTACCGTCCTATCTCCCTTTTGAATGGGGATGTCAAACTCCTAGCCAGTGTTCTAGCAGCGCGGCTCCGCAAGGTGATACCATCATTGATTCACAATACCCAAGTAGGATTTGTACCAGGCCGTACCTCCAGAAATCATATGCGAACTCTTTGCCATACACTGTTAGAATCCATACAATTACCTGACGAAGCCCTAGCCCTGTCCCTAGACGCGGAGAAAGCATTCGACCGCATTGAGTGGCCCTACCTATTCACAACCATGAAGCATTTTGGCCTGGGGGAACAATTTATCTCTAAAGTACGTTTATTATATGACCACCCCACAGCACAGGTTAACTGTGGGGGCATCATGTCAGACCCATTCCCTATCGGAAGGGGCACACGCCAGGGATGCCCCTTGTCGCCACTTCTATTTTTATTGGCCATGGAACCCTTAGCTGCCACCATACGAAATTCTCACCAAAGAAAAGGGATCCATATCACCGGGGGCATATCCAAAATATATCTCTACGCAGACGACATTCTGTTAACAATGTCCGATCTAGAAACCTCGCTCCCAGCACTACTTTCCACTATAGAAGACTTTGCATCCCTATCCGGATATCGGGTAAACTGGGATAAAAGTGAGGCACTACCATTATCCCGCATAACGACGAGGGCAGCGATACATGGCCTTCAATTCAAATGGACCCCGACCCGCCTTAAATATTTAGGAACGTTTATTAACAGAGGTCTAGAACATATGGTCAGGGACAACATAGACCCCCTTATATCTAAAATGAAACAAGACTTTGCCAAATGGTCCCTACTAGGCCTGTCCATGTGGGGCAGGACACAGGCGGTCAGAATGGTCACCTTACCACGCTTCACATACGTGTTAGGCATGCTTCCCCTACAGATACCTCTTTCCTCACTCCGATTAATAGACGCATCCATAAGGGCCTTCGTCTGGGGCTCCTCACGCCCAAGACTGAAACCTGCAATAATACTGGCACGACGGCTCTACGGAGGATTAGGACTACCCTCGGTAGAACAATACTCTCTGGCCCTACAACTCTCACAGCTAATATATACGCTTCCGGATATAGCCGATCCACCGCAATGGGTGATCACAGAGAAACTCCTATATGGACAGTATACGGAGATGGGAGGAACATACGCCGACCACGTTCCCTTAACTAACCCCATCCTCAAGGCTACAAACACAATGTGGTGCAGAGCCCATCGACTACTAGGAGTACACCCCTCCCTGCATACTCAGGCTCCCATAGCAGGGAATAAAAGCATTAAAATAGGAGGGACTATTCTCAGATGGCCCCAATGGTCCGAGGCAGGTATCCACAATATATCTCACATAATAGATGGAGATAGCTTCCGCACATTCGCCTCCCTCCAGGAAGAATTCGGTATCCAAAGTAACCAGGAGTGGCGATATCTGCAGCTCAAACACTGTATGCGGAGAACATTAGGAACCCCCCCGTGGCTGCTCAAAACCTCACCCATCGTCACCTATCTTCAGAAATGGGGCCGACAAAAAGGCGTCTTGGCTGGCCTCTATGCCGAATTAACTAACCACCTTTACTCTCAGCCTTTACTTGAACGACTACGCTTAAAGTGGCAGGACATACTAGAGATAACCTACACGGACGAAGAATGGCCAGACATACTAGAAGCCCTCGACAGGGGCGTACGTGAAGCACGCCTGAAATTTTGCCTATTTAAAATCCTTCAGGGATGGTACTGGACCCCCGTTAAACTCTTCAGGGCAGGGTTGATACCTCACGCGAACTGTTGGAGATGCACAGAGCCATATTGCGACCAACTTCATATTTTATGCCACTGCCCCACGGTACAGTCACTATGGGACGCGGTACGCCTCGCCTTATCGGACTTCATACAGATACCAAAACCGACCCCACCAGCATTTATCATTCTACATGACATTCGCCCGTATCCCTCCCTATCGCGGGCACATAAACGATTAATCCACACGGCGCTAGCCACGGCCAAAATATGCATACTCCGGCACTGGAGATCTAGCATTGCCCCCACACCCATGGAATGGATGACGGCCATGTATCAAACGGCTACCCATGAACGAGTGATTTATAACCTACAGGACCAAGCAGAACAATTTGAGGAGGTCTGGCGCCCATTCTTGAAGAGACCATGAAGCGGCTGGTGGATGACCAACGGATGATCAATGTTCAATGATCAATGATTAGGGAATATTAATTACCAATCACCCTCTGAGAATCCTAGACTCCGGAAACACATTTAGGGGGTCATTCTAACCCTGGCGGTAAAAACCGCCAGGGCGAATGACCGCGGTTGCACCGCCAACAGGCTGGCGGTGCACCGCTGGGCATTCTGACCGTGGCGGTTCAGCCGCGGTCAGAAGCGGAAAGTCGGCGGTGTACCGCCGACTTTCCGCTGCCCGTCAGAGTCCTCCATGGCGGCGGAGCGCGCTCCGCCGCCATGGGGATTCTGACACCCCCTACCGCCATCCTGTTCATGGCGGCAAACCCGCCATGAACAGGATGGCGGTAGGGGGTGCTGCGGGGCCCCCGTAAGAGGGCCCCAAAAAGTATTTCAGTGTCTGCCTAGCAGACACTGAAATACGCGACGGGTGCAACTGCACCCGTCGCACCTTCCCACTCCGCCGGCTCAATTCTGAGCCGGCATCCTAGTGGGAAGGTTGATTTGCCCTGGGCTGGCGGGCGGTCTTTTGGCGGCCGCCCGCCAGCCCAGGGCAAATCTCAGAATCACTGCCGCGGTCTTTCGACCGCGGTGCGGTGTTCTGACGGCGGAACCTTGGCGGACGGCCTCCGCCGTCCGCCAAGGTTAGAATGACCCCCTTAATCTCCTACTGCCCCCTCTCTCTCTCCCTAGCTACGCTATCCTCTCTTATCTCTCTCTTTTTTCTCTCTCTCTATCAATCCACAGGCCTCTAATTTTGTCACATGCCCGAGACCCTGAACTATCCAACATAGTAATACAAGTCGCTTCCTAACACAAACAAGGACTGAGAAATCAACTCATATAAGACGTAGACACTCTCTAACCGACCTTACCATATCTATCATACATATTATCTACCCCTAGATAATAACTTGCTACAGACGGAGAAGTACAGAACGATCTACTCTTAGGCCTGAACAAGCTAGTCTCAGGATACAAAGACCCCCTGCCTACCTCGAGTCTCTTCATTCTACATTCCCCCGCGATTACCCTTCCTCTTTCTCCCTCTTTCTTTCCCTTCTCTCCCCCTCCCCATTTCATATGACTATTTTGTCTCTCCCCTATACCAAGACCAACCCCTCCTACACAACCCTATCCTCGCTCCCCCTCCCCTTACCACCCCCCCCACCTGTTTTCCACTCTTCTTCAAAATAAGGGTACACAACTCAACTATGCAACTGGGAATTTTTACTTACCTGACAGTACATGTATATATGCTTACAATGGAAATAATTGTGGTAAACGAACAAAAACAATGTTTTGAAAGCTAAACAGTTTGTTTATATGCTGTATGTACCGCCTTATATATTCTTAATAAAACTTTTGAAACTTAAAAAAAAAAAAAAAAAAAAGATACAATGTCAAATACTGCCTGAAAATCAATGAACCCAGCATAGAGGGTCTTGTCTTTGGCTGCCATTGTGGCTTCAATCAGGTAAGAGACACAGAAGAGGTTACCTTCAATGTGGCAGCCCTTTTGAATGCCAGTTTGGGTCAGGTGGTCCTCAGCCCAGGCTTGGCGCTCGTGATTTAATATGCTAGCATAGCACTTCCATTTGGTGTTGTTGAGCATTATCAGTTGATAGTTCCCCGGGCATGATTGCAAACCTTTCTTGTGGACAGGGACCAAAAGTGAGCCCCTCCATATTTTAGGCATGGTTGCCCCCATTAGATACTCCTGGAAGAAAGGAGTCATTACTGAGGCCCATCAGAACAGGACCCATTTGTATACCGGCGACGGGATGCCACTTGGACCAGGAACACCACCTGCTGGCATTGACTTGATGGCTAAAACTGCTTGGGCTGGGCTTATTGATCATGTGTCTGGGGGGTCAGGGTCAGAGCACACCAGAAGCCATCTAGGACCCTTCACTGGTGCATTGAGTGGGCTATGGGGGTCCACATAAAGGTCTTTCTTATAGGTTTCCCATTCCCTAGGGACGATGTTGGTAATGCTCAGCTGGCAATTTAAGTTAGAGTATTTGTTGGTCCAGAGCCAGAATTTCCTCTGATCCCTGGATTTTATTACCTCATGCGAGTCTACCCATCTCTGAGCTTCCTCTTCTTTCTTTTGTACTTAGAGGGCTTTTCTGTATTTTGAGCATATTGTGGTGACCTGGGTTTGCAGCTGTTTGTTTGCCCTCTTGTCTCTACTGAGCTTTCTCAAGACTTTATTTAAACTTTGTTTTAAGATAGCAATTTGATGTTTTGTGTTGGCCGAGGAGCTAGTGTTCATAGAAGTCTTGCCATTTTCTAGCTTTCCCAAGTTGCTTAGATGTTTCCTTACATGGCCGGCCAGCGTCTCCCAGGGGGACCTGTAATGGCCTCTCTGCTTGCACACCGAGTCGTATCCAAGAAGCGATTCAGGATTGCCGCTTGTCCGTAGGGATTTGCCATGGACCACTTTATTTTCCTAAAAGGCTCAAACTCTTCTTGGTTGCCCAGAGGTTTTGTTTTTGGGTGGGTGGGCTGTGGTGGCCAGACTTTGCAGATGAGGATTGCATGATCACTAGCCATTTAGGGTGTCACATCCAAATTGATTTGTCACATAGGCTCTCATTATTCTAACAAGACTACTGGATTTTGAGTGGCAGAATCGCCTGCGGTGTGGGAGACTGAGTCTAACCCACTACAGGTGACACCTGTCGCTCCAATCCGGGTTCTGCTCTGGTTAACTAGCAGTGCCTCATCTTTACTCAAGGGCAGGGATGATTGGGCAGCTGAGTGCCTGACATAACTGGTTTCTCAGGGAAGCTGTTGGTCACTCAGGTCTCATCCGTTTCTCTCAGTTAAGTTAGTCTCACATACACAATGACAAACAGACGAAGTATATCTTTCAATAATACTTTAATAAAGCAACTGCATCTTAGATAGCAAATCGTGGACTGCAATAACCAGGACGATACAGCATGACAAGATTAAAATTGTGACAAGGAGAGTAAAACATAAAAATAATGCTACCATATTGTCACTAGAGTCAACAGACTAATTCCTACCTAGGCTATGATAGAGCACAGTGTGTTAAGCTCTAATTCTGCCCTTCAGGTTCCCCTGGGAAGACATCATCCCCCACACCCGAGCAAAGGCCTGAAATCTGCAAAACAGCTTTAGCAAAGCATTCAGCAATCAGCATACAGTCGTGGTTCTCTGGCTGGATTTTCCCTCTAACGTGTATGGGACAGGAAAGTCTTTTTATAATAAAACAGCTGGTGTTCTAAGAACATGTCCCTACGTAAGGATGTGTATTTTCAATGAATGTCAGAAACTAAACTTATACCACGTTCACTGGCAACCTATCTTGCTGTAGCCTTGAAAACAGTACAGAGTGAGCAAGAATGTCTTGTTTGAGAATAGAGTGTTGGCCTAGGCAAAAACAGTCAGATAGAGAGAAAATAAAACAAGACCGTAAAAGTGGCTACTGTAACAATAATAAAGCAAAGCCGAATAAAATACATCTAGGTTAAAGTGCACAGCGGCAGGCCTAGTATGTTAAAATAACATTCATGGAGCTATAACTAAAATGGCTACACAACAGGTTATGAACTGGAAATAGGCCAGAGATACCCAGATGTAACCGAGGGTGGCCATCCTGAAGCAGGAGGCCTGTGTGTAGGCTGTGAGAAATCTCTGCTGAATCTTCTGTACAGTAAGCACAGACCTAGCTGGTTAAGGAAGGAATCCAAGAAGCTGCCCTGTTTATCAGATCTTTGGAATTGTTAGTTAATCGGGTATGGCCCATATTTGATTGTCCAGGGACACAATTGGGCTAGTCAGCTCTGTGGACATAAGATTCTTGTTGTAATAAAGTTGAGTCTTATTTCTTCAAAAGTAAGACTTTATTTCCATCTACTGAAGCAGATATGCTAATTAGAAAATTATTAATGATATTTATGTGTTTTGAATAATGAAAAGTCTGTAGAGAAACAAATAATAGAGAAAATAATGGGCAAGTTTGAAAATGTGCCCTCGGGGCATGTCAGCCATTTATACGAGATTGTACTAATATAACTGAAACTGTGTGAAATAATGAAAAATGTATAGGAATAATGCAGTAATATGTAATATTGATATGTATAACCTATGTTTTGCATTAACTTGTAGTGCTAACTTAGCTGGAATTAAGGCCTAATCTTCCTAGGCCTCGCACACGTCGAGCTGAAATACTAAACACGCTGCTAGAAGATGAATCCATGACCTGTCCTTGAGCCACCCGATGTTAAAAGTTGCTTAGTTAGAATTTTCTGCAAAGTACTGGCGGACAGGAGATGATGAAGACAATTTGATACAATTATGTGTAGAGTAGGCTAAATGTACTTTTCCAGGACTTGAACAATTGAGGCACTGAGTGAAGAGGAACATGCAACTATTTTGATACCTCAAGAGCAGGATGATGAGGATATCGTACAGTGAACCAATCTGAGTCTTGTGAAAGGACTAATATTAAGTCATATCTACTGACTGACTGACCAATTGGGAATTAGGGGGGTGGACTGGGAGACCCTAATAAAAAGTAATGACAAGGGGCCAAGATTTCAGATGCGGGAGAATAGGAGTGAGACGTTGATGACGTCAGGAGACACTGTTCGAGATTCTGTTGTTGGGCTCATACTCTGAGGACCTGATGTATTGTTGATCCACTGATGACCTGAAGACGAAGACTGACTTTGTTGCTGATCCATTTTATGGATAGGTAGCTATGAAAATGTGACTGACTAACTTGTGCCTTTTCTTCTAGGTACCAACTGCGCTGTTTTATAGATTTTCACTTAGAAAGATGTTTTCCAAATTCATGTTTTTCCTAAATTGTTTTGCATGATGCCCACAAGCTAATGCTAATCTTGGTTAGGTAGGCTGTCTATGGGACGTTGACAGTGACAATTGACTGACGAACTAATTGCTGAACTAAGCTATTGATGCTGAAAATCTTTTATTGGCTTATGAGGGGCATTCAAGCATATGTTTTTCCAAGTTCTGATTAGATTATGTTATTGACGTTTTATTAATGAACTAATAATTCTGACTGAATAAAGTTTGGTCTAACTTGATGATTTAGTATTGTAACCAATAGGGAAATAAAATAGTTTAACTCTTTACCGAGTTGTGGTTATTCATGAATAGATGGTTTTAGATGTTGTCAATTAAATATTAATGGTTGGTTATACTGATTATTGGTGCTAGTGATCTCTACATAATTAGGATATTCCATGGGATCCAAAAGGTTCATCGGCCTATTTGCTTCCCCTTGTAAATTTACTTACTAAGGACCAGGAGCGCTAGCACATCTCTACTGCTCCATCTTCACACATCTGTTTCCCTCTCAGCTCCTCAACATTTTACAGTGAGCTCCTGTCAACTGCTGTCAACCACTGGAATGTACTAACTCTAAAGGGAGTGGGGGAGGTGGAACATACTACTATTATACATACTAATCAAGCTCTTAATGCTTAAAACATGAAATATGTAAATTTTAATGGATTCCTAATAATTGATAAAGCATGTTCTAATAATATATTACAACAGTTCTCATTAAAGTAACCCATCATAACCCACATTTCATCAGAGTGTAAGGCTGATAGGTCTTTCAGAGTAGGGAAAAGTAAGACCATAGTTGCCTCCCCTCTTGTTTCTGCAGGGTGGGGATAAATGCACCCTAATATGAGGGTACTTGTGCTGGTCCTTATGTTGCTGGTCTTCAACAGCGAAACTTTAAGAAAGGTGTAGTCACCATTCCCTGTGTGGAGTACCATGTCGGTTGCTGCCAGGTCATTGTTCGCATAAACAGACACCCCTCCAAAGATGTGACCCCTGCCCGTGAGGTCGCCTCTGGTGCCTTATAAACTGTGAAATTCAGCCAGGGAGACCAGTGTAGAGCCCAAGTTATCTGCAAGATTCTATCTCTGTTCCTTTTACTTCACCTCTCTAAATATAATACTCCTTTATAGCTACTTCTATTTCTCTACTTCTACACATTTTTCTTTACAATCAACTCCATTCTGTCTCTCAACCTTTCTGTATAGTTATCTCTAGCTCATCATTCAATCCGCTCACAACTCTGTATATCTAAATGAATCCCACCTGTTTCTCTATTTCATGTATTTCTCTCAACCTCCTCTTTTGGCTCTACAGACATTTCTCTTTCTTACCTTCTCTCTTCTCTCTACCTTTCTATTTCCCACACTACTCTCTTTTTATGACACCATTTCTTCATCTTTAGTTATCTCTGTCTCCCACTTTTATCTCTGTGTTTCATTCATGTCTTGCTGTCTACCTCTATCTCTTGCTGCATTTACCTCTGTCTAATTCTTCTTTTTTTCTACCATATCTCTTTCTCTCTACCTCACCCCTGGGACCATTGTACTCCTCTACCTCTCTGGACATTTCCTTCCCCTTATCTGCATCTCTCTCTCTCACACCCTAAAACCTAAACTATTTTTCTATTTCTCTTTCTCTACCTGTCAAGACCCTGTCCCTTCCACCCCAACCCTCTCCCATTAATCATGACCCTACTATGAATGCCCAGTACATCGTGCCGCAAAAGCTTTAGTTTAATAAATAGGCATGCAGTCATTGCTCACCCGAAGTCTTGCATGCTGTTTGTAATTGGAAATTAATTTTCTGTTGTGTTTTACTAAGTGAATATTCATTGGTATTATGCTGTTATTTTACTGAGCTATTTGATTAAGGTCCAGTTTCAGTGCCCATATATGTACTCAATTATTGCTTCATGTATCCAGGCCTGTTATGCATAATATTCAAGCCTCATGAACTCTTGGAGAGTACTGATGCAAGCGGCAGCCTGGTCTGTGGGCTGAAAAAACATGGAAACCCTCCTGCCAAGTGCTATGCGTGTCAGTCAGCAAGCCGCGTGCACTCTTTTAAGGAGCTCTTGCGAGTGGCTGAACTGTGACTATTAAAACCACGCCCAAGGGTATTGACTTCATTTGCCTCGAGTCATCTTTCCTCCGAGACCTGTTCCTGCTTGCGTCTCCTGGCAACAAAGAAAACTCCAGGAAAGGACATTGCGTCTCATCTTCAGTGCTGAAGAAGCCTTTCGTGCTCAGAGCTCTACTGTACATTCTACAGCACTGCAGCAGTCCAGAACCCGTTTATTTGATAAAGAGATAACACAAGACATTGCTTACCTAAAAGGGGGCTCCCTAGGAAAAAACAAGCACAGGTACCCGCAACACAAAAAGGAAAAGCATTGGATTAATAAGACAAGCATTAACCTAGATTTAATTTTAGCAAGAAAGACATTTAACGTTTGCACAGGAACTTGGACACTTTGGCACAACACATCACTATACAGAGGGGTTAAAATAAACTTTGACTCTTTGGTGCACTGACAGTGTGATTGAACTTTAAGAAACCTTGTTGCAAATTTAGCAAAACGTTCATCAAGTACAATTAAGGTAAGCTAGAATTGGGGTTCCTTAGAAATAGCAATTGTACATTCTGCAAACAACTCCTGTCTGACTCTTCTTTACTCTAGACCTAAAGTCCTGTGCTATGCTAGTAACTCACCCGCAGAACCAACAGAAAACATGGTCTACTAATTTCTCCGGGAGAAACTCCAACAATCCTGTTTCCCAACAACCCATCCTGGTGAGTGGCTTCACAAGTTGACTTGCAGGTATTTAGAGAAGGTTGGGGTGGGCGGGGGATGGAACAACCCAGGGAAGGCTGAGACAAATGTTGGTTTCTTGTTTGAATTATTGCAGGTCGACAACTTGCCTAAGAAACAGCGCACCAAATACAAGGCCCACCTCTTCTAATCATAGGGACTCTACTCCATGCATTTTAGGTCGCTTGGTAGGTCCGGTTGGGAGGAGGGATTTGGCTTTTGATGTACTTTACCATCGACACTACCTACATGTTCCTCTTTCTTCATCTCCTTATCTTCCCCTCTGACTACCTCACCTATTTCTGTTCACTTTACTTCTCTACCCACCTCACATATCTGTCTCCATCATCTCTCTCTCTCTCTGCCACCTTCTCTCCATACTTCACATCTCCAGCTCCTCATGTCGCTGTCCATTCTCTTCATTTTACTGCTCATTATCTGTATCCTGGACCCATCCCATTCCTCTTACTCAGGAAAGTCACATAATGCCTGTCTAGCCAAAGAAGTGTACAGATATAAAAGGGAAAGGACGGACAAGGCAGGAGGAGAGAAGATATTCGTTTTTAACAAATGGAACAGTGAAAATCCTCAGAGCAGCGCTTTGATTTTCACTGTTGTAGCAAGAATGCCAGCAGTGACGGGGTATATAGTTATGATTACAAATAATGGGCAACTAAAGCTACAATTTTAAGTTCTGTGGTTATATGTATTATTTTATTGTTATGCACTAGTCCTCTAAATATCCATTAAATATTTACCTTGTCACCCTTCGTATGCTTTTCTTAAAATGGGAGCAGCAAGCAGGTTAGACATTGCATTCCACAAAAAATTTAATTGTTGCAAGTAAATAGATTCTATATTTAAACTAAAGAAAGGCACAATGCTTGTTAAGCTTTCTTTTGATACCAGATGGCTTGAGCTTTTAGTTGTGTTTATGGGTGCCCCTGATTATGAAGATTTAACATATGATTCAATATTTTTCAGCATGACAATGGTTTGAAAGAGCCAAAAAGGGTTAATGCATACAAAGTTGTTCCAAACATTGACCCCTAAGGTACATATTGACTAGGGCTCAACAAATCATACGTCACCTTGACTGCACTGTCTAAAGCACCCACATTTAACTCTGATTCTCTCCGAGTCAGAGCATGAGCTGCAAACAGCACATTTCAGACACAAAGAGGAAACCAATGTTCACTGTTTCTGAGCTATGGTATCTACTGCTCATGCACTAACTTGAAGAATTACCTTAAAAGGTAGATGCACAGCTGTGCCCTGTGGGAGCTCACACATTCATGATGCTGCCCCACTCATGAGACGGTAAACCAAACAGGTTGCAAATGCCCACCAAACAGTTAAGTAGATTTTTTTCGTTAGCCATCCATTGCAGTGTGCCGCTAACGTTTTTCAGAAGGAAAACGCGATTGATAGTGGCTGCAAGTGTATGACTTTCACAAACAAAATGATGCGGTTACTGCTCCGTAGCCATGAGTTACTTTTTAACTGCGGGCTAAAGGATACCAGCCATTCCACGGGATGACAGGGCAGGCCTGGCTCGGTGTTTTATTGTTTCATGAGCGTTCGATACGAGAGAAATTGCAACATATAGGTTTTGCAAGACCAGCAATCCCTTAATCCATATGTCAGGAAATCAAGTGCCAAGATTTGTGACTCACCATTTCGGTCTATTGCCTTATCGAATTAAATGAAACCGGCTTTCACAACAAATGCAGTTTCGCACAAGACCCTGTCCCCCTCTGGAAGCGCGATTTTAGTTCGTAGGTTGGTTGTATTTGAGCAAATAGATTCTTAATCTATTTTTGTGAGTGAATATGTTATTGCAGGTCAGATGGACTATAGAAATGCAAACCCAGATATATATTTATTTGTTTCCATAAGAAAAAATAATTTTGCAAGCAGATATTGTGTTGACTCGGATATGTAATAATAATATTGCATATGGTTCTCCGCAGTGCTTAATTTGGGCTGGTGGGGCCCACCTGGATTAATTTTTGGGGACCGCCACTTATTTTTCCTCATCAGACTTTGACTCAGAGCAATAGGGAAAACAGACATGAGCGAAAGAAGGAGGAAGAGAGAGACAGAAAAACATGACAAAGGGAAAAAGCAGAAACCCGCAACAGTCAGATAAAGGGACCAGAAGTGTCTGGCAGTGGATGGAAGCGGCGGGAGGTGGTGCTGGCCGCAGGCTGGACCAAACCTTGGTCCCTAACATTCATTCTACTACAAATTAAGCACTGGTCCTCCTAATGTTTTACTAATATTCATTTAAATTGAAATTAAAAAAAATTGAAGTGAATAATGTTATTATTGTCCTGTGCTTAATTTTTAAAGAGGCGTCAGGGCCTAAGATGTTTTAGGATGCCACCACCTACTGCCCCCACAACGAAGGCATTGCACACTGGCCTCCATGCTACGAGCAGGCCAACTAACAAACAGTGACGGCTGGAGGGCTTCAAAGAGGGTGAGACTTAAATGCCTTCTTCGACAGTGCGAGCAAGGCTGTCATTTTTTGGGATGGCTCAAGTGGGTGGTTCACCCCAGAGCAACGTTTGAAAAAACGCCATCAGATTTGCAGCAAAAATTTCACATGAACAGACTAAAACCTCAGAAGCCCTGAAGGAGCACTGATTAAATATTTAAATTATGTTGTGGTGTATCAGGCGAAAATTGCCTCCCCTTTCAATAAGCTATTGAAAAAAGTAGTCTCCGAGAATCTCGAAGGAAATGACAGCGTAGAAAAACAAAAGCTGTACAAATCTCATTAACATACAGCAAATCTACTGCTTGTTAACATACAGTTTACAGATCCGAACACATATAGTTACACCAGTCTTAAAAGCTCAGGATACGGATATCAGCAGAGATATCACAGGACGCTTTCCATTGTAGGTGATGAAAAGCCTTCACACAGGTCATAAAAAATAGTCCTAGCATTAAGTGACTCAACACAATCAAAATCAACAATATCTCCTCAACTATAGATAAATTATCATTAAGCAACAGCTTTTAATATAGTTCTCTAATATACTTCTAAAATGCTATCATTTTATCTGAAACATCAATTTCCCACTTTCTGAAAATACAGATATTTCATATTGAAGCATGAAATTTGTATTTTCGATAAATTAATACAGTCCCACAAACTAAAAATTATTGCATCATTATTCCTATATATCAGATTTTCATTTTAGTCAATACCAGTTTTGGTGCCTAAACAACAGCTTGTTACTTCGACCAAATGTTCTGATGTACTAGCTTTACACAGGAGCATACTCTTCCTTTCGTGCCCGTTTATCACAATCATCACATATCATGGATGTCCACCTATGCATAGGGATTTTTACAACCATTTCACCAGGGATGTAGAGAATTATGACCAAATAGCACGCCCAAAACAAATCAAATAGTCCCAAAACAGTATAAGACCACCCAGTAAGTGTAGTTAATACCCAAGACTGTATATTTGGAATGGGCTTGTTTAGGCTCTTTTCCAAATATTTAATTGTACAGTATGTACTAATGTTTTGCGACTGCAATATGGTTGCAAAACATTTGTACTTTACCACCAACTCAAAGTTGATGATAACACATCTGCAAATGAGAAGAGGTCCCCTTGGGGTTCCTTCACCTTTGATAATGTTTATAAAAATAATTTTTAGGAGCAGGCAGTGATCTCTAGGGCCACCTTCCTGCCTTAAAAAACTAAATATGAAACATTACAAATATTTAATCAATCACTATACTATCACTTTCTTCTCCATTTTCTTTTTACCTTTCATATATTTCCTCCTGTCCTGTAATGTCCTACTCTATTATCTATTTTTCCTTACTCCCTACCCCTTCCTCTTTCACCCATTCTGTTTCCCCTCACCTAGGCCATCCTTCAAACATTTCCTCCCACTCCCCTCCCATCCCCACCTCACTAGCAAACAAGAACTGGCATTTAGTTGGTTACATCAATGAGAAGACTAACCTTCCACAAAATTGCAGAGCATACAAATACTCTCCCTTAAGGTCAAGGGTCAAAATCACCCAACAAAACAAAAGAAAATCCTAGAATATACACATAAACTTAAAGGAGACCTCATTCTCCTTCTAGAAACTTAGGTGGCCAGGAATGAGGCAATCCTCCTAAAGAAAAGCATGGGTTAGGGACTTGGCATACGCCCCAGCCACAAACATAAATATGATCTGATCACCCTTATCTCGAAAGCATCTGGCCTCACTGTCCTGCCCTCAGAAGCATACACCAAAGGCACTGAAATCATAATTATGAACATCTATGCCCCCAATAAGATAAACCTACCTTTTGGATTATTTTCAATAAAAAAACTCTCAACTTTATCTCTCAATTGCAAAATATTTCTAGGAGGAGATTTCAGTTTACCCTGGGACACCACCCTTGACAGGAATTCTGAATGTCAATTTAAATCCAACAAATCCCATAAATAAATGCTAATCATGTGCAATCCTCTTAAACTTAAAGACATATGGAGACTATTCAAGATTATACATTTTTCTCCCATCCGCGCAATAAATTCTATCACACAGATTATATTTTAATTGACAAAACTTACGTCCCAGCCACCTCTTCCCCAACTAATGAACCAATCCCAGTCTCTGACCATGCTTGTACTTTATTACTTTACGATAGCGCTTGCAATACATCAGGAACAAAAACATGGAAAATGACTGACCTTCTCAAGGAGGAACCCTCTTTCAAGGAAATAATCAAGAAAGAGATTGATGAATACATAGAACTCAATAGGTCTTCTGGTTCAAATGCACAAATCATCTGGGACGCCCAGAAATGCACTATCCACGGGCACATGATTAAACTTATGCAAAAAGAAAAACTAGACAACAAAACCTTAGAACAACTAGAACTAAAAGTAAAATCATTAGAGAAAGATCTCAAAGAGAAAACTCAATTAAACAATCTATTTAAACTGAAGTATGAATACAACAAGATTCTGAGTAACAAAGCCCACCTAATATTAAAAAAAAATACAAAGGCATCAACTTCCGTTGACGTAATAAAGCTGGCAAAATACTAGTGTCTTATTTAAAACAGACTTGTCAGAATACAAGAATAACCTCTATAACCAACAAGAAGGGCGTCACATCGAAAAACGAGAAGGACATCCTAAATACCTTTAAAAAGTAGTACCACCCTCAACTCCAAAACTAATAACACATCTTATGACATAAGCTTACACTACCTCAAGAAAATTTATGTAATTAAGCTAGATGACTCAACAAAAGAATCACTAGAACTTTCTCACAAAGAAATCAGAAACGCGATCAAAACAATGAAAGCGAGGAAGGCCCCGTGCCCAGAGGGCTTCCCGTCGTCATTCTATCAAACTTGGGGTACCTCCCTAATATACAAAAATAACCTAGCCCTAACAATAGATCCCATCCTCAAAAACAAAATACATCCCTCTCATTCAGTATTTATCAAAAGGAGATTCAGCACAAATAATATATTACTTTTTAGCCATACGATTGCAATAGGCAAACTCTTACACCAACCAGCCTGCACAATAGCAATAGATGCTGAGAAGGCTTTTGATAAGGTATCCTGGACCTACCTCCAAGCCTCAGGCACTTCCTTCAACTTTTGTCCTGCTCTCTCAACAAAAACATTTGCTCTATACAAAGAACCAAACGCTAGAATAAAAATCAATGGAAAGTTGTCTAATCCCTTTTACCTCCAACAAATAATCAAACAAGGATGCCCTCTTTCCCCCCCTGCTATTTCTCCTAACGCTAGAACCCCTACTTACATTGATCAGAGAAAATCCATTAATCCCCCGGTATCCCTTTCTCATCTGACCCACAAAAACTAGCCGCCTACGAGGATGACATTCTCCTTTTACCACCCAGGCAGACTCAGCCTTGCCGCACATCATATCCACCGTTAACGACTACTTTAAGATGTCAGGCTACTGCTCCAACAAGCAAAAAAACCAGAAGTTCTTCCTCTCAATGTGTACTGTAGAAGTTCACACATCAGCCCCAATGGACTCAAATGGGCCCTAAATAAGATAAAATACCTGGGTATATGGTTCACCCCTAACCTTAAAAGCTCCATTGATCGCAACAAGAAAAAGACGATAGATAACATCAAAGATAGCTTAGACAAATGGTCAACCAGGTTAATTTCTTAGTGGGGTAGAATAGAGTCTATCCAAATGATGATCACCCCCCCAGTAACTTTTTAATCAGCATGTCCCCCACGTACCTGTCAGACATCTCTTTTACTAAAATAGACACGTATCTACCAAATTCCTAGGAGATCTAAAAAGCCCAGAATTACCCTAAAGAAACAGACTTCCTAAAAAACTTGGTAGCTTAAACTTACCTGACTATCGGAAATACCAATATGCCTTCCTAGTGAAACAGGCTAGCTACTGGCTTCTAACCACCACCTTACCCTCACTTCCATTGCTCGCTATTGAAATCGCCCTCGTTAAACAGTTATCTTTCACTTCATTTCTAACCATCAAAAAAATTAAAACACACCACTCTATAAACATTCTATCCAGCACAGCACAGGCACTCTGAACAATTGACAACAAACTACCCAACAAAATTAAACACTCATGTCTAGCCTTGCTATGGCACAATGACAACTTAAAACTAGAAGGGAGAATGATGTATATTGAGAAATGGGCAGAAAAAGATATTCTCCTGGTGAGAGATATCGGCACCCCTTCAGAGCCCATACCATTACCTCAAACTAAAGAACAATTTGGCTTAAAGAATTTAAACTTTTACCATTTCCCTAAAATAAAATCACTTATAGCCAAACATAAACCTCCAACTCCCTCTGACCTACCCTACTCATTAGAAAAATTTACCAAAGGCAGTCACCTAGCTTCCAAACTGTACTCTCTCCTATCCCCCATAAAAACCTCAGTAAATAAATGAACACAAGACAGCAACACTCCAATGGTCCCACAAGACTGGCCATCTACCTGGAGAAACCTCACTTCCAACATAATAACTCCATCAGTAGCACAAAGCAGATATTGGATTGCCAATATGGGACATTGGATTTTGGCCAAACTTTACAAATTAGGCCCCAGATCCTCCGACACATGCTGGAGCTGTAAGAAGGAAACAGGAGATTTAAAACACATGCTAATGGGAGTGCACCTCCAACAAAATGTTCTGGCAGGATATCAGTTATCAAATATCTCAAATTCTTAATACACAATGGACTCCTACTTTAGCCTCTATTACACTGGGCATCCTCCACACTGAAATTAAACAGGCATTAAACAAAGAGGACCATCTCCTATGGGACATTCCAGTCACAACTTGCCTTAATGTTATCCTCAATGAATGGAAAGGCTCATCCAAACTACCCCCCGCACATTATGGGAATGAGTCCACTTCAACAGCCTGTAACTCACTAAACGTATACTTGATGATGAAAAACCAATTGAGAATGGTAAACTTTGGTGCAAACTAGACAACTTTGGGGGTTATTCCAACTTTGGAGGAAGTGGTAATCCATCCCAAAAGTGACGGTAAAGTGACGGATATACCACCAGACGTATTACGAGTCCATTATATCCTATGGAACTCGTAATACGGCTGTTGGTAAATCCGTCACATTTGGGACGGATTACCACCTCCTCCAAAGTTGGAATAACCCCCTTTATGTCTCACGCGCCTACGTAACCATGATCATCCGATCATTTGATCATACATGCATACACTCACTCATTCTCCCATTCTTCCCCTCCTCTCCCCACTCGCCCACCTCATCCTCTCCCTACCCTCCCCTCTTCCCCATGTACTCTCTACTTTTCACCACTATCACCTTCTTCTTCTCTTCTCTCATCTCCGCTCTTCTACTCTGACTCATTCATCTACAACTGAGGCACCTCAATCATTCACCACAACATCAAAAACTGCTCCATCACAATACATACAATGATTAACCTCACCTCACCACTGCAAACATATACACTTATCCCTACCCTCCACTTCTGTAAATATGGACTGACTCCTCATGCTATACCCTAAACTACTGTTCCCACTTCATTTGATGGTACCATACAATGTACTGTTTCTTTTCATTCATGTTATTTAATTTTCCCATTGTATAAAATCCTAATAAAACACTCTTGAAATAAAAAAATAAACATGAAACATTTGTTTTTTTAAACACATATTTAAGAGGTAAGTTGAATTGCAACCCACTACAAATCGTTATTTGCAGAACAACCTATTAGTATATAGGTTGCTTCTCAAATGACCACACTGGTCACCACCATTCAGGTCACAAATTGTGACCAGTATTTTAGGACCAGTTGTACTTACATCCAGCCCCTACTACGTCCATATACTTTGATGTGTACTTCATGCATAGCATTCAGTTTACAGAATTTTATATTTTTGATTTTATATAAGATATATATGTGTATAAATGTATTTGTTGCATGGAAGAGGAATTGTGCATGAGTGTTTGGTATATGTGAAATGGCTCTCAACAGCACCATTGTTATTGTAATATTGTATGAGGGGTCTTTATTTGTAGACATTCTTGCTGCTTTGGGTCATTACTGCTTATACTGATGGTGGAGGTTGTGTTGCTTACACTGGGTGATGGTAATTGTTTCCTATCTTTCTTGTAGATACCATGTTTGGTAATAATGTTTAATATCTCATTATCCCTTACATTACTTGCTGGTGTCAGTAATACTAATTAATAACATTGCATACCTCAGCAGAGATAAGGGATGCAACTTCATTTCATTACAGAAGAGGGAAGGTGGGTCGTATGAGTCTTTCCAAGTAGATGTTCTCACATCCCAACCAGTTTGATGACACATAAGACACATAAGTGCCGCAGATGGAAAGTATATTAAAAAAGATGTCACAGTAAGACACACTCAAAGAGCTCTTGAAAAACACAGAAAACAGTTTTAAAAACAGAGATATAAGAAATCCGGAAAAGCTTAATTACAAGATGGTTGGATTGACCAGGTAGGATCATACATTCTTCCCTGGTGTGAAATTTC
Organism: Pleurodeles waltl; assembly: GCF_031143425.1. NCBI lineage: Eukaryota > Metazoa > Chordata > Amphibia > Caudata > Salamandridae > Pleurodeles > Pleurodeles waltl. The sequence goes on along the minus strand of NC_090444.1, from coordinate 224,370,859 downwards.
TGCCATACCCCAAATTTCAGAGATCAGAATGAGGTATAGCCTCAGTATCAGAGCTTGTACACCAGATAACTACAGATGTCATCTTTTTTCTGACCATATATCTAGTGTAAATTTTGTGCAGTAGCAACTGGTGAAATCTGCATAGGCAAAAGTCCTAGGTTAGCCATATTGTAAAACTCAAAATACTGATCCTAATTTTTACAAACATCTTGTAATGAGGGTGGTGAGTGACTATAATGCATGTGATATATCTTATGGTGAGAATGTTGCATCTTGTTTATCAGTACACCCCTACATTGCAAGATGAGTACAGATTTTCTGTTCTCAAGTCCACATAATCTCACATCATAAGGTATGTACGGGTGAAGTTAAAAATAGTTAATATATACCTTGCTTTGTAGTGATAGGTCAATGCAGTCACGGGGATATTATTATTGGCCAATTTTAATAACCGTGATGAAGGCATATGTGTTCCATTAAATGACGTGTTACTATAGATGTATGCCTTACCAATGTGATGTTGGTGAAAAGAAGTGAATTTAACTAGATGCCTTGAAAATATGTGCTGGAGCCCAACTGTCCAGGAAGAATTTACTCCCCGACTCAGGTCCAACAGCCACCATTGCACTGGTGAGATACTATCACCAATCTCACCTACTGACGCAGACTGAATCTTTTGACTCGGCGAAGAGTGTAGTAGTCAGAATCATCCAATCACAAATCATTGACATTATTCCATAAACGATTTTAGACACCATGAACAATTTAACACTAAATCGAACTCCAAACCGAGTAAAGATTTAAAGCTTTATTACAATCCCAAACTGAATGTCACATATATGGTGTTCAAATCTAAGTTATAAACATACATGAAAACCATAGGCTGACCAAAATGTCTGAAAAGATTCAACCTACTAAACATCAATACTATTAGACACTCCAAAAGAATAATATAGCTCAACAACAATACAATATGTGCATGATTAACATTCAAAACAGATGATGGAGACACAATACAATTTGACAATCAATGTCAGATTTCAGATTTGAAATTTGGGCCATTCCTAACACTAACCAGAATTGGGACTTGCATGTGTGCGAATAGGCTGACACATGCAGCCAAAAAGCAAAGATAAAAGAAAGACAAAAATACTTTGGAAAATATCTAACTAGGGCAACTTACTACAAAATATGTATGCTATGTATGTAAGCCACTAAAGAAAAGAAGAAACCACATTTAGTTATACCTCTCCTCATGGGACAACAGACAGGAGCAGTTCATCAGGCAGGACCAGGACAGTGCAGAACACGAGCTCCACATAGGGAAGATCAGCAGTTCAGAATTAGTTGGCTTTATTAGTACTGAACTGCAGAACAGGGCAGTTAAAACTATGATGAGAATATTCATCAGGGGACTCAGAGAATAGGAATGTGAGAGCAGAATTAAGACAGAAGTGGACAGAGTTCTGGACAGTTTTGAGGCATGGGGGAATCTACGTCCAACAACACTAACTAAAAAACTGACTCCAAACTCCAGGTTTCTCACTAATTATAATAAACAAAGTCCATTTGATTGGTCCGTCAGGTGGACACACTTCGGACGTCAGAGTAAGCATCCAATCACTGCAGATGGCACCACCAAATTCTGATACGTTTAAGAATCTTCACAGCAAAAGTGCGTTGTCATCAAATGACTTCACATGTTACTAACAAAATATTACATTTTCCAGTTATTTACGATCCTTTCTCACAGCACACTCAAATTATTCCTTTTACATTAGAACTCAAAAATTTCTGTCTTGTTTGACAGCTAGAACAAATAATATAACATTGTTAATTGTAAAACATGTCTCTTTCCTACAATACAATAGGACATTCAACATTCATATTAACAACCCTCGAAATAATTCAGCTCCGAGGGGACAGAATAAACAAGTAATTTTCCATTACTGCAAATTAATTTTCTTAGGCCTAGTCAAGCCAAGGAAGCCTTAATACACATTAATACATTTAATTCATTAATAAACCTATTGGGTTATTCACAAGCATCATTTACAACACATAAAAACTGATTTTAAACGTGCATTTATTTTCTGCATACTCGTAACTTGCAATAATAAAATGCATTTATTCAAATATAAGTACGATTGAATCATATTAATTTTAGCACTTCAATTATTAATCTACAATTTTAGTAAAACATTTTTTTAACTTTAGCTCATCCTAACACTTTCATTATATAAAATGAAATATTCTCATGTTATAACGTGGTGCACAATACGAATGGTGGCCACATGGTTCACCATAATTCAAACAAGCACATTTTACAACTTCATGTTACTTTTATCTGTTAGGCTTTCAAATGCAGGTTAACTAATCACCATAAGCTAACTTCTTTGCCACTAATTTATTAATAACATTTGATCTCTTTTAGATGCTATGCATGTGTTAATTGCAGGACACAAAGTACTGATGCAGATGACCTTTCTTCTGAATGTGATGATGCTTGCCACAGTCTGTGATAGCACCTGACCAAACTGATTAATTTGCTATTCTTATTTTCCAGTCTCATTCAGAGATGTACCAAAGCGTTAGTCCTAGTTAGAGGAATAACATGCTGGGCTTAAAGGCAAGTTAGCAAAATAAACCCTTGCAACTTGAATTAACACAGCATCTCCCCAATGACTCAGGTCTAACCACTCAGTTTTGCCATTAAATGGTTTTTATTTGCAAAAGAGACAAAATAGCTTGAGTGGCCAGCATTGAGTCTGTTCACCTTCCATTTCCCGTTAGCAATCCTTTGTTTTAGTTGGGTTTGAATGGTGTTTATGTGCCCTAGATTTATATTACAATAAACCGAAATTGTGCACTTTGGATGCTGTTCTTTGGAGGCATGAGAAAGCTAATTACTTCTTTTGTCGTCTCATTAGCTGCTTCGTTAGTATGCCATGGTGCGTACACTGCACAGCCAGACAATGGACTGCCAGCTTCATTGAACCCTTGCGACGGAACGCAGAACAGCTGAATCTCATTAGAATCGCTTTGAATGTTTTTCCTCTAATAATGTTCATTATCAGAGTAGCTGGCTTTGATGTCTCTTTGATGTGCTTATCGGGCGTATTTGCATAACACGGAGTCGAGACTGCTCCCTTTCTAGAAGTGAAGCCGCAGAGGGAACATATTGTGAGGTAAGGTGTTCTATGAGCTAGAACAATCCACATAACCTCTTGCTGTACTTGGAGGCTTGTTTCAACAATTGAGGTTACATTTTGTAATAAGAAAAAATAAACAGTAATGTGACTGTCTAGGAGCTAAGAAAGCTACCCGCTGCTATCTTGTCAGCTCCTCAGTAGTATTTTCTCCTAAGCACTCTGAAGTAAGCCTGCTAGTTGCACATGATACCTAATAAATTAGCCATCAATCAATTCTAGGTTGCTGTATTCAGAGGGAGTACTACTGTTCATGAAATTTAGAGATCATTGCCGGCCCGACGTGATCTCGGTTCCTTGAGTGTAATCGTCATGGCCCTACCTGATGAAGTGCAAAACTTTGGTAGACACCCACCATCGGTTTTGAGGGCTGCTAGTGAGTCTTTGCTATTGAAAAGCAAAAAAATGAATGGCAACTACACACATAGAGTTTTTTTTTTTTTTCATCTGAGTAGAGAGAGTGATTGTTTTTTGTCCCTCACTGCTAGGGTGGTGATGGACAGAAAAAGGGTCATGACTCCATCCACCCTAAATAGGGCAAGTTTTGTAATGCTCTTTGTCTGACAACCCATACCCCATCATGCTGTAGGAGAAAGCTTTCAATTACAGATACCTTTTTGTTTTGTGCCAAAATGTCACCTTTCTAGTAATAGCATTCTGTTAGAAAATCATTTACAGATGGAATACTTGAGATACCTCAGTTTAGCACAGTAGAAGCACTTCAAAAATGTAGATGTTTGTTGAATCGGCGCTCAGTTTATAAGACTGCATGTTTTTCCTAGGCCAATCCTGTTCTTTAGGTAGGGTTAAGGAGCTCTTTTCTTTGGATGGCGGCTGTATCCATCCTGTGAGAAGTTGGATTGTTGATTGAGGGGAGTGTGAGCTCTACATAAGCAATAGCCACAATCCCTGTCAAGGTGAACCACAAAGGTCACTAAATTAGCCTATGCTCAACCCTCTGATAGCTTGGCACAAAAGCAGTCAGGCTTAACTTAGACGCAATGTGTAAAGTACTCATGCAGCACCAAAACAATAATAAAGTGAAATCATAGCATGAGAAAAATACCACAGCAACAAAAATCCGTAGAACTGGAGTTATGAATTGTCAAAGATTAAAGTGAAAAATAGCTCCCAAAAGATGAAAGCCCCAACTATGGACATCTAGGCCCTCATTATGACACTGACGGTAAATTCTGAATTCCGCCGCTGTGACTGCCGCCAACATACCACTGCTGAGGCGAACATCCATTCTCTAGATTATGACACACACACAACTGACATAAAACAGCGATAACCACAAATCTGCCAGACCCACCGAACGTAATAAACTGACGGAATTGCCACCTATACCATTTACGCCACCAATACTACACCCTCCAAATAATGACCCACGAATCACCACTGCGGACATTCAATGACAGTAAGCCATTGGCGGTGAACATCACCGCAGTGGATATGGCCGCACAAATACAAAACACATTGGCCAGAACAAAAAACCCACACCTGACACAAATACACACACACCCACCAACAGCACTATAAAACACACACCCACATCACTCACAGTCCTTAGCAAACACGACAAGACGGTTACACTTAGCCATGCCAATCCAAAATAGAACTGCACACACATCACAACTACCTATTTATCCGTCACACACCACACACCACACACCCCACCGCACCACACATCACCCCTGCACAATCTACACACACCACACAACACCCATGTCCCCACAAAGGAACCCCTGTTTCACTGATGAGGAGTTGCGGATCATGGTTGAGGAAATAGTCATGGTAGAGCCACCACTGTTTGGGGCACAGATCCAGCAAATATCCATTGCCAGGAAGATGAAGCTATGGCGGAGGATCGTGGACAGGGTGAACGCCATGGGACAGCTTCCACAAACAAGGGACGACTTAAGGAAGAGGTGGAATGACCTACTGGGGAAGGTGCGTTCCATAGCAGCAAGGCACCAGCTCGCTATCCAGAGGACTGGCGGTGGACCTCACCTCCTCCCCCACGGCTGACAGCATGGGAGGAGCAGGTCTTGGCAATACTCCATCCTGAGGGACTCACTGGAGTTGCGGGAGCACTGGACACTGGTGAGTCAACATTTACTACCTATCATCCCACATACCTGCATGCCACCACCACCCCTCACCCTGACACCCATCACCCCACTCCATCCCTCACAGTGCACCACCACAACTAACAAACCTAAATGTCAAGCCCTGCATGCCATACCCACTGCATGCACATCCCTTAAATAAAGCTGTGTATGTACACCCACCACCAATGCATGCACAGCATGGAGAGCTAACAATCCCACAATCCATCTCCATACACATACAAAGGTGGCAGGGCAACAACAATAATATAGGGGAAGCTAGCGATGCAGAATATGTCACAGACATGTAGCATAATACTCCACTTACATCCCCATAGGTGTCCCAGCCAATCTCAGTGGCGAGGAGGTGCCATGGCTACCCAGTCCCCCACCAGAAGATGCCCCCAGTGATGACAGCAACTCTGGAGTTCTGGATCTGGATGAACTCCCTGGACCATATGGGACCACTGGTCAGTCGGCTACCCCAGCCCACACCCAGACCACCACAGAGCCTCCCCCCTCAGTATCCAACACCACAGAAGCTACCCAACACCCCAGTCCTCTGTCCCCAGGACACGTCAATCAGCAGTGTGCCTACCTGTACAGGGGCCCCAATCCATACCTCACAGGCAAGAAAATGAGGGTATTGGGGTCAGTGGCAGCGGGCACACCGTTCAGGGGACACAGGCACCGGAGGCCACGGATGGTGGGAGGACAGCTGTGCATCAGGGGAGGACAGGCCCAGGGAACCGACTCCCCAGGAGGCACTCACTATGTCCTGGGGGCTTATCAACAATCCCAGGACAAGATGGGTCAGGTGATAAACATCATGCAGAAAACCAGTGGTTGCAGAAGGAACACCACCAGGAGATGAAGAAAGAATTGCAGGACCTGAACACCATCATAGTCTCCATTGCAGGGGTGCTGGGTGATATGGCCAACATCATGAGGGACTACACAGCACACTAGCGGGCCCTTTCCACTAGCCAGTCTACTGACGAGCCCTCCTAATCTGTTGCAGCTAGTGGACATGAGGCCCGGCCACAGGACTCACAGGCCACCAGCACCCCTCCCCCTGCAGAAGGTGAACCACCTCGCAATGGTCCCTACGACCCAGACAGACACCAGAGACACTTGCCAGGACCAAGATCACCACCAGAAAATGAGGCCCTCCTGAATGTCCCCCTTGTGTTCCACTGTGTCACCTTGTACACTTTGAACTGCCATTGCTCCCCTTCCTATGGCCCCTGGTCACTGGACCTGTGATACAAACAGACTGGCCCACTACACTGGACTATTCCCAACCATCATCCCACTCTATTGCACTTCCCATAGTATAACAATTTTCAATAAACACCCTTGGACACAACTTGAGTAATAGTGCTTTATCTACAGGTAACATACAATGATGGTACGACGAAACACCGACCTTGTTGCTACTACTAATGATTTTACCACAAATGCCTTAACAACGATATTTCGTTGTAAAGGCATTCCTGATAAAAGCATTAGTAATAGGCACCATTCACCCTACATCCCTCACCCCACACCCCCAACCCCACCACAAAACCTAAAACCCCCTAACCCCCCACCCACTCCCCAAAACCAAAAACGCCCTACCCCCAACCCCACCCCAAAACCTAAAACCCCCTGATCCCCACCCCCTCCCCAAAACCAAAAACGCCCCACCTCCCAACCCCACCCCAAAACCTAAAACCCCCTGACCCCCACCCCCTCCCCAAAACCCAAAAACGCATCACCCCCCAACCCCACCCCAAAACCTAAAACCCCCTGACCCCCCACCCCCTCCCCAAAACCAAAAACGCCCCACCCCCCCAACCCCACCCCAAAACCTAAAACCCCCTGACCCCCCACCCCCTCCCCAAAACCAAAACCTAAACCCACCACTTACCTTCGCCAACTCCCTTCTTTGTACCTTAACCACGCATGTTCGTTGTTTAGAACATACGTAGTTAAGGCACACAAAAACGGAGTCGTGGTTAAAAAAAGCGTTGTTGCTCTTTCGTTAACCACGACTTTCGGAAAAAAAAAGTCGTAAAAAAGGATGTTTCCCACATACAATGTATTGAACTGTAATGAACTGCATGATCCTGTGTAAATGTCCAGTAACATGTTGATCCATTCAACAAATGTGTCTCAGCAGTCTGTAAACATCACAGTAGTACACTGTTGGAACAACACCAACATCTGCAGTAAGGGAAGGCATAGGTGACAATCAGGTGGGACGCAAAGGTAATGACTTGCATTATGCTGCAGTCACACAGCATAACACTAAAATGTAGAAATGTTTAGGTCAACAGTCTTACCTGAGTGTCATTGGAAGTACTGCAGGATAAAATGTGACTTGTTGTCCCCTTCCTCCTCCGCTTCCTCCTCCTCACTGTCTTAAGTGTCCACTGCTGCCACAGCTGCATTGCCCCCCCTCCTCCTGCAGATAGGGTACATGCTGTCTGAGGGCCACATTATGCAACATGCAGCACACAACAACGATTCTGCAGACCTTCTCAGGGGAGTATCAAAGGGATCCATCTGTCAGATGGAGGCACCTGAACCTAGCCTTTAGCAGCCCAAAGGTCCTTTCAACAATCCTCCTGGGACGCCCAAGAGTATCATTTTACCTATTTTCAGCCCTGTTCTCTGATTTCTAACAGAGGCTAGGAGCCAGGACAGGTTTGGGTAGCCGGAATCACCTGCAAGAAGTAAGGGACACACATTAGCTTTGCACAATGGTAAGGGTTATGACTCCTGAAGGCATACACTGACATACATTGGGTGGGTACGCAGGCTCACCTATTAGCCACACTCTAAGCCTCTGTAGTTGTGCAATCAGCTGTGAGACACTGCTATTGCTCAGGACAAAGGCATCATGCACCGATCCAGTATACTTGGCAGTGACGTGGGAGATGTACTGGTCAGCAAGTCACACCATATGGACATTGAGTGAGTGGAAACTCTTCTGAATTCTTGTACACTTGTTCATTGGCCCTGGGAGGTACTAAGGCAATATGGGCACATTGATGGCCCCAATTACATGTGGTATATGTCCCATTGCATAGAATCCAGCCTTCACAGTGGATAAATCATCTACCTTGGGGAATACGACATAGCTGCACGTGTGTTTGAGCAAGGCTGCCAAAACCCTTGCAAGCACAATAGAGAACATTGGTTGTGACACCCCTGCAGCCAAGCCCACTGTCACCTGGAAAGAGCCAGTTGCCAGGAAATAGAGCACTGAGAGTACCTGCACATGAGGGATCATTTCTGTGGTGCTACAGATAGCAGGTATCAGATCAGGCTCCAATTGTCTACTCAGCTCTGTGATTGTGGCCCTGTCCAGACGATAGGTGAGTATGATGTCGCGATCGTCCAGTGCAGCCAAGTCCACAAGGGGTCTGTACACTGATATTTGCCTCCTCCTATTCCTCCGCAGTGGTTGGTACCTAAGGGACCCAAATGTAAGAAAGGAGTGACAGTGAACACATTACAGCAGTGTACACAGAGCATGCTTGAATGTTGGACACTGGAATTGTGTAGGTGAGTACATTCGACTACAATGACGTGCTAATCAATCTGTACATGTGTACCAGCATTAGAAAATAGCACCCACCTGTCCTGTTTTCATGGACTGGTGGAAGTGACCTCATTGCGCTGGCATTCACGTCATGGCAGGAGGTGGTCTGCACCACTGTGCAATTCCTCATTAGCTAACATGGCCCTTCATGGAGTATGGGAACCAATTACGATCAACACCGCCGGTGACGGTATTCACTACCGCGGATGTGACCACCATTTCCTTTCTACCACTTCACTTGATTCCTGACTTTCCACAGGATGACATCTCCACTGTGTGTGCTGCTGTGACCTGTGTCTAGAAACTGCCGTGGCTCGTGCAATAGGGGAAAGGGCCCCAGCCTTCATGTCAGAGGAGTTGGAGAGCCTTCTGGGTGGGGTCCTATCCCAGAATGGACAGTTGTCTGGGCCTCCAGACCAACAGGTGAGTACACCATGGGTACGTTGCATGCGACATGGCTGCATGAAGATGTGTGTGTGTGTTGGCAATGTGTCCGATGGGAGGGGTATGGATGGTGGCAGCGCTAATGCAGGGGTTTGGGTCATGTGTGTGCCTGATGAGGGGAGAATGCTTTTTGTGGGCCATATGTGTGACAGGTTGGATTGTCTGGTTAATGGTGTTGCACCTTCTGTGTGTCCTCTGCAGGTCAGCACCCATTAGAAGAAGGGATTGTGGTGGGCCATCACCAAGGACGTGCGGACTCTGGGAATCTATAGCAAGGGAGCACCCACTTCAGGAAACGGTGGGAGGACCTGAGACGCTAGGCCCGGAAGACCGTGGAGGACCAGCTGGGGACAGCCTCCTTACTGGGGAGGGGTGTCCATCGGAACCTGACACCCCAATGGCCTGCATACTGGCGGTGGCCTACCCAGAGCTGGATGGGCACTTGAGGGCATCACAGCAGCCACAAGGGGGTTAGTACAGTGTGTTTGTCAACCAACTCTGTTGCCTGGAATAGGATTTGGGTGTAGGGTACTAGTCAGTGATTGCCCGAATATATCAGTTCAGACATTGCTGCTGGTGCAGCTCAGGATAATAGGGTGGAAAGCATGTATTAGATAGCTAGGTAGGTGGCTTTCCATCTGAGACAGGGCTTAGCTGGTCCCAGTTGGTGTTTAGCTTGCAGTGTTTGGCTTCTACCTGCTGTGGTAATTAGCCAATGGTATGCCAGTGTGGTCCATACTGCCCATTCTCAGTCTCAGTGTGTGACAGTGATGTATCTGCAATCTGTGCTGTTGGTGCTGAAATTCACCCTGTGCTCTCTTTCTCCCTCTCCCCCTCTCCTTTGTCTACCTATCCTTGTGTGCATTAGCATCATCTGGCTAAGGAGCAGGGGCATCGGCGAGTGAGGGAGCTGCAGCCCATGGGACCCAGGAGGAAGAGTCCACTGATGTCGAGGGGACCAGTGGGATGGAGGGCAAGGGGAGCACCACCGCAGGGACAGGAGGTGATACCACTGACTCTGATTCGTCCTCCGATGGAAGATCCCTGGACCACCCCAGCTACAGGTTCTACCGTCAACCACGTACCAGCACCACCCTCCCAGTAGCCCCCCACTGAGTTACCCGTGCCCGCTCACCCATGAGGGTGGGCATCTCCTTCGCCCCAGACAACTCAGGTCCTGCCCCAGTCAGCCCTGCTGCCCTCAGTGAGGAGGCTACTGATCTCCTAAGATCCATCTCTGTAGGTCAGTAGACCATAGTGAATGCCATCCAAGGGCTGGCATCCCAGATGCAGCAATGCAATGCCTTCCTGGAGGGCATCCACAGTGGCTTGGCGGCCCTACAGAGATTGTTTCAGGGACAGTGTACCTGTTTCATCTGTCCCCCCTCCAAGCACACTACCCAGTCCCAGTCTCCTCACCCCCAACCCATCTCACGCACACATTCTGACAAGCATGCACCCAAAACAACACACTAGATTCACACAGACAAACACAGGCAGCACACTTCAGTCCACAAGCACTCACACAGCCAAAACACAGATGCACACACATTATCCACTGCCTCCACTGTGTCCCCCTCATCCTCCTCCCTCACAGTCACATACTCACTCACACCTGCATGAACTGCATCAACAGTCCCAGAATCTGCCACCTGCACAGCCTTGCCCACCCCACACACCACATGTGCAGTCATCACCAACACCACCTCATGCAGCACACCCACCTCACTTGCAGACACCACCACAACATCCATCCACACATCCTGTTTGTCCTCTCCACCCTGTCTGCCCCAAGACACACACACGCTCGCACTCAGAACCCCAACAGCCATCCACCTCACACACACACACTTTCCATGCACCTGCACCCAAGTTCAGCACACCTACTTTTCCTACAACCACTCCCTCTACCTCCCCTCCCATTCCTCCTCCTACATCCTGCCCTATTGGCCCTAAGAAGCTTTTCCTTGCCCGCCTTGACCTCTTCCCTCCCCCTACCTCCCACAGTACTACCCATAAGAGGAAGGTCCCACCACCCCAACCCAGTACCTCAAGCACCGTGTCTGACACAGCTCCACTCCTAAAGTCTCCAGCTGCCACTAAAGGGCACATGAGTGCGACGCCGGCCCCCCACACCAAGGACACTCCTCCCTTCAAAAAACAGAGGGCTAAAGTGCCGACCCCTCCCAAAGAGACTGGCAAGACCATGGGGCCACCTCCAAAACCTAGGGCCAAGGAGGCCCACCCCAAATCCCAGGACAAGGAGACCCCAACCAAATCCAAGGCCAAGGAGCCACAACCAAATCCCAGGCCAAGGAGGCCCCACCAAAATCCAAGGGCAAGGAGGCACCACCCAAATCCCAGGACAATGAGGCCCAACCAAATCCAAGGCCAAGGAGGCCACACCAAAATCCCAGGCCAAGGAGGTGTCAGATACCTGGAGTTGATTTCCTCAGGAGCAGAAGATTGGTCCTCTACCCCAACCCAGACTACTCGCAACAAAACTAATCTCAGTATTGAGCACCCTGGGAGGAGAAAGGGGAATAGGATTTAGAGAGACTGCCTCAGAGATGATGCTTCATCAAGGCGCGGACTGCCACCTCACTGTTGGTTTAGCTGGTGAATGGCACCTGAAAGATTGTTGTCACAATTAATAAGGACACATTATTATATACTAATCAACATAACAACTAATCGTTTCAACCCAGCAATACTATAATCACTCACCCTGAGCTCTCTGGGAAATTTGCCTCTCTCTCTGTTTGTCTTACTGTTGTTATTGAAATGGAAAAACTTTTTTAGAAAATAAACTCTCTCAGTTCAATAGGAGAATTGTCTGCTTCTTAACTGAGGAATTTTTGAGTCTTTTTATCTCTGCGTACTTTTCTTTTCCTTTGTTCAAGAATGTTGCTATATATATATATATATATATATATATAGTTATTTAGTATCTTGAATTGTAGTGTGGTTGGTTTTATGTATCCTTTGTGCGTTAGCTTCAGGCTTTAGGCCTTTGTGCACTTTGCCCTGGATGTATTTTATTAATTTGCTGGCAGCATAGAGCCTCTGTGCACTTTGCTCTAAATGCTTTTTATTAGGCTTCGTACTGTTATTTTTCAAATAACCAGTTCTACGGTTTTGTTTTTTATTCATATCACACTGTTTTGCCTACTTCAGCACTGGAGTTCTCCATAACACATTCACTCTGTGCTTCAGTCAAGGATACAGTCTGGTACATTGCCGATAGACGTGGTAGGAGTTTAGACTTGGCATTCCTGCGTAGGGACATTTTGTGATCACGCTGACATGTTAGTTATAAAATCACTTCCTTGTCCCAATACATGTGAGAGGGAGATTCCGACCAGGGAACCACAACTAGACGCTGACTGCCTCGTTGCAGATGCTGAACCAGATCACAGGCCTTTGCTCGGGTATGAGGGCTGATGTCTCCCCAGTGATTCGGAAAGGCAAGCTAGAAGCTTAACATGCTGTGCTCTAAATAGAACAAGCAGAGGGAGAGTAGAAACTGTTAGGCACTATGATAGCTTTGTTCTTATGCTTTACTCTCCTGGTGACTATTTCAATCCTACTGTGTTGTATTGTTCTGGTTATTGCGGCTCACGCCTTTATCTAAAATACAGTCGTTTTATTAAAACATTATATAAAACTTATACTGTCTTTGTCATTTGTATATGAGATCATATTGTAAATGAGAGAGTTGGTTTGGATCTGAGTGACCACGACTTCCCTGAGAAGTTCCAAAGATGTCATGCGCTCGGCTGCCCAATCATTTCTTCCCCGTGGGAGAAATGAGGCACTGCTAGTTAGCCAGAGCAAAAACCGGATTTAGGGTGACAGAGTTCTTTACACGTGGGTCAGACTCAGTCCCACACACTGTTATCGATCCTGCTGCCTAGAAATCCAGTAGTCTCATTTAGGATAATGAGAGCCCACGCGACATGGCGCCGCCAACGATTGGTCTGGCTCTGATTTTTAGGGTCCGGCTGACTCTCTCGGTCTCATATATATATTGACTCCTTGGTTCCGTATACGGAGACGTCTGTGGCACTAAGGCTTTCCGCCACCGCAATATAGGTAGATCCTAGTAATTGCGGTTGGTTGTTCAAGCTTGAACTTTAAAAGGAAAATCCCGATATTGGTGTGCCTTCTCTGATCTAGTGCTCTTTTTACAAATGGCGAATCCTAATGTAGTGAATATAGCAATCAATATGCGTCACCCGCTCACAGGACATATGATAGCACATGGACCGACACTTTTGTGATGGACGCCCATGCAGCCTATAGAACAGAACTTTTTTATTCTTGGGTCGTATTTCCGGCAGTTGATGGGGGTACAAATACTTTTCACGAATACACTGTTGCGAATGTCCCTGGACAGTACAGGGCTTACACATACTTAGAGATACCTTTATCTTATCAAGAACACCATAATTGGCTTGATGGTGCCCTCCCACACACAGTAGCACAAGTGAGGTTAGGTCCACTGAGTAATGATGGTCCGACCTGGCCCTTATTGGCTACTTACACACCATATCCTGCGGTTCCAAATTTGGCAGTGGCTGACGTGCGTCGTTTATATATAGTCTTAGCAACTACATACAGAAGACTGGTTCAGTTTGTAGTGCAAGCATTAAATACTAATGCAGCGCGTGCTGCTCCGGCGCACCCACAAGCAGTGGTTCCGGGTATCAATCCGGCCACTGTACACTCAGTTATGGGTAAGGTACCGGCTAAACGTGAGGAGACTCCATTTTGGCTGGCACAAAAAATTAATAAGCTGGAAGCAGTATTTCCCCATACGGGACCTCAGGATAAACATAGAATATTGACGATGTGTTTGCCGTATGGGATGGTTCCTCCGGTGGACCTTTGTAATACCTGGGGCACAGTGTTTGCCGCGATCTACACTACGGCACACGGTACACCGACATTAGCTAATTTACCGGAAGGGCTTAAACAAATTCAAGATGAATATGGGGCTGCCCCTGCCTTAGATTTGGGCATGCAGTTAATGGGCAATTTTGCCGCGGTTTCTTCTATTATTTTGAGTAATCTCAAGGGAGAGGCAGTAGCACTAGCAGTGCGTATGCATCTTCGGGACGTTCCGCAGATTAATCAGGAGTCGGAACTTCCGAGAATAATAGCAGAAACTTATTCCAGTATTGGTCGCGATAGCCTAGGGGCTAGACCACAAAAACCCCAATTATGGGGTAAAAATAATAAAGATAATGCTAAACAGCAGCAACCTGAGGTTACTAAAAAGCGCTGGGAAAAGAAACAGCAAACACCTAAGAAAGATGGGGGACAGTCTCCGCAACCGGAGACCCCACAGAGTAGGTATAATCTCAGGAATAGGGATAATTTGAAGACGCCCGATAGATATCAGTATACTGATACACGCCAATCTCGTTCCTTTCAGGACTCCTCAGAGAAGAGAAGTGAGAGAGGTGGGCGGTCAGAGCGGAGGACGGAGTACGTGAAACCGAGACAGGATTCACAACGCTCAACGGAGGTTTCTATTAAACAAGAAGAGAAACCGCTGCAACAAAAACAGCAATTTAAAAAGAAGAAAGTGGCAGCAGTCTCAGTTAGACATACCGCTCAAGAAGAGAGTTCTCTTGACGAACAAGACATGGGCGTTAGCACTGTTAGACAGCGCGGCAGAGGTCACAATAGTTCGCCGGAGTCTTCTAGAGCATCTGGAGGTGAAAGCAACTGATGACTTCATACAAGTCGAAACGGCGGATATGCGAGTCTCTGATCCTGATAGGGTTTATCAAGTGACTCTACGATTAGAAGGGGACATTGACCGCATTGTACACGCCATCTTTTGGGACCATGTGGTAAAATCATATGATGTTCTGCTGGCCGAACAGGATTGGCCACCTGACTTTGTTCGCGACTGTCCGGTTGGGGAGGAGGTTATTACACCTTCCTTCTCACCACTTGTTCCGAGAGAACTAGTGGAGTCCTATAGTAAAACATGGGCTCTAGCACAGGCTTCCGCCCTATATAGAAATAACGTGGGGTGGGATAGACAATCACCTTATCATGTAATTCCAATAAAGGGTGAACCTCAGCCACAGCCGCAGTATCCTATTAAATTTGAGGCAAGGGCATCGGTTAGGAAAATTCTTACACAATTGGAGTACCAGGGTGTAATTGAGCCCTGTGTCTCGCCGATGAATAATCCCTTATTTCCGGTTGCTAAACCGGACCATTCATATAGGATAGTGGTGGATTACAGACATTTGAATAGTCATACACGCACATATGCAATACAGAATTCACATAGCGCAGCGCTTATGAATAATATAGTGCGTAAGAAATACAAAACAACGTTAGATATCTCGAATGGATTTTTCTGCCAAAATATAGCGCCCGAAAGTCGGGACTATACCAGTTTCAGTGCGTTTGGATCTCAGAAATGTTTTTGTCGTTTGCCTCAGGGGTATAAGAATAGCCCAGGACTGTTTTCGGCTCGTGTGACTGAAATGCTGCACGAGTTGGACCCTGAAGCGTTATTATATGTTGATGACATATATCTGACAGACGATGAGATTCTGCAACATCTAAGGCGTGTTTCGCGCATTGTTGTGGGGTTTGCTGATATTGGCTATAAGTTTAATTTTAAGAAACCAAAGATTGCCTTCCTCAGCGTCATTTTCCTGGGATATGAGCTGTCGATTGAGGGCAAGAGCTTAGCGCCACATTTTTGGGAGAAATGTGCTTTATTGCAGCCTCCTAATACGGTTCGGAAGCTCCAGTCATTGTTGGGGTTTCTGAATTTTGGCAGAACTTACATTCCTGATTATGCTACGCGTATAAAACCCTTATACGAATTGATTCGACCGAATTTTTCGAGTAGATTTTGGACGATTGAGCATACACACATACTACGAGAGTTACAGACTGATCTCTTAGCAGTTAAACACTTACACACACGGGACAATAAGACACATTTAGTCATCAGGGTGATACCTGGGGCTGCTGGGTTTACGTATGTCACCTTTAATGAGGGTGAGACAGTCCCGATTGCATACAAGTCCCACTTGTATTCTGCTGCGGAACAACGATTTGCATAGACTGAGAAAATACTCACTGCAGTACAGATGGCTGTGATTAAAGAAAGACCGCTTGCCCAGGGCCAACGCATCATTGTCGTTTCCCCGATTCCGGCCTTAGAGGCAGTTACAAAAGCGAGTGTTCCTAATTCGAAAGCTTTACACCCGCGATGGATTCAATGGGCTACGTCTTTGACAGCCACTGATGTAGATTACATATTTGACCCTAAACTGCAGACTCAAGAATTTCTTCAATATGAAATGGAGTACCCAGTTCCTGCTGGTGCGTTGCCTATTGACCAGTATCAGGTGGTCATGTATACCGATGGCTCTGCGCAACCAGCGGTTGGGACAAAACAACAGTATTCTGCTGCATGTGCGGTGGTGAGCGGCACTATGGAGGGGGAAGTGTTCTGCCCCCGACATACTTATACTAAAACCTTGGGAGATTGCACGGCACAGCTGGCTGAGCTCAAAGCTCTATTGTTAGCGTTGGAACACGCGGATCCGCGATTTTGACCTTGCCGGTCTGTGACTCCTACTACTGTGTTCAGTCTTTCAATGAATATCTGCACTATTGGAAGTTGAATGGGTTCAGAGATTCTAAAGGCAACACCATTAAACATAAATTGTTGTGGGGTAAGGTTGCGGATCTGAAAGAAACGCTTCCTAAGGTCCATGTTGTGCATACACTTGGACACCAGCGCGTTGGAATACATGTTGCTGGGAATACTTTGGCTGATGAAGCCGCAAAGTCGGCAGTGGCTGTAGCCACTGTGGCCGCAGTGACTCGTTCGAGTTCCAAACCAGACACAGAGATTTCGGCTGCCATAAAAGCTACGGCTGATGGCATGCCATTTCCTAAAGGATTTCCTTCTAAATATAGTTACTGCTTGAGTAGTGCGCTGAATGCTGTTGTTAATATTCCAGGCATTGGTGTACGTGAACTACCCAATAGAATTGAGAGACCTCGATTAATTTCTGCAGCACATGAGGGGGTGGCGTCTGCACATGCTGGTGTGGCTGCCACGATTTCACTTTTACAGGCTCGTTACTGGTGGCCTGGTCTCTATAAAGAGACAAAGCAACATGTCCTTTGTTGTGATGTTTGTCAACAGATTAAAGCTTCGTTGGCTAGACGCCCGCAGCAGAAGCCCCTTCTGATTTCAAATAAACCTTTACAGTGTGTGTACTTGGATCATTGTGGTCCGCTGACACCAGATAGTGCATACAAATATATATTGGTTGCTGTAGATGCGTGCTCCAGATTTGTGTGGGTATGGCCACAAAGCTCGGCTGACGCTCGAACTGTTATTAAAGATTTGCGCATCTTTGTCGATACATTTGCAGTTGCGGCTTTTCATTCGGACCAGGGCCCTGCTTTTGCCTCTAAGGCATTCAGGGACACCATGGCTTCATTGGGGGTCCAACTCCAATTCTCGTCTCCATTTCATCCCGAGGGAAATTCTGTCGTGGAGCGTTTAAATCGTGATTTAAAGCAATCCTTAACAGCCAGAGTTATAGGTACGGGTCGTGGTTGGCTAGCCCACCTGTATGGAGTACAGAGAGCACTTAATAACTTGCCTAGAAGGTCACTGGGGGGTCGTACTTCATATGAGTGCCTGTTTGGAACACGAATGTATGTTCCTGATCTAGATGGTCCTGGTGTGGAGGCGGCAGTTACGCCCTTTGACATAAATGATCGTGTCACTGTTTTGCAGGATTTACAACAATTCCGTGAAGATAACTCTTCTGCAAGTGCTGCCTCCTCAGGAATTAAGGATGAGCCAGTAACACCAACTGGTTGGATACCCAGGATTGGGGATCTAGTGCGTGAAAAGGTCGCAGTAAAGAAAGAATTTGGTCCTTCTTATCGAGCACCTGTCCCTGTGTTAGGGGTAAGCGGCACGAGAACTGTGATTTTACTGCCGCTGCAAGGGGCCAAAGGAAATCGCTTTGTTTCCATTGATAATGTCAAGTTACAACATGTGGCCGATTCTGCACAGCAGACCAAGAGGGTCACCCAGTAGTTCTGGAATCCCTCTCACTACTGGGGAAGAAGTCCCGCTGCAGGTGATTTACACCGACGCTGTTTCCTCTCCGAGCTTGGGGAGGGTGGATGATGATCTTGCGATTGTTCCACAGACGACGATTAATATGGAATCTTTTGATCAAGTTGCTGTACGTTCTACTTATGTTTCTGAACATGTGGTTTATAGCGTGCCTAGGCGAGAGCCTCCATCTGCTTCTCTTTGTTCACAATTACACCTTTTGCAAGAACTGCCTCTGGCTGCTTCAACGACGCTGATGATGCAGTGTCCAGCTCCTCGTCCTCAATGTCTTCTGTCCGAGGTCCACGTAAGCTACTGGGTTGGCTTAAACGCACATATTTTGTTTTTCCTTGGAACTATTTGTGGCTTTTTATGGCTGTAATGACTCTTTTTTTCTGGTTGGGATTTGTGGTTACTTTTTTTCTGGTAATACATGGTCATTTTCTTCCTGATCGATCTGACATTGAGCACGTGGAGACTGTGTTAAAACCACATTTTTCGTCTCATATGGTTCGAAGAGACTTGTCCAATGTAAATATTTCTGCAATACCGATTCCGGATGGGATTGTGTGGGATAAAGTAATGTTTGATATATATGGTCCCACTGATTTGATTCAAATACCGTATGTCCTCAAGTTATCAATGAATGATATTGTTATACCAGGCATTGTTTCTGATGATTGGGATGTGAAGACAGTAGATTCTATGCTAACAGATTTGCAATATTATACTGTCTATGACGATGAAGATGCTTACCAATTTAGAGATAATCATGGTGACATGTTTTGCTACAACTATTATGGACACCACTTTATTCATAAAGCTAGTAGCCCTAAGTCCATGTTTAATTATGTGCAATGGGAACATTGCTCGACTCCTCCACAAGGGAGTTCGAAAGCGTATTATGATAAATTTGCTTATTTTTCTGGGCATGATCAGCGAAATGCTAAGTCTTACTATTTTAAAGTTGCACCGTATTCTAATAAGCAAATGTTATTGACCGATACTAAATTACTGTATTCAAATTTGTTTGTATCTAAACTTTCGGTCGAGGGGTATGAATACTGGTTTAAGACTGTTGACTTGAAAAGTGTTTGGGGTTTGAAAAATTGGCAGATGCGAGGCAGGGACACATTATTTCGAACATGTATTATCCCTGTGCAGATGATTTTCCTAAATGACACAGTACAACAGACTAGCTGTTTGGGCTTGGCAACAATTAGAGAGTTAATTTTGCCTAGTATACCTGTCCCTTACAAATTAAACAACTGGCAGCACTATGTGAATGCTACTTTTAGTGAATTTGCACATTGGGTCCAGAATGGTACGCTTAACACTTCATCGATACATTCGGGCGGGAGGTTATTATGGCCTGTAGACACTAATAAGTGTCATCAACGTTTTGTCACCTCTTCAGGGGGGTTCAGGACTAGTAGGGCAGACCCTCGTTACATTTCACCAGAACATGCTGATGTTATAACTACATACAGCGTGGCGAAGCTTTGTCAGCAATGGTTGAAATCATCCACGCTAGATGCAGTTAAGTCACATCTCACGTTACTGTCTGATGATACTGATTTACAAGATTTTTTGTCAGGTCCCAAAGTATCACGGAAGAAAAGATTTTTATACGAAGTTTATAATGAGATTTGGAAGCTTTCACAACAGGAGGCTGCAGCCCGGTTGAGGCAGATTGATCAGGAAAATCTGCTGCAGACTTTGTCTGTTGTTGATAATGGCATGCATACCCTTTCTGACCGTGTTTACACTATTGACAGCATTGTTTCCTCTGCTATTGACATTATTAAATCGGACATGTCTTCTTTATATCATGGGCAGAGTCAGACGCGGTCCATCATGCAGCTGGGTTGGACTCTTCAGACCTTGAAGGCAGGTCGCGTTCCATGGCAGCACATTCGTGCCAGAGAGATCTTTGTCTCCTTTAATTTGACTCGTCAACAACAGCTGATGGCTAAAAAGGAAGCGACGCATGTCATGTTGAATATTGAGAAATATGGAGAAACTGCCTTTCACGGTTGCTGAGATTCCGTCAGCTGAGTGGTTGATTCATGGGGTTATTAATCTGCCTATCTCCACTCTGCAATTTACTTCTTGTTTGAAGCACATTCCGGTGGGTAGATATGAACTATTAGGAGACAGTTACATACACGAGGTGTGGGAGCTTCCCTTTCAATACAGATGTATTAATGGTTTGAGGGAGGTTTTTCTTAGCGGTAGTGAATGCGAAACTTCTGTCAGCCATTCTATGGTTTGTAAACAGCTGTCCTTGCACGGAGCGTGTAACGCTTCGATTGCTAACTTAGCTTGTTATCTGAAGGGAGTTCCAGTCCTGGTTATTAAAAACACTTTCCAGGTGCTTTCTAACGGCAGTTACATTGTTCTTAACAGCGAACGCTGCTGTGGCATGCATGCCGGAATAGTTTACGTTGTCGTTGTCAACAAGGCCGTTACGTGCTGCGGGAATGTGTTGTTTCCCCCTACTCAAATTAGGGAGGTGGCGGACATCTGGCCTCATATTGCTACTTCCAAGGTTAATTTCGACAAGTTGAGTCGACTAAAGGCTTTATTGTTTAAAAAGCATGTGGCCCTTACATCTGCGAGCGAGACCTACGCACTTCAGGTGGCAAGGTCATCGGCGGAAATACAGTCCCTTTTGAATACTAACTTTCCGAGTAATTTCGGTGAACTTGTGGGACGTATATTTAATGCATCCAGCACTGCTGGTATTGCACATTTTTTCAAAGCCGTTGGTGTTGGTTTTGCTCACACCTTCTCTTCCATATTCGGTTTGATACCTTCGGCTATACACTCTATTTTCTGAAGCATTTTTTGGGGTTTCCCGATTACTTTGGCTTTATTGGCTGGAGTCTTGCTGTTATTGCTATTTTTTCGCAATGGCTGTCCCGCCACGAAGAGATTCTATATTGCTGCTCCCCTCAGCGCAGCTGTGTCGTGAACGCATGATGCAGCATTTTGGAGCAACACTCCTGGGCCATTTGGAGTGTGACTGGTCTCTGTCATTCAGACCGGTTTTGGATTGTGTGCAACCCATGTTTCAGTGCCTTTGGTGCTCGTTTGCCCATGCACTGGCTCTCTGTCTCTCACTGCGGGGCCCTCCAGTGGTCCATCCTGATCTGTTGATGTTCCCGATTAGGGCTCATTCCCAGACTTGTGCACTACGGTTGCGTTTGCTTCGTGAGGCAGTTTATGAGATTCCCTTCCTGGAGGAAGATGGTTTTGTCTCATTCATAGGCCCTGCACGGGGTGCCGCTCTGAATGGTTTTGGGGCTTTGGAACACACCTGCTCCATGGTACTTTGTGGCGTGGATCTTCCGATATTGACATATATCGAAGTGGAGGAGCTCCTACTCTCTATTGCTTCTGTTTAACAATTGGATTTTTTTTCCCTCTCCTGCAAAATTGACAATATATTGAATTTGGCTTTATTGTCACATGTTTTCTAAATTTATGACTTTGTTGTCTTCTGACCTTGTCGAAATATGTATATAATTTTAGGTATTGTTTATATCTGGGGCATATTTTTATATTATTGGAACCACTTGCTACCGACAAGGGGAGGGTGTAGTGTGGTTGGTTTTATGTATCCTTTGCGCGTTAGCTTCAGGCTTCAGGCCTTTGTGCACTTTGCCCTGGATGTATTTTATTCATTTGCTGGCAGCATAGAGCCTCTGTGCACTTTGCTCTAAATGCTTTTTATTAGGCTTCGTACTGTTATTTTTCAAATAGCCAGTTCTACGGTTTTGTTTTTAATTCATATCACACTGTTTTGCCTACTTCAGCACTGGAGTTCTCCATAACACATTCACTCTGTGCTTCAGTCAAGGATACAGTCTGGTACATTGCCGATAGACGTGGTAGGAGTTTAGACTTGGCATTCCTGCGTAGGGACATTTTGTGATCACGCTGACATGTTAGTTATAAAATCACTTCCTTGTCCCAATACACGTGAGAGGGAGATTCCGACCAGGGAACCACAACTAGACGCTGACTGCCTCGTTGCAGATGCTGAACCAGATCACAGGCCTTTGCTCGGGTATGAGGGCTGATGTCTCCCCAGTGATTCGGAAAGGCAAGCTAGAAGCTTAACATGTTGTGCTCTAAATAGAACAAGCAGAGGGAGAGTAGAAACTGTTAGGCACTATGATAGCTTTGTTCTTATGTTTTACTCTCCTGGTGACTATTTCAATCCTACTGTGTTGTATTGTTCTGGTTATTGCGGCTCACGCCTTATTATCTAAAATACAGTCGTTTTATTAAAACATTATATAAAACTTATACTGTCTTTGTCATTTGTATATGAGATCATATTGTAAATGAGAGAGTTGGTTTGGATCTGAGTGACCACGACTTCCCTGAGAAGTTCCAAAGATGTCATGCGCTCGGCTGCCCAATCATTTCTTCCCCGTGGGAGAAATGAGGCACTGCTAGTTAGCCGGAGCAAAAACCAGATTTAGGGTGACAGAGTTCTTTACACGTGGGTCAGACTCAGTCCCCCACACCGTTATCGATCCTGCTGCCTAGAAATCCAGTAGTCTCATTTAGGATAATGAGAGCCCACGCGACAGAATTCAGGCGAAGAGGAATGACCTTTTAGTTAACTGTCTATTATTAGCTTCCTCCTAAGGTAAATAAGCATAAATATTGTCGGTATAGCTTTTTGTGTGTTTAGTTGGTTATGTCAAGCATGCTATATTATTTGAGTCGTAAATATATTTATATTCTCTAAATGCTCTTTGAATTGTTGTATATTTTCTTACCAGAGAATTTTCATAAATCTTCAATAAAGTTTGTTTTCAGAGTTTCCTTCCTGGGTTTTCTTTCTCTGCGATGCTTGTGTTTTCTTTCTTTATCAAGATAACTGCAAAGACAAATTTTCCTCACAGAATGTTTCTTCACAGACGCACTCTCTCTCCGAACACCTGACTCCTGTCAAAGCGCAGTTGAAGTGCTAAGCTCTCAGACTTCGCACCTGTATCCTAGCAACTAGACTAATGCAACACTAGAGCAGCAACTTCACTGTCTGCCCAAACGGCGGACATCTTGGATTCCTGTTCTCGACCTCCAATCTGTAAAATTTGAAACACGACTTGACAGTGTGTAGTGTGTGTGTGGTGTGTGTTGTGCATGTGTCACTCCCCCCCATCCTCTCTTGTGTGCTAGGTGGGTGTATTCACCATCATCGTCTTTGTTAGCATTGGTGCTCCAGGATGGCCATGGCGTGGTATAGCATCAGGAAGACATGCAGTTCAGGTTCCATGGCGACACCGACTCCTGTGTGTCCTGGAGGTGTGTGTCTCCTTTTATATGATGTGTTTCCGCCAGTCTCTTGGTGGCATTCCTAGTGCCCCAGAAATACTGGCTGTGTGCTATGTCATAATATGGTGGGCGGATCCTTGTCTTACGCCTGCCTGTAGATGGCTACCGCCGTGTTCTGTGTTCATACCACACTGGCAGTTGGTGTGGTAAATTGGCTGTCTGTGGGAGGGCTAACCGCCATTGTCATTATTTGGCGGTCATTACCTCCAGCCTGTTGGCAGTGATACTGCCATATTAACCCTGGCGGACAGAAGACCACCAGGGTCATAATGACCACCCTAGTCTTGCAAGACAGGGTCAAAGTTGAAAGTTATGGCTGACCAGGATGGAGCACAGTTTGGATGCACACAGTGATTTTAGGCAAGTCTCTGTTTACGTTCGGATTTAGAAGAAATTTTGTGGAAAAATGTTTGAGAATGTAAAGTTCAAAGGAGCAAGGCAGGTGACGGTGTCCAAGGAGGCATCATCATCGGAGAGCGCAGGACAAAGGTCTGTCCCTGACGTTCTATTCGAAAGGTCGGCCAACTAGCAATTGTAGTCATTCTGGTAGTCCTGGATTCAGGCAGAGAAGCAGGTTTCAAGCCTCTGAGGGCACAGCGAAGGCTTCAGACAGCAGGGTGGTCCTCTGAGAGTCCTCCACAGGTCCAGAAGTGAACTGAGGAGTGGGTCTGAGGGTCCTACTTTTATACCTGGTCCCAGCTTTGAAGTTAAAGACACTTCTGGAGTTCTCCTTTCTCCCAACACAGATGGTGTTTGAATTTCTGGCCTGACTGTCCAGGCTCCACTGCTGCTGGAGTAAAAAGAGACTACAGTGAAGTTCTTTGTGTGTGGTGAGGCAGCTGCTTTGAAGTGCAAGGACTGCTGTGCACAGCTCCGCCCTCCAATCCAGCACAGATGGCCCATCCTGCCAACCTCCAGTCCCCCTAAGTTGTAGCTGTCTGAGAGGAATACACAAAGGGTGACTGCCAACTACATCTAGTCATGTAACCAGGCTGTAGGCACTAAGATCCTCATTACAACCCTGGTGGTTGGTGTTAAAGCAGCGGTAATACCGCCAACAGGAAAAAGGAAAAAAAATGGAATCACTGCCACGGCGGTAGAAACAAACACCGCAGCAGTATCCCCCGCCAAAAGACAAACGGAACACAAGGTACCGCCCACTGAATTGCAACATGCCTATCCGCCACCTTTTCCGGGGTGGTACCAACAACATCAAAAGCACGGCGGAAACAAGACTTAGAAGGGAAACCACTCACCTTTCGACACTTTACGAACAACCAGGACGCCATGGAGCCTGAACTACAGATGCTGCTATGCTGGTCTACCTCCTTTTGTATCAGGAGCAGCAAAGACGCCTTCGACAACCACGGTGAGTACTGCACCTAGCACACAGGGGAGGGAGGAGGGAAAAGAGAGTGACACACACACGCAACACACAACACACCCACCCTCACCCACAACACCATACATACAAATACATGCAGCAACATTACATATACACCCTGTCACCCCCTGGAAGAACGCAAGGACAAGAGGAAATGATTGTAAACAGTGTAATCAATTAATATCAGATAGGCCAAAATAAAAAAAAAGTATGCACACCAACTACACAAGTCGGATATTAATTAAATAATTGTCCATGGATCAGTGTCCCCAAATGCATGGGTGAAGCCCACACAAGATACCTGACTCGAAACGGAGAGAACACTGCAGGGGCATCAGATGGAAAATAAACAGGCACGTTAGGGGGAGGGGGATGGGGGGCACCACAGCCAGATGAACAGATGACACCACTGCTCCACGAGGGGGCTCCATGCCCACTGATTGGTCCTGGGGAGTGCAAAGCCACAGTCTCTCAAGTCTCTCCAGTGGGTGGTTTGCCCACTGCTTTATCCTGGGGAGTGCAAAGCCACAGTCTCTCAAGTGGATGCCTTCCTCCACTGGTTCTGGAGGGGCTTGGTGCCCAGAGTGCTTCATCCTGCCAAGGACTGAGGTAGTGGATGCCTTTCGGCCAAGACATGGAATTCCCTCCCCACCAACCTCAGGACCACCCAGGACCACCTCGCATTCCGGAGGCAACTCAAGACCTGGCTCTTCGAGCAGCAGTAACCCCATCCCCTTAGCGCCTTGAGACCCTCACGGGTGAGTAGCGCGCTTTATAAATGTTTATGATTTGATTTGATTTCTCCACTGGTTCTGGAGGGGGCTTTGTGCCCAGAGTGCTTCATCCTGCCAATGACTGAGGTAGTTCATGCCTTTCTCCACTGGTTCTTGAGGGGGCTTGGTGCCCAGAGTACTTCATCCTGCCAAGGACTAAGGTAGTGGATGCCTTTCTCCACTGGTTCTGGAGGGGGCTTTGTGCCCAGAGTGCCTTATCCTGTCAAGGACTGAGGTAGTGGATGTGAATCTCCACTGGTTCTGGAGGGGGATTTGTGCCCAGAGTGCTTCATCCTGCCAAGGACTGAGGTAGTGGATGCCTTTCTACACTGGTTCTGGAGGGGGCTTTGTGCCCAGAGTGCTTCATCCTGCGATGGACGGAGGTAGTGGATGCCTTTCTCCACTGGTTCTGGAGGGGGTTTTGTGCCCAGAGTGTTCATCCTGCCAAGGACTGAGGTAGTGGATGTGAATCGCCACTGGTTCTGGAGGGGGATTTGTAGCCAGAGTGCTTCATCCTGCCAAGGACTGAGGTAGTGGATGCCTTTCTCCACTGGTTATGGAGGGTTGCTTGTGCCCAGAGTGCTTCATCCTGCCAAGGACTGAGGTAGTGGATGCCTTTCTCCACTGGTTCTGGAGGGGGCTTGGTGCGCAGAGTGCTTCATCCTGCCAGGGACTGAGGTAGTGGATGCCTTTCTCCACTGGTTCTGGAGGGGGCTTTGTGCCCACAGTGCTTCATCCTGCCAAGGACTGAGGTAGTGGATGTGAATCTCCACTGGTTCTGGAGGGGGCTTGGTGCCCAGAGTGCTTCATCCTGCCAAGGGCTAAGTTAGTGGATGCCTTTCTCCACTGGTTCCGGAGGGGGCTTTGTGCCCAGAGTGCTTCATCCTGCCAAGGACTGAGGTAGTGGATGCCTTTCTCCACTGGTTCTGGAGGGGGCTTGGTGCCCAGAGTGCTTCATCCTGCAATGTGGCAGGTCCCATTCCCTCACCTGGGTGTGTGTGCCACAAGATTGCCTGGGAACAGGTAGCATGATACCCCATGGAGGCAAAGACACACTCCACCCTGCTGCGACTTCGCCTGCCACCTGCTGGTACAAACAGTGCTGGGAATCATGCATCATGTATGCTGGGCAGGGTCCAGGACGTCTCCTGCAGCCTCGGACAGCTGCCCACTAGGGATTATTGACATGTCAGCTGTGGTGGCACTGTCTGAGCACGGTACGGGGCTGGTGGCGTGGCGGAGGTGCTGGCGGTGGTGCATGCGTCTGCACCTGTTGAGGGACACAGCAGGATGTCTCCTGCAGCCTCAGACGGCTGCCCACTGGGGATGAGGCTGGGGACTGTTGCTGAGGCAGCAGATGTGCAGGTGGTGGTGCTGGTGGCGGTGCTGGTGGCAGTGCAGGTGGCAGGGCAGGTGGTGTTGTCCACCGCTGTACAGGTTGGTGTTGTGGTTGACAGAAGGGGTGACTCTGGTCCCTCAGCTGAGGCTTTGTGCCCTGTCCTGACCTGCTCTTCTGCTTGTGTCCCTTCCCTACCTTTGAAGGCGCTGCTGGTGTCTTGCCACTGTCCCCTTTCGGCTTTGAGGAGCCCTTGCTTGCTGGTAGGTGCGGCTTCTCCCTCAGGCATGTGGGCACCTTCTTCACCTTGGCAGGTGGCAGAATGGCCTGCTCCTTGGCCTCGCTAGGTGGCACACTGGCAGCCCTGATGGGTGGTGCCTGCGATGTTACCGGACTTACTGAGACCACTGTGCTGGAGGATTTGGTGGCTGAGGTGCTGGGCTGGGACCTGGACAGCCTGGCCCTAGGGTAAGGATGAGGGGAGGTGTAGGGAAGAGGTCAAAGTTAGCCAGGAAACGTTTCTTAGACACACTGGGATGGGAAGATGGAGGGGGTTTGGGAGTGGAGGAAGAGGTAGTGGTTGTAGGAGGTGTACGTTTGTTGAATTTGGGTGAAGGTGCATGGGCCAGAGGCTGTTGTGAGGTGGATGGCTGTTGGGTGGGTGTGTGCCTGTGTTTGTGTTCTTTGGGAGGAGGGCTCACAGACACACTGGGAGAGGACACAGGGGATGTGTGAATGGTAGTGGGGGTGGTGAGTGCACATGAGCGGTGTGTGGTGATGGGCGTGCTGGTGATGGAGGTTGTCGATGAGGATGTAATGCATGCAGATGTGAGTGGAGACGAGACAGGGAGGGATGAGGAGGAGGACGTGGAGGAGGGGGACACAGTGGAGGCAGTGGATGTTGGTGTGTCTGCATGGGGATGGTGCTTGTGTGAGTGCCTGTGGGATGTGTGGTGCTTATGTTTGTCATATCCACTCTTGTGTGTTGATGAGTGTGCATGCTGGTCAGATGGTGTTCTTGGGATAGGCTGAGGTACAGGGGATTGGGTCTGGGTGGAGGAAGTTGGAGGGGGGAGGCTGGACACAGGGACAATGGCTGCCATCAGTGCTGAGGCCAGAGCCTGAAATGCTCTCTGTTGGGCCACCTGGCCAGAATGAATGCCCTCCAGGTATGCATTTGTTTGCTGCAAATGCCTCTCAACACCCTGGATGGCATTCAAAATGGTTGATTGCCCAACAGTGAGGGATCTCAGGAAGTCAACAGCCTCCTCACTGAGGGCAGCAGGGCTGACTGGGGTAGGGGCTGAGTTGCCTGGGCCGAAGGAGATGCCCACCCTCCTGGGTGAGCCAGCACGGGAAACTCGATGAGGGGCTGCTGTAGGGCAGTGCTGCTAGGTGGTTGGCGGCTGTACCTGTTGATGCAGTGGGCACAGAGGTGCCCGCCACCGCAAGGGAGCTCCCATCAGAGGAGGATTTGCTGTCGCTGGTGTCTGCTCCTGTTTCCGTCGTGGCGTTACCCTCCCCCTCCATCCCACTGGGGCCTTCTGGCACCATTACTGCCCCCTCCAGGGCAATGTGGGATGCAGCTCCTTCCTGCTCTGGTGCCACTGCTCCTCCGCCATATGATGCTAATGCACACAAGGACAGGGTGACAAAACAAAAAGGGGGGAGACAGAGGAGACACATGGCCTATTCATGCAACACCACTACCGTTGGCGGACATAACACACAGGGAGCAGCCCTATGCACTAAACCATGCACTGACAGGGCAGGGGAAAAGCACATGCCCATGGGGGACTCTACCTAGACCCATTTGATGCACAGCTAGAAGCCATAGGAGCCTGACTATGTGTAAGGGCAAATACCACCTTTGGGGTTGGACAGGGAATGAGGCGGCAAATCAATGGATCTACCTTTGTGCGTCTTCCCTGGCCTAGGGGATCCCACAGCCCACCTTCCCCACCCAGACACCTCGTACTGTGCGCAGAGTCAGCTGAATGAGAGTGTACTCAGCCCCCTTGTGGCTGCTGTGATGCCCCCAAGCACCCATCCAACTCAGGATATGCCACAGGATCCGGTACATCAGGGGGATCATGGTGCGACGGGCACCCCTTCCGCTTTGGGAGGCCATCCCCAGCTGGGCCTCCACCATCTTCTTGCTCCAGCGGCACAGGTCCTCCCATCTTTTCCGGCAGTGGGTGCTTCGTCTTCTTCTGGTGGGCGCTGACCTAGAGGAAAAGTGAAGTTATAATGGATGTTACTCTCCTGTACAGTTCTTCTCACACATTGCCCACAAACCTCCCACCCTGGCCCAGGCTTACATTCACACACCATCCTCACATGCTGGCCTGTCCCCCCCGTCTCCTCCATCCACAACACTCCATACAATCATGTGCCATCCACCATGCACACAGTTTACTCACCTGTTTGTCTGGAGAACCATACAGTTGTGTGTACTGGGGGAGAATCCCATGCACCAGTTTCTCCAACTCCTCCGCAGTAAAGGCAGGGGCCCTTTCCCCAGACACTGTAGCCATTGTCGCTTCCAGACACAGATTACAGCAGCACTTGCAGTGTAGGTCCTCTCCTGGTGAACGTCAGGTATCAAGTGAGGGAACAGATAGAAAATGGCGGTCACGTCCGCGGCGGTGCGTACCGTCACCGCCGGCGTACATCTACATTGGTGCCTGGAACCCATAGGGCCCAATGATAACCAATGCTGGATTGCGCCGCGGTCTTTGACCGCCTACCGCAACGGTGTACAACGCCAGGCAGTTACATCATTTCCCCTTATCCCACCTTACAGGTCAGGCAGTCGCCATTTCAGGGGGCCACATGGCAGGCCAAGTAACTGCGTCACACCTATTTAGGCCAGGAATATGAACAGACAAAGGCACATAGAGAAATTTTAACATTAGTGCTAAACAGCCTTGTGAAACCGATGTGTTGTATGACCCTCTGCTCACCGTTCTCCTCCATAGGGCATGTCTGCTGGGGCAGGTGATGAGATGGCGGCATCCTCTGGTGTACAGACCGCTGGTGGACCTGTTGACAATTGTAGCCAGACACATCATTATCACTTACAGACTTGATTGTGCAACAATCCAGGAACTGTGTGCCCAGTTGGAGCCTGACCTGATGTCAGCTATCTGCCATCCTACAGGAATCCCCCCTCTAGTGCAGCTCCTGTCAGGACTCCATTTCCTGGCCAGTGGGTCTTTTCAAACAACAGTAGCCATGGCATCAGGGATGTCCCAGCCAATGTTCTCTAACGTGTTGTCCAGAGAGTTATCTGCCCTGCTGAAACACATGCGCAGCTACATCATTTTCCCTCAGGTGGAGGATTTGCCCACAGTGAAAGGTGACTTCTATGCCCTGGGACATATCCCCAACATCATTGGTGCCATTTATGGGACATATGTGGCATTTGTCCCCCCCCGCAGGAAAGAACAGGTGTACAGAAACCGGAAAAGTTACCATTCGATGAATGTACAGATGGTGTGTTTGGCAGACCAGTACATCTCCCATGTGAATGCCAAGTATCCTGGCTCAGTGCATGACGCTTACATTTTGAGGAATAGCAGCATCCCTTATGTGATGGGGCAACTCCGGAGGCACTGTGTGTGGCTAATAGGTGAGCCTAAAGTCCCCACACAGTTTCATTTGCTGTCTGGGTATGGGAGATTCCCTAATGTTTGGAGGATGTCTAACTGTTGTCCCTCGATATTTGCAGGTGACTCTGGTTACCCCAACCTGTCATGGCTACTGACCCCAGTGAGGAACCCCAGGACAAGAGCAGAGGAACGCTACAATGAGGCATATGGGTGAACTAGGAGGATAATAGAGCGCACCTTCGGCCTCCTGAAGGCCAGATTCCAGTGCCTCCATCTGACAGGTGGCTCCCTATACTACCCACTGAAGAAGGTGGGCCAGATCATCGTGGCCTGCTGTATGTTGCACAACCTGGCTTTGCGACACCAGGTGCCTTTTCTGTAGGAGGATGGGCCTGATGGTGGTCTTGTGGCAGCTGTGAAGCCTGTAGACAGTGAAGAAGAGGAGGCAGAAAAAGAAGATGTAGACAACCGAAACAACATCATCATGCAATACTTCCAGTGAGACATAGGTAAGTGGATGGAACTGCTTCACAAATCTCATACTATTGTAGGACCTAGCATTAGTCTGCCTTTCTCACTCTGTGTATGGACCCTGACTTGTCACTTTGGCTTTCCATTTCACAGATCTGGGTCCCAATTTGTGCCCTCTGCTATGTTTACTCCTGGCCTATGTAATAAAGACGAATCCGGATGATCTGGAAGCAGGTTATTTAATAGGAGTATCTTAGCCACAAACAGGTGATGGTACAACCAACAGTCTCTCACCAACAGCTTCCTCAGAATCCCTCTCTCAACACTCTACTCTGATGTCAACCATGGCATCAGTGCCAGAGATGAGATCCCTCTCATTCTAATGCTGCATTCTATTATTACATTCTACCACACACCTTCCCCCTTTTTTTAAAACAAATAAAAACCCTTGAAAAACATAAGAAACTATGTACAAAAGGAAATATAATACAAAACAAACAAGATGTAAACTGGAATGAAATAGATTACAATTTCTTTGAAACAACTACACGGTTGAGATTCCAGACTCTACCATCTTTAATTCTCACTGCATTCTTTAAAAGCTTGACAACTTCAAATGGGCCCATAAACTTACTTCCAGTCTTGCTAAGTCTAGGGTTTCTAATTAAAATCATATCACCCACTTTCACCTCAACATTGTATGGGTTTTTCCTCCTATCATAGTTTTCCTTTCTTATCTCTAAGCACTTTTCCTTTTTCGCCCTTTCCTCCTTATTTCTGTCACACCATGTTACACACTCATTCTTACCCCAACGCACCCAACCTGGCGCCAAACAAGTGTTAGCTTTCCGTCCCCTGAAGACTTCAAACTGTACTTTCCCTGTAGTGACATGCGGAGAAAATCTATATGCATAGAAAAAATTCTTAAGACCATCCTTCCAAATCCTGCCAGCTGCAACTTCTAACTGTATACATTCCTTTATGCACTTGTTAAATCTTTCTACTGTCCCATTACCCTCAGGATGATACAAGGAACATTTTTTTATGCATGATACCCCTGGATTTACAGTACTCTTCCATCTCATTAGAAACAAACTGGGACCCTTTGCCTGTGAGAATGGTGTTCGGCAAACCCTCACGGCTAAAAATGTCATTAAAGAAATGAATTACTTTAGTAGTCTCCATGCTACTACCAATTGCTATTTCAGCCCACCTTGAAAATTGGTCCACTAGGACTAGAATATAGTTACAACCGCCTTTACCAAATATAGGCCCCACTACATCCACCGCCACAACATGCCATGGCTTAGTGGAGCATTCACGAGTACACATCGGTGGCACCCTGGTTTTGTAAATCTTGTCACTGTTACAGCAATCATAACATTCTCTTACCCTCCTTTTAATCATTAGATCCATTCCTGGCCACCAATAATTGAGGCAAATTCTTGATTTAGTTTTACTCATCCCTTAATGACCCTCATGTGCTAGTTCTATAATTTTTTCTCTCAAGGATACAGGGACAACCAATCTAGTTCCCCGCAGCAAAATCCCATTCTCCATAGATAATTCCTCTCTCATCTTCCAAAACCCGCCTAACTCTTTATCCCCTTTGACATATGAACTCCATTCCTTACTATATTCCTCACACACGCATTGTAGTACAGCATCTTCCGCAACTGCTCTCAGCCACTCATCTTGTTCAACAATACCTTTTGTCACATTGCACACACTAATGACATCTTCTTGACTTTCTTCTGAATTACTTTCTACTTCAGTACCTAATCTCGATAGACAATCAGCAACCGTATTCCTCGGACCTGGACATAAAACACCTTAAAAGCAAAGTCTTGTAAGCCAACAATCCACTTACTGATTCTTCCAGAGATCATATCCAGACTCTCTTCATGAACACTTCCACCAGGGGTGTGTGATCAGTGAAAATCGGAAAGTCCTTCCCCCATAGGAATTTTTTTAATGTATTGATTGCCCAAAACACACTTAAAGCTTCCTTCTCTATTGTTGAATAATTCACTTCTGCTCCTTGCAGAGTTCTAGAGCAGTAGACCACAGGTCTTAAATCATGTCCCCCAGGTCTTGTAAAAGTACCGCTCCTAACCCCTTCACACTCGCATCGGTCATGATCACACACATTTTCTTAGGATCAAATGAGCTTTAACTTCCAACTGATGTCAATTCTTTCTTTATACTCTCAAACTCCCTTCTTCACTCATCATCACACACAAATTCTTTATCCTTTCTTTAACAATTTCCTCATGTTTGTGGTTTTGGATGAAAGATTTGGCAACATTTTTGCTTGAAATTCAACCATTCCCAAGAATGTTAACAGTTCCTCCTTTTTATTCAGGTTCACGTAAACCCAAAATGTTCTTAATAAGCTCTTCCTTAGGATACACCCCATTGGGAGTTATTCTATGACCTAAGTATTCTACCTCTGGTCTACTAAAAGATCATTTCTTAATTTTAAGAGTCAAACCATGTTCTCTTAAGATTCCCAAAACTTTCCTGATTATTCTCTCATGTTCCTCTTCAGTCTGAGCATGTATTAAGATATCATCCTGAAAACATTTAACGCCTGGTTCTGAGCCAAACATATTGTGCATCAAACGCTGGAAAACAGCTGCAGCTGACACTAAACGATAGGGCATCCTTTTAAACCTAAAAGTCCCAAAAGATGTGACGAAGGTGGTGTAGTCCCTTGAGTCTTCATGTAGCATGACTTGATGGTAGGCTGATGTGAGATCTAATTTACTGAAATACTTGGACCCATGTAGCAAAGTCACCATCTCCGTTATATTGGGTAGAGGAAACTGGTCACTAACTACACATTTATTGAGATTCCTCAAATCAACACACAGTCTAATGTCACCAGATTGTTTTCGTGCGACTACAATTGGTGACACCCATTCTGATGACTCCACAGGCTCAATGATTCCATCATTGCATAGTCTTTGTATTTCTCTTTCTACATCATCCTTCATGGCAATCAGAACAGGCCATACTTTGGAAATAACAGGAACAGATCCTTCCTTTATTCTGATACGATGGACATATTTCTTAAGACAACCCAACTTGTCACTGAACACATCCTCATAGTCCTTAACAAACTTTGGTCAGAAATTTTCTTCGATTTCCTGCACCGAAAATTCACCACCATCTTGCATTTTTTTGATTAATTCATCTCTCAACATTATCGGAGAAGTTGAATTAGGATCTAATATGATCTTCAAGTCTTGTTGGTGCGGCCAACTTAAAACACTGTCCCCTTTTACTTGAACATAAATCTTCCCAAAATTAGTATTTCCTTTGAATGAAATTTCTGATTCAAAATAGCCCCTCAGTTGAATGTTTTGACCACCATACCCTCCTGGAACGACATCTGGATCTTTTAGATGGATCATGTGACTTAATTTTTCATCAAAAAACTTATTTGAAATTAGAGTCAACCACACTCCAGAATCAAATAGTACTTCCACCTCTTCATTTAAAATCAAAACTGTGTCTCTCGGATGATTTTTCTTTTGAGCATTTGCAGAAATCGACAAAATACAATCTTCCACAACTTTCACCGATATTACACTTTTGCTTGACTTACAGCATTTAGCTAAATGCCCCTTTTTATTACACAACTTACATGTGCTGTTGATAGCTGGACATTTCTTATAAGAAGCATAGTGACCTGTATTGCCACAGCGGAAACATCTCAATTCTTTTGATCTCAACCATTGAGCATGAGTCACTTTATCTTCTCCTTTGTCACCCGTCGCCTCTTTACTATGATCTTCTTTCTTTTCGTATATTTTATTTACTGTATTATTCTTTCCTCTTTCCAACTCTTCGACGCAAGCCAAAGTGTGTTCAACACTTTTTGCTAATACTATGACCTCTTGTAAGGAAGGATCATCCTTACTCCACAGTGTCTGGCGAACTTTATCACTCGAGCATCTCAGCATAAATTGATCTCTTATACGCTCATCAATGCTTACACCAAACTTACAAGTAGATGCAAGTTTCCGCAAGGCTGTAATATAATCCTCAACACTTTCTCCTGGTTGTTGCTCTCTCATACCAAAGTTATACCTTTCCAAAATAGTGCTGACTTTTGGTAAATAGTGCAAATCCAATTTTTTCAGACAAATTTCAAATTCATTCAAATCTGTTGCCTCATCACCAGTGTCAGGTAAGTTCTCAAAACTTTCTTGTCCATCGCATCCTAGACAATGCATCAGGAGAGCTGTTTTTCTTTCATTAGAAAGATTAGTTCTACACACCCTGGAGTAATGTAAAAAAGGTTTTTTCCATTTGGACCATATTATAGGAGGCTCTCCTGGTGTAGTCAGAGAAAATGGTGGCGGCGAGATGTTCTGCATACTTCTATTCTATTCTATTGTACAACTTTTAAAATGACAAAACAAAGAATTGTGTTCTCATTCACTTCATTGTAAATGTTTATAAATGATTCAGTCTTTTTCTGAAGGAAATTGGAGTAAAGGACCTTCCACAAAAAACACTTAGCGAAGAAGAAAATTCGGCTGAAGAACCGACACTGCACGTTTCTCTGTAAGGTAAGTATACTTCCAATTCAATTGATTACTTTAAAGCTTCATTGAGCATGGAAATGCTGTCCAAAACTTGCACAAGCTCGGAAACGGCGTGCTTCACGGAATGAGCGCGGCAAGAAAGGAAGGAGCGTGCGCTGTTACAGTTGCTATGCACGCGTTCCGCGAGTAGAGCAAAAATAAACATGGAGCGCGTCTGGAAATTAAATTCGCTCTCTGAAAAGAATTGAAAAGCGTGTCGGTGCTTAACCAGATGGGCGTGTCGAAGCTTAATCAGACGCCTTAGGAAAAGGTGTTTTCCCTACAACGCGATCAGAACAGTAAAGACCAAAAAAATGAAGAGGCGCATGGAGACACAGTTCGTGTATGCGGGTAAAAGGCTCCGCTTCCCCGCATATGTATTTTAAAAATAAACCAGAGAGCAAATAAAGACGCGCTCGAGCGTTTCCTTGTAAACACCCACAAAAAGGAAACGTTAGTAAATTGATAGATAAAACAACAAAGCGTTTAAATTTTCAAGTTTCGATCCAGACATTTCAATTCAAAGTGTTCCAATCCAAACGGGGAAAAGGTTCCTCACCGTATTGAAATAATTACCACAGCTCCCTCGGGTGAAGTCTTGAATAGATGAGGCTGGATTAGACAAGCTGGAATGAGTAAGGTCGCAAAATATAATGTGTTAAGATACTCCTGCACCCTCATCGCCAAGTGTAATAAAGACGAATCCGGATGAACTGGAAGCAGGTTCTTTAATAGGAGTATCTTAGCCACAAACAGGTGATGGTACAACCAACAGTCTCTCACCAACAGCTTCCTCAGAATCCCTCTCTCAACACTCTACTCTGAGGTCAACCATGACATCAGTGCCAGAGATGAAATCCCTCTCATTCTAATGCTGCATTCTATTATTACATTCTACCACAGCCTACAGCTGTGTAACACTGGTATGTGAACAAGTACATTGACATTGCTATATTTCAGAGATGTTGCAATTACACATTTGTGTAAGCACAGACTGACTCCAGATTGTTTGGAGATTCAAGGGTGTTTATTTCAGTGCTAATAAGTGGAGGGGTGTGTGCAATGGGCTGAGGTGATGGTGGAGGAATGTCCATGGTAGAGTCGAGTCTCTTGGCCTCATAGGTGTATTGTCCAATGGGGCATAGGAAGGGGAGCAATGGCAGTTTAAGGTGGACAGGGTGATAAAGTGGGAGAGAAGGGTGACATTTGGGAGGTTCTTATTCCCTGGTGGAGGTCTTGGCATTGTTCTCTATCTTGCTCCTGGATCTCAGGGACCGTTTGTGGGGTGGTTCTCCTTCTGCAGGGGGCGGGGTGCTGGTGGACTGTTGATCCTATGGTGGTGCCTCCTGTCCACTAGCGCCGGCGGAGGTCTGTTCATCGTCCAGGCTAGTGTCAGGGGCCCGTTTGTGTCCCACTGTGTCCCTCGTGGTGTTGACAAGGTCTGCCAGCACCCCTGCAATGGTGACCATGGTGGTGTTGATGGACTTCAAATCCTCCCTGATCCCTAGGTAGTGTTCCTCCTGCAGCCGCTGGGTCTCCTGAAACTTGGCCAGTACCATGCCCATGGTCTCCTGGGAATGGTGGTATGCTCCCATGATGTTGGAGAGTGCCTTGTGGAGAGTGGGTTCCCTGGGCCTGTCCTCCCCCTGTCGCACAGCAGTCCTCCCAGCTTCCCTGTTATCCTGTGCCTCTGTCCCCTGAACTGTGTGCCCATTGCCACTGACCCCAGGTCCCTGATTGTCTTGGGTAGGTGGGTTTGCCTGGGTTCCCTGTAGTGGTGGACACACTGCTGATTGACGTGTCCTGGGGCCAGAGGGATGGGCCCGCTAGGTGGGTGCTGTGGTGGTGTTTCCTGAGGGGGAGGGTCCGTGGTGGCTAGTGACAGTGGCAGGGGAACTGACTGTCCAGAGGTCCCTGATGGGCCAGGCTGGTCATCTTGATCCAGGCGTGCAGAGCTGCTGTCATCACTGTGGGCCTCTTCTGTGGGGGGACTGGATATGTCTCGCACCTCCTGTCCGGTGACGTTGGGTATGGGTCCAGTTGGGGTGTAAATGCATAGTTTTAGTATCTGTTTGTGCCATCGTATGCATTGGTGTGGTACCCTCTAATCCTGTGCTTGCATAATTGTGTTTGCCCTTTTGTGATAGTTGGTTTGGAGTCTGTGTGGGTGTCTGTACTGGACATGATTTGGTGACGGTGGTCCATGCATAGGTGTTGCATGCAGGGCCTTGGTGTTGAGATGTGTGGGTTGTGATAGTGGGACATAAGTGAGATGATGGAGTGATGGGAGTGAGGGTAAGGGTGGGGGTATGTGATGGCATGCAGGCGGGGTGAGGGGGATATGGTAATAAAGATATGAATTACCAGAGTCCAGTCCTCCTGCTACTCCTGCGAGGCCCTCGGGATGCAGTAATGCCAAGACTTGCTCCTCCCATGTTGTTAGTTGTGGGGGTCCACCGACAGCCCTCTGTACAGCAATCTGGTGTCGTGAAGCCACAGAACGCACCTTCCCCCATAGGCCGTTCCACCTCTTCCTGATGTCATCCTGGGTTCTTGGATGCTGTACCACTGCGTTGACCCTGTCGACGATTCTCCGCCATAGCTCCATCTTCCTAGCAATGGAGGTGTGATGCACCTATGATCCGAAAAGCTATTGCTCTACCCGGATGATTTCTTCCACCATGACCCTGAGCTCCTCCTCTGAAAACCTGGGGTGTCTTTGAGGTGCCATGATGTGGTGTGGGTGATGTGTGAGGTGCTGTCTGTTGTGATGTGTGGGGGGATGTGTTGGTGTGTGTTGTTTGAGGTGCGTGGATGTTGTATGGGTAATGGTGTTGTGTGCTTGTGGATTCTGGTGTTGTGTTTGCTAATCCCTCTCTCTGTGCTTCTTCCAAAATATTCATTGTAAGGGTTTGTGGCTAATGTGGGTGGGTGTTTTATAGTGTTGTGGGTGTGTGAGTGTGGTGTGTGTATGTGTATCAGGTGTGTGTATTTTGAACTGTCCAATGTAGTTGTGTTTTGTAAATGTGTGTGTATTTTAAGCGCGGCGGTGTGTACTGCCAATGGATTACAGCTGTTGTAAGACCGCCACGTTGATTCGTGGATCGTGGGCGTATTCTTATTGGCGTGACGGTGTAGGTTTTGGTATCGCCATTTTATCACTGACCTTTGGTGTGGTGGACTTGTGTGGGTGTCTAATTTGTGGCAGATTCCGAGATGTGGGTCGTACTACCTGTAGCGGAATTCCGCCGCCGCAACGGTATGCTGGTGGTCGTCAGCACAGTAGAAAGCTGGATTTTCCACCAGGGTTGTAATGAGGGCCTAAATGTTTAGAACAAGAAAATGCCTACTTTGTAAAAGTATAAACAACATTGGTTCTGTGGGTCTCAATCGCAACATCCCGAAGGGTTAAAGAACACTCTAATAGAGAGCATCATCATTAATCACAATGATACAAAAATTAATTCATTAATATCCATGATTAAGATACTTCGTTCAGTATAAATACTGATTCTGAACTTCATGTTTTTCCTATTTAATAATTCCCACACCAATGTTTCAGTCCATAAA
This sequence comes from Pleurodeles waltl, assembly GCF_031143425.1. Taxonomy (NCBI): domain Eukaryota; kingdom Metazoa; phylum Chordata; class Amphibia; order Caudata; family Salamandridae; genus Pleurodeles; species Pleurodeles waltl. Next base: position 224,331,263 of record NC_090444.1, on the reverse strand, counting down.
CTAATTTTGGTGGGTCTCCTCAGGATATACAATACCATCTGACACAATACCTAGGGGGGTAAATTATAGAAAACATCAATTAACCTCACAGACCTATTACTATCTCTATGATAGACATTCAAATAACTTAACAATGTTCCCCTTAGCTGAGTCCAGGCTTCATGTGTCACAATCACTTGTTGGGCTCAACAAAGATCCCCACTGTAATAAACACATAAAACTCAGATTATGAAATAGAGACAGTCCACTCTTTCCACCTTGGAAGTAAAACAATCTAAAGACGTTGTTCTAGTACATGTACTGGAACAATGTGACTGACTCTGAGAGACATGTTTTTGCATTCAGATCCCGTCTATATATTCATGTTAACTCTATTTTCTAGCCTGTATGTGTCCTGTTAACTTGCGATAATATCTAGTCCATGCACAAAAGCTGCTCATATTAGTTTTGTGACATCCTTTCGCTTACTCCAAGTCTGGTTCAAGGACAATTATGTATTGTAACAGAAGATCGATATATAGTTGTGTGTCCTCAGACAATTGGCAAGGATCATTAATCACACTCCTGCAGGGTCAGTATGAGCCCTTAACCCTGGTAAGCGGACCTATGCAACATTACCATAAATATTAATTGTTGTAAATCCCAACAGGGTCTGTGTAAGCGATTAATCCAGATCTAAGAAGTTACTAGTAAAACATTGCTAGAGTACCACAATATAACAATTCTCACATCACGGGCTGACACTACATTCCTAAGCATCAACTAAAATTAATCAGAGTTGATACTGCTTGCATGTTCATTCCGCCACAGCATCTAAATGGAATGACATGTGAGGTGTAGCAGTACTTTTTTTGTGGACATGTCTTGAAATACTGGACCGCTAACAGTGGAGGCCATCTTTAATTGATCACTCCACGAGTCTGTATTATTGAATAGGCCATTGTTGTGGTGCATATGTTAACCAGGAATCAGGGAAGAACAATAAATAAAGATAAATAAATTGTGATTAACGTTGATCATCTATATTGGAGTGTATTTTAACCTCATGGGACGTTGTGATTGAGATCTACGGAACCCATTGTATTTATATTTTCAGCACACTCTGGTTCCGATTTTGGGCATATGAGGTTTGGTCCAGTGTTTCATCTACATAATGTTCTAAAACTGACATGTTCAGAATTGCAACTTAAAATCTGACTTTACATCAAAGAGAATCTTAAATTACAAATTCTTAGACACCAAACATGAAATTATAACCTTCTCCAAAACAACAGTTATCACATATTAATTGTAATAAGGTTGTTCAATGTTATCCAATGGGAGAGGTAGGCCTCACAGTAATGGACATGTAAAGCACAAAAAGTACATGTCCAACATCTTAACTACAATGCACCCCTGCCTTATGGGCCATTTAAGCTATACTTTAGGGGTAACATATGTACATTGTGAGAGAACAGGGCTGATTGCAGAGGCCCCCTAACTTTTTGTCCCATTTTCCAATTTTTGCTGGTGTTTTCCTGACTCTGATGGTGCCCTGGATACTGCTAACCAAATCTGTATGCAAATTAGACTAATTATAACTGGCTAAGTCAACCTACCTATAAGTCCCTAGTATATGGTAGGGCATGTAGGTTTAGGGACCCCAGCATAGATACTGCACCCATAGGTGCACTGCTGAGGTGCCCAGTGTCATTTTAAAGGCAGGCCTGGCTTGCTGGCTGCTTTTACATTAAAGTTATATGCAAATTCAACTTTGGAATTAAAAGTAGTTCCAAAGTCTTAAACAACCTTATTTTTACATATAAGTCACCCCTAAGGTGTACCCTATGTGCCCCTAGGGCTGGGTGCCATGTAACTATAAGCAGGGACCTTATAAAATTAGTTTTTTAGAAGCCCTGGTGAGGCAAAACAGCCACATTCGATTTTCCCTCATTTGTAGTGAATGGCCTCCATAGGCTAGAATGGGGAGACTTTATTTTAATTTTAAAAGTCCCCTTAAGTAACAGATACCAGAAGTTTGGTATCAAATTAATTGTTATAATAAATCCCACAACTTCCTGCTTAGGATTTTTAGCCAAACCAGTGGGTGGCCTCAGCCAGATGTAACCTCCAAAAATCACTTTCAGCCATGATGGATTTTTGAGGAATGTTGCTCCCTGGGATTGATTTTTGCCACACTTCCCAGGAAGTGGTCATCACAGGGGGAAGGACCCTGCCCCTGATTGGAGAACCAGGACTCCCCTGTTTTTCACCCAGGAGCAAGGATAAAACTGGAAGACCTGCACCCACACCTCAGTTCCCTAACAGATCCCTATCAGATTCTAACAAGGTAGAACTACAGGAGAAGAAGGACTGCCTTGCTGTGCCCCTGACCTGCACCTGGACACTGCACTCTGGGTGACTGCGCCAGCTGCACACTTGGACTTCACCACTAAAAGGACTCTACCTGTCTTCTACTGCTTCAAGACGGGACTCCCTGTTTGCTACAGGTGCAAAGGAGCTGCCCAGAGTCCCCTGCATCAAGTCCTGCAAGCAGAGCCCAGCTGACAAGTGTCCAGTGGCCATTTGAGGATTCTGACCAGGTGCATTCTGGGAATTGTAGTCCCAACTTCCAAGGAGCGAATCAGAGCTTCTGGAACCTTGGATCAAGTTGTGGACACTTCAAGGACACAAAAAGGTCCTCTGGAATAAGATCCAGAAGTTTGGAGACGGTTGGAGCAACTCCATAAGTTGAAGAGGTGCATTGTGGGAGGTGTAGTCCCAGACCCCAAGAGGCACACCAGAGCCTCTGAACCCTTGGCTGGTGCTGTGGACCACTTTCCTGAATTAAACACTTCTGAAAGTAAGTGTCACAGTGTTACCTCGTGGGTGGCCTGACCTCTGCACTTTGTTCCTTTCCAGTGGGACCTTTTTTAACCCTTTGAGCGCTAATTGCTTCTATGCGCTAGAAAGCATTAACTCTTTAAAACTTCATATCTCCAGTTCCCCTTATCCGTTTTTATTTGTTTTTGTGTCATTTTAAAGATAAAAATAGAGACTATTTCGTCAAATTTATTTCGGATTTTTAAACTGTTTCCTGTGTTTTATTTAATTACTGTTTTGTGATATTGGAATGCTTTACACTTTGTCTCCTAAGTTAAGCCTTGTTGCTCGTTGCCAAGCTACTAAGGGTTGAGCTGGGTTTAATTTACTGAGACCTGACTGGCCCTAACTGGAGGTTAGTGGCCTATTGCTAAGTGTAGGTACTTACCTGCCCTTACCAATAACCCATTTTCCAACATTTTTGGAGCGCAGTGGTGGGATCCTGTACTTGTGTTCAGTATCACATTACAGTTTTAAGTAAAACAAATTAAAAATCCTTTAAATTGTGCTAGTGCAACAATTGTTTTAATTTTGATTAATTTCAATTACTGAATTTTTGTGATTTTTCTAAATTCTTGTTTCCAATTTTTGCTAAATGTTTTTGTTGACACAAAACTAGGGAACCATGGAGCTTGATCTGGCTAGCCTACCCACACTGACAGTAGTCCAGCTTAGGGGGTTGTGTACTGCAAGTGGGTTGCCTGCAACCACTGACCTCAGGAAGCATGTCCTGATTAAATCCCTGACAGCATGGTCTGAGGCCCAAGAAGTAGGCCCAGAGGAAGCTCCAGAGGAGGAAGATGCAGGGGAGGATGCTAGCTCCAACCACTCAGGGGAGGGAGGGCATCTGAGCCTAAGTGAGGATGAGGAAGACCAGTCCTCACTACACACAGTCACTAGGGTCATACCCAAAGCTAGTTGGGGGAAGGGGGTCCCTTCAGGAGGAGAGAACCTGTCCCTCAGGAGGCCCAGCTAGCATTTATAGCATTTATAGCTTTGGAGGCAGAGAAGCTGGCCCTAGAAAAGAAAAAATGGACAAGGGAAGAGAAAAGAAATGGTGGCAGAGACAGAGAAGCTGAGGTGTCCAAGGGTGGTTTTTTTTGCCCCAGATTACCCAAGGGGGTGGTTCCTGCTTATGTAGATGGGGATGACATAGACAAGTGGTTGGATGCCTTTGAGAGGGCACTTCAAATGAGAAGGGTTAGGTCTCAGTACTGGGGTTCACTTTTATGGGAGTTGGTCCCCAAATTAGGGAGGGATAGGCTTCCGACCTTAAGTGGGGAGGAGGCAGATTCATACCCTAGTATGAAGAGGTGCTTAACCAAGAAGTTTGGTCTGACCCCAGAGCAATATAGGATGAAGTTCAGGGACACCCAGAAGGTCAGTACCCAATCTTGGGTTGACTTTGTAGACACCTCACTTAAGGCACTAGAGGGCTGGATTCATGGTAACAAAGTAAATACTTATGAGGGGTTATACAATCTGATCATGAGAGAGCACATCTTGACCAATTGCATCCAAGAAAGGTTACGCCAGCATCTAGTGGACTCTAAGCTGACCAACCCTAGAGAGCTAGGGGAGGCAGCTGATGAGTGGTTGAGAACCAGGGTGGTTGTCAAGTCCCCAGGGGGAGACTCCAAGAAGGGGGGGTCAGGTCCCCAAAAACCTAAGGAGGGAGGTGGTAATCCCACCACAGAGACTCCCTCTGTACCCCAGAACCCTAAGAAGGAGGAGAGTAAATCCCACTCCCACTCTGACAAGCAGGGACAGTGAGACCCAGGGTTAAAAAAGCACTTTGACAGTAAGGCTGGCTTTGACTGTCAGCAGACAGGTCACTTCAGAGGAGATGCAGCCTGTCCAAAGAAGGTGGTTAGCACTGGGCTGTCCAGCGTAGCCATGGAGGAGGACTCCTCAGATGATGAAGTCCTCCTAGCATTGGGCTGGGAGACAGGACCTGATGGTAAGCTGGTGATCCCTGAGGGTGGGAGTAGGCACTTTCACCCCATTCAGGTGAATGGGCTCCCTACCACTGGTCTGAGAGACACCTGTGCCAGTCACACTATAGTGAGTGACCGGTTAGTGACCCCAGACATGTATGTCCCAGGAGAGACCAGGAAAGTCAGGATAGCCACAGGGGAGGTCACCTCCAAACCTGTAGCCATAGTGCTCCTAGAGAGGGAGGATATCCTTGACTGGTTTAGGGTGGTAGTCAGTGCTGACCTCCCCCTAGATTGTATCCTGGGCAATGACCTCCCAGAGGTGAGTCTGGTCCCACATGGGGTGGTCGCCCAGGGCACCCCCCAACCCAAAGTCCTGGGGAGTCAGTCCCTACAGTTAAGAGACAGGGGTCCCCAAAAAAGGAAAGAAGAAAAGGAAGGGTGGGCCACTCTTAAAGAGAGTTCCAGGGAGCCAAAGGCCTTCTGCCCCAGTAGGGGGGAGCCCAGAGTTGGCACTGGTGAGGCCTCTCCTGACCCCAAGGAAGTCCTGAGTAGGAAGGCAGCTGTCCAGATGCAGGGTGTTGCCCCTGCACTGACAGAAGGGGGAGTGGAAGGAGGGTGTCTGCCACAGGAGGTGGTAGCCCCACACTCTAGACAGCAAGAGGGGTGCCAGGACCCAACAGTTGCCCCTAAAGCAGATCAGCCACTTGTCAGTGGAGACCTTAGGGTGTGGTTCTGGGTACTGACAGCTATCAGTAGCCTCTGCTGGGTGCTAGCCTTCCTGGCAGCACTGTACTTGGCCTGGGAGGCAGACCACAGGGCCAAAAGAAAAGTAGGCCCCCTGACCCTGTTGGTCATGGCGGGGTTGCTCAACTGTTTGGTGACCTCTTTGGGAAGCTAGGTGTTGCCCTAGCAAAGTTAGGGGTAGGGAAGGTGGGCACCTCACTACCCAAGTTGGCAGAGAGAGAGGAGGAAGACCCCCCTAGAGGGAAGTTTCAGTTTGAGATGGGTCCTTTCACAGTTGGGATGGATTCACTACCCAGAGGGAGTGACCATGGCAGGAGGATGTAAGGCAGAGTAGGCCCTGCAAAGGGACAGCCTGTTCTCTTCACTGCCTTCCTCGCCTGACCAGCCAGGAAGACTCTCCCAGGGTTGGGATGGGTCTCCTGGGTGTGTGGGCTGGGGGGGCTTGTGTGAGAGAACAGGGCTGATTGCAGAGGCCCCCTAACTTTTTGCCCCCATTTTCCACTTTTTGCTGGTGTTTTCCTAACTCTGATGGTGCCCTGGGTACTGCTAACCAATCCCAGGGCCTGTGCTCTGTGTAAACTCAGTATGCAAATTAGGCTAAGTATAATTGGCTAAGTCAACCTACCTATAAGTCCCTAGTATATGGTAGGGCATGTAGGTTTAGGGACCCCAGCATTGGTACTGCACCCATAGGTGCACTGCTGAGGTGCCCAGTGTCATTTTAAAGGCAGGCCTGTCTTGCTGGCTGCTTTTAAATTAACGTTATATGCAATTTCGACTTTGGAATTAAAAGTAGTTCCAAAGTCTTAAACAACCTTATTTTCACATATGTCACCCCTAAGGTGTGCCCTATGTGCCCCTAGAGCTGGGTGCCATGTAACTATAAGCAGGGACCTTATAAAAATAGTATTATAAGCCCTGGTGAGGTAAAACAGCCAAATTCGTTTTTCCCTCATTGTAGTGAATAGCCTCCATAGGCTAGAATGGGGAGACTTTATTTTGATCCCCTTACGTAACAGATACCATAAGTTTGGTACCAAATGAATTGTTATAATAAATCCCACAACGTCCAGTTGTTGGATTTAATATAACATGTTCAGGTAAAGAGTTGTAAACTTTACCTGAAATGTTGCCAACTTCAGCCTTGTAGTGTTTTTACTGCTGTGCCCTGATTGGCCAGCCTCTGGCAGCCTGGCCTGGCTGCCTTGATGAGGTGTGAAGTGGCCTGGCTACACACAAACAGATGTGCCTGGGGGAGGAGGTCTCCCCTCAGCAGATGTTGAAGCAGGAAGGGGGAGGGCTGCCAAACTGGCCTTCAAAGGCAGAGAAGGACATTTGGAGCAACCCAGCAACACCCGCACACCCTGCAGACCCAGACAATTAGGTGCCCCCTAGATTAGATTAGGAGAGGGCAGGAGAGGGGTGTGCTTAGGATTTTTAGCCACACCAGTGGGTGGGCTCAGCCAGATGTAACCTCCAAAAATCACTTTCAGCCATGATGAATTTTTGAGGAATGTTGCTCCCTGGAATTGATTTTTGCCACACTTCCCAGGAAGTGGTCATCACAGGGGGAAAGACCCTGCCCCTGATTGGAGAACCAGGACCCCCCTGTTTTTCACCCAGGAGCAAGGATAAAACTGGCAGACTTGCACCCACACCTCAGTTCTCTACCAGATCCCTATCAGATTCCAACAGGGAAGAACTGCAGGAGAAGAAGGACTGCCCTGCTGGACCCCTGACCTGCACCTGGACACTGCACTCTCGAGGACTGCACCAGTTGCACACTTGGGCTTCACCACTAAAAGGACTTTACCTGTCTTTTACTGCTTTAAGAAGGTACTCCCTGTTTGCTACAGGTACAAAGGAGCTGCCCAGAGTCACCTGCATCAAGTCCTGCAAGCAGAGCCCAGCTGACCAGTGCCCAGTGCCCATTTGAGGATTCTGACCAGGTGCATTCTGGGAATTGTAGTCCCAACTCCCAAGGAGCAACTCAGAGCTTCTGGAACCTTGGATCAAGTTGTGGACACTTCAAGGACACAAAAAGGACCTCTGTAATATAATCCAGAAGTTTGGAGACGTTTGGATGCAACTCCATAAGTTGAAAAGGTGCATTGTGGGAGTTGTAGTCCCAGACCCCAAGAGGCACACCAGAGCCTCTGAACCATTGGCTGGTGCTGTGGACCACTTTCCTGAATCAAACACTTCTGAAAGTAAGTGTGACAGTGTTACCTTGTGGGTGGCCTGAACTCTGCACTTTGTTCCTTTCCAGTGGGACCTTTTTTAACCCTTTAAGCGCTAGTTGCTTCTATGCGCTAGAAAGCATTAATTCTTTAAAAATTCATATCTCTGATTCCCCTTATCCGATTTAATTTGTTTTTGGGTCATTTTAAAGATAACAATAGAGTCTATTTCTATAAATTGATTTTGGATTTTTAAACTGTTTTCCTGTGTTTTATTTAATTACTGTTTTGTGATATTTGAATGCTTTACACTTTGTCTCCTAAGTTAAGCCTTGTCGCGCGTTGCCAAGCTACCAAGGGTTGAGCTGGGTTTAATTTACTGTGACCTGACTGGACCTAACTGGAGGTTAGTGACCTATTGCTAAGTGTAGGTACTAACCTGCTCTTACCAATAACCCATTTACCAACATACATGTAATGAAAAGGGTCTGACAAAAGATTAATTTTGCCCATTCATACTTTAGAACTGCACACAGGCTGCAATGGTAGACCTGCAACATATATAGTTAAATGGGTGGCAGAATAAATACTGCAGGCCCAATAGTAGCATTTCATTTAGCAACCCTGAGTATTAGGTATATCTCTTTACTAGGGACATGCAATTAAATTAAATTCAACAATCAGGTATAACCTAATTTTACCATGTGTTAAAGAGTGAGCACAAGCACTTTAGCACTGGTTTCCAGTGATATATTGCACAGAGTACTAGTGCCAGCAAAAAAACGTCCACCAAAACAGGAGGGGAGACAGAAAAAAGTTTGGGGAAAGAGCATCCTAAAGCTGACAGGTCTAACGCCTCCTTAAATTGATGTGGCGTCAAGGCAGTTTTAAAGCACAACATTTGGAAATGTCCCTCTAGGAAGGATTGTCCTTTTTAAGAAATTAGCCTATCAGCTGTGTCTCACAGCCCAGTTCACCAAGCTAAATTGGTTTCCATGTATGGTTCCCTGCCTCACCTTTGGTAGCTAGGTCTTAGTGATAGCCATATCATCACGTATTCTTCACCTCTGAAGTTTGCCAAATATTACCTTGAAATGAGAACACACGTATTAATGGTGGGTAACTCTAAATCAATCTCTAGAAAGGTTTCAGCACTACTATAGGTAATACATGTGTTTTTGTGTGATTCCACCTAATTTGTGCCCTATCTGTTTTGCTGGCATTAATTCTCTGTGCCCTTAACTCCTTTTAAACAGGAGTATGTGTCTGGGCCCCGCCTTTAATCATTTCAAAACTGGCCTAAACCTGATTGATGACATTATTTATCGTATAAGGCCTACAGAAATATATGCCTAACATGGAAAGTTAAATGCCACCTCTGGATCTCAGCAATTATTGTGCCATCTACTACTGCAACAGTTAAAACATGGCTTTAATAAATATGTCTCTCATAAGCATACCTTGCTGCTCACAAAGTAGGTTGCAGAATATTTCTGAGTGGAAAATGTGTGACATTAGAAATGGCAAGTTCCCTCAGTGACTAGGACCACAACAAGATTGTCACAGGCCAGACTGTAACTGATATATATACATAAAGGAAAAGTCAAAGTGGAGGTTATACACTTTAACCCCTTCGCTGTCAGGCCTTTTCCCCCTCATGTGCCAAGCCTTTTTTTGGCTGTTAGGGACAGCTCGTGCTTAGTCCCTGTTAGAAATGGGGTCACACACAATCCAAAATTATCCTGTGCCCACCCTCCGGTAGCTTGGCACGAGCAGTCCGGCTTAACTTAGAAGGCAATGTGTAAAGTATTTGTGCAATAAATCATACAATAACACCATATAACACCACAAAAATACACCACACAGTGTTTAGAAAAATATATAATATTTATCTGGATAATTGCAGGTCAAAGCAAACAAAGTTTCTTTTAAGCACAAAGTACCTGGTTTGGAGTGGAAAATCTCTGCAAAGGGCCGCAGAAGAAGAGATACGTTGAAAAATGGTGTGCGCGTCGATTTCTCCCCAGCACACACGGACTTGCGTCGTTATTTTTCATGTGGGGAAGTCGTGCGTCATTTTCCGGCGCGCGGACAGTCTCTTTCTGTGGGTCGCGGGATTACCAGAGGGTCTGTGCGTGGATTCTCCTGCTTGTTTTCCGGCTGTGCGTCGTTCCGCGGGGCTGTGCGTCGAAGTTTCGCTCTCACGGCTGACGTCACGTCGATTTCCCCTCTGGAAGTCAGGCGGCGTTGTCCTTGAGAGGCCGTGCGTCGAAGTTCTGGTTGCCCTGAAGGCGTCGCGTCGATCAGTGTCAGTGTGCGGCGATTTTCTCGCCGCGGAGCAAGCTGTGCGTCAAAATTTTTGCCGCACAAAGATTCCAAATGAAAAAGAGAAGTCTTTTTGGTCCTGAGACTTCAGGGAACAGGAGGCAAGTTCTATCCAAGCCCTTGGAGAGCACCTTTACAGCCAGACAAGAGTTCAGCAAGGCAGCAGGGCAACAGCAAGGCAGCAGTCCTTTGTAGAAAGCAGTCAGGTGAGTCCTTTAGGCAGCCAAGCAGTTCTTCTTGGCAGGATGCAGGTTCTGGTTCAGGTTTCTTCTCCAGCAAGTGTTTGATGAGGTAGGGCAGAGGCAGAGGCCCTGTTTTATACCCAAATGTGCCTTTGAAGTGGGGGAGATTTCAAAGAGTGGCTAAGAAGTGCACCAGGTCCCCTTTCAGTTCAATCCTGTCTGCCAGGGTCCCAGTATGGGGTGTGGCAGTCCTTTGTGTGAGAGCAGGCCCTCCATCCTCCCAGCCCAGGAAGACCCATTCAAAATTCAGATGTATGCAAGTGAGGCTGAGTACCCTGTGTTTGGGGTGTGTCTGAGTGAATGCACAAGGAGCTGTCAACTAAGCCCAGCCAGACGTGGATTGTAAGGCACATAAAGATTCAAGTGCAAAGAAATGCTCACTTTCTAAAAGTGGCATTTTTTAAATAGTAATATTAAACCCAACTTCACCAGTCAGCAGGATTTGGTATTACCATTCTGGCCATACTAAATATGACCTTCCTAATCCTTTCAGATCAGCAGCTACCACTTCAATACTGTATGAGGGCAGCCCCAATGTTAGCCTATGAAGGGAGCAGGCCTCACAGTAGTGCAAAACGAATTTAGGAGTTTTACACTTCCAGGACATGTAAACTACACAGGTACATGTCCTGCCTTTCACCCACACAGCACCCTGCTCTAGGCGTTACCTAGGGCACACATTAGGGGTGACTTATATGTGGAGAAAGGGGAGGTTTAGGCTTGGCAAGTACTTTTAAATGCCAAGTCGAGGTGACAGTGATACTGCACACATAGGCCTTGCAATGGCAGGCCTGGGACAAGGTAAAGGGGCTACTTGAGTGGGTGGCACAACCAGTGCTGCAGGCCCACTAGTAGCATTTAATCTACATGCCCTAGGCACATATAGTGCACATTACTAGGGACTTATAAGTAAATTAAATAGTCCAATCAAGTATGATCGAAGGTTACCATGTTTAAAGGGAGAGAGCATATGCACTTTAGCACTGGTTAGCAGTGATAAAGTGCGCAGAGTCTAAAAGCCAGCAAAAACAGTGTCCAAATAGTGGAGGGAGGCAGGCAAAATGTTTGGAGTGACCACCCTATGGCTGTCAGGTCTAATAGTCCCTCATAACTTTTTGTCCACACTAGCTACCCATGCCAAATTTGTGTCCTTTTTTTCCAACATCCTAGGGATTCCAGAGGTACTAAGACTTTTTGGGTTCCCCTGAAGGAGACCATGAAATTAGCTAAAATTCAGCATTTTTTTTTTTTTTTTAGATGGGAAAAAGGGCTGCAGAAGAAGGCTTGTGGTTTTTTTCACTCAAAATTGCATCAACATAGGGTTTATGATGCTAAAATCACCATCTTTCCAGCTTTCAGGAACAGGCAGACGTGAATGAGAAAACCCAATTTTTCAACACAATTTTGGCATTTTACTTGGACCTATCCAATTTTTACTATTTTTTGTGCTTTCAGCCTTCTTCCAGTTAGTGACAGAAATGGGTGTGAAACTAATGCTGAATTCCGGAAAGCTAAACATTTCTAAAAAGTAGACAAAATTCTGAATTCAGCAAGGAGTAATTTGTGTAGATCCTACAAGGGTTTCCTACAGAAAATAACAGCTGAAATAAAAAAATATTAAAATTGAGGTAAAAAAACAGCCATTTTTCTCCACGTTTTACTCTGTAACTTTTTCCTGTGATGTCAGATTTTTGAAAGCAATATACCGTAACGTCTGCTGGACATTTCTGTTTGAGGGTATATGTAGGGTTTGTAGGTTCATCAAGAACCCTAGGCACCCAGAGCCGATAAATGAGCTGCACCGTGCAGTGGGTTTTCATTCCATACCGGGTATACAGCAATTTATTTGCTGAAATATAAAGAGTGAAAAATAGGTATCAAGAAAGCCTTTGCATTTCCAAAATGGGCACCAGATAAGGTGTTGAGAAATAGTGGTTATTTGCACATCTCTGAATTCCGGGGTGCCCATACTAGCATGTGAATTACAGGCGTTTTTCTCAAATGGATGTCTTTTTGACACACAGTCTTAGATTTGGAAGGAAAAAATGAAGAGAAAGACAAGGAGCAATTACACTTGATTTGCTCTTTTGTGTTCCCCCACGCCTCCTGATAAAAATGGTACCTCACTTGCGTGGGTAGGCCTAATGCTCGCGACAGGAAACGCAACATGGACACATCACATTTTTACATTGAAGTCTGACATTTTTTTTGCAAAAGTGCCTAGCTGTAGATTTTGGCCTCTAGCTCATCCGGCACCTAGGGAAACCTATCAAACCTGTGCATTTTTTAAAACTAGATACCTAGGGGAATCTAAGATACGGTGACTTGTGGGGCTCTCACCAGGTTCTGTTTCCTCACATTTTGGTGACAGAAAGTTCTGGAATCTGAGAGGAGCCACAAATTTCCTTCCTCCCAGCATTCCCCCAAGTCTCCCGATATAAATGGTACCTCACTTGTGTGGGTAGGCCTAGCACCCGCGACAAGAAATGCCCCAAAACACAACGTGGGCACATCACATTTTCCCAAAGAAAACAGAGGTGTTTTTTGCAAAGTGCCAAGCTGTAGATTTTGGCCTCTAGCTCAGCCGGCACCTAGGGAAACCTACCAAACCTGCACATTTTTTAAAACTAGACACTTAGGGGAATCCAAGATGGGGTGAATTGTGGGTCTCTCACCAGGTTCTGTTACACAGAATCCTTTGTAAACCTCAAAATCAGGCCAAAATATCACTTTTTTCTCTCATTTAGGTGACAGAAAGTTCTAGAATATGAGAGGAGCCACAACTTTCCTGCCACCCAGCGTTCCCACAAGACTCCCGCTAAAAATGTTACCTCGCTTGTGTGGGTAGGCCTAGCGCCTGTGACAGAAAATTCTCCAAAACTCAACGTGGACACATCACATTTTTCCAAAGAAAACAGAGCTGTTTTTTGCAAAGTGCCTAGTTGTGGATGTTGGTCTCTAGCTCAGCCGGCACCTAGGGAAACCTACCAAACCTGCACATTTTTTAAAACTAGACACCTAGGGAAATCCAAGATGGGGTGACTTGTGGGGCTCTCACCTGGTTCTGTTACCCAGAATCCTTTGCAAACCTCACAATTTGGCCAAAAAAAACCTTTTTCCTCACATTTTGGTGACAGAAAGTTCTGGAATATGAGAGGAGCCACAACTTTCCTTCCACCCAGCGGTGATAAAAATGGTACCTCACTTGTGTGGGTAGGCATAGTGCTCACAACAAGAAATACCCCAAAACACTGCCTGGACACATCAAAATGATCAAATACAAAACTACTTGTTTTTACGGGGGCACCTGCGTTTTTGTCCTGGGTTCAGCAGCCATCTAGGGACACCTAACAAACCCAGACATTTCTGAAAACTAGACACCAGAGGGAGTACAGGGAGGTGTGACTTGCGTAGATCCCCCAATGTTTTCTTACCCAGAATCCTCTGCAAACCTCAAACTTAGCTAAACAAATCTAATTTTTCCCACATTTCTGTGTGGCATCACTGCACCGGGACAAATTTCCTACCTCCCAACATTCCCCTCAGTCTCCCAGTAAAAACGATACCTCACTTGTGTAGGTGGGCCAAGTGCCTGTGACAGGAAAGAGACAAAAACATGCTGAAATTGAGGGCAAACCAAAGCGGGTCAAAAAGGACAGTTTGGAAAAAAATCTTTTTTAGGCTGACAAGTGCAGCAGAAGTTTATTGGTATAGATGAGACAATGTTGGGTGTTAGGAATTTTGTGGATTCCTGCAGATTCCGGATGGTTCCATCACAAAAATGTGTGAAAAATGTGTGATTTCCAGCAAAGTTGGAGATTTGCAGGGCACTGTGGGTAAGAAAATCGTGCAGGGTGCATGTGAAGCACACCACCTTGGAATCAACCAGATGTTTAGTTTTCATATGTGTCTAGGTCTTGTGGATTTTTCTTCATGGCAGCGTCCCAAAGTCCAAAAAATGCAGCCCCCACCATTCCAAGTGGGACGATTTTGAGTTACCAAGCTATCATGGCCCAAATGTAAAACCAAAACACAAAATAATCAAATGTCCTCTTGCTTGCCATGGGATAAGATGTTTTGGTGTGCAGGGGAGAGCTGAAAGACAGTTACCCCCTTCAGTTGGGGTGGGGGCATAACCAGGCCCATATTGGTTGGTAGCCACCACCCCACTATTTTTTGTTTATGTTAAGTTCCTTGGCATCTAGTAGACTTTCTGCACCCCCTGACGGGCAAAACAACTTTTGCCCCATTTATTTGGGGTGGGTTATGGCCATACCCCCACCCTCCTATTTTAAAAAACAAAATCTTCCCTGTTCTCTGGTGGGCTTTCGGCACCCCTTGGGGGCAGATGGACCTTCCAAAAATAGGCCGATCTGCCCCCATGGCCAACAGTAATGTTTTCTCCTGGGGAGCGACCCTCGCCCGAGGGGCTGCCCCCAAATAAAACACACACCAATCCCTGGTGTTTAGTGGTTTCGCCTTAACAAAAATAGGCTGATCTGCCCCCAAAGGGGGCAGAAATGGCCTAAATACAATTTGCCCCCAGGAGATCGACCCTTGCCTAAGGGGTCGCTCCCCATACATAAAAACATAAAGTAAATAAAAATATATATATTTATCCTTCGTGTCTAGAGGTTTCTTCCCCCCTGGGGACAGAAAAGGCCTAAAAAATATTTTGCACCCTCTGGGGAGCGGCCCTTGCCCAATAGGCGCTCCCCTTATGCGTAAGTATGAGAGAGGAAATTCCCTAGTGTCTAGTGTAGTGGTTTCTGCCCCCCCCGGGGGCAGATCGGCCTAATTATATGAGGACGATCTGCCCCCCGGGGGCAGAAATGGCCTAAAAATAATTTGGCCCATCAGGGAGTGACCCTTGCCCAAGGGGTCGATCCCCACATATAAAAAAAATTGATCAAAGAAAAATTATCCCTGGTGTCTAGGGGTTTTCTGCCCCCCGGGGGCAGATCGCCCTAAATATATTAGGTTGACCTGCCCCCCGGGGGGGCAGAAATGGCCTAAAAATAGTTTGGCCCCCTGGGGAGAGGCCCTTGCCCAAAGAGGCTACTCCCCTTATGTGTAAGTACGGAAAAAAAAATCCCTGCTGTCCAGTGATTTCTATCCCTAGCCCCCTGGGGCAGAAATTGCCAAAAAATAATTTTGCCTCCAGGGGAGCGACCCTTGCCTAAGGGGTCGCTCCACACACATAAAAGAAAAAAAAGTAAACAGCTTTTTTTTTATCCCTGGTGTTTAGGGGTTTTCTGTCCTCCCAGGGAGGGCAGAAATGGCTTGAAAATGATTTGGCCCCCTGGGGAGCGGCCCTTGCACAAGGGGCTGCTCCCCTTTTGACAGTTACCTACAAAAAAGAAATTCCCTGGTGTTTAGTGGGCATTTCTGCTGTCCAATCGTATCGAGACAGAAAAGGAAAGGAAAGGCCAGCAAACTGAAATTTCCTGTAGGAGCTAAAATTTGAAGACATCTTTTTTGAGCCCGCCCTAACTTTTTTTCTTTGCACAGAACTGCATGCAAATGGCCATGGTAGACCTTAGCTGCGTAAGATTTTTAGTTGAGATCCAAACACTGCCATATTTTGTTCACATACGTCCATGGGGAACAGAGTAATAGGTAAATTAACAAATACCTTTGCAATGGAAGTGGTGACTGCCACTGTGCTATGTACTCAAGCCTGAAGAAGGGAGAAAATAAACTCTTTTTGCCTCGATTACAGGAAGCAGACCTTTGCCCCTGTGTCCAGAAAGAAAACTTACAGAACTATAAATAGTTAGTGGAATCATCCTATGACCACCTTAGAAATTGGGTCTTTGGTTGGCCGTCAGGTTACCCCCTGTCCAAGCAAGGACACTCACTCTAGTCAGGGTAAATCACACACAATCCAAATTATGCTGTGCCTACCCTCTGGTAGCTTGGCACTGAGCAGTAAGGCTTAATTTAGAAGGCAATGTGTAAAGTATTTGTGCAGTAATCATGCAATAACACAGTAGAACACCACAAAAACACACCATACAGTGTTTAGAAAAATATATAATATTTATCTGGTAAAAATGCAGGTCAAAACTATTAAGATGCAATAAGTATATTTAGAAATATCACTGTAAAAATGATATAAAGTGTCTTTAGTCTCTTAAAAGCAATAATTGTCTCTTTGAAGCACAAGGTACCTGGTCTGCATTCAACATCTCTGCAAACAACCGCAGAGGAGGAGATGCGTGGAAAACAGGGAGGTGTGCATCAATTTTTCGGGTCGCACGTGGTGATGCGTCATTTACTTTTCATGCAGGGACGGCTTTGCGTCAATTTCCGGCACTCGGTCGTGGATCCTCTTCGGGTTGTGGGGTTTTCGGCCGCCCCGGGGATGATGCGTGGATTTCCAGCATTGACAGGATGAAGTCACAGGGGCTGCATCGATCCGGTGGGCGTTGCGTGGATATTTCTACTGTACGGCAGGCGCTGCGTCAATTCCTCTCTGGAAGTCGGGCTGCATCATTCCGGCTCAGCTATGCGTCAATCCAGTGGCAGTGCATGGAATTTCCGGTGGCTATGCTGGCGCTCCGTCGATTTTCTGGTTGCGAAGTCGGACTGCGTGGTTCCTGTTTAGCATGCTGTGAATTCTTCACCACACTGCGGGCTGTGCGTCATTTCTGGCAGGATGTGTGTTGATTTTCGCCGCACAAAGAGTCCTTCTTGTAGAGATGAAGGTTTTTTGGTCCTGAGACTTGAGGGAACAGGAGGCAAGCTCTATCCAAGCCCTTGGAGATCACTTCCCACCCCAGCCAGAGCGCAGCAAGGCAGCAGGGCAACAGCAAGGCAGCAGTCCTTCACAGAAAGCAGACAGGTGAGTCCTTTGCAGGTTCTGGCTCAGGTTCTCTTCTCCAGGAAATGTCTGTGACAAGAGTGTCTTGTGAAGAAGTGTTTAAGTTGGTAGGGTCAGAGACCCTGCTTGAATACCAAAATGTGTCTTTGGAGTGGGGGAGACTTCAAAGAGTGGCTTAGAAGTGCACAAGGTCCCCTTTTAGTTCCATGCCCTTTCCATCCCAGTGCGGAGATGTGGCAGTCCTTTGTGTGAGGGCAGGCTACTCTCCTTTGACATATAAGGCTCAGGCCCTCCACCCTCCCAGCCCAGGAAGATCCATTCAATTTGCAGATGTATGTAGGTGTGACTGAGCATCCTGTGTTTGGGGTTGTCTGAGTGAATGCACAAGGGAGCTGTCAACTAAACCTAGCCAGACATGGATTGGAAGGCACAGAAGGATTTAAGTGTAGAGAAATGCTCACTTTCTAAAAGTAATATTTCTAAAATAGTAATATAAAATCCTACTTCACCATTAAGCAGGATTTTGTATTACCATTCTGGCCATACTAAATATGACCTAGCTACTCCTTTCAGATCAGGATCTACCACTCAACCAGTATATTAGAGTAACCCTAATGCTATCCTATGAAAGGAGCAGGACTCACAGCAGTGTAAAAACGAATTTAGGAGTTTTACTCTACCAGGACATTTGGAACACACATGTTCATGTCCTGCCTTTTACCTACATGGCACCCTGCCCTACGGGCTACTTAGGGCCTACCTTAGGGGTGATTTATATGTATAAAAAGGGGAGTTTAGGGCTTGGCAAGTACTTTTAAATGCCAAGTCGAAGTGGCAGTGAAATTGCACACACAGGCACTGCAGAGGCAGGCCTGAGGCATAGTTAGGGGACTACTTATGTGGGTGGCACAACCAGTGCTGCAGCCCACTAATAGCATTTAATTTACAGGCCCAGGGCACATGTAGTGCACTTGATTAGGGACTTACAAGTAAATTAATTAAGCCAAATATGTATGAGCCAATGTCACCATGTTTTAAGGAGAGAGCATATGCACTTTAACACTGTTTAGCAATTAGATCAGAAAAAGAGAAGGAGGAAGGCAAACTTTTTGGGGGTGACCAAAGGCCATTTCCAACAACCACCTAAGCTCATATTGGGAGCAGGAGCACAGGGACCCCCTGGGACTTAAATGAAATAAAACATATTTATATTTTGAGTTGGTGGACCCAGGGTCCTTAAACCTGGGTTCAAAGTTGGTTTGAAGACACCAGTTCAAAAAAGTTACTGGCTGAGGGATGTTTTCTTTTTTTTTACTGTCAGCATTTAGCTAGCTTTAAGAGTACATGTTCTCTTACATCTGCCATTGCAGGGCATTGGGCTCAATACTCACATCCAAAAATATTTATTTAAAAAATCTATACGAGTGCTGCAAAACATCCCAGGCTCTTATGGGATGTGAGGGTCAAAGGGATCCATTGGGATTTCATATTTTTTTAAAAATGAAAGTCATAACAAGGTTCACAAAAGGAGTTGCAAGGCCCCCAAGATAGTTTAAATAAAGGCTTAAAAAAGTCTGTGGCGAGGGTTGAAAGCACACAGGGGGAGATTTAAGAAAAGTGGCGCTGCACCTAGAGGAGCACCACTTTTCTTGCTCCCCTTAGCACACCCCTAACGCCACCATGTGTGCACCATTTTAATATATGGCGCACCATGGTGCAGAGCACAGGGCAAAAGCACAATTTTTTTACACTTTTGACTTACTCTGCAGGAGTAGCGCTACTCCTACAGAGTACATAGGGGCCCATTTTAAATAATGGTATGCCCCCTTGTATTGCCTGCTCTGAGTAGGCGTTAAAAGTGCTGAAAAAATGACACAAGGAAATCTCTTAGATTTTCTTGAGCCATTTTTTCAGCCCCCCTAATAGGGCATGCCCCCCTTACATACATTATGCCTGGATCACAAAACGGTGCAATGCATGCATTGTGGCACTTTCTAAATGTGGTGGGGGAAAATGCCACTTTAGCACCACCTTAGCATTAAAAAAATGACGCTATGGCAGCGCAAAGGTGATGCTAGGGGCTCCTCAATATGTTCCACAGTGCCTGGAAATGATTAGTGTATACAGAGTTGAACTATAGAATGATGCAAAAATCTCCAATATCTAATCACTTTTGTTTAGATATTGAGTTTTGGGAACGCAATGAAAAATGCACAAAAGAACTCATGCCATCCACCATGCTATATACAATACTTTGCAAAGACATGCTACAAGTGGGCTATTCTTGTTGTTTAATGCTCTCTAACTGCAGATAGGTCTTTCCCTGTTGGTCAGGGTTATAACTTTGGGGGAGTACATTTGATAAGTTGTATAGACCTGACAAGAACTATTTTGGTGTAATCATGATCCATAATGACTCTGTGATGCCGCTAAAAATTATATATGTCTATTCTACTCCTTTTGGACTGTCTGAATTTCAAACTAGTTCTAAGTCATTCCTATACGGATCGTTACTTTCTCCACTGTCTATGAGCACTCTAGATCATTGATAAAGGTAATACAGCCTTTCTATATTTCAAGTTGCTTTTGTAGAGGTTATATTTTGAGGTAGAAGCAGCAGTAAGAGGTGCAGTAATAACATGTGTACAGCATGTTATAGTAGCACATACCATCCAAAGGCTGAGCGGTTGCTGTTACACTGTACTGGCAGTGCAACACATGAGCTAATTGGATTATGGCACTTGTCCATTAAGAATATTTAAGCTATGTTGTGAATTAATTATCATTTTTATATTTCATCCGAGATGAGACTGGAAAGTTGCTGCAGTTCACAGATAATTTAACAAACCATTACGTGTGTAGGTTTCTCTAGCCTGGATGTACAGTCCTCAAAAAAATGTTTTAAAATTGTCTGCAATACAAAAATAATAGAGAAGCACAGCACTAATACTGAATAGCAAAATGAGAGTGCTATCACAAACAAGAATTACCTATGTATTTTTAAAGTCCATTGCTATTTGATGCTTAAAGGAATATGCAGTTGCAGAGTGAATTAGCATTGCAAATGTTATAAAGTGTGATTAGATGAGCTACTCACAGGTAATCTTGCAAATGTGCATTATTGACATCGAGGAGCACTTCTCATTACACCTGTCAAGTGACTAAATATTCAACACTTGCATTTGCAAAAGTACATTTTAATTGAATCAAGCAGCAAGCTTATTAAAATTGGATTCAGCCTATGGTTGCATGTCGCATAAGGTAGTCGAAAATGTAAAGAGTTTAGTTGAATTTTATATATATTGGAAATCAGGTTCTAGGTTCCCAAGCACCATTGTTTTGATTAAATATATATCGCAATTTAGCATGTGAAGAATCTAGAAGCAGACGTATTGTCAACTACTTCAGAAAGATATATTTACTTCTTTTGATTTATTTCTATATGATTCTACAATAACATTTTTAAAAACGTGTATTCATTACTTCATGATGAAGGGTTCTGATGAAGCAGAAAATGAAGGTTTTGATTTATTAACGCTTAAACGTAGTGCTGAAATAATCATGTGTGACATTAACCGAACTAATAAAGATTGTACGGGGACAAAATGTGCCCTCAGAGTAGTTTGCCATCATTTATACGCGTGCTTTATATAACGTGGTGTATTAGAATTGCACTAATCCGACATAATCATAAACGTATGCTACGATTTGCTTGTTTGAAATACTTTAGCTTAGCATTACTTTAGCGGAGGCTTTGGCCTAGTTGCCTGGTCTCACGGTTTAGATGCTCGTATTTTTCCACTGTGCTAATAAACGTGTATCTTTGCTTGAAGCTGTACTTTTCCACAGAAACCGTTCACATGCTTATCTTAAAGTTAGTGCCAGCCTGGCATATTTTCTCTTTAATTCAAGGTCGACTTGCAGGTGCGGACAATGGAGGCTCTGAGAGTAAGCTAATTGGGAAACAATGTTGCGGGTTGCGTACCCATCTCCAAGGATAATGTATGCTTAAGTAAAAGCTTGAGAACTGTCGTTTTTTGATTGGTCAATTTGAAGCTAACCTATGAACCCTCCAATGGAGACCCTACAGGACTTGAACTGTTGTCTATAAAAATCAGGTGCACGAGAAGAAGGTAGCCATTTTGCCCGCGATTACGAACATTTTGACTTCGTAGCTATTATGGCCCACTTTGCTGCGACGCCATTTTGAGAGACTTTGATGCTTTCTCTAATCGAGAGAAAGAGACTTTAATGATTCTTGCCCTAGAGACTGTAACTTTGATTTGATCCCTTTGCATGAAGTAATAGTTTACCTTGCCGCCGTGAGGCATTTGCCCCGTTCACCCCTGCCCCTTTGTCCCGTCCCATGCTGATCGAGAAACGGTACCCATGCTGACCGAAGAACGGTACCTGTGAGACGAAGACTTCCTTGTATGCTGATCGTAATTGGTAAATATGAGAAGAAATTGTAAAATTGCATTGTGTTTCTTTTAGGTAACCAACTGCTGATTTTGGTAAGAGCCCTAGTTAGGAGTTTTCTAAATTAATGTTGCTAAATTGTTTTTGCATGAAGACCCACATGCCGATGCTAATTTGAGGTTAGACGAGGATTCCACATGTCGCACGATGCAATTTGAGATCTTGTTATGCTGACTAAATGTACGCAATTAGTTCATTACAGATTATCGTCTTAGTGCTTTGCATTGCCATTATCGAATGCCTTGTGATTCAAATGCTACATAGATTACATTTGTTTCGACGTTATGGACAGCTATTAATGTTCATATATGTTTATCATTTGGTGTTGAGAAACATTTATATTGTGCTAGCTTTGTTAATATAGGGAAATAAATTCACTAACTTTGCATTAAACTGGTGTGGTTCTTCCTGACTGAAAGGTCAGGGTTCGCCGAAATGTATTCTGGATTAATTGTTAAGTGTTATGTTGTTCAAGGTGTTGCTTATGTTCGTTATTGATTATTGATTTTGATGAGATTGATCGATTAAGAGTACAGAGAGTTCCCACTAAGTCAAAAGATTCATCGGCCTAAAGAGCGTCCGAACGTAGGTAAATTTGTTATCACGTTCCGCTCTATCAGTAGATGGTAGCAGAGGACGGTTACGTCTTTTGGGACCCTGTACTATTAAAGTACATGGTGTTGAATTAAGGGTTACGCATTTTGTGGCCCCATTTGAAAAGTTGAATTAGATTTTTCTTGGATAAAACTGATTGACAAAATGATGATGGGCTAGGTCCACCACGACTTTCCCGGGATCTCGGAGCTTGCGAATGGAGAGAGCGGAGGTGTGGAATCAGCGCTGGCGGTACTAGAGATGGTATGAGTGAAGTTAGGGTTTTGCGCTTGCACTGCTTATTGCCGCAGGGTGTGTGAAAAGGTTGCTAGGGTTTTCTTTTAAGGATAGCGGAGGTGCGACTCTGAGTGTAGAAGTAGTGAAGTCGTCGAACTTCATAGAGTTAGCGGAGGTGCGGCTCCGAGTGTGAGAGTAGGGAAGTCGTCGAACTTCATGTGCGTCTGGCGCTTTGTGCATAAAAAGGTCCACGTGGTTGTTGTTGTTGAGACGGGCCCTGCGAGGTCAAGAGACTCCGGAGTATGTTGATCCATGTTGTGGTCTGGGCGGTTTAGTAGGTTGATCGGGCGTGGTCAACAAGTCGGGTACGTGTGTTAGGGAGTGAAAGAAACTTCGACTTCGGGCTTTGACAAGATTCTAAGTGCACTAGAACAGATCATTGACAAGTTGAGAGTAGGTCTGTGGGTCAGATTTGCTTGCGAATGTGGGGACTGAGAAAGACCGAATAGCAGCCGAGGCTGGTGAAAGAGATCGAATAGTGGCCAAGGTTGGTGAAAAGTCCCTAAGGTCCTGAAGCGATTGTGTTACTCTTCCTTTAGTAAACCGACAGATCTGTTTTATTTTTTGGTAGCTCGCAATATATGCAGAAGTTGTTACGAAAAGGGGTGAGTGAAGGAAGACTAGCCGCGAGGCTTTGTCAGCCGCAGTGTGTGAGTGTGACGTCACTAAGAGCCGCGCTGGGATAGGTTGGTTGCAGAGTAGGGTCGCGCACGGATTGGACGCAGTCCGTGTGACTCGATTGGAAGGGGAAAGGCAGGTGAAGAGTATTCCGGGAATTAAAGTCACCTATTGATTACAATTTTGTGGAATTAAAGTCACCTATTGATTACAAATTTTGTGGAATTAAAGTTACCTATTGGTTATAAACTTGGTTAAATAAAAGACGAGAAAATGAAATTCTTTAAAGCATTTAGGAGTGCGATGAAGGGGGAGTCTTACATTAAAGCGAGCGTAGGAGAGGAGACGCCGCCCGAGGGTACACCAGCTTACATTGTAATGGAGGAAAAGGGGGTAGCTCCGTGCCTTTGGCTAAAGCAATGTACAAGTTGACAGAGAAACATGGGAGCGTAGCGTTCCCGATATACGGGACATTCAATATAAAGATTTTAGAGAATTTGAGATTCACGATGTACGACATGAAGGTGCCTCCAAGGCCGGCACAGTTTGAGGCTCTAGCAATTTGGGAACTGATGGCCAGACAGCAACAGCAAAAGAAGTTTGAGACCAGAATGAGGAAGGTAGAAAAGACACTAGCGGATGCTAGATGGGATAATGCACAGAAGGTGTGGAGATCAGATGTATTGCAGGGGATAAAATTGTTCCCCGCAATTACTAAGGAAGGAGAAGAGACAGGGAAGAAAGCCACCTGTAAGACAGACAGAAAGTGTTCCAATGATAGAGAGGACGAGGAAAAGTTGAGAAGAGAAGAGGAGTTAGAGGATGAGGAGTTGATAATGCAATTGCTGAACGACCGTCCACCGCCTTATGCAGAGAATGGACAAGGTCCAAGTACCAGTTCTGCCCCTCCAGCACCGATACAGAGCAACGAAACACAGAGTCCGGGAACGTCATCGGGATCTAAGGACCCGAGTTTATTGCTCACCCCACAGATACCGCAGGTTAGGAGAATATATCCAGATGTGCCCGTGTTGAAACCAGCAGAAAATTATCAGCCGCAGATGCCAGGGTATTACAGTAGTGATAACGGTGCAGGAATGATTCTAGATCCAACCGTAAGGGGAGTACAGAATGGTTACAACCAAGTGATGACACAAGCTGAATCAACTCAGTTTATGATGCCTCAAAAGCAGATGCAGGGAGGAAACGCACATGTTCAAATGACGGGGAGCCAGATGGGCATGCCGGCAATGATGACCCATGGTGTGGGAATGAACATGCCTCAGAACATGGGGAATGGACAGAACCCAGATGCGATATCCTTACCCATTACTGTAGGTCCAGTGGTACCTTTGTATAGTCAGCCTAATTCGGGTCTGAACGGTCAGGGATCAATGCTGCAGAATGGGATAGAAAGAAGGTGCCTAGAAAACACTCCAGGGATAACTCCGATAGCGGCTCAGCCAACTGGGTCTGGGTCCTTGATGGAGTTTAGTCCCATATGTGCTCAGTCAACACTGGTGAGGTCGAGCCCCCCACTGATAATACCTCTCACATCGAACACTGAAAAGCTGCCGCAGCCATCGATGGCAGTCGATGTAAACGCTACCCTGATGGGGGTGAATGCGCAACAGCTGACACAGAGGTTCAACAGTCTGAATTCCACACAAAGTCCAGCTAGTGGGAAAGGAGAAGACTACATGAATAGGGTCAGGTTGAACATGGAAGCACAAGAATTGGTGGAAGGGACTATGGGTGTGAACAGGTTAGAGTCCTACACAGAAGAAGAGCTGAGGTATCTATGTCCCAGGATTACGAAGGAAGTGAACAAGATACATAAGAGCTTGCAGGAAGCAGCTGACAGAAACGGGGTTGACATAGACAAGACGAAACACTTGAGCAGGAGCTACAGGTTAGATTTTGGGACAACAGATTTTGAACACATGAGGTCAGCAGGCATGAAGACACACCTTAAAGAATTGCTGCAGAGTGCACAAGTGTGGAGGTGCCTAGACAAATGGGAAAGCAGATGGGTAAAGAGAAAGGACAAGAGGAGGGACAGTGCTACAGAGCACAATGAGAAAAGACCACAGAGTAGTGATACAGTAACAATGCTACCAATGAGGGAGACAGCAGGAGGAAAATTAGTACATGTACCATGGCACAGAAGCGACATTCAGTCCTTTACGGACGATTTTCCCAAACTAAGAGAGAAACCGATTGAATGGTATCAGCAGACTGACAGGTTTGTGAAGCTTGCAAAATGTCTCTGGGAAGACCTGAACACTCTCTTTGAGATTGTGGTTCCGGCAGATTTGTGGGAGGATTGCAAAAGAGCTGTAGGTTGGCCGACGAGTGAACCAGAAAGAGACAGGGAGACAGGTGCACCATCACCTATGGTGATGAGCTTGTACTATAAGGTGATTGAGCATTTGAAAACGAAGGTACCCGCGAAAAACGTGGATTGGCAGAAGATTGATCGAACTGCCCAAGAGACTAAAGAATCGATTCATAGTTACTATGAGAGGTTGTTGAAGGCGTTCAAGAACTACAGTGGCACGGAAACAATAGAGGCTAAGGACATGCTCCATTTTGTTTTCAGATTTGTGGAAGGGCAGAGGCTAGAGATAAGTCAGATGATAAAGTTGCATTTGATTTGTTGGCAGTCGAAACCGATCGATGAAGTCTTGACTTATGCGAAATACTGTAGCGACGAAATTGAAGTGAAACAGAAAAAATTGAAAGAGAAGGTGATGATGATGCAGCTTAAGGCAGCTCAAACAGGTTTGCAAGGTCTGCAAGGCTTGCAAGGAATGCAAGGGTTCCAACAGCAGGTACCACAACCACAGTTGCAGTTGCAGGGAAACATGGCGTTTCAGCCACAGGCCAGAGGCAGAGGTCGAGGAGGTTTTGTGAATAACGGTCCGGATTTGAACACTGTTGTGACGGGTGTACAGGCAATGAAGAAGGTGATGCCGTGTCACGTGTGCGGAATAGTCGGTCATTGGAAACGCGAGTGCCCGATGGTGGTGCAGGATGGTGCAGGTGCAGGTGCAGGTGTAGGTGTTGGTCAGCAAAACAATGATGTCAATGCATTTCAGACAATGAGAGGACCGAAAATGAGAGGTCCAAACGCAAATTTTCAGACTGTAAATCAATTGCAGGGATTACAACCTATGCAGCCGCAGCAGATGCAGATGCCTCGTATGCAGATGACGCAAATGCAGCCGATGCAACAGCAGTTACCCATGGTACCTAATCAGCAAATGCAAATACCCTTGGCACCAATGAGTCAGCAGCAAGTGATGGTTCCTCCACAGGTAACGGGTCAGGTAATGAGTACAAATGGCACCGTACAACAGTTCCCCTTACACAGTGAGAGTGGAATAAACAACGTATGGGAGAGTGAAAGTTCAGGAGAAGAAGGAGATTGTGTGCTTGCGGCATCCTTGGAAGTTGATCAAAGGGGTCCGTACGTAGAGGGAAGAGTAATGGGTCATCGTGTCTCATTCTTGGTTGACACGGGAGCCACACGTTCAACAGTTAAGAGCAGTGAAGTACCAAATTTGCCACTCTCAGGGAGGACAGTTCAAGTGGTGGGAGTAGCAAATAGACACCTGACGAACCCAATTACAGATCCGGTACCAGTCAGCATCGGTAACTATCAAGGGGTACATCAGTTTGTGGTGTGTGACTCAAGCCCGATAGCACTGTTAGGGAGAGACCTGTTGTGTAAATTGGGTTGTTCGATAATGTGTTCAAACGAAGGAATAACAATAGAAACGAGCAATGATGGGGAAGAAGAGGACAGTGTAGAGGGGGATGAAATGGAAACAGTCGACGAAGAGTATCCTCTGATTTGTCTCTTCCCGATGATAACTGAAGAAGATATCCCAGCAGAATTACGGGAAACAGTCGGAAAGGAAGTGTGGGACATGACAGGGAAAGAGGTGGGATTGATGAAAGGAGTGGAACCAGTAAAGGTGATGGTAAAACCCAATGCGATCTTTCCCCAGACCCCACAATACCACATGCCACAAGACACCCTCATGAAAGTTGCCCAACTCATTGACGAATTTGTAAAGCAGGGGGTACTGAAAGAAGTGCTAAGTAGTCCATGTAATTCACCAATAATGGGACTAATAAAGCCAAGTGGGAAAGTCCGACTCGTGCAGGATTTGAGGAAAATAAATGACATCATAATAAAGTGCTGCCCTGTCGTACCGAATCCAGCCGTGATAATGTTTCAAGTCCCTTGCGATGCTGAATGGTTCTCAGTCATCGATTTGTCACAAGCATTCTTTTCTGTGCCTCTCCATGAGGACAGCCAATTCCTCTTTTGTTTCAAATTCCTAGACAGAGTGTACAGTTGGTGTCGAATTCCTCAAGGGTTTTCTGAGTCACCGTCAATCTTCAATCAGATTCTAAAGAAAGATCTGGAAGCACTAGAACTGCCATTCGAGTCAACCCTAGTACAGTACATTGATGACTTACTGGTTGCATCAAAGACAGAAAGTGGCTGCACAGCCGATACCATTGCTTTGTTGAACCATTTGGGAAGGAATGGACATAAGGTGTCTCCTTCCAAATTACAGTTCTGTCAGAAGAAAGTGAAATACTTGGGTCACCAAATAGAGAAAGGGTCACGGAGAATAATGAAGGAAAGAATTACAAGCATACTCCAAATGAGTCCACCAAAGACAAGGAAGGAGGTGAGGAAGTTTTTGGGAATGGTGGGCTATTGTCGCCAGTGGATTCCCAACTTCTCGTCTCTAGCGAAGCCCCTACTGAAATTGACCCAGAAGGATGCCTTGGATGAAATTGAGCTGAAAGGAGATGAGATGGATGCTTTTGTTGAACTGAAGGAATGCATGTGCAGGGCTCCAGCTTTAGGTATGCCTGATTACACGAAGCCTTTCACATTGTTTTGTCATGAACGAGATGCATGTTCTTTGTCTGTCTTGACTCAAGCCCATGGTGGCGTAAACAGATCAGTAGCGTATTTTTCAGCTACTTTGGATCCGGTTGCAGCAGCACTCCCAGGGTGTTTGCGCGCCGTAGCAGCAGTTGGTATCAGCCTCACTCAGAGTGAAGGAATAGTGATGGGACACCCAGTAACAGTCATGGTCCCTCACTCAGTTGAAATACTTTTGACCCGCTCCCGAACGCAACACATGACTGGAGCAAGACTCACGAGGTATGAGACGATAATTCTGGGCTCACCGAATGTGCAGCTGAAAAGGTGCACTACGTTGAATCCAGCAACCTTGCTTCCTGGAGAAAATGCTGAAATTGAGAACGCTGAAGACGTCGAGCATGACTGCCTTCAGGTGACTGAATTTTGCACAAAACCTCGACTGGACATCAAGGATACTAAGCTTGATGTAAATGACCAAATTCTTTTTGTTGATGGTTCATGTCTAAGAGATGGGATGGGGATTTTGAAAGCAGGATATGCTGTATGTACTGTAACAGGTGTCTTGGAAGCGGGATGGCTTCAAGGAGTCTATTCTGCACAAGTAGCAGAACTTGTTGCCCTTACAAGAGCATGTCAACTGTCTGCATTGATGAAAGTCACCATTTACACTGATAGCCAGTATGGGTTTGGGATTGTGCATGACTTTGGACAACTATGGTCACAGAGAGGTTTCCTGACTTCTTCAGGATCCCCAGTAAAGAACGGGGAGAGAATAAGGGAATTGTTACATGCCATTCAAGTGCCAGCTGAAGTTGCAGTGGTAAAGTGTAGTGCTCATACGAAAGGACAGGACTATGGTGGTCATTCTGACCTCGGCGGTAAAAGGCGCCTACCGCCGGTCAGAAATCCTCCATAATCCCGCTGCGGTCGCGGAAACCCGCCACGGTCATTCTGACCCGCAGAAGGCAAACCTCCGAAAATCCGACCGCCACAACAGACCGCCAGACCAGCGGTCGGCGGAAAGGTGGAGGTGACCAAACCTCCACCGCCACGCCAACAGAAATACGCCCATGCCATTACGACCCACGAATCCACGCGGCGGTCATTCAAACGCGGTATTCCATTGGCGGGACACACCGGCGCGGTCAGAATACACACAAACGAACAAAACTCACCCACATTGGACGATTTGAATCCCACACACCTGATACACATACACACACCACTCCCACACACACAATACAATATAAAACACCCACCCACATCACCCACAAACCCCTACGCTTAAAAATTCGTAAAGAAGACAAGAGCGAGACACCAGCATCCAAAACATAACAGCCACAGCCACTCAACACCATCACCCACACACTATCCACACACAAAACAACACACACCACCACACTCAACTCACTTAAATACACATACTCCACCCCACACATCATACACACCACCCCATGGCACCCCAAAGACAACCCCGCTTCACAGACGAAGAACTCAGGGTCATGGTGGAGGAAATCGTTCGGGTAGAGCCCCAGCTGTTCGGCACACAGATACAATACACCAGCATTGCCCGGAGGACGGAGCTATGGCAGAGGATTGTCGACAGGGTGAACGCAGTGGGACAGCACCCCAGAAATCGGGAAGACATCAGGAAGCGATGGAACGACCTACGGGGGAAGGTGCGTTCCATGGTATCCAGGCACAACATCGTCGTGCAGAAGACTGGCGGAGGACCCCCACCTCAACCCCCACAATTCACATCATGGGAGGAGGAAGTCTTGAACATCCTGCATCCTGACGGCCTCGCAGGAGTCGGCGGAGGAATGGATACTGGTAAGTTGAAGCTTCAATACTGCTTCCCCCCCACCTGCATGCCAAATCAGACCCCAACCCTCACCCCCATCCTCGAACCCCACCCTCACCCCCACCCCCATCCTCACCCCCACCACCATCCTCACCCCCACCACCATCCTCACCCCCACCCCCAGCACACCTATTCCCCGCCAATGTCTCACCATCACAACCCACACATCCCAAAACCTAGGCCTGCATGCGTCCACTAAGCATGGACACCCATCACCAAAGCATGCCCAATGCATATACACATCCCCCTCACAAGCCACCCTCACCAAAGCCCCCACACACGAATGCCAGCACTTGGGGACACGAGAACCCACAGATACACCCATATGCCACACATTGAAACTATAACCATACCTCTATACCCCTGCAGGACCCGACCGTCAACACACCGCGGCGGAGGGGCCAGAATTCTCCCCACCCCCCACCCAAGAGGCCGTCAGCGATGACAGCAGCTCTGTCGACCTGGACACCGATGACCAGCCCGGACCATCGGGGACCTCTGGACAGTCGGTTCCCCTCACACAGGCCCAGGCCACTACAGACCCTAACCCCTCTGGGAACACCAGCACAGCTCCCACCCAGCGGGCCCATGCCTCTGTCTCCAGGGCGCGTCAATCTGCGGTGTGTCTACCACTACAGGGCACCCAGGATAACCCACCACCCCAACAACAACAGGGACCTGGGGGCAGTGGTAGTGGGCACACCGGCCAGGGGGCAGAGGCCCAGGGAAACAGGGCAACTCGGCGGGCAGCTGTGCGACAGGGGGGGGAGGAGAGGCCCAGGGAACCCACTCTCCACGAGGTCCTCACCACCATCATGGGAGCATACAACCGCTCCCAGGAGACGATGGCGACGGTACTGGCCCGGTTCCAGGAGATCCAGGTGCTGCAGGAGGAACACTATCGGGGGTACAGGGAGGACATCAGAGCCATCAACACCACCCTGGTTACCATGGTAGGGCTGCTGCAGGACCTCGTAAACAGCAGGGCGGACACTGAACAACACCCAAGGGCCCCTGCCACTAGCCTGGACCAAGAACAGCCATCCACCTCCGCCGGCGCTAGTGGACAGGAGGCCCCCGCACAGCAGCAGCCCACCAGACCCCCACCTCCTGCAGGAGAAGAACCACCCCGCAAGAGGGCCCTGAGATCTCGCAAGAAGACAGAGTAGGATGTCAAGACCCCCGCCAGCAATGGATACCACCTGATGTCATCCCACTGTCCCACATTGTCACCCTGTCCATCCTTGAACTGCCCATGCTCCATCTCTCCACAGGCCTCTGGACAATGCACCTGTGTGACTGTTACTCTGGACTCTGCCATGGACATTCTATCACCATAGCCCCCACCCACTTGAAACCACCCATCCCATTTTGAGCACTTCAATAAACACCTATTTTGCACCAAAATATCAGGAGTCTGGCTGTGATTTCAATAGATTGTAATTGACATGACAGTGCAAATATGTCCTTGTACATGGTGAAGTCAACAAACAGCTGCCACAAAGCTGTAGTCCATGGGGAAACGAAGCACAGGACTCGTAGTGGGGACCCCAGATCTGAAATAGGGAGGGAAAAGCCAAAACTCAGTCATCATACACTGGGGCAAATAGACAGGCAGCAGAGATGCAGCAGAGTAGTTAACATTTACTAAATTATCTTTGAAATGTTACCTGTGTCCTATTGGAAGTACTGTTCAATGATTCTGTCCCTGTTGTCTGTTTCAGCCCCGTCGTCTTCCTCCTCGTCACTCTCCTCAGGTTCCACCGCTGCCACAACACCACCGTCTCGACCATCCTCCTGCAGGAAAGGCACCTGGCGGCGCAAAGCCAGGTTGTGAAGCATGCAGCAGGCCACGATGATGTGACACACCTTCTTAGGTGAGTACATTAGGGATCCACCTGTCATATGCAGGCACCTAAACCTGGCCTTCAGGAGGCCAAAGGTGCGTTCGATCACCCTCCTAGTACGCCCATGGGCCTCATTGTACCGTTCCTCTGCCCTGGTCCGGGGATTCCTTACTGGGGTCAGTAGCCACGACAGGTTGGGGTACCCAGAGTCCCCCACTAGCCAGACACGGTGTCTCTGTAGCTGTTCCATCACGTAAGGGATGCTGCTATTCCTGAGGATGTAGGCGTCATGCACTGACCCTGGGAATTTGGCATTTACATGCGAGATGTACTGGTCAGCCAAACACACCACCTGGATGTTCATTGAATGTTAATTTTTTCTGTTCCTGTACACCTGCTCCCTGTCTCTTGGGGGAACCAAAGCCACATGGGTCCCATCAATGGCACCAATTACGTTGGGAATATGTCCAAGGGCGTAGAAATCACCCTTCACTGTAGCCAATTCGCCCACCTCAGGGAAAATGATGTAGTTCCTCACGGATTTCATCAGGGCAGACAACACTCTGGATAACACCTTCGAAAACATAGGCTGAGACATCCCAGAAGCAATTCCCACGGTTGTCTGAAATGACCCACTTGCCAAGAAATGTAGTACTGACATGACCTGCACCAGAGGGGGAATCCCTGTGGGTTGGCGGATGGGGGACATCAGGTCGGGCTCCAGCCGGGCACACAGTTCATGGATAGTGGCACGGTTAAGACGGTAGGTCAGGATAATGTGGCGTTCTTCCATTGTCGACAGGTCCACCAGCGGTCGGTACACGGGAGGATTCATCCGTCTCCTCGCCCAACCCAGCGGACGGTGCCTAGGAAGGACAACATGGAGCACACAGTCAAGCAACCCACAGGTACGTACTCACAGCTAGCACAGTATACGATTCTCTATGCAGTGAATGGCGTGTCTGAGTGGCTATGCAAGGCCTAGGCCTGTGTGACGCAGTTGAAATTGAGCCATGTGGGCCCTGGAAATGGCGGCTGCCTGACCTGTGAAGTGTGACAATGGGATGTGAGGTCAATGCGCTGG
Source organism: Pleurodeles waltl (assembly GCF_031143425.1). Classification (NCBI taxonomy): domain Eukaryota; kingdom Metazoa; phylum Chordata; class Amphibia; order Caudata; family Salamandridae; genus Pleurodeles; species Pleurodeles waltl. The sequence continues at coordinate 224,298,443 of NC_090444.1, read as the reverse complement.
CGTGGCACACCGCGGCGGGCCAAGACCGCGGCGCGAAGCCGCATTGGTTAACATTGAAGCCTATGGGTTTCAGGAGCCAATGGCGAACGGCGCCGGCGGTGGCGGGACGCACCGCCGCGGTACGCACCGCCGCGGACGTGACCGCCATTTTCTATCTACTTATCCACTTGCGACTTGAACTTTCACAGGAGAGGACCTATACTGCAAGTGTTGCTGTGACCTCGGTCTGGAAGGGACAATGGCTGCTGCGACTGGGGAAAGGGCCCCTGCCTTCACTGGAGAGGAGTTGGAGAAACTTGTGGATGGTGTCCTCCCCCAGTATGCGCTACTCTACGGTCCTCCAGACCAACAAGTGAGTTTAATTCAATATGGATTTGGGGCCACTGGCTGGCTTGGGGGCCTGGCGGGGATGGGGGGCATGTTGGGGCTGGCGGGGGGCCTGGCGGTGGGCCTGGCGGGGATGGGGGGCATGTTGGGCATGGCGGGGGGCATGGCGGGGATGGGGGGCATGTTGGGCCTGGCGGGGATGGGGGGCATGTTGGGCATGGCGGGGGGCCTGGCGGGGATGGGGGGCATGTTGGGCATGGCGGGGGGCATGGCGGGGGGCCTGGCGGGGATGGGGGGCATGTTGGGCCTGGCGGGGGGCCTGGCGGGGATGGGGGGCATGTTGGGCATGGCGGGGGGCCTGGCGGGGATGGGGGGCATGTTGGGCATGGCGGGGGGCATGGCGGGGGGCCTGGCGGGGATGGGGGGCATGTTGGGCATGGCGGGGGGCCTGGCGGGGGGCCTGGCGGGGATGGGGGGCGTTGGGCCACTGGAAAGGAAAATGCTGAGTAACTTGAACGTGGTATTTCTCCCTCCCTGTACGTGTCACATAGGTCCGCGCCCATGAGAAGATCGGGATTTGGCGTGCCATCGCCAAGGAAGTCCGGGCCCTGGGGGTCCACCATCGACGGGGCACCCACTGCCGCAAGAGGTGGGAGGACATCCGCCGCGGGACCAAGAAGACCGCCGAGTCTCTGCTGGGGATGGCCTCCCAACGTAGGCGGGGTGCCTGCCGTCAACTGAGCCCCCTGATGTTCCGGATCCTGGCGGTGGCCTACCCTGATTTGGATGGGCGCGTGAGGGCAGCACAGCAGACACAAGGGGGTGAGTACAAGCATTATCTACTCTGTTGTCGCGCAGTGGAGGTGTCTGGGTGGGGGAGGAGGGCTGGGGGTCCCCCTAGGCCAGGGCGATATCTGTAGGCTGGGCACCCCCGTAAGCCCCTGTGTCCCCAGCCACCACCCTCAGTAGTTTGTCAGTACAGCCATCCCTGGGCCGTGTCATCCATGGGTGCAGTTGTCAACTCTAGGCGTGTAGGGCATGTTCCACGGAATGCGTAGCGTACCCCAAGTGCGCAACTTAGTGCAGGGGGCATCTGTGTCTGTCATGTCCGCTAACTGTACCGGAGATCCATGTACTCAATATCCCTTTATTTCTCTCTCCCCCCCCCTTTTTGTTTGTCTTTCTGTGCTTGTGTGCATCAGCATCATCAGGCGGAGGAGAAGTGGCATCGGGGCAGGAGGGAGCTGCATCTCACATGGCCCAGGAGGGCCATGCCACAGAGTCAGACTGGACCAGTGAGACGGAGGGCGAGGGGAGCTCCACGACGGGGACGACTGGAGCCTGCAGCGACACGGACACGTCCTCGGAAGGGGGCTCCCTTGCGGGGGTGGCACCATCCGTGCCCCCCGCCATTACAGGTACAGCCGCCACCCAGCGCACCATCTCCGCCCTCCCAGCAGCCCCTCCGCGTTCGCCCCGTGCCCGCTCTGCCAGGAAGCCAGGCATCTCCTTCGCCCCAGGCACCTCAGGCCCTGCCCCTGTTACCCCCGCTGCCCTCAGTGAGGAGGTCATTGACCTCCTCCGAACGCTCATTGTTGGGCAGACTACCCTTTTGAATGCCATCCAGGGGGTGGAGAGGGAGGTTCATCGCAGCAATGCGTACCTGGAGGGCATTCATTCGGGTCAGGCTGCCCATCAGCGATTGTTCCAGGCTCTGGCCTCAGCACTGACGGCAGCCATTGTCCCTGTCTCCTGCCTGCCTCTACTAACTCCCTCCTCCCAGTCTCCTGTTCCTCTGCCTGTCCCACCCACACCATCAGACCAGCCTGCACACACCTCAACACCCAAGAGAAGCTCATCCAAACATAAGCACCACAGATCACGCAGACATTCACACACGCAACATTCCGATGCAGACATGCCAACAGTCACTACCACCTCTGTGACCCCCACCTCCTCGTCTCCCTCCTCCCTCCCTGTGACGTCTACACTCACACCTCCATTCACCTCACCATCAGCCAGTGTTTCCATCACCAGCACACCCTCCACTCCAGTCCGCACACGTGCAGTCACCACCCCCACTGCCATTTACACGTCCCCTGTGTCCTCTCCCACTGTGTCTGTCACCCCCTCTTCCACACCACACAAACGCAGCCACCCACCCACCCAACAGCCATCCACCTCACGACAGCCTATCCCTCCTGCACCTGCACCCAAAGACAGCAAACGTGACTCACCTACAACCACATCCTCTCCCTCCACTCCCATTCCCACTGTACCTACCACTCTCCATTGTCCCAAGAAGCTCTTCCTCGCCACTACTAACTTCTTTCCTGACCCTGAGCCCCCCCTCCTTCTCGTCGGGGTAAGAAGAGCACCTCAGCCACCACCAGCCCTGCAGCCCCCTTGACAAGGGTGCAGGGGTATTGGAGCCCGCCAGCCCGCATGTCTGGATCTTCGCCCAGCAGCAAGGGGACAGCCAGCCCACCCCCTGGGAAGAGGAGCAGAAGGCGGAAGGGGCGCCGCAGGAGCCCGCCTTCTACATCCCCCCCAGACACCACCCAGAGACAGTCACCAGCCACAGCTCCAAAGGGAGGAAAGGGCCACAGGCCGACGACTAAGGAGGGCAAGGGCAGCAAGTTGGAGAGGTCAGGCAGCAGGCCTGCTGCCCAGGAGGAGCCCACAACCCCCATAGCCGCTGCCCCGGGAGGAACCGGCACAGCTGCCCCGGGAGAGCCCACCAGCCCCATAGCCGCTGCCCAGGGAGGACCCAGCCCAGCTGGCCAGGAGGGCCCCACCACCCACAGCCCAGGTGGGCAGTGAAGGAGCACCATCCCCGCTGCCCAGGAGGGCACCACCAGGCATTTAGCAGTTGGCCATAGACCGTCCGCCGTCTCAAGAACCGCTGAACTAGGCCCTTCAAGGCAAGAACCGCTGAACTGGGCCCTTCAGGGCAAGAACCGCTGGCCCTTTGGCAGACGTGGCAGGGCAGGATCTATCTCGGGCAGGGCTGCAGGATGTCCTCTGGCCAACTTGCCTCCTCCAGTGGCAGTGGGGTCTGTTATGGACTGTATGGACTGTGGCTTTGCTCTCCCCAGGATGGCCCAGTGGGCAGGCCACCCACTGTATGGACTGTTTGGACTGTGGCTTTGCTCTCCCCAGGATGGCCCAGTGGGCAGGCCACCCACTGTATGGACTGTATGGACTGTGGCTTTGCTCTCCCCAGGATGGGCCAGTGGGCAGGCCACCCACTGTATGGACTGTTTGGACTGTGGCTTTGCTCTCCCCAGGATGGCCCAGTGGGCAGGCCACCCACTGTATGGACTGTTTGGACTGTGGCTTTGCTCTCCCCAGGATGGCCCAGTGGGCAGGCCACCCACTGTATGGACTGTATGGACTGTGGCTTTGCTCTCCCCAGGATGGCCCAGTGGGCAGGCCACCCACTGTATGGACTGTTTGTACTGTGGCTTTGCTCTCCCCAGGATGGCCCAGTGGGCAGGCCACCCACTGTATGGACTGTATGGACTGTGGCTTTGCTCTCCCCAGGATGGCCCAGTGGGCAGGCCACCCACTGTATGGACTGTTTGGACTGTGGCTTTGCTCTCCCCAGGATGGCCCAGTGGGCAGGCCACCCACTGTATGGACTGTATGGACTGTGGCTTTGCTCTCCCCAGGATGGGCCAGTGGGCAGGCCACCCACTGTATGGACTGTATGGACTGTGGCTTTGCTCTCCCCAGGATGGCCCAGTGGTCATGGAGTCCCCTCGTGGATCTGGCGTCGTGTACTCAAGTGGCTGAGGTGCCCCCCCTTCCCTTCCCCCTGAGGTGCCTGTCCTATTTTCTTTCTGATGCCCCTGCAGTGTTCTCTCCGTGGAGTTCTTGTCGTGGGACTGGGCCTTGCCCCTTTGCACAGGACCCCTGTGATCCACGGACAGTGGTTGGACTACATTTAGTAGCTGTATATATTTTGTACATAGTTTATTTATTTATTGGGATTAATGGCGTACATATTTCAATATATCTGCCCGTTTATGATCTCTTCTTTTGGTCTTTGCATTATTTCGGAGGGGGGTGGTTTGTGGGTTGTGACAGTGATCTGTGGGAATGCATTGATGTGTGTGTTGTAGTGGGTGTGGGTGGGTGGGTGTGTGCCGGTAATCTTTTCCCTCCCCTGTGTCGTAGGTGCAGTACTCACCGATGTCTTCCGCGCCGCCGGGCGTGCTCCTGGTATATGAGGAGGAATAGGAGTGCGGGGATGACCTGTAACTCTGGCTCCATACTGCCGGAATCTCGCGTGGAGTGCGTAGAGGTGAGCGTTTTCCCGTTCGTAGTCTGTTTCCGCCGTGTTCTTATCGGCGGTGCTCCCGCCCCGGAAAAGGTGGCAGATTGGTGGGTCGTAATAGGGTGGGCGGTACTTTGTCTGCCGCCGGGCTGTTGGCGGGAACCGCCGCGCTGTTTGTTTGTACCGCTGTGGCGGTCGGAGTGTTAAGTTGGCGGGCTGTGTTGGCGGTTCCCGCCAGGGTCAGAATTGCATATTTTAGACCGCCGGCCTGTTGGCGGCTTGGCCGCCGCTTTATCACCGACCGCCAGGGTCAGAATGAGGGCCTATGTGTCTCTAGGAAATGCATATGCGGATCAAGTCGCAAGATTTTGTGCCATGAACTGTATATTACTGAGAGATGATTGGAATACGATAAATGAACCAGAACTCGAACCAGCTGAAGCATTTGCCTTGAAGGTTGTAGATACAATAGAGGAACTGAAAGCACTACAGAATAATGTCAGGGAAGATGAAAGAGATTCATGGGTAAAATCACAATGTATAAAGAGACAAGATGAGTTATGGGTTTCACATGAGGGAAAATTTGTTTTGCCAAATAGTCTCTTATCACAGCTTGCGCGGTTCTATCATGGGCAAGCTCACCTAGGGAGAGATGCCATGATAAGATTGTTCAAAACTGATTGGTTTAACCCCAGATTTCGCCAAGCTGCAGAAGCAGTTTGCCATCGATGTGTCACTTGCCAGCAGATGAACCCAGGAAAGGGAACAGTTGTGAGTGCGAGTCACATTGGTAGGGCAAGCGGTCCTTTTAGTCGAATGCAGATGGACTTCATTGAGATGCCTGTGCATGGGGGTCTGAAATATGTGTTGGTGATTGTGTGCATTTTTAGTCACTGGATTGAAGCATACCCCACACGTAGAAATGACAGCCTTACAGTTGCCAAGCTATTGTTGAGGGAGTTGATACCACGTTTCGGATTCCCGATCTCTTTAGAATCAGATAGGGGAAGTCACTTCAATAACGAGGTGATAAAGTTACTTTGCGAAGCACTGAACATTGAGCAAAAGCTACACTGTAGCTATCGCCCTGAAGCCTCAGGACTGGTGAAGCAGATGAATGGTACGCTGAAATCGAGAATGGCAAAAATATGTGCATCGACAAATTTGAAATGGCCTGACGCATTGCCCTTAGTGCTAATGTCAATGAGAAACACTCCTGATAGAAAAACTGGATTGTCTCCGCATGAAATACTCATGGGCAGGGCTATGAGACTTCCTGCAGTTCCCGCAAACATGCTCTTGAATATTACAGATGATATGGTGTTAGACTACTGCAAAGGACTGGCTGACGTGGTTCGCTCTTTCTCTCACCAGGTGGAAGCGACCACCTTGCCACCGATCCAAGGTCCAGGACACGCACTGAAAGCAGGTGACTGGGTCGTGGTAAAGAAGCACGTGAGAAAATCGTGTCTGGAACCCCGTTGGAAAGGCCCTTTTCAAGTGATCCTGACGACAACTACCGCTGTGAAGTGTGCGGGGGTTCCCAACTGGATTCACGCCAGTCACACAAAGAAGGTGTTGTGTCCCACAGATGAGGAAGTTGAAGCGCTGAAAGTACCAGTGCCTGATAAAGCAGTGCCGAGTGCGGAGACAGAACAAAAACGAACTGACAGAAGCAGGAGAAAAAGAGATATTCTCCGACAACGAAGACACCAACTCGCTTGGGGGAGACCAAGGAGAAAGTTCAGATAGCGACGAAGAAGCTGCAGGTGACAAAGAACCTGAAGCAGCTGAGGGTAGCAAAAAGCCTGAAGCAGCTGAAGGTGACAAGGAGCCTGAAGCAGCTGAAAGTGATAAAGAGCCTGAAGAAAGTAACGGTGACGAAGGGCTCGAGAAAAGTGAAAAAGTAGGAGAGCCTGATCAGAGGAGGGCTTTCCCAGAAGCAGACGATACAGAGAAAGAAAAGGAGAACGTGATCGATTCCCCGGAAGGAGGGAACGAGGCAGAACAGAACGAAAAGGTTCAAGATTCTACAGAAAGGGTTGCGGGTCCATCAAATGGACATGGTGCAAAGAGGAGACTAAGCATCTCACCAATAAAAGAAAAGGGTAAAGAAAGTTTGAATGAAGGAGGAAGGCCGAAAGTGAAAGAGAAAAGAAAAGAAGTGACTGTTGTGGATCAATCGTCAAGTGAAGAAAAAGATTTGACAAAAGAGGAAAGTACCAGCGAAGCAGAGTCGAAAAGAGAAGCAAAATTGAAAAGAAAAAGGATACCCAACAGGAGGTATTCTGGTCCTGAATGGGCATATGCAGTCAATGATGATTGGACTGATGAATTTGTATCTCTAAGCATCGAGAACGAAGAAGAAGAAGAGATACCGATAGAAAAGAAAAGTTTCATAGACTCTGTCGATTGAAAGAGTAAATGACATTGCTTGCTACAATATAACGTGAAAGAAACAACCAGCTGAGACATTGTTAAACCGGATGAGACATTTGCTAAACTGATAAAGACTGAGTTATTGCCGAATTGAGACAAATGCTGCTAACCGATAAATGACTGGCCTTTTGAAGAAGACGGTGTGAACATTGCGCTCGTTCAGCTTTGCAGCTGAATTGCTAAATAGTTTCATTTATAAGTGCTTCTAGCTCTCTGATTCTATGCAGATCATGGCGCAAAACAATAGAAAGAAGTATTGTAAATATGTGTGTATAGGCTTGGTAATTACATGTGTAATAATAATAATGGCAATTGTGTTTGGAATGCATGGAAAGGGTGAGAATGAGACTATTACTGCTTCTACTATTGCTCCTGTTACTGTCACTGAACTAACCCCATTGAAAAGACTAGCAATGGATGAGAGGCTCTTGCACGATAAGAAAGAGCTTTCGTATAACGTTTTCTATCGCTTACTAACAGAGTATGTTGAGACTATGGATGCGAAGGATTGTTATGTGTGTACACAGATACCGACATCAGTAAAGGAAGGGGTGACTTATCACCACATGCCCCTTACATATGGGATTACGTGTAGTATAGTAATGTCTAGGTTTTATGGTCAAACTAACATACAGTATTTTTACTCGAATTATGATGTTACCTTTGCTTATGTTCCTATAATAGCGCAGCTAAGCGAAACTGCAAGATATTGGGATTAGAAAATTATGAGGGACTTTTTCGAGCCAATGCAACCTTTTGAGACGGCTCATGCTCATAGGGAAAACCTTACTTGCTCAGTCTCTGCTGTAGAAATAAGCTTTTTAGATCGCACAGATGATAGAAGGGCTCAAATGAAAGCGAAATTAGAAAAGGAGTTACATAAGAGGACTTCAGTAGATAATTATGATTTTGCTGCTATAAAGACACAAGGGAAAATAGCTTTGGATGCTTGGCATGTAGGGAAATTTTGTATATATCGAGGTGAATCTTATTATGACAACATTTTTGTAGGAGCGAGTGAGTGCAAACATACGTTTATTTTTAAGGCCAAATGGACATTCATGATGGACGGACTTGACCCTGTCATTCCAGGTGTATATTACATTTGTGGGCATAATGCTTATTATCGTCTTCCCAAGGGATGGTGGGGGAGATGTTATTTGGGTATAGTGTTCCCAAAGGTTTATCAACTGGATGACGTATCGATGATTCAAAAGACATCTGGATCTCATAGTATCCAGAAAAGAGAGACCGCAGCTGCTGTGGTAGGTGACATATTTGGAGCCATGATTCCTTCATTGGGAGTTGTGTTGAATTCCATCAAGATACGAAAGTTGTCTACTATAGTGGATAACATGCTGACAAAGTTTTCAGGTGCTATAATCCTGATAGATGCTGAGCTTGCAGCAGAAAGAGCTATGACTCTTCAAAATAGGCTTGCTTTAGACATTCTTTTAGCAAAGGATGGAGGCGTTTGCAAAATGATTGGTGCACGTCACTGCTGTACCTATATACCGGATAATAGTGTGAAGATTAAAACTATGCTTGCTAATCTAACAAAAGAAAGTGCAGATTTGAAAGAACTGAAAGAACCAGGAGTGTGGGAGAAGGTTGGAAAGGGAATAGCTTCAGTGGGACATTGGATTGGGGGAATTTGGAATGGAATACTATTGAAAATAATAGAAGGAATATTAATAGTAATAATTTGTGTATTTGGAATTTGGGGAATAAAAAGGGGAATAATAATGATTATGGAAAGAATTAAAAGAAGAAAAGAAGAGAAAATTATGAAAAGAATGGCAGAAGAATACAAAGCGCAAACTAGGGGAATTAAAAGGAAAAGGGAACTGACAGAATTTTAATGGAATAAAATTTGTGGGCGTGGTTTGGTGTGATGACAAGTAGTCATCAGAGGAGGGATTGATGAAGCAGAAAATGAAGGTTTTGATTTATTAACGCTTAAACGTAGTGCTGAAATAATCATGTGTGACATTAACCGAACTAATAAAGATTGTACGGGGACAAAATGTGCCCTCAGAGTAGTTTGCCATCATTTATACGCGTGCTTTATATAACGTGGTGTATTAGAATTGCACTAATCCGACATAATCATAAACGTATGCTACGATTTGCTTGTTTGAAATACTTTAGCTTAGCATTACTTTAGCGGAGGCTTTGGCCTAGTTGCCTGGTCTCACGGTTTAGATGCTCGTATTTTTCCACTGTGCTAATAAACGTGTATCTTTGCTTGAAGCTGTACTTTTCCACAGAAACCGTTCACATGCTTATCTTAAAGTTAGTGCCAGCCTGGCATATTTTCTCTTTAATTCAAGGTCGACTTGCAGGTGCGGACAATGGAGGCTCTGAGAGTAAGCTAATTGGGAAACAATGTTGCGGGTTGCGTACCCATCTCCAAGGATAATGTATGCTTAAGTAAAAGCTTGAGAACTGTCGTTTTTGGATTGGTCAATTTGAAGCTAACCTATGAACCCTCCAATGGAGACCCTACAGGACTTGAACTGTTGTCTATAAAAATCAGGTGCACGAGAAGAAGGTAGCCATTTTGCCCGCGATTACGAACATTTTGACTTCGTAGCTATTATGGCCCACTTTGCTGCGACGCCATTTTGAGAGACTTTGATGCTTTCTCTAATCGAGAGAAAGAGACTTTAATGATTCTTGCCCTAGAGACTGTAACTTTGATTTGATCCCTTTGCATGAAGTAATAGTTTACCTTGCCGCCGTGAGGCATTTGCCCCGTTCACCCCTGCCCCTTTGTCCCGTCCCATGCTGATCGAGAAACGGTACCCATGCTGACCGAAGAACGGTACCTGTGAGACGAAGACTTCCTTGTATGCTGATCGTAATTGGTAAATATGAGAAGAAATTGTAAAATTGCATTGTGTTTCTTTTAGGTAACCAACTGCTGATTTTGGTAAGAGCCCTAGTTAGGAGTTTTCTAAATTAATGTTGCTAAATTGTTTTTGCATGAAGACCCACATGCCGATGCTAATTTGAGGTTAGACGAGGATTCCACATGTCGCACGATGCAATTTGAGATCTTGTTATGCTGACTAAATGTACGCAATTAGTTCATTACAGATTATCGTCTTAGTGCTTTGCATTGCCATTATCGAATGCCTTGTGATTCAAATGCTACATAGATTACATTTGTTTCGACGTTATGGACAGCTATTAATGTTCATATATGTTTATCATTTGGTGTTGAGAAACATTTATATTGTGCTAGCTTTGTTAATATAGGGAAATAAATTCACTAACTTTGCATTAAACTGGTGTGGTTCTTCCTGACTGAAAGGTCAGGGTTCGCCGAAATGTATTCTGGATTAATTGTTAAGTGTTATGTTGTTCAAGGTGTTGCTTATGTTCGTTATTGATTATTGATTTTGATGAGATTGATCGATTAAGAGTACAGAGAGTTCCCACTAAGTCAAAAGATTCATCGGCCTAAAGAGCGTCCGAACGTAGGTAAATTTGTTATCACGTTCTGCTCTATCAGTTCCTAACTGGAAGTATGTTAGGCGACTGATCTCCCTGTTCATGTATTGTTCATCAAGGCTGAAACATAAGAATCGGGTATATATGTGCATCGCACAATGCCTGTACTTTCTTCAGGAGCCTCTTCGCAGTTAATGAGTGCCCTTAGTTGAAGCTTATCCTCGTCTTTTTACATACTGTTATTTTAACCAGTACACAATTATGAGAAATCCATTCCTTAGAGACAATTTCTGTCCAAATAAACGCGTACGGGAAAACAAGTTTTAAGTAAACGAAAGATTTCAGTCATGGTCGTATGAGCGAGAACAGTTGTTTACATTCCTAGTAGACTTCAGTGATCCATTAACATACTTTAAATCCCCATTTATCTCTAATGGTTACCCAGCTGTTAAGGTACTTAGCGTGCATTAGAAATAAAGGGGGCAAAATCGATCATAATCGATCGTGGAATTTATTGAATGGTAATAATATCGAAAAAATGTTTCTTTTAAAGCGTCGATTCAATGAAGAGAAAGGAAGAGCTTGTTAAGCACAATGACAGTGAGAATTTATTTCAAGAAACGCAAAGGCTGATCGGGGCTAATTCATCAAACCAATAGCTGAAGGCAGCTGACCCAAAGACCTGTATGGTTGTGTTTACATCAATAGGCTAAATATATCTGCAACCAGACCTAAATTGTGTAAACTGGACAGATGCTTGAATGTTGATATTTAAACTGAGATACTGGTGCCACAAAACAAAACTTGTTTGTATTCTAGTGTCCTAAAAGAAGGTGCTTTAACTAAATGTAATATTAAGTAAACCATATTTGCATAATGGATGGAATCCTTCCTACATGAGAGCTAAGACATACAAGAGTAGTTGAAGGTATGTGCTCTGGTGTTTCAATCAAAAATTGGTGTTATACATTCTGTATTATAAGGCAGGGTCAGCACTGGCAGTCACATCTACCATCCTTGAAACTTAGGAACAAGTAGGTTAAAAAATTCAGTGACAAAACACTGACCAAAGAAAGGCACAAATATTGCGGCCCAGGATCAGGTATGTAAGGCGATATAGTGTGTGCAATTTTAACCCCTTGAATATCTTACCAACAATATTCCTAAAGTGTGAAGGTCACAGACTCACGTGGAAATATTCAATAGACGATTAGTTAGGAATTGAGGTGCGATAAAGGCCACTGAATATGATGTACGTTTGTGCAAATCAGGTCGCGTTTATATAACCTAATTATTAGTTTTTTCCTCTAACAAAAATGTTTTTCTGTACATATCTTTTGAAACATATTACTGCCACGGCGTAATGTAATCTACTGGGAAAACTTATACTGTAAAATACTGCGGAATTTAAAAACATTCAGGATTCAATGCACATAAAGTAAACGTTACAATAATTGAAGATGGTGAAGAGGCTACTGAAGAAGGGACGGAGGTTCTGAATGAAGTAGAACTCAGCACCCCTCACATAAATGCAACAATTATGAACAAAATAGCATCATGATATTAAGGACCAAATGCATTTCTATTTATATACTTTGAATGATGACGAAATCTATCTATCTATCTATCTATCTATCTATCTATCTATCTATCTATCTATCTATCTATCTATCTATCTATCTATCTATCTATCTATCTATCTATCTGTATATAGAGATGGCTACAGATATAGTTAGATATGAGTACAAGTCACAGTTTTCATAGGAATAACTGAAGACATAAATGTGCTGAAACATCCTTAAAAATGCAAAATGTTCATTAATAGATAAAATAATCTATGTGTCATTTACGTATTCCTCAGTCTGGAAACCAAACAAATGGACTAAGAAAGTAAGAGTGATGATATATACAATGAAGAGTGTAGGGCATAGAAAAGAGTTCTGTGGGGCAGCAAAGTAAATTGTGAGCAGCGAAGAGATGAACGGCAGAAAAGTAATTGACTGCAATCTGATAATGAGAAAAAAATGGAATCATCTAAGGACGCTGTTACAGATTTCTATGCTATGAATACATGAAATGAGAGTGTTGTCCGAGAGGTATCAAAAGTGGTGAAATGTTCTAATAGGATCAGAGCTGCAGAGCTACCGTGATGCAGAATAATTCTATGATCTTTAAAAACAACAAGACAAATGGACTCTGTGCTCTGTTGTGGACGAACACTCAATTGTACATAAACAAGAAACCGATTGGCCTCACGATAAGTGGGGAGCTGATTATTTACTTGTTTCTCCTGAATTTTGGCAGGCATTGGTTGGAGAGCAATAGGATATAAATTGCTTAGAATGTTAGGGTCTGCCCTAGTTTTTCTTAGGGGAGGCACGATTAGTGGATACTTCCATGAGTCAGGCACAGGGGCTGAATTTAACAGAAAATGACAAATTTCTATGTGAACATGGGAAGATGATGTCCACACCTAGGGTGAAACGTCAAGGTGAGCAAGGATCCAGAGGGACTGGGGAAGCCTCACGCCTGCAACAGAAAAGAATGAGAAACCTTTCAAGGAGTACTGAACCACTAATGCAGAAGAAAGATCTAAAACATTAACATGGCTAAGTGAAGATGTAATAGGAACCAATACATGCATTTGGGGATTTTTTGTGGAATTATTTGGAAAGAATGTTGTAGAGTTCCAGAGAAGAAGTAAAGGTATGCATGTCTGCTGTAGGGAGGAGCAAGCACTTGATAAATGAAAAGATTTCCCCAGAAGAGTTGTTGGAGGATTCCATAGCATATACAACTTAATGATAAACTCAGAATGGCTCACCTTTGGTCAGATATGGATTGCTCCCAGACAGTGGACAAACAGCTCAGGTGTGAAAAGGTGTTTTTCTTCCTTGAGCTGGTTGACTTGAACGTCAAGGGTGCCTATCCTGACACTGGCAGAGGTAGCTCACACCTAGGCCTGCCTCCATTTGTCTTCCTAGTCAATTTGGCTCCAAACTCAGGGGGAATGTTTAACCATTATTATATCCACATCTCTGGATGGGCACTGGGAGCTCTGACCACTGGAAGAAGGGTTCTGCCATGTTAGATTTAGGTGAGGAAGGTTCCTGTGGGGGACGTTCTACAATACACTACACGAGAAGGTAGGTAGGGCCACCTCTGGGGACATTTATTAAATTGGTTACGGAGTGTCTAGGAAATTCCCCCACCCACAGCCTGGTAAAGGACATAAACATGGTATCCCCAGTGCCCCTCGCAGAACACTCCTGGACCTGTGAAGCTCAGAAGACTGACTGCTCTTCTGTCTGAATATTGAAGGAAAACTGGACCTGATTGCCTTGAATCAAGGACCCTAGAAGTGACTTCAGGGGTCAGTATGCTGACCTCCTGTTTGAGCTATAGGGACACAGCAAGCTTTCATACGCTTTTTTCCTGTAGCTGGCCAGTTCTAACTGGAGCTGCTCTGGACCCTGCTTCTAGCCTCTGCTGTTCTGAGTCCTAACCTCCAAGTGATGCCTCCCAGGTCATGGCCCCTGGCTGGTATTATAGTGTCTCCTGTCCAAACTGAGACTAAGAAACCTTTTTCCAACTTTGCCTCCAACCAGTGGGAGATTGGGACCACCATCGAACTAAAGCTGTCAATGTCAAATTTCCAATCAAATTCAGTTTGCTGATTTGTTCCACTGAAGAAGATCTGACTGCCAAAAACCTTTCTATGTCTGAACATAGATGTCTTCTTCTGGACCTTCGCCAAGCGTCAACCTGTTGACGTTGAGCCCTTTCTGGGCAAAGACTTCTGACTTCACCCACTTGGAGCATTCTGTGATGACCTCACCAGGGCCTCTATATTCAGCAACCTAAAGTCATCTAGCCCTGCTTTGCATCAAACTAGCAGCTTACTTCACCAATGATCACTTCTTCTTCAGAATAGTTTCTAAGTCAGAAGGTAAACTTTTCACTGGGGCAAACCTAGTCCCTGTATCTGACCAGTGCTGCATCATGGTTGGCCTTAACATTTAACCCTGAATGATTCTAGCGTGACCAGATAACTGCGTTTTGACCTTTGTGCTTTCTGGCCTATTTTTTAAAACAAAATTTCAAATTCATATCTCAAGTTGGTTCTACTTATTGGATGTGTTTGTCATTTAATTTAATAAAATAGTCTCTAATTTTCTAAGTTGGCTAAGGCTTTTTATTGTGCTGTCTTTTTCATTTTATTACAGTTTGAGTACTGTATAAATACTTTGCCTGGTGCCTCTGAATTAAACCTGACTAATGTATGCCAAGCTAGAAGATGGTAAAGCACAAGATTATTTAGTGACTTTAGTGGTTCACTCTGACAAGGTTTGTGATTATTATTGGAGGTGTGTACTCACCCCCCTCAACTAATACTCCAATTTCTTCTAATGAAATATATTATTTTCCTGTGATATCAGTTCTTGTTTGAATCATAGATAAGGAAGCATTTAAAAGTAATTGATGAATCACAACTGATTTGTTTCCTTATTTTTCATTGCATTCTTCACCCCTTTGCTACTATTTTTGTCTCCAATATTTGCTTCTTCAATTTGGATGGTCTACTGGATCCACTTCTGGATATTCTGGACATTCTTGCATGGCTCTTTCCAGTTACCCTATGGGCCATTTTCAGCCTTGCTAATAGCTTTTGTATTAATCTTAATCTACAATCAAGGGCTACAAGATTGCCAAGGATGTTTTTACCCTTTGTGTTTTTTCCATTCTGAGATCCTTTTAAGGAGACTTAGGGGGTCATTCTGACCCCGGCGGTCAGAGACCGCCGGGGCCAGGGTCGGCGGGAGCACCGCCGACAGACCGGCGGTGCCCCGCAGGGCATTCTGACCGCGGCGGTTCGGCCGCGGTCAGATGCGGGAAACCGGCGGTCTCCCGCCGGTTTCCCGCTGCCCTGCAGAATCCTCCATGGCGGCGGAGCGCGCTCTGCCGCCATGGGGATTCTGACACCCCCTACCGCCATCCTGTTCCTGGCGGGTCTCCCGCCAGGAACAGGATGGCGTAGGGGGTGCTGCGGGGCCCCTGGGGGCCCCAGCAGTGCCCATGCCAATGGCATGGGCACTGCAGGGGCCCCCGTAAGAGGGCCCCACTTAGTATTTCAGTGTCTGCTATGCAGTCACTGAAATACGCGACGGGTGCAACAGCACCCGTCGCACCTTCCCACTCCGCCGGCTCAATTCTGAGCCGGCGTCCTCGTGGGAAGGTTGATTTGCCCTGGGCTGGCGGGTGGCCTTTTGGCGGCCGCCCGCCAGCCCAGGGCAAATCCCAAAATACCCTGAGCGGTCTTTCGACCGCGGAGCGGTATTTTGGTGGGGGAAGTCTGGCGGGCGGCCTCCGCCGCCCGCCGGACTTAGAATCACCCCCTTAATACGTTTCACGTGCACCATTAAATACAGTGTGGCTACCACGAGGAGACCTTACAAGCCTACAACAGTTGACAGTTTCACACTTATATACATGTTGACAGCTGGCTTAATTGTGCAAGAATGGTAGCAAAGTGCAAAAACACTCCAGTTTTCTCATTCAGCATGGGAGATAGGGAGATTTTTAGCTGGAAATAGGTTTTATACTCAAACAACAAGACATTTGAGAAATATCATTTTCATATTCTTAGATGTATGACATCCATCTTTGTGCATTATCCACCATGATTTATTTTTGGCTTTTGGAATATGGAAAACTGATATTGATAGCATTACTTATGGGTAAGCTTCATTGCCGCGAGTTCAGGTTCTCCCATCCCATTAATTGCAGAGTGAGTTGGCCCACCGGACAGGCAGCTCCTTCAGAAGTATTCTAGTTCTTTTTCTTTTTCCAGTACAAATAACTTCTCCCTCCGTGAAGGCTCCTTGCCTGTCACCAAGCTAAAGTATATCATTGGCATTCCCTGGGAAGGAAAGTAGGATGTGACTGTAACAAGGAGTACCTCAAGTCAAGGTAATGAAATTACTAGTAAAAATTATATCATTACCCCCTCGTATGTGCACCTCATCCCAGCCATTACAGAGTGAGGATAAACAAAAGCAAAAGTGGGCATTTCAATACTGATCTGCAAAAATGCATGTCTTTGCCACAATTACTTCATTGCCTCTTTAAGAACACTATGGTGGGTCACCCCTGGGAACTCTCACCGCATTAGTGAGAGAGTGGCAAGGAGATTCCACCACTCAAAGGTTGGAACTTGGCATTGATGTGACAACCTCAGTAGCTTCCACAGAATACTCCTGGACCTGGGAAGCTCATAAGATGAACTACCTTGCTGTATGGATCCTAAAGGAAGACTGGACCTGCTTGGCTTAAACCCAGGACCCCAGAAGTGACTCCACGGGTGACCTCCTGTTTGAGCTATAGGGACACAACAAGCTTCCAGAGGCCTCCCCTCAGCAGTTGCCCAGCTGATTAGATCCAACTGGACCTGTCCTGGACCCTGCTGCTGGCCTCAATTGGAGTGAGTCCTAACCCCAAAGTGGTGCCCTCAGGTCCTGGACTTTTGGATGGTGTTATAATGTGGTCCTCCTGTCAAAACTGCAAAAGCTGGGACTTTGAAACTGTTTTCAGACTTTTCTTTCAAAGACCCAACAGGAGACTGAAACAACAATAAAACTGAGTCTGTCAACATTGAATAGACAGTCGGCAAAATTAGTAGAATCATCCTTACATAGACCCAGATCATAATGGGAAACAAAAGTGTTCAGAATGGACCAAATAGCAGCTCTACAAATTTATTTGAGATATACCCCAGCTACTTCAGCCCATGGGACAGCCACTGCCATGGTGGAACACCCCTGAATCATGTCAGGGATATCTGAACCTGCTGAAACAGAGGCTTAGGATAAAGCTTCCTTGACCCACCACTTAATAAGTCTGTGTTAGACTTTTCATCCTTGGTGTAGTCTCCCTTAACTTTTTGCCTCGGTTTCCCTGGTTGTTGATGTTTGCTGGACTCTGATTTTGCTGTTTTTGTTACTCTGGGCACTTTACCATTGCTAACCAGTGCTCCTATACAAAATGTGTATCTAATTGGCTTATCCATGATTGGCATATTTGACTTACTAGTAAGTCCCTAGTAAAGTGCACTAGAGGTACCAAGGCCTGTAAATCAAATGCTACTAGTGTGCCACTCACATAAGTAGCTCTGTAATCATGTCTCAGACCTGCCACTGCAGTGTCTTTGTGTGCAGTTTTAACTGTAAATTCGATTCTGTAAATTTGTACCCACTTGCCAGGCATAAACCTTCCCTTTTCTTACATGTAAGGCACCCCTAAGGTAGGCCCTAGTTAGCCCCAAGGGCAGGGTGCAGTGTATGGTTAAGGTAGGACTTATGGTAATGTGTTTTATATGTCCTAACAGTGGAATATTGCTAAATTCGTTTTTCACTGTTGCAAGGCCTGTCCGTCTCATAGGTTAACATGGGGGCTATCTTTAAATCTGATTAAAGTGTAGATTCCCTTTGAGAGAGAATGAGCATGTGGAGTTTGGGGCCTCTGAGCTCACAATTTAAAAATACATCTTTTAGTAAAGTTGATTTTAAGATTGTGTGTTTGAAAATGCCACTTTTAGAAAGTGAGCATTTTCTTGCTTATACAATTTCTGTGACTCTGCCTGTTTGTGGATTCTCTGTCTGGGTCAGTTTGACAGTTGGGCTGGTTGCATCTCACATTAGACAGTGACACAAAATGAGCTGGGCTATAGTCTGCATTTCCTCATGAGCCATCTGTGCTAGGAGGGAGAGGAGGAGTGGTCACTTACACCTGAAAGGGCTGTGCCTGCCCTCACACAATGCAGTGTCCAACCCCCTGGTGAGTGTCTGGGGCCTGGCCTGGGCAAAGCAGGATTTCACAAACAAGAGAGACTTTGCTTTGAAGTAGGCCTACTTCAAACAAGAAAATGGGTATAAGAAGGGCACCCAAAACCACAGACTTTAGAACACTTCTGGAAACCAAGAGGAACCTCTGCCTGGAGAAGAGCTGAAGAGCTGAGGAAGAAGAGCTGCCCTGCCTGTGACTGTGCTTGGTGGAGCTATCCTGCAGTTGCTGCTTCTGCCAGAGTAAGAGGACAAAGACTGGACTTTGTGATGCCTTCCATCTTGTGAAGATCTTCAAGGGCTTGATTTATAGCTTGCCTTCTGTTGTTTTAAGTCTCAGGGACAGCAAAGACTACTCTCTGCCAGAACCTGGAGTCTCTGGAGAGATTCCTACTCTGCCAAGTGGTGTCAATCCAGTTCCTGGGACCCAAAAAGGAGAAGCTGGCAGCCTAAGAGGAAGAAATCCATGCACAGAACGCCGTGCGGGGAAATGATCGACGCAATTCCGATCTGCGGCTGAAAAATCGACGCGCAGCCGGCTTCGCGGCTGAAAATTGAGGCTCGCCTGCAACGCCACTGAGGAATAGACGCACGGAGCTAGAGAAATGACGCGCAGCATCGCTGACGGAGGCTGTGAGACAGCAGCCCGCGCTGCGTGGTTTTCGCATCATCGTGTGGCTAGATTTCCGAAGCAAGTACCGCTGGGCATGTAAAAACAACGCAATCCCTGCCCGGACCCGAGAGTGCTTCCCGGATCGATGCATCGCTCTCCTGTGGAGAGAAGAAACGACGCACTCCGAGCCGATGAAAAGGAGAAACAACGCAAGGTCTCGCTCGTAAGTGAAATTGACGCGTCGCAAGCCCTTTTTGACACACACTCACCCGTGGGGGGGTATTTTTGATGTACCCATGGTACATTTTCACGCTAACAGTGTTGGTGTGTGTTTAAAACTACATGAAAATTCTTTTTGCTTTTTAATTGATAACTTGACTTGTGTATTGTGGATTTTTGTCATTTTGGTCTTGTTTTGTTTAGATAAATATTCTCTATTTTTCTAAACTTGTGTTGTGTCATTTTGTAGTGATTTCCCTAAGTTACTGTGTGTGTTGGTACAAATACTTTACATCTAGCACTCTGAAGTTAAGCCTACTGCTCGTGCCAAGCTACCAAGGGGGTAGGCAAGGTATAGCTGAGGGTGATTCTCTTTTACCCTGACTAGAGTGAGGATCCTTGCTTGGACAGGGGGTAACCTTGCTGCTAACCAAAGCCCCCATTTCTAACAGTCTGCAGTATTTTTTTTATCCCTATTAACCAGTCTGTGGAACTCAAAGAGTATATTGGTCTCTCTAAGCTTCTCTGTTCTCAAAATATACACTTGTAATGCTCTTTTCACATGTAGAAACACAGGGATGGTATTTTGTGAATTCTCATATCTTATTGGCAAATTTATCTCTTGAGCTAGATTCATTTTTGGTTGGTACCATTGGTCTAAACTTTAGGTCACCTCTCAAAACAACTTGATCTGGAAGGAACTTTAGATAACTGTAATAAAACACTGAGGAGCCCATTTCCCCTAATCTCCTTGCTGAAGTTCTGACAATTAGAAAGACTAATTGTGCCAATACCCATGCTATAAAAGCAGTTTCCAGTTGTTCAAAGTGTGCTCCCTACAAGCCTTTAAATGCAACCAATAAATACCACACTTCTACTGACACAGGTGTCGCTGGAGCTGAACCCAATAAAACGTAATCTCTTAAAAACTCAAGAATTTCTAATAGATTTGGAGTAATTCACATGACTCCAGATTTATGTTTTTAAAAAGACATCAATTTTTCAAAATAATCCCAATGTTAAGATCATGCCTTTAGAGCTGAATCTTTCTCAGGAGTTTAGATGAGATATGGAACTTCCATAAAACATCTTCATTTTTGTAAAGTTGTCCTTTCAATTTGCATGCCGTCAAATGCAAACTCAACAGTTGTTTGTGAAACAGGATTGGAAATTAAAGATGTAGAGATCCGATGGAGTTGCGAAACTGATGTCCTTTTAGGCATTTTACCAGGGCAAACCATGGTTTGTGTGGCCACAAGGGCACAATGAGAAGCAAATCTACATTCTCTGACTGGACTTTTCACAGAACCTTGGCTATTGGAATTGGAGGGAATGCAGAAAGTGATCACTTGGGCCATAGAATTGAGAGCACATCTACTGCTTGAGTCATTGGATCCTAAGTGTCTGAACAGTTTTGAGGTAGTAGTGCATTGGTTCAGTATACAAAAAGGTCCAACCTTGGCACACTATACAATTCCTTCACCACTGTAAGTGTTTCCAGACTGAGATGAAATGATGACGATATTGCAATATTGTGGGTCAGCTTTCAGCTTGAACATTGTCTTTTTTGCCAGGTTTGTATACTGTTTTCAAGGACAAGACATTGGCTTCTGTCCAAGAACATATAATTGACACTAGGATTCCTCGAGATTTGCTCCCTGTCTGTTCACGTTGCTACCTAATTTTCTGGCTTTATCAAAATTGCTTTCTGATAAAGGTGCTGAGGAAAACCTTGTAGAGTACACTATACTGTTCTGCACTCCTTCCAATTCGATTAGGGGACATTTCCATGCTTAACCATTTTCCACTCAATTTCAGATGTTCAGTTGTGGCCCTCAACCCCATGCACTTGTGTCTGTAGTTAGTACTACTTGAGTTGGGTAATGGAACTTTATCCTCTTTCTCAAATTGTTTGCATATAATTAACATTGGAGCTCTAGAATGATCTCCTATATGATTAGAATGACCCTTTGTAATTCTGTTTTGCTGGGAACAGTGGCTGAGTAAGTGGTTCACAAGAGGCTTCAGATGATATCAGGTCCATGGGACTATCATTGTGGTGGCCGACATGAGACCCTGAACCCTCAGGCAGAATCTTGCGTATGGTTGGGAAAGGGACAACAAATGGGAGAGTTGAGTCTGTAAGGTCTGCAATGTAGTCTCTGGTAAAAATACCACCCCTGGTCCTTGTCCAGGTCTGCCCCAATGAAAGTCTACAGAATGTCTGCAATCCACAGTTCCAAATTTTCTCCCCTCCCACATTTTGATACTGATACCTACCCCAATTAATATTTTTTAAATTACGTTTTGAATAAAGTCTCTAGGAACTGTAAAGTACTGGTGAGTTGGAAACAAGCATTAATACTCCCTCTGTTGGAGAAACCTAAAGCAGACCCTACCATACTTAGCAATTTTAGACCAATTTCACTTTTACTAGCAATTTCCAAGATTTTGGAAAATATTAATAACCATCAATTGACTACTTTTCTTGAATCAAATAATCTTCACATGCATCATAATCCAGATTTTGTCCTAGTTGAAGTAACTGAATTCATTATCAACAATTTAGATCAAGGTACTTCAGCAATGGTGGTTCTGTTGGATCTGTCAGCAGTGTTTGATACAGTATCACATCCAATTCTTCAAGACAGAATGTGGGAGCTGGTGATCCAAGGAAAGACTTTCGTTTGGTTGAAATCTCACCTAGAGGATAAAACTCAGGTGGTCCACCTCCCTCCTTTCACTTCCACTGCCAAACCTCTCCACTTTGCGTACCCATAGAGCACTACATTAAGCCCCACAATATTCAACATCTATCTCTAACCACTGGCCAAACTGGTTGAGTGCTGGGGTTTAAAAGATATTTCCTATTCAGAAGATACCAAACTGCTTCTATCATTTCAGTTTAAATTCAGAGAAGACTGAAATTCTATTTATTTGGAATAAATGCTCCCCGGAGAAATTTAAATGATGGCCTGAAGAATTATGGCCTGCATCTATGCCCTCTACCATAGCAGGACATTTGGGCATCAAATTTAACACTAGTTTGTAATTTGCACCTCAAATCTAAAATATCTCATCTTTTTGTCTCATGAAACTCAAATCCTTAAAGAAAATGCTTCACCTTGTTCGGGACAATACCCAGAAGACCCCTGTCCATTCAGTAGTTACATCGAGGCTGAACTATGCTAACATCCTGTACCTCTGACATACAGTGTACTTGATTTACAAACTGCAGATTATTCAGAATGCCGCAGCTAGACTGATTTTAAGGAATTCCTTCTCGTCAATCAGTTACTTCTAATCTGAAACATTTTCATTGATTACCAGCCTCTATATGTATCGAATTTAAAGCATTGGCCCTTGCCTACGAGCTTTCTATCAGAAAGGCCTACTTTATATTAGGAATAGTCTAAAGCCTTTCCATCAGTCTAGGTCACTCAGATCCAACAATCTTCTGCTGCTAATGGTCCCTAAACTACATAAAGCCGGAAGGAGTCGCAGATCCTCTGCCTAACGTGCATTCAAACTTTGAATGGTATCCATCGTACTTGGAATGGTATCCATCTAGCCTTGTGGAAGGCTCACACGATATCTGGTTTGAGAAAGAAATTAAAGTCCTTTCTTTTTCACTAGCTTACTAACCACTTCCTAGTTGCTAGGAACAAACTCTGCTGAGTGCACGGACACTTCTTTGAAGCAGCTATGCACTATACAAGTGGATTATCATTATTATTATTATTATTATTAGTGTTACTATTAATAATAATAATAATAGAAACTTGACTTTAACATTTTCGTTCTGTCTCAGTTTATCTAGTGCAATTATTACATTTTAATTGAAATCAGTACTGATTTTGAAAGGTAAGGTTCTACACAGATTTGTTTTTATGGCAGTGCTCATTTTAGAAAATTGAAAATTTATATTTTCCTCACCTTAATGATGACAGTTCTAGCATATTTTTCTGGCTCTTAACTCAATGGATCTCAGCCCAGTAATCTAGTTCTGGGAAGTAACACACTCTCATAAATTTGGGAGAGCCAAAACAAGACTATCAAGAGGGTCAGGAAGCAAATTCCACCAAAAGTCAGAAATGAATCTGAGCTGATATGTCCAGTCGCTGTCAGCAATCTAAAATCATGGCTCCTCTGTATTTCTTTTTTAAGAGGGATGATTGTTTAGCTCCCTCTCAAGGGCAGGTACGATTCTAAGGAGATACTAGTTGACTGAGTTATACTCAAGTGCTTTGGTGTTTTTGGTTTTCTGTATTTCTAGCAACAAGAGGCACTTTTACCCGACAAATCTTATGAAATCTTGTGCATTTCGGGACAATTCCTCCTTTTGCGCGAGATCATGTTTATTTCTGAGAGATCAGGCCTCTTTATCCTTAGATGTTACAAATTGAGTTGGTTTAACAATTAGTATAAACGTCTGGTATACATATTCCTTGAGAACATTTTTTAGAGTACTTTCTAAAAACAGAACATGGGTCTTTATTAACAAGGCTAGAATTATAATTAAAGAACATTGAACACATTTTTGTTTCTCACTTCTCAGAAGGTTTACCCTGTCCTCAGAATATACAGAGGTAAGATTGTGACATACTTTCAAATAATCACCTCCTGGTATTTTGGAGTGGAAGGCGCTGCACTTTCATTAAATTAAGATTCTTTTAATGCAATTGCGATTGAGAAAATTGAAAGAAAACAATTAATAAATTCACCATTGCTGCAACAACTACCTCCATTGTTGCAACAACTGCCTCTGAAATGAGGCCTGTGTCTTTAAATAATTCAAAGAGTTTTACCAAAGAATGATGAGTGCAGTTTTTTTTATTTAAAGTAATTTAAAATACTTGTGGCTCTTCTGTTGTGTTCTCTGTTGGGTTTTCTTTACACAACTGACAAATGTTGGTTTTCCCTGTTTGATTTTAAATCAGGGAAAAACTCTACTCTGCCGCTTGGTGGTGTTTGCGCACAAGAGTTTCTGAGAAGGTATTTCTTCATATAAAACATACTCAATTCATACATATATGCATTTTCAGTAGTTGTAAAAATATGTACAAGGCATTAAGGGTGTCATTATGACCCAGGGTGTCGATGGTGATATGGCAGTGAGTACCGCCAACAGGCTGGAGGTACTTACCGCTATATTATGACATTGGCGAGTTGGCTGAAGCCAACCTGCTAATGTACCACTCCGACCGCCCTGGCAGTAACAGCTGCTGGGCATATCTATCTCCAGCCTGGCAGCCGTCACTGTTCTGCCTGCGGGATTATGACCCCACCTGCCGCCATGGTTTTCGTGGCTTTCTAACGGCCACGAAAACCATGGTGGTAGGCACCATCAGTGACAGGTATTTCCTTCCCTGTCACTGATAGGGGTCTCCCCCCCTCCCTCTCCAGTTACCCCCCCCACCCCTGCCTCTCCAACCCCCTCACCACCCCTACATACACGCTCCCCTCTTCACACACACACACTTTCCCACAAACATCCACGCATGCAGACATACACACACCCAAACACACTTTCAAACATACACGCAGACACAAAACACAACACACACGCCCTCACACCTTCATACATGCACACTCGCATCCAACACGCAACACATACCCGCATCCACAAACACATAAACATACACACACACACCCACACACACAACACCCCCCACCCCGCTCCCCTGTCAGAGACCCGACTTACTTGTAGTCAGGGGGTCTTCCGGCAGGAGACGGGATGGAGCGCTGCTGCCACCAGCAGCGTCCACCAGCAGAGACCCACCAGGCTGTATTATGGATCATAATATGGCCGGTGGCAGTCTACTGGCGTGGCGCTGCTGGTGGCAGCAGCACCACCTTACCGCCATCCGCCACCATGGCCACTGCCGGATTTACGCCATCCTTCTGGCGGGTAGCTGGTAGCCGCGGGGACGGTCTTTTGGCGGCCGTTGACGCAAGGGTAGGCGATTTTTACCACCAATGTTATAATGAGGGCCTAAGTTTCTATTTCTGCTCTCTGAAGCACCAAGCATTAACGATGGGGTTTTGCAATGCATATCAAGATATGCACACTGTGTGCACTTGCTGTGGTGTATATATTTGTGATAATAATGATCCAGGATGTAGATAATATCTTTGTAGTTCTTTGTTGCTCCAGAAATGATTACTTTCAGTGAAACGAAAATGTTATTTGATGGGTATACACCTGAAGGGACTGAGTCACAAAGGTAAGTTTACACGTGGTAGTAAATTTACTTCTGTTCTGGTATATACAAACTATGAGGGTACTTTTACTGTAGGAATTTTATGACTGTTTACTGTTTACAGTTCATGTCCATAGTGCAAGGATGGCTGCGTTGAGGGGGAGATTGTTTTGTGCAGGAAGGGACACCTTCTTCCAGAAGAACAATCTTCAATGGCGATTTGCTCCTTCTATGAGTGCTGAAAGATGTAGCACACATAGAAAGAGCAAAAAACGAGGAGAAATTAAAGCATTTCTCCTCGTTGTGCCACTCTAATGCCCACCCTGGGTGGTGTTAGATTTTGGCTCTGCCTCAGGTTTTGTAAATTTGGGGCATTGGCAAAATGCAGTAGGTATTGCTGTGGCACGCCCACAGCAACACCCATTGCACGCCATTGCACGCCCCTTCCACGCAAAGTGCTGCATGGGAAGAGGCCGTATTTACAAGGTGGAGTTACGCCACAAAAAGTGGCTTAACTCCACCTTGAGAATACAGTGCAGTGCATGGAGCCACCAGAGAGTCACTAAAAGTGACGCTCGGGTGGCACTAGGGGCTCTTAAACATGCCTTTATGTTTTCTAATCATAACAGTATTTTATATATTGCTATATTATTTTTGAATTTCCGCTGCCCCATAAAGAAATTAGTATTTACACTATTTCAAAGGTGGTGAAAGTGGGTAGCGGGATTCAGTCCCAATCTCTCAGATATGTTTACACAGATTATTACAATAAATGACATCTTCAGTAGTGCAATTCAGAAATTAGAGAAACTGTAAAGCGCAGTGTACTGGAGCCATTTTCTTTCAGGAATGGAATTATTCTGACATTAATTGTTAAACCCAACATTAATTGTTGCAAAACTGTGATTAATGGTGCAAATGGAGACACCATTAACGCCATAAGCACTGTCACAGGTGAGATAATCACCTTCCACGCTGGCCCATTTAAGAGGATATGCATCACTTTTGACAACGAGGTGGTCTTTGAATCTTTATAGTTGGTCACGTGCTTTTAGAGTATCATTTTTGTATTTAAGTGGGTCAGCTAAATACAGATATTAATCTATCTATGATTGCTAAATTAATTTAAGCCGTAAGGATTGCAAGGTTGAACTAAAGATGGGAAAACTACATGTTTTGTAGACTCTGAAATGAGTCAGTTTATTAGAAGAATATGCAATGAACCCTAAAAGTCCGTTTTTCATGTCAGGTGGCTAAGACAAATGAAAGGAAGCCCTGAGAGATTAGCGGAATAAAACAAAAGCAACATGAAAACACCAAGGTTTCTAGTGTGCGGTATTGTCACCAGCTGAAAGGGCATTATTCCTCAGGGGCCGTACTATGCTAAAGGTACATTGTGGTCCTGGCCTAGGCTGAGGCAAATGCGCCCTGCTGCCATTAATGAATTGTCCCCATGGAAGCCTCAAGTTCACGCTGGCCCTTTCTTGAAGCAGCTGCTCTGACTTTCACTGTGCAGGGATCACCCACCTGCATTTCAAAGGCAGAGGAAAAATCCCTTGAAATAAAGTCCAGTGAATAACTTCACTAGCGTACAGGGAGATGTTTGGGAGAGGTGCATGGGACCCCCTTAAGCCTCTCCAGAGGTCTGTTTTCAGAGGGCGCACTAGTTGTGCACCTCCTCTTTAAGGCACTTTGTACCTGATATAAAAGAAAATGTCTAGTGGATCCTGCTAGCACAGGTGTTTTAATAAAAATTATTAATGAGTGTTTATGTAGTCTGAATAATAAGTTTATGTAGGAAATAAAATAAGGCCACCAATGTTAACGAAATCTACTAATCAATGATTTAATAACATGAAATATTGAGCATTTGTTACATTAACGTAGTAATATGTCATATTAAGGGTTAAGCAGTATGCTTTAGCTTTATTAACTTTAGGCCTTAACTTAGCAAGTGTCTCGGCCTATTTGCCAGGCCTCGCGTTAAAACTGTGTTTCCTAGCGTTGAATAAAATGGCTGTCCTAGAGAGTTAAAACTGTGATTTCTATTGTATTGTTTAAATGTGCTCATAACGGAAGCTTTCTCATGAGAACCGAAGATGATGTTCCTGTTAATGTAACATTTTATGCGTAATGCGTGTGATACTGACTTTCTCAGGAGAAGAGCAATGGAGATACTGACTAGAGTGGAAGCTGCAACAATATTGTTACCTGACAAGCCGGATGATGAGGACATTGCAAGACAAATCAATCAACGACATGTGAACGGAGTAATAGTAGAATTCAAAAATTTGGAGTTTTAGTTTTATTGACCAAAGTGTGAACATGCGATTAACTGCCCATTAGGGATTTGGGAAGTTGTTTTAACTAATTGTAATATAATGATACTACACAGAGAGAAGACAGCCCATTGCCCATTTTCTTGCTGGCCGTAAGGTCAATACTTCTTGTGCATGTTGGCAGGAGACGTGCTTAACTTTAATGCTTAGAAACTTTGCGCTTTCTGAACTTTGATGCTGAATCCTGATGCCTTGCTGATCGACTGATGTCCTGAGGACGAAGACTGACTCTGCTTGCTGATCCACTCCGAGAATAGGTATTATGACCCAGACTCTTGATTGTTATGCATTTTCTTTTTCTTTCCAGGTGCCAACTGCACTGTTTTGATAGAGCCATAGTTAGATGTTTTTCCAAATTTGTGCTACTAAATTATTTTTCATGAAGCTCAACATGCTGATGCTAATCTGATGTTAGTTAAGGATCCTCACTAATGAAATCATGATAACAGGGATTAATGCTTGATTAAGTTTTCTGCTAAACTTAATGTATGTAATCACATTTACGCAGTTGTCTTTGTTACTGATTTGCACCATAACTTTAGAATGTGTTGTAGTGCAAGCCTTGATTAGATTACGTTTCTTTTGCCGCTTTGGACAGCCAGTATTGTTTCTGTATGTGTTTCATTTGACATTGAGGTTAATCTACATGACTTTCGCATTGTTAATTTAGGGAAATAAATATTCAAACTTTACTAAAAGGTGTGGGTATTCATGACTGAAAGGTCATGGGGGGGTGACAATTACTGACTCCATTGATTATTACAATTATTGATTACCAATGGTTATTGATTATTGTGTGTTGATTATTGATTATGTACTGGAGTTATGGTAAGAACATCTTAATTGCGAGTCAAAAGGTTCATCGACCTTGTAAATTTACTAATTAAGGTCAGAGGCGCTAACAATCCCGCTTGAGGTTTATGAAACAGGCCACATGAAAACTTCTGCTAAGACTGCTGGGGTGTAAAATTAATTAGATTGTAGGAACAATGAGTAGCAAACGCTACAAATCTGCTTTTTTATCTCAGATGGTGAATCTTAGACAAGGTTCTTTCGAAAGGCAACACTTGACACAGCAAAAAGTTTTTTGCCTAAAGCTAGGGAGTTACAAAATAATACTATAAAAGTAGAAAAAATAGTGATCTACTATTTTCATTTGTAAGGTCTTTTTGTCATATATATGGTTGTGTGAATTAGTAATAACTGCACACGAGTAATTTCATCAACTATGCTTAAAAGAATCAGCTGGTCTGTTTAATTTGGTGATATCTGTAAATGGCATACAATAGACGGTGAAACAGCATGATTTAGAGGGAATAAGTGGTTGATTAAAAAAACTGTCAATTCTGCAAACCTCGACAGAATCCTTCTTAAAATAAAAGAGACACCAGGACCGTTCTAAACAAAAATAAGAATATTATCATTGGACTGGCAATTCAGATTAACTGAATTAACTGACCCCTCTACCTGTATGAGAGCTCTTCGTGTAAAATGTGGGCACCCCTATAACTGGGGCCCTATTTCGCCTTGTGTGCAGTGTGTTACACTTCACATGTTTTGGTGTCTTAGGGACCCAGAGATCATGTGCAGGGGAATACTTTTTATACATGATAATGTGTGAGTCATAGAAAATGTTTGTTGTGCGGTCTGCTATAGTTATCCTTCTGTCGATGAGACCATCTATTTGCCTTTCTTTTGAAGCAGGTTCAGGATTCCCTGCTCCAAAACTGTAGCTGTCTGGAAGGGCTGTGGAAACACATCCTATTACACGCCAAACCTATGTTCCTTCCACTGTACTTTGACCTTCTCCCTCATCTCTCTGTTGCATTGGGCTTTGCCTAGCAGCCAGGGTGTTTTGTGTTTGTCTATGTATGTATCCCAGTGTTTTGTAATATACCATGAACGTAGCCAAGAAGGCAGTGGAGCACTACACAGGTGTAATGGTAAGCATACGGTCAACAAGTGATAGGAGAGGTGGCTGGTTATTGGATTGATACTGCATTGTGATATAGTGTTCTTTACAGACGTATGTCTTCACTCTTTCATAAATTGAGGCAACTTTGCAGCAGTCCTTATGGATACATGGATGTTGTTCCAGATCATTGGTGCATAGACAGCAAAGGCCTGATGCCTCATGTTTTTGTAAAGCTTTTTAGTGCCTCATTGCAGGTGTGCTGACTGCCACTTCAGATGGTGAGCTCATCAATAAGATAAGTTGGGATTGTTGTTCATGATTTCCTTGGAAACAATGCACCTCATTCTGAAGACGGTGGGAGTTGCCAAGGGATGCCAATGGAGTTCCATCAGAATTGGTTTGATGTGACCATATTTCTTCTCCCATTGGATGAGATGTGCCCCAGCATTTAGGATGCTCGTCATTGGTGCCACTGTGGTGTTTGGGAGGCCAAAGCGCAGGACATTACCACCATCCAGATGCAAGATTATGAGGACTTGAACAGCAATTCTGAAGTCATGCTTTGGGAAAAAATGGTTTCACTTTCTGTACTGGATAGAGCTGGTACCAGGCTGGATAGGTTTTCTGGCAATGTGTTCATTGAGGTTTAGGTTTGTGTCCAACGTAAATCCAAGATATTTGGCATTTAGTCAAAATTGGGGTTCAAATCCAACAATATTCATGTCATTGAGCCAGGTTTGTACTATTTGTTGATTGTTGTTCTTGTCAAACAAAAGGAATTCTGTCTTGGATGGGTTGAGTTTCAGATGAGCGCTGGAGATCCAGTTGTGTATTAGATGCAGGCAATGTTTGAGGTGTTGGATATCTAGAACAGAGGATGCTTTCAGGTAGATTAGTCTGTCATTGTCACATTGCTGAATTTTGATGCTGTTATCTGTGAATCCAGCCCAAATACCAAAATGTTCTTGTTTCTTTTTTGCATAATTTATGCATCGCTCTATGCCTGAAAATTTTATTGTTTTGACTTATATTGGTTATTCCAGTGTATCTAGACAAAGCCATACCTCTCTGGAGAGCTCATAACAAGAGTGAAACACTAATCAGGGTTTTATCTTCATTCCAGGTTATTTTGGATGGTACTTTAGCAATCCAAAGCTGCACTACTGTGTCTTTTGTGCATTGCATTTATAGAAAGACTTCATAAGGTACCTTACCTTCATTTTTTGATTTTTACTTTCAAAATATATAATGAGAGTTAATGTGTGAATAACATGTATTTATAAGGTTGTGAAAATGCATATTAGTAAAACAAATTTATGGGTCAAATTGTAATGACATTTATATAAAAACAATGGTGAGACTCAGTAAACAAAAAACAAAGGTTACCAGAACAATATAGTTAGGAAATAGCATTAAGAAAATGTAGAATTTCACTGAAAAAAGCTAAAGTTACAGGGATGTTATAGTTAGTTTCAGATTTTGCACACACACAGCCATAGAAATTCAGCAGCTATAGGTACCGGAGCTAATTAAAACTTATGCCCCCCAAAATATACTGCTTATGACCTCACATATTACATCACTCATAACATGGTCAATGACATCACTGAGGACATGATTTATGACATCTCAAATGACATCACTCATGACATCATCCAGCAAAGTAAACTTCAATATACTTCATAAAATACATTTAACTAAGAAAAGGAGACAGGTGATAGATGTGCAGCAGAGAGCTCACTGTAACCTTATCAACTACAGCACTCACTAATCATCCA
The DNA here is from genome assembly GCF_031143425.1 of Pleurodeles waltl. Classification (NCBI taxonomy): domain Eukaryota; kingdom Metazoa; phylum Chordata; class Amphibia; order Caudata; family Salamandridae; genus Pleurodeles; species Pleurodeles waltl. The sequence goes on along the minus strand of NC_090444.1, from coordinate 224,267,031 downwards.
GGAGAGAGTTCTCAGCAGATAGTCCTGTCTCTTCTAAACCACTGCTTTAAACACTAATGACCAAAGTAAGATATCTAACCGTACAGGCTACATGATTGCAGACCACAACAACACCATTCGTCAACCTGGAAAGAGGTTGTAGTCAACACACACCCAGTGGAGAGGTCCTACCATGCAGGTCACTGTGTCACAAACAACTAGTAAGATTATTCTTCGTCCTGGAGAAAGGTGTCAGCAGAGAGATCAATTTGTTGCAAACCACCAGTACACTGAGCTGCCACCCTAGTGAGAGGTCTTAGTGAACAGATGAATTTATTGCAAACTACTACCATACTTATTCATGACAAAGGAGAGGGGTCTAAGCAGAGTGGTCAGTATGTCTTAAAACACAGCTGTATGCAGCCATCACTGTGGAGTGAAGTCTCAGTGAACAGCTCAGACTGTTGCAAAGCACTACCATACACATACATCAGCAGGGGACATGTGCCAGTATGGAGGATAGTACTCTCACAAATAGTACACTCAATTTAAAAACTGGATTATAGTTCAGATGATATATGTTAGAAATACTAACACTCAGTAGTACAGAAAGAATAGCAATTTAACTGATGCAGTAGCTCAGTATATATGTTTCAGTGTCAGATGCTTTAATGAAACACTCAGACTCACTGGATGATGCTGTTAGATATGACAAGTAGTTTCCTCCATGAAAATGTATGTGACAATGCTGGCAGCCATCTTTCCAAAAAAAAGTAGCATTGAATCGTTTTATACAGAACTGATAAGGAAATGTAAAGCAGTTTCATTTTCTAGGGGCCTGGAATAATCAAATGGTCAGAGAGCTTGACAGGGTCAGCCTATCATTAAGGGTGGAGGAGCCAGCCACCCTCCTTTTTGCAAGCATGATCAGTGTCTAAAAAGGTTGAGCAAAGGTCTACCTGAGAGACACTCATCATATCCAGTCAGACAACCAAGGGCTCTAAATGCACTAATGCACAGACACCTGGCAGCCTGAGTCTAGATTTGCCATCCTGGAGATTTCCCAGCCCTGGGAGTGTGACCTAATCAGGACAGTTAAGCCCTCTAAAGGTCTACCTCTCATAATGAGGTGGAGCATCACTGATAAAATCGGATCAGTGCACTTCAGGTTTAAGCTCTGAGGTCCCAAGGTTTATCTATCACTGATGCCTTGTTACAGAGTGGTGTGAGGCAAGCTACTCACCCCCACCTTACTCAGCTATAAGTTAGGGAAGGTCTTGTTCTCATTGGCTGATCAATGAGAAGGTCAGCGAATAGGAGGAGGTGGCGGGATCTTCCATCTATCTCTTCCTTACCTAAGGTCTCCAGCAGTGACTAAGGCTTTTCTGCTGCTCCCTCCCACCACCTGATGCCACCGCCACAGCCAGCTAAGTGATTGCTGAATGCTGGCTACATGTGTGTTTGTATGAATGAATTGAATGAATGTATGTGTGCCTCTGTGTATGTGCTGTGAATGGGGGGGTGCATATGTATGTGCTTGTGAATGGTGGATTGATGTGTGAGTGCTTTTGAATGAATGGGTGTGTGTGTGCATGTAGATTAGTGGGTGTGAGTATGTTTATGCACTTGTAAGTGAAAGGTTGGAAGTAAGAGTGTGTGTTTCTGTCTGCTCCACTGCTCAGCCACAGTGCAGGCTGCCACTGGGACTTGAGGCACACATGGAGCTCTGGTCTACTGAGTGTCCCCCAACAATATTGTATTCTTTCTAAACAGAGGCCTGTAGGAGATTGTCCATGACAAGGTATTAACCTGGGGCAGGAAATGTAAGTAGAATTGTTAATGATAGATCCAGTTGGGTTCAGGGATGTGGACTCACCAAAAGAATGGAAGTATCTCTCTCTACCAGGCAGCAGCACAGATTCTCTTACTCTTTATTGAGATCTGTGCTGATGCCTAGGCCGGGTGGGTGGTAGAACAATGCCCATTATTTGGGGCAGGGACCCCATATGCCTGTCCCTCTCTCCTCTGTTAGAGATTGCTTCGAGAATGTTGGACTGCAGAACTGGGTCAATTCTGATGAAAAAGGGAATGGCAGGCTTTCAGAAGCATCTGCTTTTACCCCAGTGCATTGAAATACATTTTATATAAATAATATTTCAGATGAGCTGGCAGTTTTGTGAGTATATTTCAGATAAAGTAAGTTCTATCATAAAGTTGTTATCACAAGAGTAAAGTGAACGTGAAACGTGATAAAATGAAGGCACTGTTTTAGATTCATGGCTGTTAAGTATGAGAACATGCGAAGGGGGAACAAAACATCTGATGGCAGGTCATAGAAAAGAGAACAGGGTGGTGTTAAGTTGAAGCTCTGGAGATTGCATTAACAGTTTTTGCTGCCTGCACTTCGGTCCTTCTACTGACCACAAAACTGCTGTCTATTTCTTATAGTCATGGGAAGACAGTTTGCTATTTGTGAATAGTTCACTTTGTACCCTGATAAACCCGTGACACTGCTTGTTCCCTCTTTTGTAATGGTAGTAATGCTTTATCTGTGACAGGTGCTCACTGTCAACTTCCTACTTACAGGTGTGTGGAGTACCTCAGCCCATACTGACTATGCCTGTCTTAATGACAGTGTAGTCAGTGGTGAAAGTGTAATAGCACGCATTTTGCTCCTCCTTTTCTACTAACTTATTAACCATGAAGCCAAGTGATATCGTTTGCCCAGGTGATTTTATCAAAAGACCACATTTGCTCACACCCACACCGTGGTGGGCATGACGAGTGAACAGCCATCAAGACCATTATGGGCCAGGAAAGCACATGTCCTGTTCACAAATCCTACTTGTGGAGCATTGTGTGGAGCAGCACTGAAGATGCTTTGTGCAGTTGAGGTGATGCGTTGGATACGAGATGCATCAACATCAAAGATCAACAATGCTTGCGATGCTAAGACTGCGTTGGGCAGTCAAGATTATGTGTCTGTTCCTATTAGCGGCAAAGCTGCAATGCAGAGTTTCAGCATCATTGTCGAAGCTGCTGTCAAAGAGAGATGTGAGGAGTTGCTCCTGGGAGAGTGTCACGTAGCGGCAGTTTCAAAGACGATGCAGCTGTCCCTTGATGTGGATTGCTATTGTAATGGGAGTCTTTTACGATGGGTCCAATCCACGCATCAGCAGCAATGCATCGGTTTTGCTTGGGAACACACTGATCTGTACAGGAGATGCATTGGTTCTGCTCGTGGATGCACAGCTCAGCAAAGGTGATGCCTCGGGTACACTGGCAAGCACCTTAGGACCACTTCCAAGGGTCCAGGACTGGGGTGGCACCACTAGGCAGGGTAGACTCACATATGGCAGAGTCTCATGTGCAGAAGCAGGGTGGCTTGAAGTCTTTTATGTCCCTAGGACTTCAGATCATGAGGCCAGGCAACTACCCTTGGAGTCACTTGGGGTTCTGGTTTCAGGAGATGCAGGTACAGACCTTCTCACCAGGCAAGAGGGCAGCAGGCAACAGATCAGCACAGTAAAGCAAGAGTCCATCAGAGTGCAGTCCAGAAGCATGGCACTCCTTCAGCAGCACAGCAGTCCTTCTTCCTCAACAGGTACAGAAGTGTACTGAAGTGGTGGTGTCTGATATCCATCATTTATACATTGGTGCCCAGGTTCTGGAAGGTAGAAAACATTCTAGACAGTGGTTTTGAAGTGCATGTGATTTCCTGCCTCCCGTGCTGTGGATCTAAGCAGCCTGGAATGACAATACAGGGCAGTTAAGCCCTCTGTGTGTGGACAGGACACAGTCTTTTCAGTTTTAAATGAGGCTGTGTCCTCCCACCCTGACCTAGATTGCCCATCAGGTCACAGCTAAGATCCTGTTGTGGGTGGCTGCCTAGGAGGAGTACACAAAGCCCAATCCCAACTACACCCTTCATGTGACCAGAGACAGACTTCAGGCACCAAATTGTTAATGCAAAAAATGGCAATTCAAAATACAACTTCACTTTAAAAGAGGATTTTAAATTGTGATTTCAGTGACACTAAACTTGACTGAATGATCGCGTCCCAAATTACACTTAAATAATGTAATAAGGCAGCTCTAATGTTATCCTATGGGAGAAATAGGCCTTGCAGTAATGAAAAACAAATTTAAGAGTTTTTCACTACCAGTACATGTGAAACTTTAAAGTACATTCCTATGTTTTAAATACATGGCACCCTGACCCCCGGGCTGTCCAGGACCTACCCTAGGGGTGACATACATATTAAAAAGGAAGGTTTGGGCCTGGCAAGCATTTTATTTTGCCAGGTTGAATTAGCAGTTTAAAAACTGAATACACAGGCACCACAATGGCAGGTCTGAGACATGTTTAAAGGGCTACTTATGTTCGTGATGTTCTGCAGGACCACTAGTAGCATTTAATTTACATGCACTGGGCACATTTAGTGCACTTTACTAGGGGCTTATAGGTAAAAGGTAAATTAAATAGGCCAATCGAGAATAAGCCAATGTTACCGCATTTTAGAGGAGAGAGTGCAAACACTTTAGCACTGGCTAGCAGTGGTAAAGTGTAGAGAGTCCTAATACCAGCAAAATTTAGGTCAGAAAAATGGATGCTGAAAGCACAAATTTGGGGGGAAGGCCATCTTAACATAACATAACATAACATAACATAACATAACATAACATAACATAACATAACGTAACATATTATATCATAACAGGTCTCACATATCTCATCACAATTGACCATTTTAAGCAGAGGAAAGTAATACAAATTGTAAAGATAGAGGTCCTCATTTACACATGGTAGTGTGCAAAGCATCTTCTCTAATTTAAAGTAAGGAAGTATTACCACATTACAGCCCAGGAAATGTAGGGGCATATTTATACTCTTTTTGCACCGGATTTGCAGCATTTGTTTTTACACAAATCCAGCGCAAACTTAACTCCATATTTATATTTTTGTGCTAGACATGTATAGCGCCAAAATATTGGCATTAAAGTAATTTTTTGACTTCGGAAAACTACCTTGCGCCAATGAGATGCAAGATAGGTGTTCCCGGCCAAAAAATGACTCAAAGGCCCTAGCGCCTTATTTAACCTCCTGTGCAAAAATGGCGCACCGGAGGTAGGCGGGCCTAAATAATGGTGCTAAGCTTGCTTAACGCCTGGCTCAGGGCAGGCGTTAGGAGACCTTTGGGACTATTTCCATGGTGGGACGCCATGGAATAAGCCCACAGGTGCCTTCCTCAGGGCAAAGGGACACCCACACCAAAGGGACAGCGGAGGATAAGGGACCCCATCCCAGGTAAGTAAAGGTAAGTCTTTACCTTTGTTTTTCTTAAAGTGCCATAGGGGGCCCCCATTCATGGCACGGGGTGCAACAACCATGACAGGGGACCCTTGTCCCTTGTGCTGGCCATTGGGCTGGTGGACATGACTCCTGTCTTTTAATAGACAGTAGTCATGTGGTATGGTAGATTTAGCGTCAATAAATAGCGCTAGGCTGGTTGGAGTCATCTTTTTTTACTTTAAGCAGCCTAATGCCATTTTGTAACACTGATCCCTTACTGCCACCCCCACCCGGCTAACGTCATTCTCCATGACATTAGCCCACCCTTTGCGCCAGATTGAGCTATTCCATAAATAAGATGCCCAGCAGGTGTTTTGGAATGAAGCTAGCCGACGGTATACTTTTTGACGCTAAACTTCATTAGCGCAGTTTAGCATCAAAAAGTATAAATCAGGGCCGCAGACTGTTAAATGCCAGCAGAAAACGCCATGACCAAAGTCACATATTACAGTCAATAAACCTAATGCATGATCATACTGGGATGTGCCGAGATCAGGATTATACCTAGTTCATAATTACAGCAGAGCTGGAGCACTTTTCCCTCCATACATTTCTCCGATAAAACTGACAAATATGCGTGGGGCAAAAACCTTTTCTAATCAGTGTGTTACAATATAAAACTGGATAAAAGGTGTATCACCAATTCTAAACCACAATCTGATGTGCAGAACTCGACTTGCAATGAAACACAGCAATGGAGATACTGCGGTATCAGTATCTTCTCGGCCAGATGTATCTTTTTAGAACAAACAATAACAAATATTTGCATCTCTGTCAAGAACAATATATTTTACACACGCCTTCCACGTTATCTCTGCTCAATTTACAGTTTATTTTTTTTCACTTGCCTCCTCAAACTTTTCAGACAAATGAATTTAATCTGTTGTTCTATTAACTAAAGCTCACATAAGTAAATACACTGACATCATCAAGTCATGTACATGATCATAGCACCTTCCATGTGTAAGAGATTGGGCGCTTTTCAATATAATGTAGAACTATAAAGTCATTTGTTTCTCACGGTCTTAGTGGTATGCGAAGGTTCAATTTAGCACTGTATTTAATTACATTTGATATTGGTACAATCTTTAGATTGCATCCTATTAATTTCTGATGTTTTTTCCAATGTAAATGTATAAATGTTTTCGTGATTTAAAATAAAATCTATTTTCAAATTTAGTATGTCATTGTGTTTTTGCTGGTACTTTTTCCTCATCTATAGGACAGATGATATGTGTTAAGAATAGGGGTGGGCATAGCTCGTGTAATTCAGTGTAGAGTAACCACGCTTAATTACCTAAAATGTCAATGAGATTATTCACAAAACTATTAGAAGAGCAATTTTGCAGTAGGCATAAGTGCCCCATCACATCCAAAATTGGCACAAAAATGCTTTTCGCTCTAGGAAATAGTGCTAAATGCAGCAGAACACAAATACCAAGCATTGGCTGCCACTCCCGAAATGTGCTTTTGGGGTAGGATTTTTATTCTTAGCACAAAATGCACCCTTGCGTAAAAAATGGACAAGAGGCTGAATTTAGAGTTAGGAAATAGTGTTAAACACAGCACAACACAAATAACGAACCCAAGTGACCGCTCACAGTTACTAAAGGTTCTCTCGCAGTAGGATTGTTTCCCCTAAAGCTTCCCTTGATTACTGGAGCGAGCGTAATCATGTTATTATGGGTAATTCCGCATCAAGGAGTAACTCGGAATTACCCAAATTACTTTGACTATGCCAGAGAAATTACAATTATGCCTAGGCCTAGTTAAGAATTGAATTTCAGGGTTCAAACTTCTGACTTGCCCATCACAACATACCTACAAAAACATATAAGAAAAATTACACTGGAATGACTAAAATCCAATTGGGCAGACTAAGAACAAGAGTTTAAAAAGTTTTAGGGATAAAGGCACCAAGAAAAAGTAAAGTGACAATTGGAAGTCACTGTTCATGGCTGACAGGGACCTAGGTGCAATTTCAGCAGGTCTTCTACCTCAAGCAGGTTTTCCTGATGAAAGATTTTACCTTGTGACTTAGGGCCTGATTACAGCTTTGGCGGCCGGATCACCAGACCCCAAGGCGGCAGTCCGTGAAAGTCAGCTGCCCCAGCTGTCTCATCCCCTGACGTATTACTATGTTCCAGACCAATCAGCGGGCTGTGCTGCAGCAGAGTACCAACGGAGTTGAGGGGCACTGCAGGAAAGAAAGATAAGTACAACATGTGCACATCAGGAAACATGTATATGTTGTGTAAGTGTAGTACAGAGTATGTAGACATGCTTAATCCATGTGTCACTGTATGTCCAAGGACTGTTGACATGCATGACATGGGAGAAGTGATGGTGTCTCCTACCTTAGATTCTGGGGACAATATGGATGCAGAGAGTCGTGGCCAGGTGGCAGCAGCACAGGAGGGACTTGGACACACACATGCTGCAGTGCAACCCAGAAAAAAGGTGAGCTTTCACCCTTTTTTCTCCCTTTCTGCCCAACTTTGCATGGCTTCCCCCCCACCAGGAAAAGCTCTGCTGAAAGGCACGTTGTGATCAGGACGGCGGTGATTGCAGTAGTGGTGGCCGTCCAGCAGTGGTCATGGAGCAGGCTTTCTGACTGCATCGTAATCTGGCTGTCTGACCGCTGAGCTTGAGGCAGTCAGACCGCTGCCGCCAGCATGGCAGTCCCAAGACTGCCAAAGTCGTAATCAGACTCTTAATCTTTGAAAAGTAATCCAAATTCCTCCACAAGCCAAGAACAGTTTTAAGAACAAAGGACAGCCTAAGCACTATGGCGATCATTCTGACTGCGGCGGGCGGCGGGAGGCGCCCGCCTGGAGGGAACCGCCAGAATACCGCTGCGCGGTCAAAAGACCGCCGCGGGTATTCTGGGTTTCCCACTGGGCTGGCGGGCGACCGCCAAAAGGCCGCCCGCCAGCCCAGTGGGAAACACCCCTCCATGAGGATGCCGGCTCCGAATGGAGCCGGCGGAGTGGAGGATGTGCGACGGGTGCAGTAGCACCCATCGCGAATTTCAGTGTCTGCTGAGCAGACACTGAAATTCAAAGTGGGGCCCTCTTACGGGGGCTCCTGCAGTGCCATGCAGTGCCCCCAGGGGCCCCACGACACCCCTCACCGCCATCCTGTTCCTGGCGGGCGGAACCGCCAGGAACAGGATGGCGGTGAGGGGGTCGGAATCCCCATGGCGGATTCCCATGGGCAGCGGAAAGTCGGCGGTACACTGCTGACTTTCCGTTTCTGGCCGCGGCTGTACCGCCGCGGTCAGAATGCCCGGCGGAGCACCGCCAGCCTGTTGGCGGTGCTACCGCCGACCCCGGACCGCCGGGGTCAGAATGACCCCCTATGTTTTTTTAACCTGGATATGCTAGGGAATGATTTTCTTAATTGTGATGATTGCAGTACCTCACTATGTAATTAACTCACAAACTTATCTTGGGTCCAGCCAGGCTCATTTGTGAAGTCTTAGCTCAACCCTTGGTATATGTGACTTCCAGCAGTCTGGCTTTAACAAAGGAACAAGATCAACACATTAAGAAGTACCAAACCAATTGAATAAGAAAGAAACACAACACAAAGGAAGTCCAACACCAATACATAAAAATAGATCTTACTCCTATGTTTATGAATCTTAAGACACCAAAATGACCAAAATCCACTAGAAGGTTCTGGAAACATGAATTTTTAAGCAAACTGTAAATCAGGACTCTTCACTCAAAATGCAAACACAATGGCAACTATCATGGTTAGTGGTTACTTTTGAAAATTGTTATGAAGTTGTGTTCAGGTACTCTGGCCCACTTTGGGCAACCAACACCAACATGGAGTAAGTCACAGAGGCCAACAAGACTTGACAGGACAGTTACCTTGCAGTCAAAGTTGTCTCCAGGTCAGTTTCAGGCTCTATGGACCCAAAGGAGTGGTCCTTATGTATGAGATACAGGATGCTGAAGATGCAGATGGTCCTGATCCTGTCAACTGGGGCAACCCCTTGGTCCATGAAAAGATTGGGGCTACTTTGGCAACAAAGGTTGATTTTCCGTAATGTCCAGGTAAAGTACAGCCAAAATTCAGTTGCCACTGGTCTCCTGGTCTCTAGTCACAGTGAAACCAATGGTGACTAGTGTCCACCACGGGTGACCAAACTGCACTTTGACGACTCTCCCAGGTCCAGCAGACAAGGGTGCAAATTTGAAATGTTGGGACTAGGTCATCTAGACTGTGCTTTGGCCATCAGTGGTGTTCAAGCGACTATGACTACCAACTCCCTGGGCATCATCTTCAGCTTTTGTGGCCCTGAGCTGTAACAGGAAATCAGTCTTCTGTCTGGGGGATGGCTTTTCCTTGAGAAGGGCACTATAGGCACAGTCCTTTCTTTGCTATCCTAGGAGCAGCAGGTGCAGTCCAGTCTTTAGTGCAGCCTGATTTTGCCAGATCCAGGTAACTGCAGGGTAGTCCTTCTTAAGTACACTATCCAGTACAGATGTGATCTAAGGTCTGGGTGCCAGGGGTGCCAATTTATGCCCACAACTTTCCATATGGGGACATGATGGCTACTAGCCAATGGGTTATCTGGTCTCCTCTCATCTGTTGAAGACGTCCTGCAATTTGTGGCCTTTAGCCATCCCAGAATGCAACATTTTGCCCACTCTCAAGATGGTAGAACCCCTCTCTTTGTTTGTGGAGCTTGGGAGCCCCACCTAGAGATGTGCCTTCCTGGGGGCTACACACCATCGAAAATCTGGTTTGGCAATTATTTCCCCCTCTCTGTTCTCAATGTCAAACTCTCTACCACGACAAAAGAGAAGCCACTCTCATGTGTGCCCGCTGTTTGCTCTTCAGAAGTGGCTTCTCTTTTAAAGTCTGTATTTTGAGCTTCATGCCCTGTGTTTCTTCCTGCCAGGGAGAAGTAATACCTCTTCCAATGGCAGATCTCTATTGTGCCCATTCCTGGAGTTATTCACCCGTCTTCCTAGGAGGCCGAAGGCTATCTTGTGGCCAGCATCTGGGAATGGCCAATGGAAAACCTGGGCAATAGAGTGGGAACTTTCTAAAATTGCCTTTTACTCAAAGGTTACATTAAACTATACCTAGGCATCAAGTCAGGTTAAATGCAGCAATTGTTTTAATACCTTGAAGTACCAACTTTATTAGTCCCAATCCGAAGTTAGCACAGCTGAGTTGTCAGCGTTTAAACCTGCACTCACCAATAGGGATACTTGCCTTTCTATAGTAAAAACAACAATTTGGGGTTTTTACCGATAGGACATATAAAAACACATGTCCTACTTTTCAGTAAGCAGCACACTATCATAGGGCTGCCTCTGGGGGGACTTATACAAATTAAAAAGGAGGGCTTGGACTTTTGCATTACTTTAAATGTCACAGTCGACTTGGCGGTTAAAAACTGCTCTTATTTTCTGCACTGACAGGCTGGGACACATGCTTTGTCATGCTCATGGTGGCACAATAACTGCTGAAGCCCCTGAGGAACACTTTAACGTATAGGCCCTGGGTACACCCGGTACCATACACTAGGTACTTCTAAGTAAGTTAGCTTCTGCCAATTGGGAACAGGCCAATTGAACATACATTTTGGAGGGTCAGAACAATGGCACTGAGGTCTGGTTAGTAGGTCTCAGTGCACTCTCAGAGTAGAAAACTATAAGTCCAAAACTTTGTAGGTGATCATGCTAAATTAGGCATTTCCTTACATTAGCCCCTTCCAGGTGAAAGGTGACAGGCAACTAGCACATTCCCTGGTAGTCCTCATCATCTAAGTGGAAGAACCTCCAAACGCCATCTGCATTGGCCTGATCAGTCCAAGGTCTACGTTCCATTGTGAAGTCAATACTGTGTAGGGAAGTGAACCACCTCAAAATTTTGGGGTTCTCACCTCCCATCTGCATAAGCTAACTGAGAGGTCTGTGGTCAGTTTGAACTCTAAAGTGAGTCCCAAACAGGTAGGTTCTCAGCTTCTTCAGGGACCAAACCCCAGCAAAGGATTCCCTCCCGGTGGCTTTCCAATGCTGTTCTCTGGGAAGGAGTCACCTACTAAAAAGGTAACTGGTTATTCTTGGCTGTTTACTGAAGTTAGGTGCCTTTAGGACAGGTGCTGCGCAAAGGGATTTTGACACTCATTTCCAGTTGCTTCTTGGAAGTGAGTTCTATCAATGGTGCCATGATTGCACCATAACCTTTTACAAACCTCTAGTAGTACCCAATCATGTCTAAAATGGTTCTGAACTGGGTCTGTGACTTTGGAGCATTCTAGGCCAGAATAATCCGGATCTTTGGCTGAAGGGGTTGTACATGGCCTACACCTACTTGGCAGCCTAAGTACACAACTGAGTCTTGCTCTATCTGGCATTTACTTGCCTTGATAATCAGTCCTGCCTGCTGCAAGGCCTGGCAAACTTTCCCTAGTGGATCAGGTGCTCCTCCCTGGGTGCAACTAAATACAGCAGTCAGGCTTTAACAAAGTAACGTGCTAAGCATTTAGAAGTACAAAAGCAACTGAATAAGAAAGAAATATGACAAAGAAAATCAACAAATTTCTGGGTTCTGCAGATATGAAGTTTGAAGTAAATGGTAAATTATAGCTTTTCAGTAAAAATACAAACAAGCATTGACAAATACCATGGCTAGCACTTACTTTCAAAACTTTTGAAAACTTAAAAAGTTGTGTTTGGGCACTTCAGTCTGCTTTGGGCAACCAAATATGACTGGGAGCAAGTGGCAAGGACCACTAAGCCTTAGCAGGACAGTTGCCTGGCAGTCAAAACATCTCCAATCCGGTTCCAGCCCCAGGGACCTCTACCTCCCCACGGCTAAAATGAACAATGAATGTGGGGGGTCTGCTACCTCCCCAGGGAAAATTCTAATGTTGGAGGAGGACCAAGTGGCCAAGAGGCATTATTGGGGGCCCCTTGAGGATTCAATAATGGCCCTGTGGGTTTCCACCCTCGGGACATAGCTTATTGCTTTTACTTGGCAGGAGCTTTGACAGCTCCTGTCAAGTCAGAACAAACACTCCATTCACAGCAAGTGAGAGCTGTCAATCAGCTCTCACTTGCTGCAAGCGCAGTTTTCCTTTGTTTCCCTGCCTGTAGAGATTGCAGGCAGGGAAACAGAGGAAACAATTGCTCTCACAGAGAGGGAGCTGCATGTATAGCAGCTCCCTCTCTGTGACAGCAATACTAGCTCCTGCAGTTGGCGTGCCAGTTGGGACCACTGGGACATTGAAGCTCCCCTTGCAGTCCCATTGCACACTGGGTGCCCTGGATGGCCGGGTCCCAGGGGATGTGGTCCCTGGGGCCCAATTCAGCCCTTGGAGGGGAGCCACCGGGGGGGTTCCCCTCCCAAAAATATAAAACAAAGGGCCCTGAGAGATCTGGTCCCCGGGGCTAAAATCAACATGGAGAGGAGGGCTGTGCGTCCCCCTCCTCTGTTTATTGAAGGACAGAGCCCAGGGATTTGGTCCCCGGGGCAGAGATCGGCTCGGCGAGGGGGGCCACATGGCCGCCTAATGGAATTTTAAAGGTCTACAGGAGATGGGGTCCCTGAGGCCAAATCGGCTGGGGGAGGGAGCTGCACAGCCTTCCTACCCCACAATGCACATTTGGCCAACAAATTAGCACTTACTAACTAATCAGTAGAAAGTGCTAGAGTTGGATAGACATTTTGTGTAAACTGTGGACTCTCGTTAGATAAACAAGCAGTTAAGCTTCCATTCTAGCCATGATGCTCATTACACAGAAATTAAACCTCAACAGAAAGCACTTACAAATATGAATGCAGCAGGTGTCCCAGTTGAAGCTCCACTTCTGGAAAGGACAAATGATCCTAACTCTTGGGCTTGGAGAAGGCAAAGCAAGTGTGCTTTCTCGGCAATTCTGTACTGAAAAACAATCTGAAATCCTTTGTAGAGGTGAATGCATCTTTCATCTATTGGAGCACAATCAGACTCTCTCACACCCACAGAGACCCTCTCCCACCCACTTTCACACCCAGGCAGGCACTCCCATAGCCAGTCTCACACCCAGAGACATCCTCTCACACCTATTCTCACACCAAGATAGAGAGGCCCTGCAGTCAGCTCCTGCTGTACATGAGCAAAAGCCTTATACGGAGTGTGGTTATAAAGTGTTGGCTGCAAGGCCTGAATGCCAACCACCAGGGCCAGCTCCTGCTATATCTTGGGGTGCCCACCCCGGGACATAGCTGTTTGCTCTGACTTGGTGGCAGCTTTGACTATAACTCGCTCCCTCGCCATGCACTTCTAATTACCCCAGATATTACAGCACTCATGACAACTTTTAAAACATTTCAATGAAACATTAGAAGACAACTTATTAAAGAAAAAACTGTGCATGGCGGGGACATGAGTTATAGTTACCTTAGGCCGTGACTTATAGTTACTTGAAATAACTATAACTATAACTGCTGAATTTCAATTGATTTGTACAAGTGAAATATGAGCCTAATTATAACGTCCCTGTAGCCTTTGGTTTTTTAAGTGGAAAAAATTATCTATATATATGAATATATATATATATGTTTGAAAAAACAAAGGTTACAGGGACGTTATAGTTCGCCTCCATTTCGGCTCAAGTTAGCTTGTCAGGAACCCTAATCCCGAAGTAACATTAGCTCACCATATGAAACAATGGTCTCATAATTGACCAGTGGTGACTGTCTGTCTCCTTTGTGGAAAAAATTAATTGCTGGAAGGCACATTTTTAATCAGTGAGGGTTCAACATTAGTGAGAATATGTATGGGCGAAAAATAAATGTTGGCGCTAAAAGTACAAGTTGAAGAAGTGGGTCAGCCATCTTGGACAAACCCCACCCAGACGGGCTAGTGTCTCCCTTCCTTTCCAAGCCATTCCATCATGATCTATATCCCTCCCCCTCTATTTCCTCAATGACTAGGACGGAGTCAATTTTAGATCATAAACGGCCACAGTTTATTAATTTTGCACATTACAATTTCACAAATGCAGACATGCAATCATATTATACAAGTTCAATGCCATGTCACACCTCTGTGAACCTTCATTTTTTTTGTCTTGTTGTTACGCCACTGTTCATGCAACGCATACTCTCATGAAGTGCCTCTTAGTGTTCCAGTGGCTAGGCTTCTCTTGCTACTGATTCGCGGTGGGCGGCTCCTTGTACTTGCTCGGACTGCAAGTGCTGTGTCTGCCTGCTGCAAACCCCCTTTGCTGGCCTGTCGCTGCTTCCTTGTGCCCCTTTGGTGAGGCATCCCATTCATTGAGCCACTCTTGCTTTTTTGGTTACGGTGTTATCTGTCTAGATGTGTCTTACCGTAATGCTGCCTGTGATTACCTGACCACAGGCAGCTCCCCCACTTCTTGATTGTCCTATTGGAAGACTGTTTGTTCTAAGGCCCCAACTATATTCAACAGAAACATATTGATGCCCACCGCAGTCAAGTGGACGCTATGTCTTCAGGTTGATAAAGCCATGTCTAATAAAACCCCAAGAATTGGCCTTGCACACCTTGGACATAGAAATAGTTTCTGCCTTGATCTTTCTACCGCCATGTGGTCCACAGCCCCCTCCAGCTTTGCCTGGCTATCACTTAAGATACCTGCAGAATTACACATTCTGGCCACTTCGCTCATCTTTAAGCACCACAAAGCCCTTTCAGCTAGCACTTGATTGGCCAATTTGAACCCAGCTGGCCCTTCGGCGAGCTTTCTTTTCACTGGCTTCAGCCCCCCCACCCAGTCAATGGGTCACCCCCCTTGGTGGCATTAGGCTTGCCCCCCGAACTGTCTGCTACACGATCGGTCCACACCAAGATCCCGTTATAAAGTGCCACACCCAAGATCGTGCTGCTCAATATTTGGTAACCTTCTTCAAGCAAGGGTTTGCACTGAAGGTTGTAGAAGAGCACTGCTAGGACATAATACAACTGATGTGAGCACCAGTGATGGTATAAAAGTATTAATTTACTAATGTGATATGTATTTCCTAAGGGGCCAGAAGTGGTGAA
This sequence comes from Pleurodeles waltl, assembly GCF_031143425.1. NCBI lineage: Eukaryota > Metazoa > Chordata > Amphibia > Caudata > Salamandridae > Pleurodeles > Pleurodeles waltl. Next base: position 224,251,660 of record NC_090444.1, on the reverse strand, counting down.
ACTCTCATTTTGAAAGTGACATTGTTCTTTGTGTAACAGTATTGCAGCCAAAAAATGGAATAACCTTTAGGTATACTGATACTTATTAAAGAAATTAATATTAGAATAAAATTATTTTTCTGAGAAAGATATGCCTTTAATGATAATGAAAAGGTTGAGAGTGATAAGGAATTAACATACCTGCTTATTTGTTAACCTCTGCTTCCTGATACAAGACATTCTCTACCTTAAACATGGTACTAGAGGAGCGTAAAAGTTCAGGTTATTAAAAAAACAAGAAGTCTAATGGGGTGGATAACAATTTGAGAGACACAGTCCCTTCTTTCGCATCATCAAGCCACTCTGACACTCTGTGTGAGGTAACAGTCAGAGTTTGTAAGGGAAGAGCCAAATTGAGGGCTGAACCAATCTTGAGGTCACGAAGAAAAAGCTGTGGACCAGACAATAGTTTGATCCACACATCTAGACTACATTTCCTTCTGAAAATAAGGCACAAAACATAATCTATTTTGGTAGATAGTATATTTTCAGAAAAGTGGATCTGTGCACAACCTAGAATGGGAGCAGTTCGCACCAATAGGGTCGGAGATTTTCTGTGATCCTTTGTAGGCAGAATATACACTGACCTTCTTGAAAAAAGAAAGGGAAAGACAGAAGTGCATCAAACTTCTTATTTTTCTATAGTGCAAATGGCTTCAATAGCTTAACCTGGAAAACAGACCCACAAAACAAGAACTGAGCCACACCACTGAAACTATTAGGTAACGAAACTGCAAAATGTGCAGTTCAATTTGCTCACAGGTTATCACCAATCAGAGTCTGATTTAGTATTTTAAAATACCCTGCATGACTACTCTTAGTTAGCAGGCTAGTAGAGAGATATTGGGGAAGAACGAAAAACATACTTGCTGCTATTGGAAGAACTGATTTCTGCTAAACAGAATATTGTTGAGAAAAGTATGCCTTTGATATGTCTTTTATCTCTGGGATTGACATGTTCCTCCAACATTTAAGGGAGATAAGAGGTCATTCAAACCTCATCAGGTGCCCTATCAGCCTACCAGTTCAAACATCACCATGGCCTTAACTCCCAGGACAGATGACAGACTGCCATGTTGCAAGATTACCTCTTACCTGGTGAGGGTCATACTGCCAACAGTGCATCTTTAGCTGAGGCAGTTAAAAAGTGTACTGCACAGAGCCCAGGCTGTTTTGACCCTGCTCAGTAAAGTTTTTGCTTTCCAGAAACAAGCTCCCAAAAGTGGGGTTTGTTTCTGAGAAACAGAAATCAAAAAATAAAATGTCCTTGATTTGCAGGAATTAGTCTCATAAAGCCTTGATTTGTTTTGTTTTGTCTATTCTAAATCATAAGGGAATGCCTCACAATCATGAAGAGGAAAAAATGTACATGCACAGACTTCTCCATAGAGGCCATGTATAGGACACCAGCTAAACGTTTCCGGTGTAGGAGCCACCCGAGGCTTCACCATCAGAAACCTGGCAATTTCTCCACCTCTAAATGAGACCTGTAAACTACAAGATTTATGGGGTAGGAGCTACACCAATATATGCCAGGGCTCCAGCAAACTCTAAATGTGGACAATATACTCTTCTTGCCTTCCAAGGTCAAAGCTCTCTGCGGCCTGTCCAGAAGAGTCATCTTGCTCTAAAGAACTTGTCCCCTTAAGATGAAAAGCACAGAAAGTCCTACAGGCTAAGGACGCAGTAGGTATTACTTCAGCTTGCCCATGTGCAACCTCCTGAAACAATTCCAGAAAAAATGTTTATCTGGGTATTTTTCTATTTTTAGTACCCCTCCTGTTTGGGGTAACATCCTGTTAGATTTTTCCAGATCCTAGAGACATGGTAATAGCCTTATCAATGCAGAGATATTGAAAAAGGACAGGTTTCTCTCCGAGTTAGAGTGCTTGGCAATCTATTGGTGTGTTAGAGGACTTGCAAATCTATTTCTAGACCTAACCACCTACTGACCTGTAGCCAGGAAAGGTGGTAATGTAACCAATGTGTCATATGAGAAGCCAATATAAAAGCCAAGAGTGAATATCTCACCATTATAGACACAACACACAATGCAATTCTTGTGTTAGAAAATACCACCATTACAAACAACACTTTACAAAGTGTTATGGACACAACTAAATATTGTTTGGCCATAAAGACTTATATTCTAAAATATAGTTAGTGTGGGTAAATAATAAGACACTATACTCTAGATAATGAGTTATTCTGTATCACGCAGAAATGGTGTAATGATGTCATAGCGTGTATCATCAGTATTGATGGCTCAAAACAGGAATGCCATCCTCTGCAGAGTAGTAAAACCACATCTCAATGTGGACCTGAACACAAGTTTTGGGAAGCATTCCTACAACCTGAACTTGCAATCGTCTGTTCAAGAAATGCTTTCTGAATATTTGGGGAATTTTGGTGCACCAAGAAGTGTTAGAACTTTTTCTAAAAATGGGGATTTAGAAATTATCTCTGAGGGAAGGTGCCTAAATTCCTTGAGAAAGAATCAACCTCTCAAGATAACTTTTAGTAGTTGGAGAGGTTGATTCTTTCTGTACCTTCTTTAGTACCTTTTTGTCCTGCTCGGTATTTTCACAGCAAATGTACCAGCACTTGCGGGACAATGAAAACATTTTTTCAGGTCTTGTGCAGTTCTGCTTGGCTGAAGCTGTCAGCCATGCCCTGCTGAAGATGTTTGATGTACAGACATTTTCTAAATTTGAAGGTAAACTTTAAACTAGGGTGAAACACTAACATTCCCTGACTGCACTCAATCTCCATGCTGTCATGAAGGGTGAGTAACTCTGTCCTCCATAGTTTTGATCAGGGTGAACTACAAATCTCTGACCATGCTCAATCATGGGTTGGTCATAGAGGGTGCTTCATTCCCACTCTACAATTTAGTAGACTACCACTGATTTTTGTGTTCCTTTTGTTTCCTTTGGAATAATTTTGTTTTTTAGAATTGCACCTGATCCCTAGGTCCACATTCCTTTATTAATGTGTCTTTTCATTCAATAAACCTTTCTATTTCTAATTAAAAATTGATTTGGTAATTTCAAGTTATATGATTAACAATAGTGTTGTTGTGACATTGTTGAGTATGTACCCAGCACACATTTGCCTGAGAAAGACAATGTTGCTTGTGTCATGTTAGTAATGCTGATCCAGGAAGTTCTCATGCAAATTAGTTTACTTTGTTGCTTGTGTCATGTTAGTAGAAATGACCTAGGAAGTCCTCAGGCAAATTAGTTTACTTAATAGGAGTTAGGTTTTGCTTTGGCGGGGATTGAACCACAGCTCACATCAAGAGCGCAGTCTCTCGCATCCATAGACCCTCATAAATAGTGGTATTTTAAGTTTAATAAAACATTGCAGGTAACAAGTTGTTGTGTAATCATTTCATTTTAAGGGCCTGAGTGGCACAAGCAGTGCTTGACAGAGCAGCATCTGTCTAGTGTTACACAAACCGAGTCTCTGGATAAGCTCTGCAAGGTTTGCTTCCAGACCCATGGGTGACACATGTAAACTTAGTACAGTGCATCACACTTAAATATGAGAGATAGGTTTTGTAGACCCACAGAACCCTACCTATTACATAGTTAAAGTGGCATCAGTGCTTTAGGGTTACTAGCAGTCCCTAAACAGGGACTTAGGGTCACCATGGTTATCAGAAAGACACCTTTTTTTTCTCTTCAATAACACACACACAAGATGCACTAAGAAGAAGACACTTTAGTTAAAACAAAGTGTATATTCCAACAGGTGCACCCTGATAGTCAAAACATCTTAAGTAACCACACAGAATACCGTTAAAATAGCACAAGTGTGTGTTCCAAGCAACAAGAATTAAATCAACATTTCTAACATGGTTAAAATGTCATCCAAAAACCTAACATCCTAAAACCTACGTCTACGCTCTACGGTAGGAGACCATACAGAGTAGAATAACTTGCAGCAAGATTTTCCTAGGGATAATGGGCAAACTTCATACCTTGTTTATAGTAGAATGCTATAACTATCAGGAGTCAGGGAGACAGTGTTCCATGCAAAAGGCAAAGATGCATTCAGCTTCAGCGTTGAGTTCTACCGTGCTTTAGCTTGGTATCAGCTTTCAGTAGAATGTGTAATATAGCAGCAGCAATCCTGGTAGGCAGGATTGTCTGCTGGTCTGGCAAAATCTTGCTTATGATAATCTGGGGTGAAGGACCTCTCCTGACAGGATGTTAACTGCCAGTCCTTTTATACTGTTCCTTATCTGAGATGGAATTTTTAATGTCTACCTTAGGAATATTTGGTTTAATCAATAAGCATCAAGTCTAGGACTCATTTCCTTAAAAAATAAGATAAAACTAGGACAATTCAGACTACATTATTGTGACTATTGTTTTTTGTTTGATCTTGAAATTAAGATAAGAAGATACTGGTTCCAGCCTGACGTCGCATCAGTTGTTTTGTTGGTGTCTATACCTAAATGACATGACACTTTCACAGTTCTTGGAATGATAAGTACAAATAGCATCTACATGAAAGGCAGACATGTTGATGATTTTGCAGAAATACAGAAAATGGAGTAAAATGCTTTTTAAAATGAAGTCAGGCCTTATATCTTTAGGGCATTCCCCTTCTTGAATGTCTGAATTGTGATGTCATAAGGGTGGGGAGAAATAAGGGGGTTTATCTAATTCAGAGGGAAATCCATGCTGTCAGAATATTGAGATATAAACTTCTACACTTATATGAATCTTACACAATAAATAATATGCAATGAAGCATAAAATGTGTATACATAAATAACATAATATCATAAAAGCATGATTACATTAAACAGCAACAATAAATGCAGTTAGCTGTACATGACTTTGTTTCTTTAAGATTTGCATGTTTCAAGCAGTAGAATATTAAACAGTTCTAACATATACATTATCATAAAAGCATTTGTGTTGGCGCAGATGAATGCATATTGGCGATTAAACTGACCAGGCATGATACTGAATATGCCAAATGAAAAAATATATGGCTTTAAAAATAACAATAAAAAATAAAAATAGTTAGAGCTCTGCTTTTAACCCTTACCTGAAGACATGTCAACATTGTCCGGTGCACATGCAGCTTACATCTGGTTGTTGTGAAATCCAGTTAGAGCTTGCTCGTTGTTAGCATGAGATTGACCAGCAATCAGTTGCAGTTAAAAAATACTCAGCTGAGGTGAGAGTACTGAATTCAGAGGCTCAGACACTAACAGCGAGTCAAGCTAGCCATCAAGCAACTCATCAAAGAGTGTTACTGGTGTCATTGATACATCATAGTTTGTGTTTTGTATTAGGGACAAAATCATTGCACTGCATAGTCTCTGGTGTGATTGCAATAACTGAAGCAACATTTCCACATCAAGGAAAAGCTCCCGAAGGATGCTCTAGATGCAAATCCAAGGTGATTTCAGCTGGACAGTTTCTACTCTATAATATGGGTTTCCCTTAAACATTGTCTATTTTACAAAAAGTTGGCATCCAACTCTTGCTTAATCTGCAAAGCCAAGCATCCCCAGATAACATGATAGTGATTCTCTGCATCTTTGTTCATGATGACAATACTGCAGTTAATGAGCAGTGGAACGGTTGGAAATTCCAAAGAGACTGGAGAACAAAGAATGGAAAAATGATGGAATCAGTCCAACTATTGCTTAAAATCCAATCACCAGAGCAGATCCAATGTACTTAAAAAGATGCACAATGCCATTTTTTGAAGACAAATTAACAGTTGTATACACAATATCAACAAAGTGAGTTGGCCCGATATCAGCAAGGTGAATCGGGTATTCCATCTATAACAACCTCTTAATCTCCAAAGACTTTCTGGCTATTTGCAAGTTGTATGTTTCTGCCGCAGAACTCAGAGGAACTTCTTTTTGTAGAAAGCATGCCTCACATATCAATACTATGTCAAGGGTTGTTTTTTATTTTAATGGTGAGGTAGTGAGTACAAGGTCCTTCCACAGCACTGCATTGTTTTATAAACCATTATCAAGTATGATTGGTCTGGTTTCAATCCACAGCAAGTAACATTAATTAAATAGGAGCTATTGCACAATATTTCATGGTGTGTGGGGATATATGTAGTTAGAGTGACTGAACCCTGTCATTAAACACCACTTAACCCTGTCATTAAAGCTCTACATATTCCATGCAACAAAATGGTATCACACAGAAGAGAAAGACCTAAATGGTTTCTACTGCTGGATTTAATAATAAACACAGGGCCATCTTTATTTAAGCACACGTAAGAAAATGGAAACTTCCATGAGTGGAACAGATGTAAATTATTTCTTGTTTCGTACCAGCCTAAGGATTTTTATTTCTGACAATTATCAAAATGACAACTTGTGATCTGTAGGTAAATCATGCCATTTATCAGCCAGGTAATAGGTGGATGGTCGCTAACTGAAATGGTGTTTCTTACATTTGTTTGTACTCAACAAAGTGTATGTGGATTCTTTTTTCACCATTGTTTTCTGTGTTGGGGCAAATGTAGCTGTTTTGTTTATAGTTGCAAAGACATGAAGCCTGATCTGAGTGTTTGTAAAGCCCAATTTAATTGTTAATTGCTCCTAACTGAGCCTGCCCCTTTTGTAAAAGACCTACGCCTTCATTGAGGAGGTCCTTGGCTGAGAACAGGATGAGCTGTAATAAACAGATTGCCCTAGGGAGCATGTGCAAACCGTTTTTGATAACCTTAAACATTGTTTAAAGGTTTTCCTGATCTATTTGCCTAATTCATTCTGCAACTTCTGTTTCTGAGTATATGTTCCATTCATTACAAAATTCATATATTCCTGTCTCCAATAATTGTTATTTCTAGTGGGATGTGGTCCCAGAAGGATATCAGAGAACTCCATGTTTCCTTTGATGGATGATAAACATTTCAGAGCTAAAAGACTGGAACATGCTAACAAACATTGGAACAGCTGCCTCCACTATATGTGGTAACTACTTCATATGTTTGTGTATTGTATAATGGATCAGGACCGGGTGTGTTGCTCCTTCGTCGGCCAATCTACCCCTCTCTTGCACTCGAGCCACAAATCAGGCGGAACAATGATCTCGAACAAAGTATTGAAGTCTTCCCAGAGACACTTCGCAAGTTTCACAAACCTATCTGTTTGCTGATACCACTCAATCGGTTTCTCCCTCAATCTGGGATAATCATTAGTAAAGGATAGGATGTCTCCTCTGGACCATGGCACATGGACTTGAGCAGTCCATGTAATTCTCCAATAATGGGATTGAAAAAGCCCTGTGGGAAAGTCCGAATTGTGCAGGATTTGAGAAAAGTAAATGAGATTGTGGTAAAATGTTGCCCCATAGTGCCCAATCCAGCAGTGATCATGTTTCAGGTTCCATGTGATGCTGAATGGTTCACCGTTACAGACCTGTCACAAGCCTTCTTTTCTATACCTCTTCACGAGGACAGCCAATTTTTTTTCGGTTTCAAATTCCTGGATAAGGTGTACAGTTGGTGCAGAATTCCTCAAGGGTTTTCTGAATCACCGTCCATCTTCAATCAGATATTGAAAAAGGATTTGGAATCCTTAGTACTGCCTTTTAACTCGACCCTAGTGCAGTACATCGATGATTTGCTGATTGCATCCAAAAGGAGGGATAACTGTAAATATGATACCATTGCCTTATGAATCATTTGGGAAAGAACGGACACAAGGTGCCACCCAAGAAGTTGCAGTACTGTCAGAAAGAGGTGAAATACCTAGGGCATCTAATCGAAAGAGGGTCCAGGAGAATATCGAAAGAAAGAATAACAGCCATACTGCAAATGAACCCTCCAACGATAAAAAGGGATGTCAGAATGTTTCTGGGTATGGTGGGCTACTGTCGCAAATGGATATCCAACTTCTCGATCATCTCAAAACCATTGATAAAATTGACAGGCAAAGAGATCAAGGATGAGCCATATACCATGGTTTGTCCAAAGAAGAGCTTGAGTCATTCATGGAATTGAGAGAGTGCATGTGCAGGGCACCAGCGTTAGGTATGCCTGATTATACGAAGCCTTTTCTACTGTTTTGTCATGAACGTGATGCTTGTTCCTTGTCTGTCTTGACACCGGTCCATGGAGGTGCAAATCACCCTGTAGAATATTTTTCAGCTACCTTGGACCTCGTCGCAGCAGCCTTACTGGGTTGTTTTAGCGCAGTTGGTCAGAGCCTTACGCAGTGTGAAGGCATAGTCATGGGATACCCCCTAACAGTAATGGTTCCGCATTCAGTTGAAATTTTGTTGACTCGAACTAAAACTCAGCACATGACAAATGCTCGTCTCACTAAATATGAGACAATCATACTGGGGTCACCAAATGTTTTGCTGAAACGATGTACTGTATTGAACCCGGCAACTTTACTTCCTGCTGAGAGTACTAAAATTAACAATGAGGAAGAATTTGAACATGATTGTCTTGAGGTAACGGAATTATGTACCAAACCACGACCAGATATTCAAGACACACAGCTGAAAGAAAATGATTGTATCATGTTTGTTGATGGGTCCTGTTTAAGAGATTCTGTCGGAACACTGAGGGCTGGTTACGCTGTATGTACCATAGCTGGTATCATTGAAGCTTCCTGGCTTGAGAAAGTGTTTTCTGCACAAGTGGCAGAATGAATTGCCCTTACTAAGGCAGCTGTGAATCTGAGAGTCACTATCTATACTGACAGCAGATATGGATTCGGAATTGTACATGATTTCGGCCAACTGTGGTCGCAGAGAGGTTTCATGACCTCTTCTGGTTCTCCTGTGAAAAATGGTGAACAAATAAAGGATTTGTTACATGTGATTCAGTTACCTCTTGAAATTGCCATGGTAAAATGCAATGCTCACGTTAAGTCACAAGACTTTGTGTCCATGGGAAACGGTTATGCAGATCAAGTCGCAAGGTTTTGCGCATTTAACTGTATAACGTTCAAGGAACAGCGGGAATTGTTACTGCAAACTGAAAATGACACATGTTTGAACCTTGCATTAAGGGTGGTCGATACCCTAGATGAGTTAAAGACATTGCAGGGTCATGCTAGCAAAGAGGAAAAACGATCCTGGCAAAGAATGCAATGTGTACAGAGGGCTGAAGATTTATGGGTCTCAGAAGAGGGGAAATTAAATTAGTCTTGCCAAACAGCCTTCTGTCACAATTTGCCAGGCTATACCATGGACAGGCTCACCTTGGGAGAGATGCAATGATCAGGTCATTCAAAATCGATTGGTTCAACCCAAAGTTTAGACATGCCGCAGAGGTTACCTGTTACAGATGCATCATCTGTCAACAGATGAATGCTGGGAAAGGGACTGTGGTAACTTTGAGCCACATTGGGAGAGCTGGTGGTCCTTTCAGCAAAATGCAAATGGATTTTATTGAGATGCCTGTTTGTGGAGGATTGAAGTATGTGCTGGTGATTATGTGTGTTTTCAGTCACTGGATTGAAGCCTACCCCACCCGTAGAAATGACAGTCTCACAGTTGCAAAGCTGCTGTTTAGGGAACTAATACCAAGGTTCGGGTTTCCGGTCTCTATAGAGTCAGATAGGGGAAGACACTTCGACAATGAGGTGATTAAACTCCTGTGTGCCGCACTAGACATCGAACAAAAGCTGCATTGTAGCTACCGCCCTGAAGCATCAGGACTAGTAGAGCAAATGAATGGTACTCTGAAATCAAGAATGGCAAAGATGTGCGCAGCTACAAATATGAAATGGCCAGATGCATTGCCCTTAGTGCTGATGTCAATGAGGAACACCCCTGATAAGAAAACAGGACTGTGCCCCCATGAAATCCTCATGGGCAGAGCTATGAGGTTGCCAGCAGTACCTGCGAATGCTCTAGTGAATATCACAGATGATATGGTGTTGGACTACTGCAAAGGATTGGCTGACGTGATTTGCTCTTTCTCTCACCAGGTAGAGGCTAACACGTTGCCACCGATTGGAGATCCAGGTCACACCCTACAGGCCGGTGACTGGGTGGTTGTCAAGAAGCACGTGAGAAAGTCGTGTTTGGAGCCACGTTGGAAAGGGCCATATCAAGTAATCTTGACAACAACCACTGCCGTGAAATGTGCAGGCGTTCCAAATTGGATACATGCCAGTCACACAAAGAAGGTAACGTGTCCAACTGACGAGGAACTTGAAGTTTCCGACACAACAGTTCCAGGAAGAGAAGTCTCAGGGCCAGAAAACAGCCAGGAAGGAACTGAGACTGCAGGAGAGCCCACTGACAACAGCCTCGTCCCTCAAACAGATAACGAGTTCGAGAGAGGTGACAGGGTGCCTATCTCAGTAGCGGAGAACTAAGTCAAGGAGAGGTTCTCCCAGAGGTAGACGGATACGGGTTAAAACTTGAACCTGTTACAGATCAAGAAGAAGAGGAAGAAGAAGGAGAAATAATAGAAAGAGATCAGAGTGTACCAGCATCCCATGAGACAGTTTCAGGTCCATCAAGTGAAAACACCATATCACAAGAGGAGGGTGCTGTCCAACGTCCTGAAAAGACATATCGTAAGAAGACGCATAAGGGTGATAACTGGCCAGAGAAACAACTCTTAAGGATAAGAAGCATACCAGATGAAACAATAATAGAGGAAACTGATACATTCCGAGTGGAAGATTTGAGTGAAGGAGAATTGCAAGGTGAACACAGGTTGAAGAGAAAGAGAGTCGCAAACAGAAGATACACAGGTCCTGAATGGGCGTATGCTACAACATCTGAATGGCAACAAGAATTCCTAGCATTCTGTTTTGATCGAGAAGTACCAGGCCAATACTACGGTACCAGAACTAATTCAAAGAAAATACTTTGTTTAAAATCGAAACTGAAAACTGAGGAAAGAGACTTATAAATTACCGGATGTGACATTAAAACCGGATTCGACTTTGAGAAACCTGATTACGACAAGCTGCTAGCCTGATTTGACAAAGGGGTGCTGGAGAAAATGAAAACTCTGTAAATACATGCAGAGAGCAAGAGAAAAAGAGTTCTATATCATCCTCAAGTTGGTTGTTGTTCTGCTATCCGATTCTATACAGACATTGCTTATAATAGAGGTAGTAATAAGGGAAGTAAGGTGTGTGGTTGGTTAAGCTTTATAATAGGCATTGTGTGTGCAATAATAATTGTGGGAGTGATAGTGGGAATGCCGTGGTTGGAGAAAAAGACTATTACCGCTACTTCAAAACCTGAAACCTACAACACTAACACCCTGGGAAAGGTTTGAGCAGGATGCAAGACACTTGCATGAGGGGACTAATTCAAAGGGGGACCTTTCTACTAACGTCTTCTACTGCTTGCTGAATGAGTATGTGGAGACCATGGATGCAAAAGATTGTTATGTGTGTACCAAGATTCCTTCATCTGTGCAAGAAGGGGTTACCTACCATAGCCTTCCTCTAACCTATGGGATTAGCTGTAGTTTGCTACTAACAAGATTCTATAATCAAGAGCATGTGCAATACTTTTATTCAAATCTGGATGTTGTGTTTTCTTTTGTGCCTGTGATTGAATTCCTGAACAAGTTAGCTAAGGAACATGATATAAAAATAGTTAGAGGATTCTTTGAGCCGACGCTTACATTTGGAACTTCTTATGCACATCGCAACAATCTGACTTGCTTACTATCGCCTGTAGAGAAAAGCTTTTTAGATCACACTGATGATAGACGCAAAGCATTAAAGGAAAGATTAGAAAAAGGGTTAGAGAAACGCACATATGGAAATGATTATGCTTACACCGCAATCAAAGCACAAGACAAACTAGCTATAAATGCATTACATGTAGGTAGGCTTTGTATATATAGACCAAAATCTGAGCAGGACAATTTGTTTGTGGGAACAAGTGAATGCAGACATGTGTTTTTGTTTCAGAGTAAGTGGACATTTATGTTGAATGGACAGGATCCAGCGATCCCTGGGATCTATTACATCTGTGGACTTAATGCTTATTACCGTCTCCCTAAGGGATGGTATGGGACAAGTTATTTGGGAATAGTTTTCCCAAAGATTTACCAGATTGATGACTTAAAATAAATACCTAAAATGTCTGAATTACAACATGCTAGACAGAAACGAGAATCAGTGGCTGCTGTCATTGGTGATATATTTGGAGCTATAATCCCTTCAGTAGGGGTTATCTTGAATTCTATGAAGATTCAAAAGTTGTCTACTATTGTGGATAACATGCTGACAAATTTTACAGGGGCTATACTCCTGATGGATACTGAACTTGCTGCAGAAAGAGCTATGACTCTTCAAAAAGCGCCATTGTTGCTTGTTCATTCCGGACAATAGTAAAAAGATTAGAGGTATGCTTACTAACCTAACTAGAGATAGTGCAGATTTGAAGGATTTGAAAGAACCTGGAGTTTGGGAGGAATTTGGAAAGGGAATTGCCAGAGTAGGGAACTGGTTTACCAACATTTGGAATGGGATACTTGCAAAAATACTAATGGGTCTATTATTTGTTCTGGCTTGTATATTAGGATTATGGGGGGCATGCAAAATTTATGATAAAATTAAGAGAAATTGGACCAAAAGAACCAGGAGAAATGAAGAAACTGAAAGAGAGAAAATGTTCAATGAAATTTGGGAGAGTTCACATAAAGGACAAGATGTTGAAATGCGCATTATGCGTAAAGTGAAAAAATTCAAATAAAGGGTTAAAGGGAAAAGTTTGTGTGATGACGAGCGTCATCAGAGGAGGGACTGAGAGAGCGTAGCTTACATAACCTATATTAAAATGAAATGTTTATATCAATGTGTGATGATGATGCATAGAAAAACAATAATAATAGCGATTCTGCTTAAACGTGCACCTGAATTGTGACCACGGTAAATGGCCACCAATGTATACGCGAACTAATAATGATGAGTAAAATGTTCATGTTATGATTAATTATGTTTATATTAGGAGACATCCTATCCTTTACTAATGATTATCCCAGACTGAGGGAGAAACCGATTGAGTGGTATCAGCAAACAGATAGGTTTGTGAAACTTGCGAAGTGTCTCTGGGAAGACTTGAATACTTTGTTTGAGATCATTGTTCCGCCTGATTTGTGGCTCGAGTGGAAGAGAGGGGTAGATTGGCCGACGAAGGAGCCGGCAAGGGATAAGGTGACCGGAGCACCCTCTGAAGAGGTGATGAAATATTTTCACAAGGTGATTGAGTTTTTGAAACAAAAGGTGTCGCCGAAGGTGACTGATTGGCAGAAGATTGACCGGACCTCACAAGAGGTTAAGGAATCAATACATGCTTACTATGAGAGGTTGCTAAAGGCATTCAAACACTACAGTGGTACTGAGACTATTGAGCCGAAGGATATGAACCATCTTCTGTTCAGATTCGTTGAAGGGCTGAGACCAGAAGTTAGCCAGATGATTAAGAATCATTTGATTTGTTGGCAAGCGAAGCCGATTGATGAAGTGCTGCAGTATGCGAAATACTGAAATGATGAGATTGAGCTGAAGCAGAAAAAAATGAAAGAGAAAGTGATGGTGATGCAGATAAGGGCTGCACAGACAGGAATACAGGGAAATGGAGTTCAACAGATGATACAGCAACAACCGCAAATGAATGGTGTGTTTCAGGCACAGCCGAGAGGTTGAGGCCGAGGGTTGGTAAGCATGTATTTATTCCTGTCAATCTTCTGCCAATCAGTCACCTTCGGCGACACCTTTTGAAAAGGGGTCGCGCACGGATTGGCTGCCGTCCGTGAGCGGCAATAGGTTGAGAAAGGTGGGTGAAGAGTGTCCTGGGAACTAAGTAAAAAAAAAAAAAAAAAGAACTGGCAACGCTTCCTTTTATATTAATTTATTACACATTAGGACTCGTTTTAGGCCAATGAATCTTGTGACCCAGTTGAGAGACACCGTAGGACGAGATAGCTAATCAATATGTCAAGCAACATATCAATAATGTCATCAATATTTATCACAACAATACACTTTACTTTGGTCAAAGACATTAATCAAAATTGACGACGTAACCATGACCTTTCAGCCATGAATAACCACACCTTTAATAGAATTTTATGAATTTTATTCCCTATTGGTTACAATCTACGAGCAAAAGGGTTAATCTCAATACCAAGAAGCATAATAGCATAGTCACGATGTGGCAACTGTGATAAGATTTCATTAACGCGAGAATCACAAATATTAGAACATAACACGGCGTAAACATAGATCAAGATAGCAGAGTGCTGAACACACGTCAATTCATCATAGCATAATGTCAGTTGTTTGTCTATTTGCGTCAGTTTAAGTGAACCCCTGTCCTAACCACTGATTAGCATTAGCATGTTGGGCTTCATGCAAAACAATTTAGAACACCAATTTGGAAAACATCTGACTATGGTCTCTATCAAAATTGAGCAGTTGGTACCTAGAAAGGAAAAGCAAACAGACAAATTACAAATTGCATTGTCATAATTACCCTCCAAGGATTAGGTCAGCGAGTCAGCCCACTGGAAAAACAGAAAAATGCATTTAATATGAAAGCTGGGCAGCTAAAACCCACAGCTCACGCTAACTTAAGGCCTATAAAGATTTTCAATATAAATGTAGTAACATAAATGTTAATATAAACTTAATTAATCATAACATGGACATTTTACTCACCATTATTAGTTTGCATATACATTGGTGGCCATTTACCGTGGTCACAATTCAGGTGCACGTTTAAGCAGAATCGCTATTATTATTGTTTTTCTATGCAGCATCATCACACATTGATATAAACATTTCATTTTAGTACAGGTTATGTAAGCTACGCTCTCTCAGGACCAAACCTTCAGGAGGGATTTGAGTGGCATTACATGTTCCATTCTGGGTCATTTCATTTATATTTAAATCAGAAATGTTCATTTGTGAATGCCAATTACTGAAAAGAGTTTAATTAACTCTTGGTATAGAAAGCTTTTTAAAGTCTCTCATAGTACTGAATCCTGGACAGGTAGTCTGTTGGATAGCTTTGTTCAAGAAAATCATTTCTTTAGGAATAATACATGCCAAAATAAGGCCTCTTTGCCTAGAATCTGACAAAACGTTTTCCATAAAATATTTTCCTCATCACATTTTCTTTGCAAAACTCATAGCCTTAGACAACCAGTTTCATCATTGTGGACATTGTGAAAAATTAAAAAAGAAGAGGATGTGACCTGCCGTCACTCTGGAAGCAAGGAAATATTTTAAAGAAAGTTGTGCGACTATTAGGAGGTGGAGTTTCACAATTTTCTTATCGTGCATGATTATTTACCTCTCTACGTAATTCTTTGAATGTAAAGTGTGCATAGTGATGATAAAAATACACTTCACCAAATTTAAATAAGGTTCTTCATTATTCAAAGTACCATATGTCTATAGATCAGACATTATTCGTTTTACAGTCACTGTATCCCAGTCAGTTCTTTCTGGAACATAATGTCCATTTACTAGTGATCATTGTTGAGAGCCATATATTGATGAAAGACACTCCTAGCATAGACCAAAAGGAGGCCCAAGGTGGAATCAAGTGTCTGTCATTGACTCTGCTTAGAACTTCTGAAATAGGGCGCATTCAGGAGAGGGCCGTAGGCAATGAAGGATACTGTTTCAGGCCTTTTGTGCACTGATCTGTCCTGTGTGCACTGTACACGGGGCATGCCAGTGCACAAATGCCTGAATTGACAGCTTTGTTTTGCTGCTTACGGCACTGGCTTGAATTCAGGCCAGGGCCGTAGGCAACGAAAGCTGCCAGGCTTCTTGTGCACTGGCCTGCCCTGTGTGCAGTGCAAACAGGACAGGCCAGTGCACAAGAAGCCTGAAACTCCAGCTTTCACTTCCTTTGACCCTGGCCTGAATTCAGGCCAAGGCTTTAGGCAGTGAAGCTGCCGTTTCAGTCCTGGTTTGCGCACCAGTGTGCACAAACAACAAAAAAGAAGAGACAAGGACTTACCTGGGTCTTCCAGGGAGTCCGCCTCTCCTCATTGTCCATTCCGAGTCCAGAGCAGCCTGACTCTCTTCCTCCCTCTGCCCCCTGCTCCTGGGCCCTGGTGCACACTGCAGTCCAGTTATTGCCAATACAGCTCAAGCTCAGACTATATGCGCTTGTGCTGTGCTGCCCGTAACTAGACTGCAATGCTCACCAGGCGAGCTCTGCTCCGCTGGTGGGGCCAGCAGAGTTTTTGGATGAACTCCACACTCCAAGCGGAGCACAGAGTTCCAAAAACCTTGTTAGCTCTACCAGTAGAGAGGAGCTCCCCGCACACCGCTAATCTCCATCCACCCAATTGATTCTGCTCTGAGCTGGCGGCTGAATTACAGGGGGACCCCGGTATAGATATGTTATCTCTGTATACCTTTGAGGCAAACCAGGACCATTATCCAAGTGAAATGAATGAACTGCCACCTGTTGGTACCTTACACTGCAAATCTTTTACGACTGCTGAAGCACTAACATTTCTTGGTGACCACACACATATAGGAATCTAGAACATGAATCAATGGCTTCCAACATGTCTTTATATCGGTAGACAGAATATATGGGCCAATGTGGTCCAAATAAATACCCTGAATGGGATGTTGGAGACTGTTCAGGGGTTGGCAGGAGTCTCTTAACACTACATGATTGGTCTGCTGACACATGTCACACTTTCTGACATAGTTTCTGATTTGTTTACAGAAACAGGGCCACCAGTAGTGTTGCTGCATCATTGCCACAGTTGTGTTAACCCCAGCATGTGCAGATGGCAATCCCTCATGGGTTTCCCTGATTAAGTCAGTTCTGGACAGCTTGTTAGGTATTATCCTGTTTCACACTTTTGAGGAGTGATTACAGGAGAGTGATCTGAATTGAGAATGTAGGAATATTTAGAAGGAAAGCCTACAGAAGGATTATTTCCTTGCTTGGTGGTATGTATGACTGTTAAAATTCCTGTGTCGATCTTCGTCTGAGATCAGATTAAGACTACTTTAACAGTCTGAGCTGCAGCTTTGGCAGCTAAGTCAGCTGCACAGTTCCCTTTACCATGAAATAATCTTGCTGTTGGTCCAAAGTGTGCCTCGCGTGGACCAATGGAAGCTTACCTTATAAGACTGCTACCCTTCTCCAGAGTTGTTTATCTTTAATCGATTTTTCCCTTTGAATCCTTGAAGCCATCCTGTTGCCAGTGTTGCAAATCAATATTGCACCCTTGCATACAGAAGGATAAATCTGACACTGTGCGTGTGGGAACTGATGGATTAACCTTTTGTTATGCAAGTTAAAGGGCATGAAGTTCTGCATGTTGGACGGTGCGCTTCCCCAAGATATTAGCATAGGTGCACTGCAGATGGTATTCACTATCTTTCACTACAACTTGCACTGCAGGCTGTGAATGTTTGAATTTCATTGCTACCACTGGTTGAGCAGAGACATTCATGTACAATATACTCTGGTAAGGCCCAAAGGGTAATGCTTTTGGAGTAGGAGGAATGTGCTGCTAATATATTTGAGAAAAGCTTGTGTATGGAAAGTAGGATCATACTGAACTTTTATGTCCACTGCACTTAATGAAGATGCCCAGTGCATCCTTCTGGGATGTGAGGCACAAGCATTAGAAATATCTGCCTTTGCGGCTGCCTGTAGTGCCAGTATGGAAGAAAGCACAATCATGAGTTTTCTCTGTGCCAAATGGTGCTCCTTCAAGATAGCGGTTTGAACAGCTGCAAGAACTTTTTCAATAGAAGCAAAATGTGCCTTATCTGCACAGTACAAGTAACACTTGTATGCAGTAGGAACAGTCTGTTCCTCTCTGCAGATCGAATAGGTATAACAAGAATGACTTGGTATGACTTGAAGAACTAGATTGGTCTTACTGCCCCTAGTTTGTAAATATTTTGTCTCGAGCATGTCTGTTTGAAAAGCACCTAAGATATCAGTGTGCTTGCATGTCCATTGTTTAGATATAAACCTGGAAGAAATCAAGTCATACAAGGCTACACTCGCTCAGACATGGGCAGCAGGTAAGTTCTTCAGAAGTTAGGAAATCCCAGCAGGGAATGCAACCTCTTCAGTGTATTAGGAGGCTGCAAGGTAGCCATCTACTGAAAGAAATCAGAAGCCAGACCCTTGCCCTCTTTGGATAGCTTGTAGCTGAAGCAGGTCACCATAAGGTAGGCAATCTACATTTTTTTAAAGTTAATTCTGTAACTATGTGATGTTTAATAGTGTTATAACTGTGTCCACCATAGTAGGGTGTACGTCCCAGTTGTCATCTGTAAGCTAGACATCATCAATGTATGACAATACCTCTTGATCTGGTCGTAAGATCTCCATAATATGTGCTGAGAATAGGTCAGGGCTGTTAGCCCATAGGCAAACGTCGAAAGGAGAATTGCACCCCGTTGAAACTAAATGTGGTTAGATACTCACTTTCAGGCTCTGTATTTTGACTGAAAAAACCCCATTAGAGATGTCAAGAGTTGTTCTGTATTTTTTTAAACCAAGTTCATCATTTGTATGTTCATTGGCAAAAGTCAAGGCACTATTATGAGCTGATATTGAAAAACTGTTAATACTGGTTAATATCACGCTTTGCTTCTGGTTTAGGTGGGTATTGAGCCTACCCTTGAGATTCACTGCAAAAAGGAATAACATTTGGAACAGAATGTCTATCCTGCCTGCTTGGTTTCTGTAGAAGGCTTGATCCTGTCTTACAGCCCCTCCACTGGTGCAAATTTCCCTGATGTCTTCAGTTACTGTGGGAGAAAAAGCTTCTCTGATTACTACCTCCCCCGCAGTGCTTCCGTATCAAAGACTAAAGGCCAGTCCTCCTCAGCCAGTATGATGTTATAATCATCAGATACATTTGCCCAGAAGACAGCTTTAATAGTGTGTGGTATGTCTCTTTCAAATCGCAATTGTAAATTATAAACCCTATAAGGAGGATTTAAATGTTTGCCAGGAGTCTCAACTCATATGAACCTATCAGTTGGACTTGCCTCCAAAAACCTCTGAAACATCTGATATACCATTGTGACTTCGCCTGGACTGTACGAGGTGGCCGAGTGGTTAAGACAATGGAGTGCTGATCCTCATAGCCAATGTTAAATTATCACACTGGGCAGATGAGGTTCAAGATCTTTATTCCATCAACAGCTGGTACAAGCTTTCACTCCTTCTTCTATCAGCTGAACACTGGTCATCACAACATTCTACCTCTTACTATGATACCAGAGCATCACTAATGGAACACTAAGGGCCTTATTACGAGTTTGGCAGTCCATGGACCACCTTGGTGACGTTTGCGGTCTAACCACCGTCAGGTTTGCGGTTGGACCGCCAGGTTATGAGCCATGCTGGAATTAGGAGTAAAGACCGCTGCGGTCCCGCTGGCACAGCCAAGCAGCACAGGCTGCCATTGTCACAAGGCAGCACAAACAGGCCGGCGGAGCCTGTGTTGCCACCACACACAAAATGAGGTTGCACAATCTCATGGCCGTCGCACTATTATTTGACCAATGGCAACATGCCAAGAAGTCCCTGTTTCTTTCATTTATAGACTACAAAGCTGCATTTGATCGAGCAGAAAGAGGGAAAATCTGGTTTAAACTCTAAAGCTGGGGTATTCCCTCCCAGTTGTTGAAAGCAATAGTCCTTCTCCACACAGATACCTTGGTGTGGGTCAAATTGGGAGGTGGCAGGCACCTCTCCAGGAAAATTCCCACTCTTCACGGTGTGAGCCAGGGATGTGTACTTGCACCCCTTCTTTTTAATCTATTTTTGGCTGACTTATAAGCAGAACTGGGGAAGGTGAACTTGAATCGACCAAGGTTGGGGCAAACTGCCATGACAAGCTTGATGTACGCCGATGATCTCACCCTTTTCAGTCACACTAGAATAGGCCTGCAGAGGCTACTTAATGCAACAGCTGAATTCTCTGGAAAAAACACTCTCCTCATTAATCTGAATAAATAAAAAATCATGCCCTTTATGACGACTGGGCAGCTGCTATACCAGTGGTACTTGGGTAACGACAAGGTTGAAACAGTGAGCAAATATAAATACTGAGGACTTCTTTTTGACAGCAATGGCTCCTTCAAACCCCATCTGCAGTCTCTTAGTTGGAAATGCATCTCGCTTCCATTCGCCTTCAACAGTGTCAAAAAAGCAACTGGTTCTTCAACCTATCTGCCGCTATTAAAGGTTATCCAAGCCAAATTAATACCAACAATCACATACGGCAGCGAAGTTCTAAGAGGCCGTGGCGACGAGCACTTGGACAAAATGATCACCAAGCTTTTCGAGGGGTTGTTCAGCTTACCAAATCATGCTTTTCCGGCCCAAGTCCGCCTAGAATTTGGCCTGGTTAGGCAGTCTCTAGCAAGGAAAGGGGCATTTATGAATGTAAGCCATAAACTTAAGGTAGCAAGAGAAGGCTCCCTAAGCTCTTTTATTTGGGTGGAAATGCCTTCGGACCCAAACTCCGCCTTCCATCTCTACCTCGAGTCCTCCTTGACAACATTGGCCCTGGTAGATGAACTACCCCAACTCAGCTCACACCAGCTTTTCAAACGTGCAACGAAAGTAAGTGTCAAGTCTCTCTCACATCTTCAGGATAAAGTGGCTTTATCGAAACGAAGCCATGCCTGGCTGGTTCTGTCATCATAAAGCTCTCTAACCCCACAACTCTGTCTGGGAGCAGCAGTTAATCCATGAACTGAAGCAGCCTTTATGACATACCGAATGGGCTGCCTTCCAACATATGCCCACCTCCCTAGGTGGACGAGAGTCAAAATGACGGACGCCTGTCAACTTTGTGGACTGGCTCCGGAAATGCTGATCCAACAGATATGCCTATGGAAAAGTACTACAACAGATCGTAATAGGCTCCTACGACCAGTTTGGCTTCAAAGGTGGCTGTGGAGGTGCAGACCGGCAATATCGGCAGGCTTTAAAAGGGACGACATGCAGCTCAGCTGCAGACTGGCTAAATTCTTCAAGATACTGAATAAGCATGACAAGCACTCACAGCCAGCCTGCAAGCAACTTTGTAGTACTCTGTAATTCAGCTGAACATTTTAACTTAATCCAATTTTAACACTGTATTTTATGATTCTTTGGTTTCCTTTTTTGTGTGTTTTCTCTCTCCTCTTTTCGTGTAATGGTTTTCATTGACCGAACATGAGATAAATAAAATACAATACAATAATCCATATCAGGGGGGCACGTCTATCACCATACATGCTCACATTGGACAACACAAGATGAAATCCTTACCATAATAAACAGTACACAATGCTATGACACCACCATTACATTTACAGTCACATATCCATGCATTCAACATATACCCTTGTCTTGGGGGACACCAGCAATGCCCATAAAGTCAAATTCTGCAAACAACAGAACATTGATCGATCAACAAGTAGCCTGAAACACACACAGCTGTAGGCACACAACACAAGTTACTCAGAAACAACATAAAGGTAGAAAGAGAATTACAGGACAAATATATACCCAAAAAAACTATTTGGGTTTATTATTTAGAACCTCAATGTCCACGGCCATTGGCCAGTCCATACTCAAAGGGCAATGCACATCACTATGCCCACACTTGACTCCTAGCTGCCAGGGAACCTCCACAGGAAGGGGCATCAAGTGGGCAGGCATGCAACTCAGGGATCATCTTTGGGGGGTCAGATTCGGGAAGGGGGTTTGGTCTTGGGTTTTGAGGTGGGGCTGCTTTTTGGAGGGGTGGGCTTTTTCTGAGTGGGAGAGGTATGGGTGCTTGCAGGGAGGGCAGGCGAGGCCTTGAAGGTAGAAGGGAGGGGCTGAGAGGTGGGTGGGTGCCTCTTGGGTTTGAGACAGGGATGGAGGGAACAAGTAAAAGGTTAAGGTCAAACACAAATATTTTGTAGGCACACTGGGATGGTCAGCAGAAGGAGGTGGGGATTTGAAGGTCAAGTGAGTGGTTGACTGCTGTGTAGGTGTGGAGTTTGTGGGTGCGTACTTCTGGGAGGTATGCTTGTGTTTGTGTGTTGTCTGTTGGGTGGGTGAGTGAATTTGTTTGTGTATCTTGCTGGCCTGGGAGGTGGAGGTGCTGGGGGATGGAGTGGCGGATGTGTGTGTGCTGGGGAGGTGCTTGTGGGTATTCTGGATGTGATGGATGACTGTGTGTCTGTCTGGGTGATGTCTGTGGGTATGGTGCTTGTAGTGGATGTTTGAGTGTCTGTTGGTGGGGAAACATCCTTTTTTACGACTTTTTTTTTCCGAAGGTCGTGGTTAACGAAAGCGCAACAACGCTTTTTTTAACCACGACTTCGGTTTTTTGTGCCTTAACTACGTATGTTCTGAACAACGAACATGCGTGGTTAAGGTACAAAGAAGGGACTTGGCGAAGGTAAGTGTGGGTTTAGGTTTTGGGGAGGGGGTGGGGGGTCAGGGGGTTTTAGGTTTTGGGGTGGGGTTGGGGGGGTGGGGCGTTTTTGGTTTTGGGGAGTGGGTGGGGGGTCAGGGGGTTTTAGGTTGTGGGGTGGGGTTGGGGGGGTGGGACGTTTTTGGTTTTGGGGAGTGGGTGGGGGGTCAGGGGGTTTTAGGTTTTAGGGTGGGGTTGGGGGGGTGGGGCGTTTTTGGTTTTGGGGAGTGGGTGGGGGGTCAGGGGGTTTTAGGTTTTAGGGTGGGTTTGGGGGGTGGGGCGTTTTTGGTTTTGGGGAGTGGGTGGGGGGTCAAGGGGTTTTAGGTTTTGGGGTGGGGTTGGGGGGGTGGGGTGAGGGATGTAGGGTGAATGGTGCCTATTGCTAATGATTTTATCAGGAATGCCTTTACAACGAAATATCGTTGTTAAGGCATTCGTGGTAAAATCATTAGTAGTAGCAACGAGGTCGGTGTTCCGACTTCGTTGTTAAGGCAGTAGTTGTTTTTGCAGTCGTTGTTTCGTCGTACAGTCCTGTTGGTGTGGTGTCTATGGGTATGCTGGGTGTGGTGGGGGTGTCTGTGGCAGTGATGACTGTTGTTGTGTCTGCGGGTGTCTGTTGTTTGCTTGCATGCCAGTGTGCTTTGTGGTGCTTTTGTCTGTGTGTTGCTCTGGTGTGTTGAGGTTGATGTGTGCAGATCTGTCTGTGTTCTTTGCGTAGGTAGAGGATCGGAGGATTTGGATTGGGAAGAGGGAGATGGTGGGAGGGAATGTAAGGTAGGTAGTGACAGGCTGCCGTCAGTGAGGATGACAGAGCCTGAAAATATCTCTGTATGCCAGCCATTGCACCATGAATGCCTTCCAGGAATGCATTTGTTTGTTGGAGTTGGCTTGCCAATCCCTGGATGGCATTTACAATGGTTGACTGACCCACAGGGATACTTCTAAGGAGGTCTGAAGCCTCCTCACTAAGGACAGCAGGGGTAACAGGGGCTGGGGCAGAGGTGCCTGTGGCAAAGAAGACACCTTCCCTCTTGGTTGAGCTGGCACAGCCAACTAGGTATTGAGCAACAAGAAGGGCAGTGTTAGAACAGGGGATGGCGAACAAAGATGGGAAAGGGGGAAGCCCCAATGGGTCTGCCACCACTAGGGATTGGCCATTGGATGAAGAATCCGATGATGAAGAGGATGTTCCGGTCTCCCCAATGCACTCCCCTCATCCTTCAGGCCACTGGGTCCCTCTCTGTCAGTGGTGTCTTGAACTGAGGGCCCGTGGCCAGATGCTTCCCCACTAGGATGTGCCCTGTCTCCTTCACTTGTCATTGCTGATGTAGCAAATGCAAAGAGAAATAGGGTCATCACATGCCCATGATCATACTTGAACAACAGCTCTCAATAGCAAACATTGCCATGTTATCGAGTACGGCCCAGCAACAAACTCCACCTAAGTGGTCCTTACATGTGTCATACAATATGCACAAATGCCATCTGAACTGTCAAATGTTGCCCACAGGAAAATCAGGATCTCAGACAACTACAATTGCATTGCTGAAGTAGTGCAATCACAATAACCATTCAATAACTAGGAAAGCCCATCACCCTCAAAGCTTTGCCCCATGAAGCAGACCTGAGTTACCTGTTGTCATACAATAGTAGGCCAATGCCAACTGCATTCCCACAGATCCCACACAAGGTCATGCACACATCTATTTGTAACATACCTAATGACCCAACAATAATAAATGATGCTCGAAAATCCTGCCGTGTTACTGAAAAATGTACAATTGCCTGGATAATGTGACATGGAAGTACGCATGTCACAATAGAAGCAGTTCCACTATGCACACTTCATCAAGTAATTTTTTTATCCCAGTAGAGTCATGGAAGTAGTGTTAATGTTGCTCACATAGGCCACATATGTGGCATGGAAATAGAAACTGTAGACATCATGTGCAATATGTCAGGGAGATATGTCCCCAAAATCCACAATACAATGAATCAACAAGCCCCAGGCTAATCACCACTAATGTCTGGTAACCCTTACAATGACATACTCTGAATGCATTAGTAGACGCCATTAGTCCATTGGATGTTAGATAGGCCCAGAGATTTGGTAGTACTTATTGAAGGCCATCAACATGTTGGCCAATAGGAAGCTACATCATTGTTTCCATTATGGTCATGCAGACCCAGATGTCTGTCTGTGGATGAATGCTTGTGCTCATACACGTGTGATTCCAACATAACTGCAAGTCACTCTATGATGCTGACCAACAGTCAGGTCACAAACCTTACCCATTACACATGTGCAGTGTATTTTTCCACATGATGCCACATCAAGGGCATATATTTTCACACTGTGGCTCAAACCTCTAGGCCAACCTGTCATGTTCCTTATTGCTACTGCTGTTGTACATGCCAAACGACATGCTATGACGACTGAGGGGATGAGTCAGGCAATAAACAATGGTGACACAACATTAAATGTACCCCCATTGTAAATGACATGCACATATATGTGAGAGAATACAGACATCATCCCATCAACATAGGTAGACCATGCATGAAACAGCAACTTACAAATGTTTTTCTAAAGTGAAAGTGACACATACTGACATGTAGGCACAAGGAATGTTGGAAACAGCGATGGAACTTTAATCATGTCAATGGGCATTCCCCACTTACCGAAGGAAAGTATTGATCTATAGCTGACCCAAAGAACAAAGTAAGCTCTGTCACATCTATGAGGGCCATCTTCACATTACAGACGGTAGTAAGGCTCCATCACCCATCATACGCTGAAGACAACTAGACTCTGGGTGGCAGATGCTTATATACTCATTTAACCAGACACATGACTATAGACAGTGATCCTTCACTTACTTACCTTTGGCCTGTAACATTGAGGAGTAGTGGTCTGTTGCAAAGAAATTACACACACTACAACAAACAGCACTTGATTGATCAATGTACCTAGCCACATGTCGTCCCTGGAGAGCAAGTGGTTTGTAGAGTCTACTCAGTTGTGTCCTAGGACCCTGGGTCAATAGGCAAGGCACATCAATATGCACCACATGGCATGTCTACACAAACATTCACTTATCTACTGTGTGACATATGGCTCATCCCTAATGGACAGGCAGAGCTGACAGGCAGAAAAATGGCCTGTATTCACTCCCTTGTGGCTGCAGAGCTGCCCTCAAATGCCCATCAAGCTCAGGATAGGCCACTGCCAGAATGATCATGGTCCGAAGAGCACCTCACCCACATTTGGAGGACATTCCCAGCTGAACCTCAGCAATTTTCCGGGCCCAGCATCTCAGGTCCTCCCACTTTTTCCTGCAGTGGGCTCTCCACCAGCTGTGAACCCCCATAGTTTGTACCTCCCGGGTGATGGCTCTTCATGATCCCTTCTTTTGATGGACGTTGAACTGCATAGATGCAAAAGGCAAATCATGATCACAAGTTTCATCACAAATGTTTGAGTCACATACATGTCAGTAACATCAAGCTAGGACTTTCCTGTGTGTCAATACTACCCAAGTGTGACACATACACGCCAATAAGTAGAGACACGACTAAACAGAAGAAAAGTTTCCATCTGTAGACTAACCCACTACCCTGCTCAGGGCCTACAATGAATAAGCAAGTTTACTAACATCAGGTAGGTAGCCCATGCTCTAGCGATTTGTAGTGTGATATGAGCCACTATAAAACACATCATACATATGTGGCTTCTGAAGGGTAAACTCCTTAGGCATGAATGGACCAACACATTCACGCTCTGTGAGAACACCTTACTGCATACAGTCCCTACAGGCAAACGCCAGAGTACAAATTCAAACATTACACATGAGTAAGAATCAAGGGACAGGCATCGTGGGTACAAAACGTATCTTCCCTGTCCATTTGTGGATATGTACAATAACAAATTCAGACTTATGCCACTTAAGGGGATGGAGTTCTGTACCTGTACCACAGAACAGTCCTTTTGTACATATGTGTCCATCCTACAGAGATAGCATCCAGCACACAAATGAATGCATTGTACAGTTTCTACTATGTGACCAAGCTACTGAGTCCATATCATGGTCTTCCAATAATCAACACACTGTCTGCACTGTGGGACTATCATTTGTGCAATAAGCCTGTACAAGACAAATAGACCTGTGAAAAGATGGCAACAGAGCGATGGGAGTAAGGGACCTCTCATGGGTCAAACACACACATGACAATGATGCTAAGTGCACTTATGGCCTAGATGAATGACTTACCTCTGTACCCATTCCTAATCCACTCAAAGTAATGAGGCATTCTGGGCAGAGCCTCATATTTGCCACATAACAAGATTTGCTGGGGTACAAGGAGTGGACACAGTGACATGGTTGCATAGCTACTGTGACTCTACTCAGCACAGACTAGGTCCCAGACTGGGAGATACATGTGACAGATCCTAGTCTCTGCAGGCTGAGCTGACAGAACCTTCATGACCCTCCCTTTTCATCACTTCCATCTATGACAGTACATCATGTAGCCACCAACAATTTGCCATGTGGTGTGTGTATGGAAACCTGCAGGGCAGAGTGAGTCATGATATGTCTTCCACACAACAGTTTAGCAAGGGCAGATGTGTTCAGAAATCTGTGGCACCATACACATTCCTCATGTTACTCTCAACTGACTCATACAACATGCATACTCACCTCATGCTGTCATGCACATACATGTTGTCAGACATTTACAACAATCATGAGGAAAGAGATGTCAGTGGATGACAGTAATGTCTCCTCACCTAGTTATGGCCATACAACACAAGGAGGGCCTAGGAGCCACAAAGAACTCACACAACAGAATGTGACTGAACTTAACATATGGCACAGCCCACCATAACCTACATATTGTCCCTCCCATTGATGTCACCCAGACTGCAACAACAGGCCCATGAGTAGTCTAATTGGCACACATTGCCACATTCTAGTCTGTGAGGAGGGAAAGGATGGTTAAGTACATATGAAATTGTGCACATGAGGTACTTACCTGCTCCTCTGGTGAACCATACAGCTGTTCAGACAGGGGTAGGACCTCAGTCACTAGCCTCTCACGCACCTCTAGAGAGAAAGCAAGGTACCTATCACCTGCTGTATATGGCATGATAGGTTCCAAAGGCCACACAAAGCAGCTCAGGTCATGGAGGTCTTAATGGCAGCAGTGGCAGGAGTATAGTGAAAGAATCTGCATAACACGGCAGTCACGTCTGCCACATACGCAGTCATCACCGTCGGCGGACACAGCCTATACCAGCAGAGGTCACAACTGCCTACTGCCAGCTGGCAGTAGCGGGCGGTTCCCAGTATCCAGTGGAGTAGGTCAGGCAGCTGCCATTTTTGAAGCCTTAAATGCTGTATTGGGCTTTATGAACTGTGTGGCACCTCCAAAACTGTATTTGTGACCGCACAGACATGCGTATCCTGTCTTGTCATGTACGTCCTACTACTCAAACATCATTGTAATATGTTGCAGGGCACAGATGGCATTTAACAGTGGGGTACAGTCCACCACCGCCGACAGTCATTTTGGCAGTAGCGATATCAAGTGACATTTCGAGGGGCAGTTGTGCTGCACAGCTTTGAGTTTGCTCCATATGCATGTTGTGGACACATGTGAGCCTTGTGTTTTATTGCAGCTGTGACGTGTACTGGTTGCCATGTCTGTCTACTCAGCAATGCCTTGTCACTTGATATCATTCGACATGCCTAACATATGTTGCTGTGGACACACTGACTAATGTTAGAAATCATGTCTTGTGACACATAGGTACCAAGTGAGAGTGAGGATGCAACAGCCTCCTGTCTTACGCCACTGCCAGACCATCAGACTATGGAAGAATGCCACATTTTCCTCCTTTACCATCTGAATAGGCAAACTTTGACTTCTGTCGTCAGTTGGAGCCAGATCTGAAGTCAGCTATTAGTTATCTAACCAGCATACCACCCATTGTACAAGTCATGTCAGTATTGCACTTTCTAAATGCAGGATTGTTCCAACATACAGTGGCCCTATCAGCTGGCATGTCCCAACCTATGTTCAATCTGCTGTTGAAGATGTCCTCTCAGCAATGTTAAAACACCTGGACAGCTATATTCAGTTTCCCTGACCTGAGAATTTAGCCATATGTGAAGGCTGACTTTTATGGTTTTGCACGCATCCTGCATGTGGTGGGGGCCATTGATGGCACACATGTTGGCTTGGTCCAAGGCCAATTAACAAGTATTCTTCAACAGAAAGAACTTCCATTCCATCAATGTGCAAGCTGTATGTTTGGTGGATCTCCACATTTCACAGGACTGTGCCCACTATCTGGGTTCAGCCTATGATTCCTTCATAATGCAGAGCAGCAGCATACCCTAGCTGATGTCACAACTGTACCCAGAAAGGGCCTGGCCGGTTGCTAAGTCACATCTGTCTTGAGTGTGTGTGTTCAATGTCTGGTGCTATAATCATGAAGTGTGATTGATTGTTGCACATTAGTCCCATGCCTTAAAAGGAGACTCCACATATCCAAACAACCCGTGGTTGTTGACATCAATAAGGAATCCAACTATGCCAAGGGAAGTCTGCTTCAGTGAGACCCATGGAAGAACAAGGCAGATAGTGGAGTTGGCTTTTGGGCTTCTGAAGGCCAGATTCCGCTGTCTTGACAAGACTGGTGAAGCCCTCCTCTACTTACCCAGGAAAGTGTGTCAGATCTCTGTGACATGCTGTGTGCTCCACAACATCACCCTGTAGAGGAATATCCCATACATCCCAGTGGAGGGGCAGCCTGCAGTGCCACTGGGTGAGACTCCTGAAATGCCAACTGAGGATGACAGTGGTGAAGAGGAAGCAGCTGACTTGTGGGAAGATCTCATCAACAGCTACTTTTCATGAGTGTAAGCATGTCATGTGATGTCATGACTGTGACTGTACAATGTACTGTAGGTCTGAGAATGCGTGGAGTTGAGTTTTTTGGCAACAACTAGTAATATTCAGCCAAAGGGTCCTTGTTGAGTTAGCCTTTGACATAGCATCATCTTGATGATGCTGCTTTGTTTGTGACAGTCTCATTACAATATTGTTCCATTTCCACATGCTTGCTCTGTGATTTGTATAATAGGTATGTTTGCAAGTTCATACTCCTTATTTTGTCTTCGTACAGGTACCATTACCATGAAATCCACATGTGAATGTTAGAGGTGGGGTCTTTGGTTGGCAGTCAGGTTACCCCCCGTCCAAGCAAGGATCCTCACTCTAGTCATGGTAAAGGAGAATCACCCTCAGCTAATCCCCGCTCACCCCCTTCGTAGCTTGGCACCAAGCAATGTGTAAATATTGTTACCAAAACATACAGTAACTCAGTGAATACACTACAAAATGACACAACACAGGTTTAGAAACATAGATACTATTTATCTAAACAAAACAAGACCATAATTACAAAAATCCAACATACACAAGTCAAATTATGAATTTTCAAAAGAATAAGAGTATAATCCTTAAAAACAGTGAGAATGCTGTTGTTAACCAAAGTACCTGGTTAGTGTCACAAATAAGACACACAGGTGAGCGTGCTTTGGAAAAGGGTAGTGATGCGCCGATTCCTTACTCGCAAGTGAGGCCGTGCATCGTTTTCTTCTCCAGTAGGGCCTACGATGCATCGTTTTTCTCCCGCAAGAGAGCGATGCATCGATTTCCGGACTGGGCACCTCGGATCCGCGCAGAGTCGGGTTGACTTTGACACCCAGGGAGGATGCGGGGAAAATCTGGTCACACGGTATCAGGAAACCGTGCTGCATGGGGTTTGTGTCGTTATCAGCCTCTGTTAGTGGGTGTTGCACGTCGTTTCTCAGCCACATTGTGTCAATATTCCAGCCGCGAGGCAGGTGGAGCATTGATTTCAGCTGTAGAGCCAGTGGCGAGTCGTTTAGCAGCCACATCATGGAAGGTGCGTCAAAATTGTCCCTGCACATCGGCCTGTGCGTGGATTTTCAGTTCTTGTCTGCCAACTTCACCTTTCAAGGGCCCAGCAACTGGATAGGGCACCACTTGGTAGGACAGGAGTCCTGGTGCTGGCAGGGGAAATCTTTGATGGCCCTGAGACTTCAACAACAGGAGACAAGCTCAGTTCAAGCCCTTGGAGATTCTTCTCAAGCAGGAATGCACAACAAAGTCTAGTCTTTGTCCACTTTCACAGACAGAAGCAGCAACTGAAGGATAGCCCAACAAAGCACAGTAAAAGGCAAGTGCAGCACTTTTCCTCAGCTCTTCAGCTCTTCTCCTTGGCAGAGGTTCCTCTTGATTCCAGAAGTAAACTAATTTTCAGGGGTTTTGGTGCTCTTCTTATACCCCTTTCTGCCTTTGAAGTAGGTCTACTTCAAAGAGAAGTCTCTGCTGTTTTCAAGATCCTGCCTTGCCTAGGCCAGGCCTCAGACACACACCAAGGAGTTGAAGACTGCATTGTGTGAGGGCAGGAACAGCCCTTTCAGGTGTAAGTGAGCACTACTCCCTTCCCTCCCAGCACAGATGGCTCATCAGGATAGCAGGCTACACCCCAGCTCCCTTTGTGCCACTGTCTAGACAGAGGTGCAAGCCCAACTGTTAAACTGACCTAGACAGGGAATCCACAAACAAGCAGAGTCACAGAATGGTTTAGGCAAGAAAATGCCTACTTTCTAAAAGTGGCATTTTCAAGCACACAATCTAAAAACAAACTTTACTAAAAGATGTATTTTAAGTTGTGAGTTCAGAGACCCTAAACTCCATATTCCTATCTGCTCCCAGAGGGAATCTGCACTTTAATAATATTTAATGGCAGTCCCCATGTTAACCTATGAGAGAGATAGGCCTTGCAACAGTGAAAACCAAATGTGCCAGTATTTCACTGTTAGGACATGTAAAACATCAGTACATGTCTCACCTTTAACATACACTGCACCCTGCTCATGGGGCTACCTAGGGTCTACATTAGTGGTGCCTTACATGTATAAAAATGGAAGGTTTGGGCCTGGCAAGTGGGTAAAATTGCCAAGTCGAAATGGCAGTTTAAAACTGCACACACAGACACTGAAATGGCAGGTATGAGCCATGTTTACGGGGCTACTAATGTGGGTGGCACAACCAGTGCTGCAGGCCCACTAGTAGCATTTGATTTGCAGGCCCTGGGCACCTCTAGTGCACTGTACTAGGGATATACTAGTAAATTAGATATGCCAATCATGGAAAGCCAATTACGCATACATTTTACACAGAGAGCATATGCACTTTAGCACTGGTTAGCAGTGGTAAAGTGCCCAGAGTCCTAAAGCCAACAAAAACAGGTCAGAAAAAATAGGAGGAAGGAGGCAGAAAGATTGGGGATGACCCTGAAAAAGGGCCCAGTCCAGCACAACCCCAAACCAGCCTAAGGCCAAGGGAGTCCAATCAAGACCTTGATGGATTTGTCTGATTAAGGCAATAGAACATAGACCCAGGCCCACAACAGCATGGGTTTGTTCCAGTTATACGCCTTCCTGACTCCAATTGGATCACTCTGCCCCTACTCTCAGGGCCCACTGAGCATTTCAGAGTTGTGACACTGGCAGGTATCTGATGCTGGTCTGACATAGCAAGTGGACATGGATTGTCCCAGGTAATGTAGATCACAGATTTGGGGTGTATGAGACCTGTGCCAAGGCAGCTTGAACAGTTTTTAGGTGGAAGGTCTGAACTGCACATTGTATATGTTTAGCATGCTGTGTTGGGCCAATTGCATCATGTGTGCCATCATGTGGGCATAAAATCTGTAGTCATAAATTCTGCTTAAAGCGTTCACCTTTCACATTGCCTAAACACTCTTCTTGTCTGACCTGTATGTAGCTGTAGATGTGTTTCACCATTGCAGGCCACAATGCCTGCGCTCCAACACTGACATATGTTTGTCTCATACCACAGATGCATGGCCATTGGATAATGATGGGCCTGTGGTCAGGAAATGTTGTGCTGCCCTCTGTCGGTACCTTGGTTTATGTGATGGTGGATTACTCTGGTGTGGTATGTGACGAGGCTCCAGCTGGTGACACCATCCACTTTTCTGTTTGCCTATTCTACAGCACAATGTATGACAGGTCCCTTCCTTCTCTGGTCTGGGGGATGTACCTTGGTATGTGTACCTTAACTCAAAATGAGACAGCCATTCTTGGCAATGACAGTCCAGGCAGCTACACACACAAAATGAGCTAAGTAAAAGACACTTAACTAAAAAGCATGTTTATTTGAACAGTTGGACCCTATTGCTCAACACATCTAAAAATAACCACACAGACTATGAGTAAAGCAGCACAAATACACGTTGTGAACAGAGAGAATGAAATGAACATTTTTAACATTTGTTAAAATGTAATCTAAAAGCCTAAAGCTACAAAATTGACTTCTAGGTGCTACTTAAGGAGAGCATCAGGAGTAGAATAACTTCCACCTAGATCTTTTTAGGCACAGTGGGCGCATGGCATACCTTGTTTACACTAGAATGTTGGAATTATCAAGAATCAGGTGGAAACCTAAAACTAGTGCAAATAATCAATGATGGTTCATAACTTTTTCTTACTGGCATGGCTTTGCACTGAAACATACAAAACCCTGTGTAAGAATGTGTGGATGTACTACAGAACTTAGACACAGATTTACTAATATTTGACACAAGGCACTGCATCAATCAAACCTGCTTTGGTGCCCTGCATGAAAGGGAGATAGAAGATATTTGTCATATTTACTAAGATATGGCACATTTCTTCTCTAGTGCAAGGGTTTGTACACTCTCTTAAATATTGGTTTTGTACTGGGAGGAGACATTTCTGATAAAAAACTATCCTTTAGGACGTTTTGCACTTTCCATGTGTGGTGTACAACGCAGCACACATAAAAGCTGGGAAAATGGGGAGAAGTGAAAAGATTTGTCCTTGTTACCCCATGTTGGGAAGGGTTAAGGTTTTGTCATAAATCCCTGTCTGGAAACGTTAGATTTAAGTTAAAACCCATTGGTGGTTGGTTGGGAATGCCAATGTACCACCCATGGAATGTCCCATTGACACAAAGCAGCGCTAAGCTCTGCATTGTAGAATGCAGAACTTTCTAATGTAAATCCTGGTTTGCGCCGGACAGTAAACCCCACACCAACTGCGCTGAAAAGTGATGCAAAGTTAGCCCAAAGTTTTAGTAAATCTGGAGCTCTTTATTATACTTATCCTGGCTACATCTGCATGATGTGTTGTGCTTTGCGGTATCATGTTGTTCTGCACATCTTTATAGACAGTTAAAACATTGAATAGTACCACCCGCGCGGCTGGTGTCTGCAAACCTTGTATGTTTGCATGCAGTAACTACAGAGCTTATCTTCTGTGAACTGGAGACACTGTAGTGTATGTGGGTGTCGATAAGTAAGAAACATTATAGAGCCTTTGCTGTATTAAACACCTAAGGCTTGTGTGGGAAGGTTTTTCTTATAAAACGTCCAGATCTTATCAGTGCAGGGAAAAAATATTTTCCAGAGCGATGCATCTGGCAGAAGCTCCATGTTCCTCAGGAGCGATGTTCTGATGCGCTGCAAAAATGTCCCAGATTTATAGGAGTGCATTTTTGTAAAGGTATCACTTGGCCAGCAATGTCATTTTCCATGTCAAGCCACGAATCCCTGGTTTTATAGCAGTATTTTTGTGCTCATTCGTCTCCTGAGAGTTCCTATTATGGGCAGAGTGCAAACTATTCAGCTTGCATTAACAGACCTATGCTTTGCACACACTGCGCAATGTTCCCATTATGTATTTAAGCCAGAAATGAGTTTCCTTTTACACTTCAAGTACGTTGTTAAAATCCTAGTCCTCTGCGTGCCCATCTCTTTTTAAACGTGCTCTTGTCTCTCATCACTTTTAAAAGATTAAATAAAAGCCGATTGTAAACCTACAATAGCACGCTTTGTGTCTGATTTATAAAGTTATCACTTGATGACAAATTTATTCATGCCAATTCAGTGGCAATATTCATACAGCTATTTCAGTATTCATGTAAAATAAATACTGAATATAGTTTCTGGGTTTATTTGTTCTGCACGTAGAAATTGATAAGTGGCAGCACTGCTTAAAACGGGACAGAAAAGCATTCCTCACGTCCTTCCAAAGTACTATTATACTCTGCTGTGCTCTTTGGTAAAATCGTCTCATAACATTTTTAAGTGTGATTCCAGTTCCTACAGTTTTATGCTTTTTAAGGTAATAAAAGGGGCGAGCTTGATCACTTAGGTTTGCATTTCTAAAAAAAATCCTACATGGCCTTCGTGTAAAATCGTTTCAT
Organism: Pleurodeles waltl; assembly: GCF_031143425.1. Lineage (NCBI taxonomy): Eukaryota > Metazoa > Chordata > Amphibia > Caudata > Salamandridae > Pleurodeles > Pleurodeles waltl. The sequence goes on along the minus strand of NC_090444.1, from coordinate 224,216,848 downwards.
GTGCTCAAACATTGTATGTATGCATTTTTGAAGGCAAACGCAAATTAATAATAAAAAACGGACCATCTTCTTAACAATGCTATTTCTAATGCCTTAATTGTATATGTATGCGGAGATATAGTGAATTATTCTAAAATGGAGAGATGCCTGTTTTTGATTGCCCAACTCCCATTTTACATGACACTGCCGCAAATTTTCCAATTATTATTGTACTTTTGCTTGATAATGTAAAACCTTAAACCTTGGAGTTCTGACTGCGCCTTGATTTCGGGGTAAAATCCCTTGATAATCGACAAGAAGGGTCAGGGCGATGTGGAGATTGTTAAAAATGAACACATTTCTTACTGATGGTCCATACTCCACTGAATCCTACTTTCCCAGCCACAGTCTTTACTTTATGGGAGTGAGTCAATGTAGATAGACAAGACCAGAGTGGTTACTCTTAAAACGCTAATGATTTTATATACCACGAGTACTAATGTTGTTGATTAATGTTGAAGGACAGTAGTTCCCCTTCAAATTCACTAACATGTCTTAAAAGTTTGATTTGTTTGTATCAATATTAACATGAACTGAAATTATAGAGCGTGTTCAACATTTATATTGATTGTGGAATTAATGCAGTGCAGCATAATGTGAAATTATATGTGCCTGTTACTGAATGTTAGCTTTACTAGGCCTCACTTTTCCTAACATAAGAAACTGCTTTTCATTTTCATTGCAGATGTTTTCACATAAATATAAGTTTGGGAATAAATGTGCTATTATCTTACTTATAGAGAGCCTGAGAAAACAACCTTGGAGACTGTAAATGGAGAGATTGAGTATGTAAAGATTGGCACTATTCATATTTGTTGCAAAGATGTACAGAAGACCAAGGACAGCGACCTTCCCAAGATGGTGTTTTGGGAACGCAGGAGAATGTTTCAAGTTTGTAGCACCATGTGAGGACACTGAACCACATGATGGACTGATCAATAGGCATCACCAAATGGACTAATCACTGTCATAACTAAGACTTTCATTAATCAAGAGCAGATCAGATTCCCTTGGACTTGGAGAGGTACAGGCCTCTTTTCTCCATGCCACCTTCCCCATGCTTTGCTGAATGTGGCTTTGGCTTGCACTTGATTCTTTAAGAAGACTCTTGACCTAGCTTATGATATGCTGACATCCTCACTCCCTACTTGGAGTTGACCTTAATAAGTTATCTTCTTTTTGCCCCTAATGACAATTTCCAAATAATTTTTGTCATCTATGTGCTTTTTACCATTTGCCCTAATGTCCTGTAGTTTGCAACATACTCAATTTTAGGTGTTGTTAGGAGATTCCTCTTTGTCCATAGTTTATTCAGATGCATTGCATTAATGTGCAAAAGATTGGGCCAGAACTTATTTCCAGAGAACCAGATTCTTCTGCTAATGTTTTGTATAGCCCTTACTGAGTTCCTTCTTTGCCTTATACTGATCCCTTTGTAGTATTTCCGCCTTTTCGGCTATCCAATTGCCATTCTATACCTTTAGAGTGTGTTTATGAGATTTGTTTATATTAACCAGGGAGTTATTCTCTAATAAAACCCTTTAACTTTATTTCTGACTCAGGTTTTCAATGTGTGGCCAAATTGGTCAGACTGTACATTAATTGTTGATTGATGTCTTGTTTATTTGGATGGTTAACTCATGCTCGGGTGCCAAGATCCATCAAATTTGAAGAGTGAACAGAAAAAGCTCCACCAGAACTGAAAACAACAGCTACTGTTTTAATAACGAAAAAAGGATTGCAGAATAAAGTAGAAGAAAGTGGAATAACATCCATTATAACCCCATATTGAGCAAACAGAGTCGGGGGACAATAACAAAGATTTACCCACACCCATCAAAGGCTCTCAGTCATACTGTCCTACCACTCAAGAAGAAGCATAGTCAAAAACTGGTAACAAGGAATCTCAAGCACTAGGCTCAGAGGCATGCAACACACAGCTGATTGAGAACAATGCAAACTCAGACATTCACTTGCAAAGCCGATAGGGCTCCATTTAACACATGAAAACACAGGCATGATGAAATGCTGTATTTATTTGAGTGCACAGTACAAACAAACCTATTAACTTTGACACAATGTGTTTAAAAGTATTACAGGAATGACAAACCCTCTCAAAAAAAGACTGCGTCAAAAAGTACAAAAGCTTCTTACTCAACCTACGTGAGCCCAAATGATATGATGGCTACTTCTTTGAGAGGTGAAAATAAAGTCAAACACATATGCATTGTAAAGGCATTGTGGTAAATGCATTTTGTTGCATTTACCACGTTGTAAGTGATGTTTCCCAAAATAAAGTAATTAGTCTGTGGATATGATGTCAGTGGAGTTGGGAAACTTCTGAAAATCCAACTGACAATGAAAGCCTCTTGTGAGGAAAGCGGTTTATTATTTAGAGTGGTTGTGAGACCTCACAGTGTAATAAGCTCATTACCTCTAGTAGGTCCAATCCGATCCAGTCAAATTTACTTAATAAAACCTTAGCTCAACCCTGCATAGCTGTGGTTTTGACAGTTAAGCTTTATGAAAGAAACATGTACAATGCATTAAGAAGTACCAAAACAGTTGAATGAGACAGACAAGACAATCAAATTCTGACACCAGTTTAAAAAATATGTTATTATTTTATCTACAAAATGACACCTCAACAACAGAAATACACTAGAGGGTTCTGGAGGTATTATCTTTTGAAGAACAATGGATTGTTCATTCAGCACAATAAGTCACTGCAATGGACCACGTATGTGGTCAAACATTACAAAGTTTGGAAAAACATTTATAAAGTTGTAAACTACTACTGCAGCTCAATTTGGGTGACCAACTGTGGCTGGGAGTGAGTCACAGAGGCCAAACAGGCTTGGTTGAACATTTACCTCCCAGTCAAAGTAGTCTCCAGTTCAGTTCCAGCCTCTATTGGTGAACCACCATCAACAAAGTGGTCCTGATGCAAGGTATACACTATGCTAAATATACTGAAGGATGTTAAGGTTGCTGATCTGGTGGCAAGGGTCTTCCTGGGGCTATTCCTGAATTCACAGATACGGTGTGGTAATTTTTGCCATATGGGTCAATCCTTCAAAATCCAGTTGAGGTCCGGCAAAAAAATTGATGCCACTGGTTTACTTGTCTACTGGTCTCTGGTTACAGCAAAACCAGTGGTTCCCTTTAACTGGTGATAATTCCATCTTGGGTGACCAAGCTGCACTCTAGCATGCTGCTAGGTCCAACTTCTTCAGCTTTTGTGGCAACCTAACTGTGAGAGGAAGCCAGCTAACTGACTCCTAGACTCACCTCTTTTGTCAGAGGCTCAGGGATGACATTTCCTCATGCAGGGCACCACAGGCACCGCCGTCTCTTTGTCATCCCAAGGAGCAGCAGATGCAGTCCAGTCTTGGTGCAGCCTCTCTTTGCTGGTTCCAGGGAACAACAGAACAGCAGGGGGGGCTCCTTCGCAATGGCGAAGGAGTGTCACCCCCGGCTAAGCCAGGAGAGGAAAAATAAAACAGCATATCTTTTTCGTTTTATCTTTCAGCTGCTGGCTCAGCCAGCAGCATGTGAAGGGGGAGGCGGGGCTGGGCCACGGAGAGAGGAGAGAGAGAAGAGGGAAAGGAGGAGATAGTGCACCTAAGTGCACATGTGTGTTTGACCAGCTGTCGTAAGCCGGCCAAACACACATGTGCACTTAGGTTTCTTCAGCCCGGCTGAGTTGAACAGCCAAGCTGGAGAAACTGCACAGACCCCAGGGCAGTGTCTGAGCGACAGTCCAAGCCACCCAGTCAAATCCTGATGCCGCTTTCATGCTAGATTTAGCATGAAAGCAGCACCAGGATTGCTGGGGAGCCTGTGCTGGTGTCACAGTGAATGCTGGGACACCAGAAGAAGAGGAGCGAGGCAGCAGGAGGCGGCAGCGACGGGAAGAAGTAAGTTTTTCTTTATTATTTTTTATGTATTCCCCCCAACTCCCCCTTGAGATTTGCGGTGGCCACCGCTGCTTCTTTGGTCCACTCTTCAGAACAGACATGGTTTGAGGTCCAGGTGCTAGCGATGCCTCTCATTTATGGCCAGTTAGTGCCCTCAGAGAATATTACGACTACTAGCCAATGGGCTATAAGGTCCCCTCCTACTTAGTGATGACGTCCTGTGAAGTGTGGCATGTAGCTATCCCAGAATGAATGCACTATTCTGTGCACTCCTTACATAGCAAATGTCTTCTTTTATGTGGAGCTTCCTAGCCCACACTAGAGGCATGGCTACATGGGTGCTGCACACCAACAGAAAAACAGGTTTGACAATGGTCTGTCCTCAATGCCAACCTGTCTGGAGCAAAAAAAGAGTTGCCCTTTTCTTGCATGCTCATCATTTGCCCCTCAATGGCGGCTTTCCCTTTGAAGCTTGCCTATTGGGATAACAATCTTTTCTGTCTTCCTGTGAAAGAGAAGTCACACCTCTTCCAAGAGCAGGCCCTTTGTGTTGCTTCATAAATGTCATTTGTACCTCCCTCAGGAGGGCAGAAGGCTATCATATGGTCAACAACAATAACTTGTCACTAGAAATTGTTGGACAACAAAGTGGCTACTTACTAAAGTTGCCACATGTGCAACATTTACATTAAATTCAACTTCAGCATCGAGCTGGGTTTAATGCAGTAATTCTTCTGAAGCCTTTAATTATCATATTTAGTGAGCCCATTCAGATGTTAGCACTGCTGAGCTGTAAGCATTTAAGTTTGTACTCACCACTAGCATTTCCAGTGTAAAAATGACAATGGAGAGTTTTAACAGTCAGGACATGTAAAGTTAAAAACTACATGCCCACCCTTTTAATTTAATGCACCAGGGCTAAGTAGACCTGCCTCAGGCATGATTTGTAAATATTAGTAAAAAGGAAGGTTTGGGCTTTGCCATTATTCTAAATGGCAAATTTGAGTCAACAGTTTAAATTGCTCTGGGATTCACAGTTGGCTCTGTCATACTTGTGGTGGCACAATGAGTGCTGAACTATAACTTACAGGCACTAGGTAACCTCAATGCCATATACTAGGTACTTATAAGTAAGTTAACATACCAATTGTGGCTGAATCAATTGGACATATATCTTTTAAGGGTCAGAAAACTGGCATTGAAATCTGTTTGGCACCTTTGTAGCTGAAAATTCAGCTGCATCAGTCCAAAAACCTGGGGTTAATTATGCAAAGAGGCATTTATTTGTACTTGCGCTCCTAGTACAATGGCGAACATTTCTTTGGAACCTAGAATGGACTTTAAATAGGAGCACAGAAAGATAAAATCCTCTTTGAAAATCATAATTACTAATACAATGCAGACTGGGGTATAAATCAAGGATAGCAGGAGGAAGGAGTTGGCTTGGAGGCAGGCGGGGAGAAAGAGGAAGAAATCCTAAAATTCACTGACAAACTTTTATGGTTTGTTGTAAAAACAAATTGACAATTTAGGTGATTACCAGAAATCCGCCTCTATTAATCATGTGGTGTATGCCAATGAACCTCAACTATCATGAGTATTCCATCCCAAATCTTAAAGAAAGCCCATGAGAAGAAGAAGGAGTTCTTCGTCTGTGCCTCGTAAAGGTCCTGCACACACACTGGATTGAAGTGTGTGAGCACAAAAGTTGATATGTCTCCACATAGTTTCTGGGATGGGGGTGGGATGGGGATAATGTTTATGAAAGGATTCAAATATGTTTTTGTACGATCGCTAAAAACTAATTACACAGTTGAGGTAGAGCTGAGGCAATCAATTTAGTATTCAGAAATTTATGAGGTCCTAGTATTAAGAAAGGTTTTATTAACATTGTACAGCAAAATATGGAAAGAATGATAAAGAGTGGCAGGTATTGGGTATGAATTCCCAAAAAGCCTCTATCAGTGTTCACTCAGAAACCGTGTGACTCCTGATACTAATCTCAATAGTAGAGTGCCAACAAAGTGGGGAGTCATGTATCTTATCCAAAACAATTTTGAAAGACTGCAGATTGTCTTGTGAAGAGATAAAAGTTGATTTGTGCCACAGATGTGGGGGTTGTGTTGGTCCAGTTTTTATATCTCTTGATCCTGTGTGAGGGGCTACTGCTACGGTTAGAGGTGGCTGGCACTGTGGACATGGAGTGGTACAAGGGTTTATAGAGCCACCACAAAAGAAAGTGAGAGCAGCTACTCACTGCAGCAGTGGGTGACTCCAAATACCAGAATCTTCTCCTACTTTTTCACCTGCAGCCACTGAGCGCTACTTGAATGCGCTGCAGTCCCGCTGGATGGGGGCTGTGTTTATCCAGTTTTGACGTTTCTTGACCCAGTGTGGGGGGTTACTGCTACGGTTGGTGGTGGCTGCATTGTGGACAGAGAGCAAGGATTTATAGCATCACCACAAAAGGAAGTGACAGCAGCTACTCTTGAAGAGGCAGGGGACTCCAAATACCAAAATTATCTCTCACCTTTTCACCTTCAGCCTCTGAGCCCTACTTAAGCGCGCCGCAATCCAGTTGCATGGGACTTGTGTGGGCCCGCCCCGGGCAAAGCCCAGCCCAATGGTGGGCCTGTCTTGCACCTGTCAGTGCCAGGAAGAGGCGGGGCAGGCCACACCCCTTGGCTTTGTGTTGTTAGCCCTTGGCTTTGTCCTCTGCCCTTCTGATGGTACTTTTAAGGTGATGAGATATGTGATTTGCATTTTTACTGACTTTGGACGATTTGGCATTCCTCGGTGGTGATATATAATATATATACAGACGTATATATATATATATATATATATATATATATATATATATATATATAAAGGCTAGCACTAACACTGTCTGTGAAGATATTGAGAACTTTGATCCTGCTTTCTCCAATCTGACTGTGACTGCTTATTGTGATGGTCCACAAGGGCCCCGTAAAGGCTGTTTTACCTGGTGGTGACACAACTATTGTCTCATTGGGCCAAGGTGGGGAGATGCCTTGTGAGTCCAGTATATATCAGGGATAGTGTTTTTTTATTTTTGGTTTTACATTGTGTGACATGATTTATTTAATTTTTGGAGGTGTTAGCTCACTTTTAGCCTACCATTTCACTGGTAAGAAATATAGGGATAGGGAAGAAGAAAACAACTGGGCCTGCTACAATGTCTTCTGTGGGCACTCTACGGATTTCCACCATAGAGGTTTTTTTTAACACATGCTCTGGGTATGGTCTCCAAGGAGATTGAGCTTGAGGAGAAAAGGCTATTCCTATCTAGTGATGGCATTGTGCCCTCTCAGTTAGCCACTCCCAGTGATCAGTTATGTCTTGCCCCATAACTCTATATTAGGGGGGTGAGCAGGACATTGTGCAGGCTGGTTCACCCATTGTGGCTGCTCATTCTTAATTGTTAAGTGGGGCTGTTGCAGAGGAGGGTTGGAAGCCCAGCAATTAGCCCACGATCCAAGGGCATTAAGCGGTTGGGAGCTTTAAGGAAGAAAACGTCTGTGGCAAGCATGAGCGTTCAGACTGATCCCTCAGTTCCTGTGCCTGTATCTGATTCAAGTCTTCTTCCTGGCCATTTTGCTAATCTGGAAACATTTTGTATGAGGGCTTTCGATGAGTTGCCTGCTAGCTTAGGCAAAATGGAAAGTCTTACAAGCTAGTTTGGGGACTTCATGAGGGATATTCAATCCACTTTGACTACCTTTAGTCTGCAGTGTCTTCGGAAGGTGGTTGGGGAAAGGGAGGGTATGGCTGGCATTTCTCAGACCTCTAGCCTCATTTTCTCTGACCCTCCTAATTTAGATGGGGGTGCAGGATGGAAATGTAGTTGTTAAGACTGGCATAATCCCTTCCCTTGCACCTTCCCACCCTCCCTGCTCTTGCACAGCCACTAGTTCTTGCATTGTGACAAGCCCTTCCACCCCAACCCATTACTGCCCCACCGTCAGACGAAGAGGAGCAAGTTGGTTCTCCATATTTCTCCAGAGGGAACCTCACCTAGTGAGGGGTTATTACATGTTTCCCCCATGGCTGCCCCTTATGTACTTATTATGGCCAATGTTCCATATTAAGAAAACTGCCTTTGAAAACTTCTCGCAGTTAAAAAAACAAAGTATTGCACTGGCTTTCAAAGAAGATTAAAACGGACCATTATTGTGCTAGGGAAATAATCATGGTTAGGACAGTCAGGTGGCTGGGACATTCCCCAAAATCCTTTGTAGGTGATTGTGTGGTCATTATCTCAATTTTCTAAGAGCTGACGGGCAGGTGATTTTTGGAGGAGTTCTTGTGCAGGTTGGCGCAGTATGGTATTTGTTTGTTGTTCCCCACTGGGATACGTCTATAAACCCCTCCCTATTTTTAGTGGGTTTTCTTATGACAGAAGAAGGATGCCCAGGCCTTCACCTCTGGGGCCAGGGACCCATTGTGCTTTGTGTACTCAGGCTCCGGGTTTGTCTCTGAGTAATTGCTTTGGGCCTTTAGCTGATCTGGATGCACAGGAACTGAAAAAACAAGGTCTGAGTTATCCCCTACCTTACCTTTCCCACTATTTCCCACATTCTCCTCCACAATCCCTAAATTTCTTAAAGGTTTTGAGTTGGAAAAGTGCAAGGGCTAGAGGGAAGCTGGAGGATAAACAGTGCACGGATCAATTTAATACTGTTGATATTGTTTGCTTACAAGAGACATGGTATACGGGACTCCCTTGTTTTAGGTGGTTTCACATTGTTTATCATATCTGCCCTGTAATCATCTCATGGGAGAGCAAAGGGAGGGCTAGCTACTTTTTTTTAACCTCAACCTAAATTGCACAATGAAGAAAGTAGTCACATCCTCATCTTCCATTTTGAGCCTGATTCTGACCTTTGCCAATCAAAAGAGGGTGCTAGTTGTTAATGTTCACCATTCTTTCTGGGAGGAGAATGATGTTGTGAATGAGCTGGGCCAACTCTTTAGCAAAATTGTTACCAACTCATCCAAATTCACAGTTCTCCTTTTGATGGGAGATCTCAATTTACAGCTTTGCTTTGATTGTTATTTGTATATGAGCTAACCTTAAGATGGAGATCCAGAGGTGTGGGATCAGGCGCATTTGAAACATACCCCTCTAGGTGATTGGTTAAAAGCTCTGTTTTTCAGATTATTCTCTTGTGAACCTTTTTAAATGGTGTGAGATCAATAATGAACTGCAGATATTGACCTATATGGGGACTGGTACCAGTTTCATCATTGATTATATATATGTTTCTGAATGTTTACTAGCCTAACTCCTAGAGCTCAAGGTAGAGTGGCATCCTATGAATAATCACAACCCGCTCTTGGTCTTCTTTAGGTAGGCTGTATCTGTGCCTGGGCTGGATGTTTTTTTTCCTGGAGCCGGTTTTTACCACAGCTCAGAGGCAAAGACTTAAGGGGGCTAAGGTGCTTCAAGATGAGTTTCTCTCCTCTCACGGTGTCTACAGCACCTTTGCATGCATTTAGAGGATGGGGTTTCTAATTCTGAGATTCTGCTGGCTTTCTCCAACATTCCTATTCCTACAGCAGCTTATGCTGCATGGTCAGTTGGATGGTTTGACAATGATTGTGCCAGGGCTCACAGAGTACTTATGGTTGCTCTGCATAGACAGCCTAGGGATAAGGAGAAAGTGAGGTTCGCAAGAGCATCTTATTGTATGGCACGTTCAGAAGGAAAAAGCCTCTCAAAGGGAGCTCTGGGACTAGTTCTTGGAGGCTACTAGCCGGTATGATAGTGTAGAGTTTTGGAGGGTTGTGAATCATCCCTTCTTTTCCACCTAGCAAGGTAGCATGCAGGCATTGACGGTTCCCTCAGACGGGGTCGGTTCACTTTGAGGCCATTTATCATCTTGAGTCCAGAGAGGTTTCCTTGCATGTTGAACGGGGTCATCCGATCTCTGTTTCCAATGGGAGGAGGTCGGGAGAGCTATTCTGTCCCTCCCAGAGGAAAGGGCTCTAACTCCTGAGGGGGATTTATTCAAAGCTGAGGTTGATTTGTGTGCCCCTATCTTAACACAGCATTTTAATGCAGCTGCTAGGGAAGGGGCTTCCATCTAGTTGGTGACACTCTCTCTCTGTTCTGATTTTCAAGAAAAGATAACAGGGCCGACACTGCTTGTTACTGTCCCATATCATTGGTGGACAGTGAGGTCAATGAGTGGTTCACTTGTCTTTTTTGGACCTAAGCTTGTCCTTTGGTAGAGTAATTAGGCCTAAGCTCTGTGCCACGCTTAAGTCCATGGGGGTCGAGCCTGCCATGCTCTCTTTCCTGCATACTCTGCATGAGAGTTTGGCTGCTTCCATTAGATATGGGACACAGCCACTGAATCTTAAGCGAGGGGATGTGGCAAAGATGCATCCTGGTGCCCTTCCTTTTTACTTTTTATATTAACAGCCTGGAGATTACCCTTTTAGCTTCTGATGCAGACTTATCTATTGCAAGCAGCCATCACCTACCTGTCCTCCTATATGCAGATGACGCCATACTTTTATCACATATGGCTAAAGGACTGCAGTATCTCTTTGAGTGCTTTACCACCTTCATGGATGGACTTCATCTCACCACCAATTATTCTAAATCTCATGTAATGGTGTTGGGGCCATGGAACACCAGGTCTAAAAGCTTTTTGATTGAAGGTCAGTCTATTTCAAAGGTCGACTATTTAACATATTTAGGGATTTTGTTACACTCCAGATTTTCCTGGCATCCTCTGTTAAAGAAAAGTAGCGTCAGACCTAAATCTGCTATCAATGGGGTCAGTGTCCTAGCCTGGTGCTTGGGACACACTCAAGTGGAGGTTATGATAAGAGTCTATAAGGCCAAATGTCTCTCGATTGCCAGTTATGGATGCAACATTTGGTGCTATGTGCCCTCTTGTCAGCTTCAGGTAGCTAAGAATTTCTTTTTGAAAGGCCTTTTGAATGTCCTCCAGAGTACTCCTTCTGAGTTGCTTCATGAGGAAGTGGATCTGGGATATATTTCCGAATTGATTGAATTGCGTCCTCTGTTATTTTGGTTGTCCATTTGGTTGAAGAAGGACCTGTCCCTTAATAGGCTCATCCTAAGTGATTGCCTGGCCCCTGATGGCATGTCTTGAATTCTGTGTCTCTCTTATATTAAGGACACTCTCTGCGCCACCCTGAGCTTTTTGCAGACCCTGGACGTATAGATAGAAGAGATATTTTATGGCTAATGAAGGCTTTCCTTACCTAACAGCTGTGGAGCGAGAGGCAATAGCCCTCCAAGAGTGTAGTGTGCACTGCATTGCTATGGTGAAAACTGTTCAGTCATTGGAGTCCTATTTGACTTTTGAGATTTCCACCTACCACCAAAGGTTACTTACTTATTTTAGATTGAATTTGTTCTACCAACTATTTTGGCATGTCCTTGTGAAGATGTTTCCCTTCCAGATACATTCTATATCTTCATGATATGACCAAGATCCAATTACCTTTGGCACAAGGTTATTCATCCCCTTTTGTTACCTATGAATTTCAATCAAGTAAGGCACTCATTTCTTTTTCTTCAGCTGTTAAAGTTGCCCACTATTAGTTATTTCATGAGCCGCTTTCTCTCTGGGTTGTTGCATGGGCACAATAATTAGTATTGTTATGGGCAGGCTCTTGCTTTTATCCTAACTTATATGATGTTATTTTAACTTGTTTCTACTCTGTTTTTATATAATTGTATTTGCTTTTATTTTGATAAATTTTAAATATTTTATGTGGAGGCAATTTAGAGTGTTTTTTTTTAACTGCATACTCTGTTGCTGTGTTTTTGGTATGCTTTTATGAGATCATGGAAATGGAACAAAGTTTATTATTATTTTTTATTATTGTGCCACAGATTTGGGAGCTTATTCCATCATGTTTCAACCAAACAGTCAACAATCATTAAATAAGTTACTGATTATAATTTCAATTCTACTCACGCTCAAAACCACATGAATTAGAAAAGTGGCAGATTCTTGTTATACAATCATGTTGGAGACATTTCATTTGCAGCAGACCTGTTTTGATAATCTGAGGCTGAACTCTATTAGCTTTCTCAAAACTTTCTTGGAGATTTATATTGTTTTTGTGAAATAAAAACATAAAGATGAATAAAACAACAGGGAAAAGAAAGCCAATAAAGTAATACAATTGAAAGGAAAAAGATAACCAATAAAGTAATACAGTTACACATTTTGTGGTATTTTTTGCTTGTCTAATAAAAAAATGTTTCCTAGCATCACACATCTTATAAGATTGCTTTCTATAATAATGCCTACTGAGCTGATTTATTACATTCATTATTTTGTTGCTATGTTGAAGCATTTTTAAATGACAGAGATCATTCCCATGAGGAGCTGGGTTAGTATTGATTTGCATAAGATGGGCCTCTCTCACAGAGGAGGCAAATGAGTCCAAAACAGACCTGGGGTTGCTTATTATCCTTCTTGGAAGGGGCATCACACAGTAGTTCAGAATGGAGTACTTTCTTGAGGAGCAGGTTCAGTACTGATTTGCATAACGTGGACTTCTGTCTAGAGTGGCACAGTGGGCAACAATGTTTGTTTGGAATGCTACTTGATTGATTGTCAGTGGTTTGTGTGTTTAGTGTAACACCCTAATTGGCCAAGGGTCTGCCCAAACATGAGTCCCTTGACCACTGTGCCACAGAATCTAAACTGTACCTCACTGATGAGGACTAATACAATTGAAAGGCAGACTGGGGTTGCCCTTTTCTCATTAGGGAAGAGGCCCACCTGGCAATTCAGGAATGACTGTTCTGATGAGGTGCAGAGTCAGTGCTGATGTGCATAAGACGAGCCTTTGTTTAATATGGCAAATATGTCTTGGAATGCTTGGAATCTGGCCTGTCCCGGTTTATGCTCAGCCTTGTAAATGTGTGTGTTATATATATATAAAAAAGAGAATGCCACTCCTCACGGGCACTGAAAAGACCGCACTGCAAGGTTACAGGTGCAAAGTAAAGATTAATGGCGACATGTTTCGATCAAAAAGATCTTCATCATAGCCCATATTTCCTACAGTGCTCCATTCCATGTAAAGAAACATAATACACCTACAAATAAACATAGTGAAAATACTTAAGAATATACCTGGGTTTAGCCATATCTTCTATTACAGAAAGAAAAGATGGCAATTAACTCAAAAAATATGTATCTTATGAATCTAACATCAAAAGAGTCAACATTAAATATAAAACATTGGGGCGGTAAAATAAAAATTATAACTAAAAATAACAATTAAGCCTAATATGTCATGACTAACGAGAAGTGACTGTTAATTAAAGTAATTATAATATTAAATCACAAATATTACAATATAACATCAAAATATTAATTCATTATCTCATCAAATTTCTACCCATTTCCAAATGTTATGAATCAACTAAAAAAGTCTTGATCGACTGAGGCATATCATCTTTTCCCATACATTTTTTCAAATTTCAAAGGCCAAACCATATATCTATCAAATACTATTATCACAAAAAATGTATATGTGTAAGCACATCTATTTTCAAATTGTTACGGAGCATTTATATTCCTACAATAGGCTTCCTGTCATAACTTTGAGAAGCCCACAAATAAAACATTCATATAGGAAAAGTCCTAAAAACTTCAAACTCAACCCACATGTACAAAAAGTTCCTCATCCACATTGAATCCCATCTGAGTCTTGCTATGAAGACGGACAATAGATTCTGATTCCATAATACGTAACCTCCTCTCCCTGTTGCCACCTCTGGCAGAACACAGCACCCTGTCAATGCCAAAAAATGAAAGCATGTCAGGATTTTGGGAGTGCATTTCTTTCCAATTTCTTGGTACTAGATAATTCTGATCACAATTCTTCATTGCCCTCACATGTTCAAGAACTCTGTAAATTCCCACATATATTAGGCCACATGAGCAGGTAAGGACATAAACACAAAAGTCACTGTTACATGTAATACATTTGTCAATTTTCTTACTCTGTCTTTTGGTAACACAAACCTTTTTAGATTTTTACTGCCTCTGCATGCTTTACATTTCCCACATTTAAAAAAATCTTTCTGTTCTGATAACCAACCTTCCTGTTTAGCTTTGATGCTCAAATTGCTCTGCACTAGCATGTCTCTCAAGGATTTTAATTTGCGATAAGTGATCAGAGGATATGGTGAAATTTTCTTTCCAATAACAGGATCAGATTTAATCAGGTGCCAATGTTTTATAATCATTCCCTTAATCTTAGCTGACTCCAAATTATAGGTGGTAATTAGTCTTGCTACCTGTTCATCTTCTTTAACCTTAACCTTAATCCTCTGAGTGAAAAGATCTTGCCTACTTTGAGTTCTGACTCTCTTCTTGGCAGCGTTTAATACATGACAGGGATAGCCTCTGGCTCTGAAATTGTCTAACATAGTTTTTTCTTCCTTCCCATATGTGTCCAGAGTACTGCAGTTCTGTTTGCCTCTGAGGAGTTCCCCATAGGGGATACTCCATTTGAGATTAGTGGGATGATGACTGTTAGCATGTAATAAACTATCACCTGCTGTTTTTTGCGGTAAAGGGAAGTGCATACTTTATGCACCCTTTGTCTCCACATGCACATCCAAAAAATCAATTTCCGTGCTGTGTTTCTGGTTTGTAAATGCCAAATGTAATTCATTGTGCCAAATGTGTACTAGGAATCCTAGCACTGGCTCTTTGGACCCTCCCATTTTACAAAAAGATCATCAATGTACCTGGTCCATAATATTATATGCCTAGTCCTTCTGATGTCCTCTTCTGTCCAGACATGTTGCTCCTCCCACCATCCCATGAAAATCCCTACAAAACTTGGAGCAAAGCAGCTGCCCATCGCTGTACCAGTAACATGTCTATACCCCTCATCATTGAATAAGAAACAGTTATTTTCCAGGCAAAATGTTCACATATTCAAAAACATCATTGTGTGATCATATAAAAAGATGGCCTTATCTCGAAAAAAGAAACGACAAGCCTCAATCCCTAATGCATGATCAATGCATGTAAATAATGAGACCCCATATTGATGGTTGCCATTAGATATGTAGGTTGCCTGGGTATCTCCTCAATTTTATTGATAAAGTCAGCACTGTCTTTACAATAAGAAGGTACGTTTAGAACATATAGTAACAAATAAAAATCTAAATACATAGAAGTAGGTTCTAAAAGGCAACCGTTCTCTGAAATAATAGGTCTGCCTGGAGGATTACTCTTGGTTTTATGGGTCTTAGGGAGCATATAAAAGCAAGTCCCCACAGGTTTCTGGACATGCAAAAATTAAAATTCCTCAGTGCTCAAAAGACCTCTTCCTATCCATTCACTCAAGAGATTATGGCATTGCACAATGGATTGCTTGTAATCTTGATTCCTCGATATATACATACATGTATGTATATATATACAGTATGTGCGCTGGGAGATGTCATGTTCTGTTAATAAAGTAGTGCATAGAAATAGCATATGGCAGCTAATAAATCTGTAGTTTTAAAGGGCTAACAAAGAAAAATAATGTAAAAACTAAAACGTGCATGGTTTAAATGGTGGTGGACATTTGTGCCTACCTTTCGTATTTCTGACACCGCGTTTAACATGAAAACATTTTGCATTTATAAATGAGTGAATTAACAATGAATGTTCAAACAATCAATCAATCAGGGATTTGTAAAGCGCACTACTCACCCATGAGGGTCTCAAGGCGCTGAGGAGGGGAGGGAGAAGGAGGTTGGGGGAGCTGCTGCTACTGCTTGAAAGCCAGGTCTTGAGAAGTTTCCTGAAGGTAAGGAGGTCTTTGGTCTGGCGCAGGTGGGTGGGAAGAGTGTTCCACGTTTTGACGGCGAGGTTCGAGAATGATCTACTGCCGGTTGTAGTTCTGGGGACGCGTGGGATGGTTGCAAGGGCGAGGTCGGCGGAGCGGAGATGCCGGGTCGGGGTGTAGAAGGAGAGTCGTCTGTTGAGGTATTCTGGTCCGGTGTTGTGCAGTGCTTTGTGAGCGTGGGTGAGGAGTTTGAAGGTGATTCTCTTGTTGACTGGGAAACAGTGCAGATATTTCAGGTGATCTGTGATGAGGCAGTGGTGGGGAATGTCCAGGATGAGGCGTGCGGAGGCGTTCTGGATGCGTTGCAGCCTCTTCTGGAGTTTGGCTGTGGTTCCTGCATAGAGGGCATTGCCGTAGTCCAGCTTGCTGCTTACGAGGGCTTGGGTGACTGTTCTTCTGGTTTCGGTGGGTATCCATTTGTAGATCTTTCAGAGCATGTGAAGGGTGTTGAAGCAGGAGGAGGAGATGGCATTGACTTGCTGGGTCATGGATCGTGTGGGTCCAAGATGAATCCTAGGTTGCATGCATGGTCGGTGGAAGTCGGAGTTGTTCAGAGAGTGGCAGACCACCAGGAGTCATCCCATGCGGAGGGGTTGGCGCCGAAGATGAGGACTTCCGTCTTGTCGGAATTGAGTTTGAGGCAGCTGCTCTTCATCCATTCGGAGATGGCCATCATTCCTTCGTGGAGGTAGGTCTTGGCGGAGTCCTTGGTGAGGGAGAGGATCAGCTGGGTGTCACTAGTGTATGAGATAATGTTGAGTTGGTGGGATCAGGCGATGTTAGCGAGTGGGGCCATGTAGATGTTGAAGAGAGTCGGGCTGAGGGACGAACCCTGGGGTACGCCGCAGATGATTTTGGTGGCCTCCGAGCGGAATGGGTGGAGGCGGACTCTCTGAGTTCTGTCTGTGAGAAAGGAGGTGACCCAGTCCAGGGCTCTGTCGTGGATTCCAGCACTGCTGAGGCGTGAACGTAGGGTGTGGTGGCAGAAAGTGTCAGACGTGGCCGGGAGGTCCAGGAAGATGAGGGCTGTGGTTTTGCCGCTGTCCATTATGGTTCGGATGTCACCGTTGGCGGGGATGATGGCGGTTTCGGTGCTGATGTTGCTGTGGAATCTGGATTGGGAAGGGTCCAGGGTGCGGTTCTCCTCTAGGAAGCGGGTTAGTTGTCTGTTGACGGCCTTCTCGATGACTTTTGCCAGGAAGGTGAGCAGGGAGATAGGCAGGAAGTTCTTGAGGTCCTTTGAGTCCACCTCGGGTTTTTTGAGGAGGGCGTTGATCTCGGCGTGTTTCTAGATCTCCAGGAAGGTGGCAGACTCAAAGGAGCTGTTGATGATCTTCCGTAGTTGGGGAGTGTTGGAAATGGCCATTTTTGCAGGGTCATTGCACCCACATAAGTAGCTCTGTAATCATGTTTCAGACCTGCCGCTGCAGTGTCTGTGTCTGCAGTTTTAACTGTAAATTGGACTTGGCAAGTGTACCCATTTGCCAGGACCAAACCTTCCCTTTTCTTACATGTAAGAAACCCCTAAGGTAGGCCCTAGGTAGCCCCAAGGGCAGGGTGCAGTGTATGGTTAAGGTAGGACATATAGGGCCTGATTCTAACTTTGGAGGACGGTGTTAAACCGTCCCAAAAGTGGCGGATATACCACCTACCGTATTACGAGTCCATTATATCCTATGGAACTCGTAATACGGTAGGTGGTATATCCGCCACTTTTGGGACGGTTTAACACCGTCCTCCAAAGTTAGAATCAGGCCCATAGTAATGTGTTTTATATGTCCTGACAGTGAAATATTGCTAAATTCGTTTTTCACTGTTGCAAGGCCTGTCCCTCTCATAAGTTAACATGGGGGCTAACTTTAAATCTGATTAAAGTGTAGATTCCCTTTGGGAGCGGATGGACATGTGGAGTTTGGGGTCTCTGAGCTCACAACTTAAAAATACATCTTTTAGTAAAATTGATTTTAAGATTGTGCGTTTGAAAATGCCACTTTTCGAAAGTGAGCATTTTCTTGCTTATACCATTTCTGTGACTCTGCTTGTTTGTGGATTTCCTGTCTTGGTCAGTTTGACAGTTGGGCTGGTTGCACCTCACACTAGACAGTGACACAAAGGAGCTGGAGTGTAGTCTGCATTTCCTGCTGAGCCATCTGTGCTAGGAGGGAGGGGAGGAGTGGTCACTTACACCTGAAAGGGCTGTGCCTGTCCTCACACAATGCCGTCTCCGACCCCCTAGGCAGTGTCTGGGGCCTGCCTGGGAAGGGCAGGATTTCACATTCAAAAGAGACTTTACTTTGAAGTAGGCCTACTTCAAAGGAGAAATTGGGTATAATAAGGGCACCCAAAACCACAGACTTTAGAACACTTCTGGAAACAAGAGGAACCTCTGCCTGGAGAAGAGCTGAAGAGCTGAGAAGAAGTGCTGCCCTGCCTGTGACTGTGCTTTGTGGAGCTATCCTGCAGTAGCTGTTCTGCCAGAGTAAGAGGGCACAGACTGGACTTTGTGTGCTTTCCATCTTGTGAGGAAATCTCCAAGGGCTTGATTTAGAGCTTGCCTCCTTGTGTTTGAAGTCTCAGGGACAGCAAAGACTTCACTCTGCCAGCACCTGGAGTCTCTGGGGAGACTCCTGCTCTGACAAGTGGTGCCCTATCCAGTCCCTGGGCCCTTGAAAGGAAAGCTGGTGGAAATCTAAGGAAATTGACTTCGGATGACTTTGGACCGACCCCGCTGCTGGATCCGGTGACGCCACCTGCACCCGTCGCCGTGACCTTTGCTGGAACGTGACGATCTTCGGAGGCCCGACGCTGCTGCAGCCCCGCTGAAGTCTGCAACTCTGTGGAAGTTGCCGCACCACGTCGTGACCGACGCTGCTCAAAGTGTGCGGATTCAACGCTTCGCACCGACGCCACGATCCCCGACTTCGCACATCGACTTGTTTTCACTCTTCACCAAAGGTACTGTATTTGGTGGTCTACGCGGCTCCGTGTCCGGAGCTGCTGGTGTCGACTTGTTGGGAACGACTCCGTCACGACGCCGTGTTAACACCACATCGAAGCATTTTGTGCTTCTAAGCGCTATTTTTTAATTTAATCTTTAAAAATTCATAACTTGACTTTTGTATGTCGGATTTTTGTCGTTTTGGTCTTGTTTTGTTTAGATAAATATTTCCTATTTTTCTAAATTGGTGTTGTGTCATTTTGTAGTGTTTTCATTAAGTTACTGTGGGCCTCATGGAGGCCGGAGGTAGCACCGCCAACAGGCTGGCATTGCTACATCAGGTATTCCGACCGCGGCTGTGAAGCTGCGGTCGCTCAGCCGGGTCCGGCGGATTCCTGCCGGATTTCCCCCGGCTGGGGGAATCCTCATGCAGCGCCGCCATGGGGATTCCGACCCCCTTCCCGCCAGCCTGTTCCTGGCGGTTTACACCGCCAGGAAGAGGCTGGCGGGAACGGGTGTCGTGGGGCCCCTGGGGGACCCTGCACTGCCCATGCCACTGGCATGGGCAGTGCAGGGGCCCCCTATCAGGGCCCCATTAAGATTTTCAGTGTCTGCTTGGCAGACACTGAAAATCGTGACGGGTGCAACTGCACCCGTCACACCCCAGCAATTCCGCCGGCTCCATTCGGAGCCGGCTTCATCTTTGCTGGAGCTTTCCCTCTGGGCCGGCGGGCGATCTTTTGAAGATCGCCCGCCGGCCCAGCGGGAAAGTTAGAATGGTCGCCGCGGTCATTTCACCGCGGGGCGGTGTTTGGGCGGTTTCCGCCAGGGTCGGAATGACCCCCTGTGTGTGTTGGTACAAATACTTGACACCTAGCACTCTGAAGTTAAGCCTACTGCTCTGCCAAGCTACCAAGGGGGTAAGCAGGGGATAGCTGAGGGTGATTCTCTTTTACCCTGACTAGAGTGAGGGTCCTTGCTTGAACAGGGGGTAACATGACTATCAACCAAAGACCCCATTTCTTTCAGGGATCGATGACAAAACTTGCTTTCTTGAGGATGTGCTGAGGGCAGGGGTCAGACGGAGAGCCGGACTGGATGGTGTTCATGATTTCGATGGTGTCGTTTTCGTAGATGGGGGTCCAGGAGAGCAGGAGGTTGGTCAGACGTGAATCTGTGGTGTTGGTGGTTGCCGGAGGGGTCTGGGTGCTGAAGCTGTCATGGATGTCTTGCGGTGGAAGTAGGAGGTCTTGGGATGGCGGGATGTCATTTGTGTTGGAGCTGGGGTTTCAGAGTTCCTTCATGACATTGAAGAGCTCCTTGTGGCTGTGTGCGTTGTTGTTGATTCAGGCATTGAAGGCGGTTCTTTTGGCGGCTTCGATGAGTTGGTGGTGTCTGCGGATGGCGTTTTTGAAGGCTGTGTGATTGTCCAGAGTCTGATCTTGGTGCCACTTTCTTTGGAGTCTTCGACAGCTTTGCTTAGATTCGTGGAGGTCGGCGGTAAACCAGAAGGACTTTCTGTTAGTGCGTCTATTGGAGGGATTCTTGATTGGGGCAAGAGTATTGGCACAGGTGTTGACCCATTGCCTGAAGATGCCGGTAGCTGCATCAGTGTCGGTGGTGTCGATGGGTGGGTTCTGGGAGAGGGTCGCAATAAGTTGGTCTTCGGTGACCTTGTTCCAACTCCGGTGGAGGATCCTTTGTGGGTGGTGGTGTGTTGTGGGTTTCTTTAAGGAGAAGGGTATGCAGCGGTTGTCTGTCTAGTGGAGTTCAGTGGTGTGGCTGAAAGCGACGTGATAGCTGGCGGAGAAAATACGGTCAAGTGTGTGTCTGGCAGAGTGGGTTGGTGTCATGACGAGCTGTTTGAGGCTGAGGTTGGAGATGTTGTCGAGCAGGGTGACAGTGTTGTTGTCCCCGAGGAGTATGTAGTTAGTGGATGCAAGAGCGTGCGTGCTGATGATGTCAGTAATGGAGTCGCTGAATTGATGTCGTGGGCCGGGGGGCCTGTAGACATGGGTCCCTCGGAGGGTGATGTGTGGGTCAGCATGGATTTAGAAGTGCAGGAGTTTGGCGGTGCTGAGGGTGTCTTCGGTGTTGGTCATGATCCCAAGGGTGTTCTTGTGGATGATGGTGATGCCTCCTCCTGGTTTGTTGGAGCAGTCACTGCGGGTGATCTTGTAACCGTCTGGGATGGCTATGGCGATGTCAGGTGCTGAGGGGGGGTTCATCCAGGTCTCTGTCAGGAAGGCGATGTCTGGGGAGGCTGAGTCGAGTAGATTCCAGAGCTCTACTGCGTGCTTGCGGACAGAGCGGGTGTTGAGGAGGATATATCTGAGAAGGTTGCTTCCTGCCTTGGTGGGTGGGTCGTTGGTGTGGAGGCTGGTGAAGGTGCAGTTCCAGCAGGAAAAGGGTCTGTGGTGAGGCTTGACGGCAGACGAGAGAGCGGCCGGTGTTGAGGGCGCGAAGGGTGCCGGATGGCGTAGTGAAGACGTGTGTGGCGGTGTTGGGGGGATGGGAGCCAGGGGTTCTAGAGCTGGGTGCGTGCAGGTGCGGACGGGTGCAGACGCGCTTGCCTCTGCAGCAGCCGGCATTAAATAAGGAGGTGGGGGGAGGAGAGGACAGCTGGAAGGGGGAGGGGATGAAAAACGGTGTGAAAAGGGGGTGGAGCCAAAAGGGGGCAGGACACGGGGGCAGCAAGGGAGAGAGGGAGGGGGAGAGCGAAAGTGAGAGAGAGAGAGTGGAGTGAGAGAGAAATAAGGAAAAGGAACACTAAGGGACAGTACTGGAGCAGAAAGCAAAGCAAAGCAAAAGGAGGCAAGTGGCAGAAGGTAGCCTAGAATGAAAGCAGAGCTCTCCCACCCTAACACCAGGGATGAGGCGCAGGCAAAAACCTGCGGTGGAGGAGGGCCTTGAACTCCTGACAGGGGTCAGGAGTTCAGAGAAGCCAGGGAAAGGGCTCTACTTAGAGGGTGGAGCCACAGGAGGCAGAGCAATGAACTGACCAGGTCAGTTAACATAAAGTATTATTTTTATGCAGAAGCAGTAGAGATTAAATAGATAATCAGTGTTAAATGAATTTGAATTGAACATACATTGAATTAAATTGATTTCACTGTAAATTATATGTTTAAAAAAAAAAGTACAGGTTTTAAAATTGCTTTGACATAACATGAATAATGTTTAATAAAATAATTGGTTTTGCATATTTGAGTTAAATTAAAGATGCACAATAGTTTTGTTAATGTACTAATTGCATGAATGTGCTTTAGGCTTTCCTAACATGACTAGGCCTGGAAAGTTGATTTTGCAAGCAGCAATGGAAAAATGATTTGTTTATTTTCCCCTCCGACCTGAATTGTTTCTCTAAGCAGCACATGTAATGGTCTATTGTATTCAAGGAGACAAGCATGTTTCAAGGTTAGCTCATAGAACAATATTTGTTCTAACTGCTGAGTTGCACAATAAGATTCATGAAGCTTATGTGAAAGAATATTAGCTCTTGTGTGCCATGGGAAAGAAACTGTTAGTTTCAAATTATAAGAAAATTTAATATTTTACAGAACCATATGAAGTCATAGTAAGGAACAATGTACATTTGCTGAGAGCATTTCTGTATGTATCAAATCTTGATGGTGCCATCTACAGTGATTGGATGCTGAAATCAGCGCCCAGTGTGTGCCCACCTGATGGACCAATCAAATGGATTATGATTATTTTAATTAGTGAAGAACTTTGGAACAGAAGTCAGTCCCTTTCAGAACCTGCTTGATGTCAGTTTCCCTCCGAACCCTTTTGATATCAGTCCACTCTTGTCTTGAAGCTGTCCAGAACTCTGTCTTGAGACTGCTCTCTCACATCTCTTCTCTGAGTTTCCTGATGAGTTTTCTCATCATAGTCTCAACTGCCCTATTCGGTCATGTGGTTCAGTACTAATAGGGCTATAGGAAAGTACCCTCTTCTTGCCATGATTAGTCCCTTTTTATGGGCGAGCACAAAGTGCTCCGTCCATTCTGTAATCTCTCTTTGGGCTTGAAACCACGCCCATGCCACGTCAGTCACATTGGTTCATGGGCTTGCCTTTTAAAATCCGCTTGCTTTCATTTGTGAAAGGCATGCATACGTCCTGCCTTTTCCGGTGTTTATCCCACCTACACAGCACCGGTAAAGTACCAAAAACATATGAGGGTCGATGTGTTCAGCCTGGAGTCCAGACTACTTTATCTGTTTATTTTCCACGCAGCGCGATTGCGCTGCATATTACATAGCGCGATCCCGATGCATTTTCTTTTTGCTTTACAACGCTAATATCTCTAACTCGACCAAATGCGAGACCCGTTGCATTGAAAATGCTTGTTCTACCTGATGTCAGTGTGCTTGACTGTGTTCACTGGGATCCTGCTAACCAAGACTCCAGTGATTATGCTCTCGCTCTTCTAAATTGTCTTGTTGCATACTGGTAACCCAGTATTTCACCCAAAATTGGCATACTGGTGCCCCCACATAAGCCCTTAATATATGGTACTTAGGTACCCAGGGCATTGGGGTTCCAGGGGATCCCTATGGGCTGCAGCATATCTTTTGCCACCCATAGGGGACCCATGCAAAGGCTTCTGCAAGTCTGCCATTGCAGACTGCGTGAAAAGGTGCAGGCACCCTTTCCCTGCCATTTACACTGCACCAGGTCACTTGTAAGTCACCCCTATAGCAGGCCCTCCAGCGCTGAGGGCAGGGTGCAGAGTACCTGTGTATGAGGGCACCACTCACTAGCAGAGGTGCCCCCACGGCCTGCAGGGGATGCCATTTTTATGCGTGTACTGGACATAGGTCCCCACCTATGTCCAGCTACATAATGGTAACTCCGAACATAGGCATGTTTGGTATCAAACATGTTGGAATCATACCCCAATGCTTTTTCAAGCACTGATTGTATGATTTGATACACTCTGGGGGCTCCTTAGAGGAACCCTAGTATTGCGTTCCAGCCTTCTGAGGTTTTCCAGGCAGCCCCAGCTGCTGCCACTCCTCAGACAGGTGTCTGCCCTCCTGTTGAATGAGCAGCTCAACCCCAGGAGGGCAGAACAAAGGATTCCCTTTGGGAGAGGGGTGTTACGCCCTCTCCCTTTGGAAATAGGTGTTACAGGCTTGGGAGGGGTAGCCTTCCCAAGCCACTGGAAATGCTTTGAAGGGCACATTTGGTGCACTCCTTGCATAATCCAGTATACACCGGTTCAGGGACCCCCAGTCCCTGCTCTGGCGTGAAACAGGACAAAGGAAAGGGAAGTGACCACTCCCCTGTCCATCACCACCCCGGGGTGGTGCTCAGAGCTCCTCCAGAGGGTTCCTAGGTTTGCTATCTTGGATTCCAAGTTGGCAGGGAACTCTGGAAGCAACTGAGTGGCCAGTGCCAGTAGGTGACTTCAGAGCCCTCCCCTGATAAGTGCTTACCTGTTTAGCTGACCAATCCCCTTTTCAGGCCTATTTAGAGTCTCTCTCTTGGGTGGTTCTTCAGGTTCTGATTGCAAGACTCCAGCAGGAATCCTCTGCATCCTTTACTTCACCTTCTCACCGCAGAAACTGAATCTGGACCCTCCAGGTACTCTACAAACTGCAACAAAGAAGCAAAGATGACTTCTGCAACATTGTATCTTCAGCTCCTGCCATCAACTGCAACTGTCTCCCGGTCGTGCATCCTCAGAGGACAGCCTGACTTCAGCCTGTACCAGAAAAATGAAGGAATCTCCCTTGGAGTGAAGGAGTCACTCCCCTGCTTCAGCAGGCACCCATTTGCATCGATGACCAGCTCTGTAGATCCCCTCTACATGGATCCTGCATCACGGGTGGTAGACTGAAGTGGTCCTGACAATCTTGACGTCCTACTGTCCAACTTAGGTGAAGGTAAGAGCTTGCCTCCCCACGTAAGACAGTACTCTCATGTTTTGCAGTTGCCAAGGCTTGTTGGCATCTTTCCACAAAGTTCTTTGTGCCCCATGCAGCTCTGGCCCCCAGCACTCTATCCTGAGATGCCCATCTTCCTGAATGGTTCTCTGGTGCGTGGGCTACTTTGTTGTAGTGCTGCATTGGCCCTCCTTTGTCCCCGTTCTGTGGGACTCCTGTGCATGTTGCCTGGTCTTCTGTGTGCTCTCTGAGTTGCTGGGAGCCCCCTCTAACTCCCCATCCTGGGTTGAGTCCACCAGGTCCCTCCTGGTCCCGGGCAGCGACATTTTCCACTAATCACGAGCTTTGCGTATGCCAAGGCTTGTTTGCGGAATCCAGCGATGCAAACCAGACTGCTGTCTTCTATCCGGTGTGGGACATCATCTACACCAACCAGGAACCCACATCCATCTTCTTGGGTACAGTACTGACTGTTGTTCTTCACCGGTGGTTCTTCTTTTGCACCTTCATCTGGGTTAGTGGGGGCTCCTGTTCTCCCTGGACTCTTCTGTGCTTCATGGACTTGGTCCCCTTCTTTCACAGGTCTTCAGGTCCAGGAATCCACTGTTGTTGGCTTGCAGTCTCTTCTGGTTCTTGCATAATCTTCTTTCACATGTTCTTGTGTATTCTAGGAAAGTTACTGTGATTTACTCCTACTTTCCTGGGCTCTGGGGTGGGTTCTATAACTTACCTTTGGTGTTTTCCAATACTCCCAAGGCCCCTCTACCTGCCTAGGTGGGAAACCGACATTCACATTTGATTTTCTTAGTATATGGTTTGTGTTCTCCCTAGGTCCATTTCTAACTATTGTGATTTTTACTAATTCACTGTTTTCTAACTGTTTTTATGCATATTTCTGCATAGCAGTGTATATAATGTGTGTATTACTTACCTCATAATGGAGTATAGTCTCTGAGGTATTTTTGGCATTTGTGTCACTAAAATAAAGTAACTTTCTTTGTAACACTGAGTATTTCCTTTCATGTGTGGGAGTACTGTGTAGCTGCAGTGGTATCGGAAGAGCTTTGCATGTCTCCTAGAAAAGCCTTGGCTGCTCAACTACAGCTACCCCAAAAGAGCCTGGCTTGTAGACACTGTCTACACATCACTAATAAGGGATAACTGGACCTGGTGTACGGTGTAAGTACCATAGGTACCCACTACAAACCGCTCCAGCCTCCTACGTTGGTGGCAGTGGTGGGATAAGTACTTGCAATTGCCTTATCACTCTGTCTCCTGGTTATTTCCACAGTAAAGACTACTCTATACCTAGAGCTATACAAATATACCTAGTTTAAGGGTCTAGTCTCTTACTTTCCTTTCCTAGAGATTAGAGGTTAGATAGGCTAGGTTCTCCTCACACCACCTTAATACACACATCATGTCTACTGCTGGGCCTAGCTCTGAGGTCATGGGTACTCCATATGAGGGTATGACCTTCAAGGAATTGAGGGGGCTTTGCACAGAAAGAAATCTAGATGTGGGGAAGAACCCCAACAAGAACTTCCCTTTGAGCCTCCCTCTCCAGTATGACCAGGAGCATGCTTGTAGCCAGGAGGAGGAGGAGGGAAATTCTGACCCCATTGATAATCACCATTGAGGTTTAGGGGAGGGCTCTTCCAAAGGCGAAGTACCTAGCAGGCCCACTAGTGTAGCTGGTAGTGGGAGGGGTAGTCACTCATGTAGGGCTCCCTTCACACCCAGAGGTCAGGCCACTAGGGTCACAAAAGGTAGGGAAAGATCTACCTCTGCCCATTCCCATATCACTTCTGTGTCTGAGGAATCCAATTGCACAACTCCAGGAGATGTCTCCATAAATAGGGAGCTTAGGAAACTGAGACTGGAGGAGGTCAGGCTGAGGCTGCATCAGCAACAGCTAGCCCTAGATAGGGAGGCCTTGGCAATGGAAAGGGAAAGGCAGGGTTTGGGGTTAGTTGTCCATGATGGCAGCAGCAGCAGTTTTGGGGATTATGGAGTCAGGGTGGACTCCATTGATTCCAGGAACCGGCACAAAATTGTTCCCCCATGCAAGTTGGGGGATGACATCTATAATTGGTTTGCTGCACTTGAGAGGGCCTGTAAAGTTCAGATGGTTTCTCAAAGGCAGTGGGCTGCTATTCTGTGGTTGTCCTTTTCTGACAAGAGGATGGATAGGCTTCTCACTGTAAGAGAAGAAGACTCATACATCTACAGTGTTCCTAAAACTGCACTCTTAGATGGTTTTGGTCTCACCATTGAACAATATAGAATCAAGTTCAGGGAGACAAGAAAAGAGGCCTCACAGGATTGGGTTGACTTTGTGGATTGTTCTGTTAAAGCTTTAGAAGGCTAGTTACATGGCAGAAAAATGTCTGACTATGAGGGCGTATATAATCATCTGTTGAGAGAGCAAATTTTGAATAACTGAGTGTCACTTGTTGCACCAGTGCTTGGTAGACTCAGATTTGACTTCCCCCCAAGAATTGGGAAAGAAGGCAGACAAATGGGTCAGACCAAGAGAGAGAGGAAAAGCTCCTACAGGGGGTGACAAGGACAAGAAGAAGGACGGTAAGTCTCATGATATGGGTGGGGACAAAAATAAAAACAAAGAGTCTTCATCAGTCCCACAAAACCCTTCTGATGGTGGTTCTAAATCCTCTTTACACAACCATCAGAATAAAAATCCTTGGTGCTATATCTGTAGGAATAAAGGCCATAGTCCTTGCCCTAGGAAAAGCACCAAGCCTCCCACCACCACAACCCCCACTGCTTCAACTAGTGTCCCTAGAAATAGCAGTGGTGGTAGAAAAATAACACTACCAATAGTCAATCCAAGGGTGTAGCGGGGCTCACTCTGGGAAGTGTAGTGGGGTTTGTTTAATTAGGGAAACCTCTGAGGCTGTTTTAGTCTCTGATGGTGGCATTGACTTTGTTGCTTGTCCCCTTAATATGGATAAGCAACAACCCCTAATAAATGGTGTTCATGTTGAGGCCTATAGGGGCACAGGTGCCAGTGTCACAATGGTGACTGAAAAACTGGTGGCTCCTGAGCAACACCTACCTGGTCATCAGTACCAAGTGACAGGCGCCCATAACAACACTGTAAGACACCCGATGGCTGCTGTTGATCTCAACTGGGGGGGGGTTACTGGTCCTAAACATGTTGTGTTATCCACAGAGCTACCTGTAGAATGTCTACTAGGGAACGACTTGGAGACTTCAGCTTGGGCTGAAGTGGAGTTGGAGGCCCATGCTGCCATGCTGGGCATTCCTGGGCATATCGTTGCTTTGACTAGGGCTCAGGCCAAGAAGCAAAGAGGACAGGGAAACTTGAAGCTTCCCAAAAGTGGTAGACAGGGTAAAAAGCTATCCACTATCCCTCCCTCCACTGATGATTCCCCCTTTGAGGAGAAGGAGTCAACCACCTGGACTGAACCTACACCTGAGGAGCTTCAAGCTGAGCTTTTAGGTACAGGGGGTCTGCCAGGGAGGAGTTGAGTGTGGCACAGCAATCCTTCCCAGCACTTGAGGGTTCACAACAGCAAGCTGTCAAAGAAGAGGCAGGGGATATGAATGCCACTCATAGGGTGTACTAGGAAAACAATCTCTTGTATTCAGAGGCAAGGGACCCAAACTCTGGTGCCACCTGGATACTGGCCATTCCCCTGCAATACAGATCATTTTTGTTGACCTTAGGTCATGCTATTCCTCTTGCTAGACATCTGGGGCAAAGTAAGACCTGGGACAGACTGGTCCCTCTCTTTCACTAGCCTCACATATCTGACGACACCAAGGAGTTTTGTCGCTCCTGTGTCACTTGTCAAGCCAGTGTCAAGACAGGTGGCACTCCAAAGGCCCCCTTATTCCCACTGCCAGTGGTTGGGTTGCCCCTTGAAAGGGTAGGGGTTGTCAATCGTACCCCCTTGACCCTCCCACAGCTTCTGGAAACAGATTCATTATGGTGTTGGTGGAGCATGCCACTAGGTATCCAGAGGCTATGCCTCTTAGGACCACTACAGCACCTGCAGTGGCCACAGTCCTCCAGGGAATCTTTTCCATGGTGGGTTTCCCAAAAGAGGTGGTGTCAGACAGAGGTAGTAACTTCATGTCTGCATACCTAAAAGCAATGTGAAAAGAGTGTGGGGTAACTTACAATTTCACCACATCTTACCATCCCCAGACAAATGGATTGGTTGAGGGTTTTAACAAAACACTCAAAGGCATGATTATGGAACTCTCTGAAAAAGTCAAGTGGAGATGAGATGTCCTGTTACCAAGTCTCCTTTTTGCCTACAGGGATGTACCCCAAAATGTAGTGGGCTACAGCCCTTTAGAACTCTTCTTTAGTCACCCTGTGAGGGGTCCATTAGCTCTTGTGAAAGAGGGGTGGTTGTAACATTTGAAGCCCTCTAATCAAGATATAGTGGATTATTTGCTTGGCCTAAGATCTAGAATGGCTAAGTACATGAAAAAGGCCACTAAGAACCTTCAGGCAAGCCAATAATTGCAGAAGCAATGGCATGGCCAGAAGGCTGCCCTAACAGTGTACCAACCAGGGCAAAAAGTGTGTATCCTGAAGCCTGTGGCACCCAGAGCACTCCAAGATAAATGGAGTGTACCACACATCATAGTGGAAAAGAAGGGTGAGGTCGCTTATTTAGTTGACCTGGGCACTCCTAGAAATCCTCGTAGAGTACTTCATGTGAACCGCCTGAAGTCCTCCTATGACAGACCTCACTTAACCCTGCTCATGGTCACTGATGAGAGGCAGGCAGAAGAGAGTGACCTTCTTCCTGATCTCTTTTCCAACACTGCATCTGATGGCTCATTAGATGGAGTTGTCCTAGCAGACTTGCTTACTCAGTCTCAGAAGAAGGACTACAGAAACCTCTTAGGGCAGTTTTCTGAACTCTTTTCTCTGACACCTGGCCAGACTACATGGTGTGAGCACACCATCAACAAAGGCAACAGTTTTTCTATGAAAAGTAATATATGTAGGCAGACTGACAATGTCAGAGATTGCATTAAGGCTGAGGTTCAGAAAATGCTTGACCTAGGAGTGACCAAACACTCTGACAGCTCCTGGGCTAGCCCAGTGGTGCTTG
Source organism: Pleurodeles waltl (assembly GCF_031143425.1). Classification (NCBI taxonomy): domain Eukaryota; kingdom Metazoa; phylum Chordata; class Amphibia; order Caudata; family Salamandridae; genus Pleurodeles; species Pleurodeles waltl. Next base: position 224,187,047 of record NC_090444.1, on the reverse strand, counting down.
TATCCAAACCTCACTTTCAAAATGGGAAAAGGGATATGAGGTTCTGTGTAGATTACAGAGGACTCAACACAGTCACAAAGACTGATGCTCACCTTATACCCAGGGAAGATAAGCTAATAGATACACTGGTATCAGTCAAGTATCTATGCACTTTTGATTTGACTGCAGGGTATTGTCAGATCAAATTATCAGAAGATGCTAACCCAAAGTCTGCTTTCTCAACCATTGGAGGGCATTATCAGTTTACAGTTATGCCCTTTGGTTTGAAGAATGCACCTGCCACTTTTCAGAGGTTGATGAATACAGTCCTTCAAGGTCTGGAAGCTTTTAGTGCAGCATATCTTGATGATAATGCTGTCTTTAGCTACACCTGTAATGACCACCTGGTCCAACTTTGGAAAGTTTTGGAGGCTCTGCAAAAGGCACGCCTCACTATCAAGGCTTCAAAATGCCAGATAGGGCAGGGGAAGGTGGTTTATCTGGGACACCTGGTAGGTGGAGAACAGATTGAACCACTGCAGGGGAATATACAAACTATTTTAGACTGGGCTCTCCCTACAACACAGACCCAGGTCAGAGCCTTTCTTGGACTCACTGGGAATTACATGAGGTTCATTAAAAACTATAGCTCCATTGTTACCCCTCTTAATGACCTCACCTCAAAGAAGATGCCTAAAAAGGTACTATGGTCTGCTAGCAGTCAGAAAGCTTTTGAGGAGCAAAAGCAGGACATGTGCACTGCACCTGTCTTAAAAAGCCCTAATTACTTCAACAAGTTCATAGTTCAGACTTGTGCTTCAGAGGTAGGGGTTAGGGCAGTTTTATCACAACTCAATACAGAGGGCAAGGATCAATCAGTAGCTTTTATCAGCAGAAGGTTGACCCCTAGAGAAAAGCATTGGTAAGCTATGGCGAGGGAGGTCTTTGCTGTGGTCTGGGCTTTGAAGAAGTTGAAAAATATCTCTTTGGTACTCACTTCATTGTTCAGACAGACCACAAACCTCTCTTATGGCTAAAGCAAATGAAAGGAGAAAACCCACAATTGTTGAGGTGGTCCATTTCCCTATAGGGAATGGACTTTACAGTGGAACATAGACCTGGGAGTAACCATGTCGTGTAGGCTCTCACTATCCTAATGAGACTACTGGATTTGGGCAGCAGAATCACTTGCACTGTGGGGGACTCAGTCTGAACCCACTACAGGTGACACCTGTCGGCCTAATCCAGGTTTTGCTCCGGCTAACTAGCAGTGCCCTATCTCCACCCAAGTGCAGGGATGATTGGGCAACCGAGCTTGACACAATTGATTCCTCAGGGAAATCGTGGTCACTCAGATGTCATCCATGTCTCTCAGTTACATTGATCGCACGCATGCAAAGACAATCAGAGGAAGAGTATAGTTCAATAAGGTTCAAGCATTGGTTGTGTGATTCCATGCATTCTGGGGGCTCCTTAGAGGACCCCCAGTATTGTCATTACAGCCTTCTGAGGTTTTCCAGGCAGCCGCAGCTGCTGCCACCTCTCAGACAGGTTTCTGCCCTCCTGTTGCTTGAGCAGCTCAAGCCCAAGAGGGCAGAACAAAATATTTCCTTTGGGAGAGGGGTGTTACTCCCTCTCCATTTGGAAATAGGTGTTGCAAGCTTGGGAGGGGTAGCCTCCCCAAGCCACTGGAAATGTTTTGGAGGGCACATTTGGTGCCCTTCTTGCATAATCCAGTCTACACCGGTTCAAGGACTCCCAGTCCCTGCTTTGGCATGAAACTGGACAAAGGAAAGGGGAGTGACCACTTCCCTGTGAGTCACAACCCCAGGGGTGGTGCTGAGAGCTCCTCCAGAGGGTGCCTGGGTTTTGCCATCTTGGATTCCAAGTTGGCTGGAAACTCTGGGAGCAGCTGAGTGGCCAGTGCCAGCAGGTGACATCATAGCCCTCCCCTGATAGGTGCTTACCTGTTTAGCTGACCAATCCCCCTTTCAGGGCAATTTAGGGTCCCTCGCTTGGGTGGTTCTTCAGATTCGGATTGCAAGGCTCCAGTAGGAATCCTCTGGATCCTTTACTTCACCTTCTCTCTGAAGAAACTGCATCTGGACCCTCCAAGTACTCTACAAACTGCAACAAAGAAGCAAAGACGACTTCTGCAACATTGTACCTTCAGCTCCTGCCAGCAACTGCAACTGTTTCCCGTATGTGCATCCTCAGAGGACAGCCTGTCTTCAGCCTGCACCAGAAGAATGAAGGAATGTGGAAAGCTGTGGTGATCCTGCATCACGGGTGGTAGACTGAAGTGGTCCCAGTGGTCCTGACGTCCTTATGTCCTACTTTGGTGGAGGAAAGAACTTGCTTTCTCACGCAAGACAGTATCCCAGTGCACCACTAGTTTTGAAGATGCCAAGGACTGTTGACATCCTTCCACAAAGTTCTTTATGCACTGTGCAGCTCTGGCCCCCAGCACTCGATCCTGTGATGCACATCTTCCTGAGTGGTACTCTGGCAGCATGGGATTGTTTGTTGTAGTGCTGCATGGGCCTCCTTTTGCACCTCCTTTGTCCCCGTGCTGTGGGACTGCTGTGCGTGCTGTGTGGTCTTCTGTGGACTCTCTGAGTTGCTGAGAGCCCCCTCTGAGACCTGCTTTTGCCCGCATGTGTTAGCCGTTTCCATACATGCTAGTGTCAATCCTGGTTAGTGTTAGGAATAGCCCAGATCAGAAATGAATTGCTAAAACTGTATTTTGATGATTTACTGATGTCCCCATCATCTGCTTTGAGATCTGGTAATAATGTGTATATTGTATTGTTGCTAATTTACATCATTCATTTAAAGTTTTGAACAGTCTTGATGTTTTCTAAGTTGAATATTTTCATACGTTTTGGTCAGCCTGTGGTTTTCATGTATGTTTATAACTTGGTTTTGCGCACCATTTATGTGACATTCATTTTGGGATTGTAATAAAGCTTTGAAACTTTATTCAGTTTGGAGTTTTGTTTTAGTGTTGAATTATTCATGGTGTATTTTATACTGTTTATGATATAATGCATTTGGTTTGTGGGTTTGTACGATTCTGACTACTGACTCCGTCACCAAGTTCAAAGCTTCGGTCGACCTCTGAGGGTGAGAATTTGTGATGGTGTCTCACCTGCGCGCTGGTGGTTGTTGAACCTGGAAAAGGAGAGTAAATGCTCCTTTCTGGGACCCCGGTGGCACTCCAGTACCCAGAACAGTTGTTATTCTTGTAAATGTGTGCATACACACACACATATTTACTTGTGCCTATATACACATACACACACATTTAGAAGAAAACGTTTTAGCAATGGCAGGACTTCCACCCTTCCCCCTTTGCCCACTCCTCCCCACTTTGTCTCTCTGCTGGGAGCAGGCTCCTCCTGTGCCGCCTGGCAGAAACAGACAATTATCTAAAATTATTTCAGACTTTAGCAGTGCTTGTGCAAAGGAAAACATACCTTTAATTTGTCCTCTGCAAGATGACCTCGTCTTTCTCTCAAAAACTGGGACATTTATTTAAAATTGACAAAAGTGTTGGGACACCGGGACAGTCCACTGAAGACTAGGACAGCCCAGGGATATCCGGGACGTCTGGTCAACCTACTTACACAATATGGTGGGCGTCCCTGTTACTGGTGAGGTCTTTGTATTTTGTAATGCCTCCTGCTTTGGTGAATGCCTGTTAGAACATGTTAAAAATTATTTTCTCCTATTATTTTGCAATCGGTGATCGATTTAAAAGTAATCAGAAAATCTACCTGTACATAGTTACCTTGTAGTGTAGTAGACGAAGGCTTTGCACAGTCTGATGGACGTGATAACGCCTCCCAATCTAGTTAATTTATTCACTCTGAGACTCATTTTAGACCAATGAATCTTTTGACCCTGATTGAAGACACCTTAGGACGAGATAACTAATCAACATGTCAATCAACAAGTCAATAACATTATCAATAAGACTCGGAAACCACCGTGACCTTTCAGTCGTGAATAACCACACCAGTTTAGTACGGTTTTGTGAGGTTTATTCCCTATTGATTACAATTCTACTAGTAAGTTTATTAGTTTCAAACCAAGTTTATTAGTCCCAATCTAGTTCATTAATTCACTCTGGGACTCATTTTAGGCCAATGAATCTTTTGACCCTGATTGAAGACACCCTAGGACGAGATAACTAATCAACATGTCAATCAACAAGTCAATAATATTATCAATACAGTAAGACTCGGAAACCACCGTGACCTTTCAGTCATGAATAACCACACCAGTTTAGTACAGTTTTGTGAGGTTTATTCCCTATTGATTACAATTCTACTAGTAAGTTTATTGGTCTAAAAAACCATGAAACACATCAGCATTGTCATGATATGGCAACTTGAATAAGATTTCATCAAAGCAAAAATCATGAACATTAGAACATAGCACGTTGTCAACATGGATTAACCTTAGCAGAGTATCATTAGTGCATCATTCAACAAAGCATTGATTCAGTCATTTGTCTATTTGCGTCCGTTTAGTGAACCCCCTAACTAACCTCAAATTAGTATTGGCATGTTGGGCTTCATGCAAAACAATTTGGTAACACAAATTTAGAAAACCATCTAACTATGGTCTCTGTCAAAAGAAGCAAGTTGGTACCTAGAAAGGAAAGGCAAACAGACAATTACAATTTTATCATCATATAGTTACCCTCCGTAATGGGTCAGCATACAGAGTCAGTCTTCGTCCTCAGGACATCAGTTGATTCGCCATCAGCCATGGAATTCATCAAGACGGGGTAAGTAGGGACACTTCCCTCACAAGGAGGAGAAGTATAGAACAGGCAAGATAAGGGTGAGGATGGTTTGAAGAACCAAACATATATGTACACAAAAGGAGAGCAATGGGAGTGTTGCTAGCCCACACCGCCTCCCTACAGAAATTATATCATCACTAATGGTGTGGGGTAGTAGGAACTGAAGATAAGACTAGGTCAGTCTTTTTTACAGTGGTGTTAATAAGGTCACTATGGATCCTCAGGTCGGGAAGTCATAGTTGGAAGAATGTCCAAGCTAGGGGGTGCTGTGTTGTCCTACAGGGGGGAGGGGGATTTCCCTTACGGACTAGGTGGTCTCACACACATAATAGTGTCTTGCTTCATCATATGACCACCTAGCCCCACCCAAGTAAGATGATACTACTTGGGCGGACTCGACCTCGTGGTTAAAAGAACCCGAGGGAGTGCTGAAATTAAACTAGCTGGATAGTTACATTGATCCAGAAGGGGTGAATAATAAAATTACCAAGCATGTCGCCAGTGGCTTCTGCTAATTTTAATAAAGGTGCATGCTGGTAAGGCTAAAACTAAGGGGGAAAGGCTCGTTGGAGAGTAATGTCTCTTGGAGTCTAAAAGAAAAAGTGGATGACCAACATGTTTCTGCCCTCACTCAGTGCTGGTAGGTCAGGGGCATTCGTCAGGGTCTGAGCACACACAGTAAGTGGGGTACTCAAAAAGTGAAAAAATGTGTATGGCCTACCTGAACGGGTAGTTCACGGTGGGGTAGGCCTGTAGTAGATAAAAATAAATGCATCAATAGATAAGCCACTGATAGTTCAGAAATATATGGGGTGAAACAACCGTGGCAAACCACTGCAAAGCACACAGCAAAAATGTGAACAAATTGTGCCAAGCACTCACAAACACATGCAAGGGTGACTTACCCCAGAGTAAGGGGCAATCTGCCTCTGGTCTGGCTAGTGCCGGGGGGGGGTTTCCCTTGGAAGACCAATCGTCTCTGGGATTGGCTCCATCCTGGAACCACTATCCCTATTTTGCGACCGGTTCCTCCAACCATTCGTGAAACAAATCCCCACATACCTAAAAGATACAACAGACTTGCTTTCCCTTATCGATACCCTAGATTTTGATAAAGACAGAGAACATCTCATGACACTGGATGTAGAATCACTATATACCAACATTCCACAGGAGGCAACCTTGGAAGTGATCAGTGACCTACTCAATAGGGGTGCGTGGAACTACATCACCCCTCCAGAATTCATCCTGGACTTAGCCCATTTGGCCCTCACCAGGAATTTCTTTGAATTCGACAAGAACTTCTTTTTACAGATTCAAGGCACTTCGATGGGGAGCACTTTTGCACCTAGCTTGGCATGTCTATATGTAGATCACTTTGAGAAAGAAATGGTTCTCACTGAAGAGAACCCGTACTTCAACCAGATCAGGTTATGGAAAAGGTACATCGATGACATCCTGATAATCTGGAGAGGTACAAGGGAAGAAGCAACCACCTTCATCAATTGGTTAAACACCCTGAACCCCTTTCTGAGATTTACAGCCACACTAGGTGACCCAGCTGTCTCCTTTCTTGACCTAGTAATATCCGAAAAAAATGGCTCCTTGATAACAGAAGTTTTTTATAAACCTACTGACCGGAACACTCTCCTGCAGTTCCAGAGCTTCCACCCACGCTCCCTCAGGGAAAACCTCCCAGTGGGCCAGTATCTCCGTCTTCGGCGGAATTGTACCGAATTAACGGATTACAAAAAGCATGCTCAGCAACTCACAAGCAAACTTCGAGCCAGAGGGTACCCAGACCACCTTCTGAGGAGGGCTGACAAACGTGCTCGTGTGAGCCCTAGGGAAACTTTGCTACATCCCAGCAGCAGAACCAGCAAGAAAGACCCATTGATCTGTGTGACTACATTCAACCCAGCGTCTAATGTGATCAAAAAGATACTCAACGAAGATTGGAAAATCCTCACATCTGGGGGTCTTCCCTTTCAGATCCCAATGAATGCTTATAAAAAAGCTAAAAGTATCCGGGACATGATTGTACATACCCGCCCGCGTGTACTCCTCACCCCGAACAAACAAAGGACACTCTGGGACCTCCCTCCCGCTAAAGGCCACTTTCCATGCGGCAGCTGCAGTGTCTGCGCATTTACCAAAAAAACTCTTACACTTGATGTGGGACTACGGACACCCTGGGAACTTAGACAACTCACGAACTGTAACAGCAAAAATGTGGTGTATATGATCACATGCCCCTGTGATAAAAGATACATTGGGATGACGACAAGAAGAGTGGGCACACGCATCTGCGAGCATAGGAGCACTATCCGATGCAAGAGAGATGCAACAAGACTCACCGAGCATTATGTGTCCAGCAATCACCATCCTGATCACATGCAATGGGTAGTATTGGACCAACTAAAATCAACAGCAACTAATGCCACACAAAAACTTTTACTGTATGAACAAAGGTGGATATGGAGGTTGCAAACGGACATTAGAGGATTGAACGATAATATACAGTGGTCAGCTCTAAGATGAGAACTAAGACTATGGCGTCCCTTTCCCATGTGAGGTTCCCCCTAAGGCCCCATCGGGGGTCTCACCACCAATACCCCATGTCACTATCTCTGACCTGGGCAGCATCCATCCGTTCAGAGTTATTTCCATAACCCCTGCTATTGTAGCTATTGTCCCCCACCTTTCACACCTCTTCTTTTCTTTATCTGTACTTCCGCTTCCAGGTCCCAGCTTCCCCTCGCTCCTCCCTTTTCTCTCCACCTATTATGAGTCCTCCCTCCTCCTCTGCCCTGTGTTTTTTTTCCCCCCTTCCCCCCCCCTTTTCTTTCCCTTTGCCCCCCACCCCTTCCCCCTCCCTTTCTTTCTGTGTTCTCTCTTTTCTTGTATAGGCCTTTGTAGGCCCTCTATTTTTCTTCTTTCCTTCTTTTCCCCTTGCCTCCTTTGTCTGCTTGCTTTGTCTCCCTTTCCTCCTTTCTCTTCTCTTCTTTCCTTCTTTTCATCCTCTCTTTCCACCTAAACCCCTTCCTTTTTTTCTCCCTTTTTTTTCTTCTTCTTTCTTCTTTTTTCTTGTATGCTTCTTTTTCCCTTCCCTTCCCTTTTTCCCTCTTTTCCTCCCCCCCCCTTCCCCCCCCCCCTGTTTTCCTTCCTCCCCTCCCCCTCGCTCTTTCCTTGTGTATATTTTTTCCCCCCCCCTTTTTTCATGTCGTCTGAGCCGGACGACGTATACCGGCAAAACGGGACTCCAATTCCCAGAGTCCCGTGTGCCCTTAGGACGCGCCGCGCTCCCCGCGGCACGTCATCACAGGGCGCCCCCCGCGTTTGCAAACCGCATCGCGGCGTAAACGCTCGACTCGAGCCTGTCACTTCTTTATTTGGCACACTCCAACCCGCGGGCCTCTATAACACAACGGCCCCGCGGGTCTAATACCGACGGCCATATTTATCGAGCGGGTGGCTAATTCAAGCATTGCATACCGGCACAGCCCCCGAGAGGGTGCGGCCGGATTCAGGGCGTGGTCCCGTAACGATGCCCGATCCACCTGACAATCCTTAATTAGATTGCGCCCGGCGCCCCCCGCTGATTGGCTCTTGATCCACATATATTCCAGACCTACCATGCAGTCAGCACCAGAGCGGCCTGGCTCCGGCATGTAGGTACCCCCCCTTGGTATTCCCTTTGGAGTGGTAAGTGAGGCCCCCTTTGGGGCCTGTTTTCTTTCTCTTTTTTTCTGTCTATTCCCTGTTTCCCCCTCCCTTCTGCAACCCTTCGCTCTCCCTCCACCCCCTTCTCTTTTCCCCATTTCCTGCTTCCTTGTCTCTCTTTTTTCCCATGTGCTTTTCCTCTGGTTTAAGCTTGGTTCTCTTCTGTCTACTTTTTCCCTTAAGTCTTGTGCTTCCTCTTTTCATCTCATGACCCTTCACCTCTATCCTTCCTAATCCCTTTAATCTCCCCAGAGTGTGACTACAAGGGAAACCCCCCCCCCGGCACTAGCCAGACCAGAGGCAGATTGCCCCTTACTCTGGGGTAAGTCACCCTTGCATGTGTTTGTGAGTGCTTGGCACAATTTGTTCACATTTTTGCTGTGTGCTTTGCAGTGGTTTGCCACGGTTGTTTCACCCCATATATTTCTGAACTATCAGTGGCTTATCTATTGATGCATTTATTTTTATCTACTACAGGCCTACCCCACCGTGAACTACCCGTTCAGGTAGGCCATACACATTTTTTCACTTTTTGAGTACCCCACTTACTGTGTGTGCTCAGACCCTGACGAATGCCCCTGACCTACCAGCACTGAGTGAGGGCAGAAACATGTTGGTCATCCACTTTTTCTTTTAGACTCCAAGAGACATTACTCTCCAACGAGCCTTTCCCCCTTAGTTTTAGCCTTACCAGCATGCACCTTTATTAAAATTAGCAGAAGCCACTGGCGACATGCTTGGTAATTTTATTATTCACCCCTTCTGGATCAATGTAACTATCCAGCTAGTTTAATTTCAGCACTCCCTCGGGTTCTTTTAACCACGAGGTCGAGTCCGCCCAAGTAGTATCATCTTACTTGGGTGGGGCTAGGTGGTCATATGATGAAGCAAGACACTATTATGTGTGTGAGACCACCTAGTCCGTAAGGGAAATCCCCCTCCCCCTGTAGGACAACACAGCACCCCCTAGCTTGGACATTCTTCCAACTATGACTTCCCGACCTGAGGATCCATAGTGACCTTATTAACACCACTGTAAAAAAGACTGACCTAGTCTTATCTTCAGTTCCTACTACCCCACACCATTAGTGATGATATAATTGAAGAACCAAACAACAAAGTCCCTGGCAGAGTGACAAAATGTCTGGGTCATAGCAAAGGTTTGCAATGGCATCTCCTAATGGCTCCTCGTGTCAAAGGTTTTTATCCCTTTTCTGTTGTACAGTCCCCTAATTTCTAATTGGGTAGAGTTGGCACCCCACTATCTCCATGCAATGGGTTTCCAGTGGTACTATCAAAATTGTCATCCCATAACCGTTCTCCCGTAGTTTATTGGTTCTTGTGATTGACGTTTCCAGCGGGTAGAATGTCCGGTATGATTTCATACTCTTTTTTTTTTGTCCTCATTTCGCCACCCATGCTTTGGTTAAGAGGAAAAAGGCAAAAGTTGAGGCACTTATGGTTTGAATCCAGGTGTGCGGTCCACAGCATTGCTGGGCCGCCCCACCTGTTCAATATTTTGCTCTTTTCCCAGTCAACTGCCATCGACCAATTCTTACTATTTTCTTCGAGACCTGGTCATAACCAAAGCAGCACCCAAAAAGGTGAGGGGAGTTCTAATCATTGGATTTAAGTTCCAGGAGGGGGAGACCAAACAAAGAAACTGCAAAGCATGAGGTATATGACTGAGACTACTCCACATATGTAAGCTACTGATAAACATTTTGCCAATCCACCCAAAAATTATCTCTTCTACTAAGAGAACCGCATTGTTCCAATTTACACAATCGATTCACTGATGCTTGCCAATCTTTAACAAGGGGGGCAATGGATCCACCCATTTACAACATATTTCCCGTCTAGCCAAAAGCATTAGTACAAACAACAAGTGCTCCTGTTGTACTGATAATTTCTGGTGGTCTATGCCCGGGTCACAAACCCCAAACACCACCATAAGAAGGTTTATTCTTAAATTTACATAAAAAATTACATTCAGAGTATTTCCTAAATCTTTCCAATACTTAGTCAACATTGAACATTGCCAAAACATGTGAACATCATCTGCGTTGTCTTCCCCACACCGCGGACAATTTTTCTTGAATTTCCCAATAGCTGTTAATCTAGCAGGTCTCCAATAAACCCTATGTAGTGTAAACAAATGGTTTTTCTTCAACCCCCCAGGTTTAGTAGTAAACCATAATTCTGAAAAATACTTCTACCACAAAGCTGTAACTTCTAGGGTTGGAAAGATCCTTCCCCATTTCGACAAAGGGAGGGAGGGGGCATCGTCTACTGATTCCAACAGGGCATGATACCAAAAGGCTACTTCTTTTTTAATATTTATCTGGTTTAATTTCCCTTCCCATGAGCTCCTCCCTAGTTCTCCTGCTCGTCGAGAATTAACCCAACTAGATAACTGAAGATACTTGAATTTAGAAGTTGTCCCTCTAGTATACTCCTGAAATGCAGACCAAGTTAACAAATCTGAACCTTCTATAATCTGACCCCATCTTACCATCCCGCTAGTTCTCAAGGGAATTGATAGTTTATCAATAAGACATTCAGGAGTACCGGGAGAGTCCCAGATAGGAGCGGAACTACAATAGTAAGGAATCCCTAGCACTTTCCGAAGATGAATCCAAACATTACAAGCCTGTCTGGGAAGCTTCAAAAGCACCTTCTTGAAGTATTTTGGGTGACCAAATTTATATAAAAAATAATCCTCTCCTTCCTCAAGATGTGCCGTCAGAGCTCTCCAGACCAATGAATACTCTGACTTCTTATTCAATAACATTCTGGTGTTTTTTAGTTGAAAGGCCAGATAATATCTAAAACAATCAGGGGATGCAATACCCCCCCACTCTTTCTTTCTACTCATCTTTTTCCAAGAAATCCTCACTCCCTTGGAAGCCCAAACAAACGAGGATAGATCTCCCTGTAGTTTTTTAAACCAGCTCCCCTTAAACTCTAGCGGGATTGTGTTAAATAAAAAAGTAAACTTTGGAAGAATACACATCTTCAAAATATTAGATCTTCCGATTATAGAAAGTGGAAGAACAGCCCACGCTTTTAACAGTTTTTTAGTTTCTCTATAGGTTATGTCAAAATTTAACTTAGCTACCTCATTTAGATCATTTGTAAACCGAATTCCCAGATATTTGATCTCTTGTTTAACTAAGGGAGAAACATAGGCCAAATTCCAGCACATAATTTCAGTTTTTTCTGTATTTATACTATAACCTGAAAATCTACCAAATTGCTCCATCAATGTCTTGACAATAGGTAAAGTAGTCGTCACATCACAGGTATATAGCATAAGGTCATCCGCGTACAACGCTACTTTCTTTTCCCAATCCCCAATCCGAAATGGGGGAATGTCCTTACAAACCCGTAATAAAATTGCCAAAGGTTCAATATATAGATTAAAAAGCAAGGGAGATAAAGGACACCCCTGTCGCGTACCCCGAAAAATCCTAAATTCCTGTGATAACTGACAATTAACCAGGATTCTCGCCGAAGGGCATTTATACAATTCCCTAACAGTCCTGATAAAAGGAGTTCCCAATCCCACTTTTTCCAACACGACCCCCAAGAAGGACCAGTTAACACGATCAAAAGCTTTCGCTGCATCAAAAGTCATAATCGCTAATGGAGCCTTTTTTTGTTCTGCTAGATCTACTGCAGCAAATAACTCGTGAGTTAACTCGTAGAGTTGTCTACCCTTCATAAATCCCTTTTGATCCAAGTGAATCAAATTACCCATAACTTTCCCCAGTCTCCTAGATAAGATCCCTGTATACAGTTTGTAATCTGAATTCAACAAGGAAATCGGTCTGTATGATGAACAAGACATTGAATCCTTACCAGGTTTTAATAATAAACAAATGATAGCTTCTCTCCAGGAATTAGGTATATGTGCCCCTTCTACAAGCATGGAGTTGAATAATTCCAATAAAATCGGAATAAGTTCCTCCCCCAGTACCTTGTATAACTCATTAGGTAAGTTATCTGGGCCAACTGCTTTCCCTTTCTTCAAAGCTTTTATGGCATCAGCAAGCTCAGCCCCACTTATCTCCAAGTTCAATACCAGCTTTGCTGATTCATCCAAATCTGGAAGATGCACTTTCTCAAAAAATATTCTAATCGACTCCTCTGAGTTTACCAAACTTTCTGAGTACATTTCTTGAAAAAAGGATACAAATGCCCCCTCAATCTCATCTTGCTCCACACAAATCTGGTTCGAAAGATCTGATTTAACCGATAAAATATGCCTTTTAGAGACATCTGACTTAACCTTCCAAGCTAATAGTTTACTACAACCTTCTCCATATTCAAAATTTGCATATTGGCTACTTTCCCATTTTAACCTATTACGCTTCTCCAAAAAAGAATCTAGGTCAACCCGAACCTTATCCTCTTGACGTATCAACTCCTCAAGTAATTCTTCCTTCCCTTCTCTTCGTGCTTTGTGAGTTAAAACTTGAAAAGTATTTAAAGATGATTCCATGCCCTCCAACTGCTTCCTTTCTTCGCGACGCTTGTATATTGCCAGGCTCACAAGCCTCCCTCTGATATAAGCCTTGTAAGCGTCCCAGACATACCCTAAATTTGCTGTTCCTCGATTAAAATAGAAAAATTCTCTTGTGTCTTTCTTTAACACCTCTACAATCGAATCATTTAAGAGTAAAGAGCGATTGATTGTACTTCTAATACCCTTACTTACGACCCTGATATCCAAATGTAGTTTTACAGCTGAGTGGTCCGAAAGGTGTGCTGAATTGTGAGCTACTTTTATCACCTCTGAACATAAACTCTTATGTAATAAAAAAAAATCTATTCTGGATCTATGTCCATATTTTTTATTGTGGAATGTGTATCTATCTCCTTCACCCCCTTTCCAGTGCCATATGTCTATCAATCCTAGATCCCGCATGGCTTGCTTCACCTGTACCCTTGTTTTGGGTGAATTAACCGTCCCCCGGGGGGTTGATTTATCAAGAACGGGATCTAACAATATATTAAAATCCCCACCTAGTACCACTGGGTACCTAGCTAACAGTAAAATGTTAAATAGTTCTTGAAATGGCGTCGGGTCATCTAAATTTGGACCATAGTAACCTGCAACTGTTACCCAGTAGCCACTTACACACACTTCTACCACTACCCATCTACCCTTGGAGTCTGCTTGGACCTCTCCTCTCTTAAACCTTATAGACTTTTTAAACAAAACTGCCACACCTTTAATCGCGCTAGATTGGAAAGAACATACACTAAATGAGACCCAATTCAGTCGTTTAAGCCAACTCTCCCACTCCTCTCGTTGAAGATGAGTTTCTTGCAGTATAATAATATCCTCCTCAGCCAATCTTAAATATTCAAAAATCTTCCTCCTCCTATGTAGCACCCTTAGGCCATTAACATTTCAAGAAAGAAATTTTAATCGTAAATTACCATATTTAGTCATACCCAGAAGGAGAGAAAAAAAGGCTTGCATATAAAACCTCCCCCCTCCTATCTAAGCAAGTTATAAGGACTTTCCTATTTTTATCATTTTCTAACCACCTAACCCAAACCCAACCCCTACACCCAGTGCCACCCTCCACCAACACCGACACACACATAAACCCCCCCCCCCCAAGGGAACCCTCTCTATTTCTCCTAGGATAGCCATCCTGTTATCCCTTGTTCGAACTCTCCGTCGGACACTAATTTTCCCAGATCTCACTAAGACGCCTTAATCTGTTCTATGAAAGCGCTAACCTCTCCCGGATCTCTCATATTATACATTTTGTTTTTCCACATAATACGTAAAGCAGCCGGAAATCTCAATTGAACCGTAGCCCCAAGAGAGCGGAGCTCTCGCATAAAATTTCCCAGTTACCACTGCCTGTCCAATGTTGCTTTAGAGACATCCGATCTTATACGGAAGGACCAGTCTCACTTGGAGAAGACTCCAACCTTAAGGGCTTCAGACAGGATTCTCTCTTTAGTTGTATATGTACTGAAATTTATCAAAATCCTCCTGGGGTTTTTCCTTCCGGGGTTCTTCTTGAACGGATCCCGATGAACTCTTTGGATATCTTCCTCTAAATTAAGCATTGCTATATTTGGAATAGCCTCCTTGATTAGAGCGATCACGTAGGTTTTGATATCCTCCCCTTCCAATCCCTCAGGAACTCCCAAAAGCCTAATGTTGTTTCTCCTCATGTTATTTTCCAATGATTCAAGCTTATCCTGGAACATCTTTTCTCCGCATTTTAACTGAGAAATATCCTTAGATTATAATAACAACCTCTCCTCCTGAGCCTCCACCACAGCCTCCAGCTTACCCAACCGGTCTGATAACAAGTTAATTTTGCTTTCCAAAACTTCACAGGCTTCCCGGATTCTGGCTTGGTTATTTTCTGAGATCTCGAATTTCTCCCTAATCTCTTTAGTAAGGGAAATTAACAAAGCCTGTACATCTGTACTATGAGTCACTGAACCACCAGGGTGGATGCCCTCTGTTTCCGTTTCCGACAAGGTTACTGAACCGGAAGAATCCCCCCTCTGTCCTTCTAACTCCTTAACTGTTTGATCTGACATATTTTTATCCAAACTTGTGGCTTGTTTTAATGCTCTCAAATTGCCTAAAATGGGTTGAGCATTTGCCATAACCTGCGGGGGGAAGGTTGTGTTCCGGAAATACCTTGTGATCAATGACTCACCCTTTCCCAGAGGTTCCCTTCGGACTTCCTCTAGGGGGAGTTGGGGCAGTAGTTCCAATTGTGACGCTGTATGTTCAATCCCCCTTAATGAACCATCACCACAAGTCTCTAATCCTGTACTTGCGATAGCTGCTACTACAGTCTCTGGTAGCTGGGATTGATACTCGCCCCCCGGGGGCCAGGTTTACCTCTCTTCACACCCACCAAGTCATTTACCTCTGCCCGGACACCCCTGGGGCGACGCTTGACTAACGACATACACCGTGAAACTCCAACGTTGTTCCGTTCTCCTCTTGTCAAACTTCCATTTATATTCCTCTTAGTTGAAAATCCAGGAGTCTCTGGCAAGCCTCCACGAAGAAAACAGCGAGAGGTGTAGGATCTCCCGCGTCGCACCCCCCTCACCGCCTCTGCCCAGATATTGGAAACCAATATTTGCTTCCAGCCCACCACCTCCCCTCCTTTCGCTGGAGTACGTAACTCCCTTCATCTTTCCGCCGTTTTTTTTTAGTGACCCAACCTGGGCCGGGAAGACAGTACACAAAAAAAAAGAAAAACCTGCCACAACTATTTCTTTAAATCCTTGTACGTGCCAATATATTCCAAAAAGAACCTTTTTAAGTACTCCAAGAGTACATATGCGCACTTAGAAGCCCGGGACAATGCCGCCATCCAAATCAACAGACCTCTTGCATGCCTTTTGGAGAAACGAGGACGCAGAGTTTGAGAGGGATAACATATGCCTGTATCCTATAGTTGGTGTTTACTAAATTGCTCCAAATATAAACTCCCACCTCTCAAAAAAGGGGGAATAAACGGTTGAATATCACTCTCCGCTCTCTCATTAACCCTATAATATGGTCCTTAGGACAGACCGAGTTAATAGAGAAAAAAAAAAAACATCAAGTTTTTTCCTCTCAATGTAACAGATATAATATGAGCAAAAAACGAAGTTTAAGTATCTTGAGTCAGCCCCAGTTCAAAAAAAGAAAATTAGAACAAAAAAAAAAGGAAGAAACAAAAGGAAAAAAAAAACCTACTCCCCCCGTGCACAGCTCACACAGCTTACACCGCGGGAGCAGAAACAAACCTTCCCCGTGAGGAAAAGTCACTCCGTTCCAAGCCGCACGACGAGGGAAAAAGAACACCTACAATTCTAATCCTGCTCCGCGTTGTGTTCCATGAATAGAGCACTTGGCCGAAATCCGTCCCCGTGTCTCCTTATTTCCAAAAATCTGCCGCTGCAAAGGAGCAGCAGCAGACAAGCAGATTCACGAGCGTCGGCCTGAGAGCTCAGCGCTCCAGGCACAACGCAATGCGGCGTTACGCTTTCCGACGTCTCCGTCCGACGAAGAGCTCTCTGCTCAGTCCGTTAGCTGGCCGCCATGTTCCCCCCCGCAACTCATGATTTCATACTCTTGTGGTCCTCTCGCATCATCAGTCAGTAGTTCCATTGTCTGTACCGGTTTAGGCGACCTTGTTCCTGTAACAAGTCTACACTGTTGCATTCAGCAAAAATGTTTCCTTGAGCAAGTTGAATTTCATGAGAACGGATCTTCTACAGTTACACTCATATTTTAGCTTTGGAAAAGTACGAGTACATGTCCTTCAGCAAGTCAGCACACTGCACGTTAGAAAAACTCATTTAATATGAAACCGGGCAGCTAGGCCTCGACTCATGCTAACTAAGGCCTAGTGATTTATTAGCAAAGCTTTAACATATAACTCTTAATATTAGTGTAAAATCATACATTAACGTATCATTATTTCATTATTAGTCAGCTTCATTAATCATTGTACACATTGGTGGCCACTCCCTGTGGGTACATTTCAAGCGCATGTTTAGCAATAACACATTAATACGTTTTCTATGCGGCATTATTATGCATTAGTTCATAAACATTTCATGTTAATTTTGAGTATAAGAGCTACGCTCTCTCAGACGTGCACCCTTAATGTTTGTACCCAGTGTCACAGAAAGGTTTAATTCTACACACTGTTTAATCGATGTTGGAAGATAGAGTGCAACTAGAGGTTTTTCCTGCAGCAGTAGTGGCAGGCAGTGTCTTGGAAAAAGAGGGACTTGATTTTTTGGTTGTCGTAGTATCTAAAGAATGGAGCATGGGTTGATGCTGCACTGGAGAGGATGTAACAGCTTATGACTCTTTGCAGCACTTTACACAGACCTCTTACGTTCAGCATGAATAGCGCATCTAGTCGTGTTTTTTGCATTATGGGATTTCTAGTCCTGTTGATCTTCTTTTAAAAGCTACAGTCCAAATACCTGAACTGTATGAGCTATTCAGTCACGAAACGGAGAATCCAGAGTGATGTAATACTTGCCATCTTTTTTTACTTGTTATGTCCAGCAAACTATCTACCTCCATTACACCTGTCATGATCCTCCAGTATAATGCTTAATTTGTAAATAAATAAGTGCAAGGTCCCAAGCTATTGGCCAGGAAGGCATTGCAACATACATTACCAACTGGACCTACCATCGCTGCCACATGCCAGTATAAGTGTTAGCTATTAGGCATCACAATCCTATAAACATGATAGTTTGCACAGTTCTAGACCACACAAAGTGGTAGGAATGGCCTTCATGCACTATAATAATTTTTTGAATGGGTAGTTATCTGGTAAACTGTTGTGTGTAGCTCAAACATTGGCAGAAAGGATAAGCATATGATGAACTGTCATAAGTAACAGTTGCGTGGGAGAGTCAGGCACCGGCATACTCAAGCACAAATTAAGCACCTCATTTGTGCAGGCCATACAGCCATGACCTGTATACCTCATAAACCATGTTAACAAATGACACCTTATGGTCTTTTTAAAACATTGAGTTTGATTTCAAACCCTTTTCTTCAGTTCTATTTAGAAACATCATATGTTATCATATTATCAGTTTTTGTGGAATGCCGTCATGTGGCACAAAAACTAGATATCACACTTGAGTATTTTAATATGATTCCTGACAGCCTCTCATGAAAGGGAACTAGTTTTTTCACAGCTTGTCCAGAACAATCCTCTATTACTTGTTTGGTATTTGCCCAAGGAAGCAAATAAAGTTAAAGTAGGATGTGATATTGGAGTTTAGGTTATACAAGCTTAGGACAGGTTAATCGTCCAGATGTCTGCACATAGACAACCACCTCTGTTAGAGTTATCACCACAATGTAATCACCATTCTTTTGCATTGCTTGGTAAGACACTATTCCCTGGTTCCCAGCTGTGTATAAAGACATTTTAATAACCACTGATGTTGAGTGCATCCCCATCGAAGATGTATCCCTGTCATGAAGTGCATGGCTATTTAGAGACCCAGTGTCATAAGCTAAATGTGGAATTATTTTTGGTGCCAAAGGGCTTGGCAAAGAAGGTTCAATGCAGATGAGTTCTACTGTGAAGAGAAAAGAAAAGTAAAATATATATATTTTTTAATCACTCTCTCCAATGCATTACTCTGTCTCACCCTATACCTCTATAAATCTATTCTCTATTTTCACTCTCTGACTCATCTCAAACGTCATTCTACTACTATGATCTCCAAAATACCCTTTCCTAGATTCTTTCTTCCTCTACCCCTCCTGGCTCACCCTAAACCTCAATTTTTTACTACAATCTCCCAAACAACCCTAACAAATTATTCCTCATGTATCACTCCGTTGACTCAGCCAAACCTCATTTTACTAGTATGATCTCCCTAGCCCCTTTCTACAGACTCTTCCCTCCTCCATCTCTCCTTTACTCAACCCAAACCTCATCTTACTACTATAATCTCCCAATTAACACTTTCTGGATTCTTCCCTTTTATCCTTCCATTATTCTATTCAATCCAACTAACAGACTCACATGTCCTCCTCTCAAATTAACTCATACCTCCCTATACTAATACTGTACTGTACTCATATATCCCTAAACTAATCCACCACTAATCCTTTTGGGTTCAGAGTAGCGTGCTACTCGCTGAAAAGTGCTTTGGCGCCTCATCAAGAGTTGCAAGCGCTAAATAAATCAAATTGCAATTAGACTTGTGTTCCTAAAAGGTGTGATTTCCTTTTGATTATATTCACCAACAGGTATATGGTTACGTGCAGGATTATATTGGGGAATGGTAAATTTGCATGTGAATTTACAGATGTTGTGAAGTTAATCTGTTCCAATACCATTCAGTTACAAGTTAGGGACCATTGAATGGGGAATTACCATATGAAACCAGTTCTTCTGCTCATGAAACCACACAGAATTCCCAATTGTGTGGGTTTTAACACATACACTTACCACCTGCTCCAAGCAAGTAGTAAATCTATAAGGGTGGCTTCAAAGTAGTGGAAATGGAGAGATGGGGAGTATAGGGAGTAGACAAGGGAAGGAAAAGTGAAGTTCTGGTGTAGGGGCATTGCATGCTTCCCCGGTCAGAAAATAAGAGCCAAAGATTCATGCAATTTTTCTGCCCCAAATTATCGGATGATAAAATCATGTCTGGTTATCCAGCACCCAAAATAAGACAGATGTGGGACAACCTGGCCACTCAGAATCAGGCTTAGCAGAATCATATTGTTGGAAATGGGGTCTCTGGTTGGCAGTTAGCTGGCACTCTGTCCAAGCAGGGATCCTCACTCTAGTCAGGGCAAGGGAGATACTCACTTAAGATAACCCCTGCTCACCCCCTTGGTAGCTTGGCACAAGCAGTTAGGTTTATCTCAAACGCAATGTGTAAAGTATTTGTACCAACACACACAGTAATACAGTGAAAACACTACAAAACAAACACCACACCAGTTTAGACAAATAGTCAATATGTATCTAAATCAAACAAGACCAAAATGACAAATGTCCAACATACACAAGTAAAGTTATGAATTTTTAAATTAAAAAGATTCTTATTTCATAGAAAACAATGGATGCGTTGATGTTACAAAAAATACCTGGTTTGCTGAAAAAATAAAGCCGCATAAGCGAGCGTGCGTCGGAAAAGTCAGAGATGCGTTTGATTCCTGTTAGAAATGGGGTCTTTGGTTGGCAGTCAGGTTACCCCCTGTCCAAACAAGGACCTTCACTCTAGTCAGGGTAAGTCACACACAATCCAAATTATCCTGTGCCCACCCTCTGGTAGCTTTGAACTGAGCAGTCAGGCTTAACTTAGAAGGCAATGTGAAAAGTTTTTGTGCAATAAATCATGCAATAACACAGTATAGGACCACAAAATACACCACACAGTGTTTAGAAAAACAGATAATATTTATCTGATAAAATGCAGGTCAAAACAATTTAGATGCAATGAGTATATGTTGGTTTATCACTGAAAAAAGTCATATAAAGGGGGTCATTCCGACCCCGGCGGGCGGCGGGCACCGCCCGCCGGGCGGAAACCGCCCAAACACCGCACCGCGGTCAAATGACCGCAGCAGTGATCACAACTTTTCCGCTGGGCCGGCGGGCGATCTCAAGCAGATCGCCCGCCGGCCCAGCGGGAAAGCCCCAGCAAAGATGAAGCCGGCTCCGAATGGAGGCGGCGGATTTGCTGGGGTGCGACGGGTGCAGTGGCACCCGTTGCGATTTTCAGTAACTGCTTTGCAGACACTGAAAATCTTAATGGGGCCCTCAGGGGCCCCATGACACCCGTTCCCGCCAGCCTCTTCCTGGCGGTGTAAACCGCCAGGAACAGGCTGGCGGGAAGGGGGTCGGAATCCCCATGGCGGCGCTGCATGCAGCGCCGCCATGGAGGATTCCCTGGGGCAGGGGAAAACCGGCGGGAAACCGCCGGTTCCCCTTTTCTGACCACGGCTTTACCGCCGCGGTCAGAATTGCCCCGGAAGCACCGCCAGCCTGTTGGCAGTACTTCCTCTGCCCTCTGCCCTGGCGGTTACAAACCGCCAGGGTCAGAATGAGGGCCAAAGTGTCTTTAATTTTTAAAAGCAATAAATGTCTCTTTCCAGCACAAAGGACCTGGTTTGCGTTCATAATCCCTGCAAAGAACCGTAGAGGAGGAAATGCGTGGAAAAACATGGAGTATGTGTTGAATTCTCAGGCTGCACACGGCGCAGGGACAACTGTGCCTCGATTTTCGGCGTTCAGTCGAGGATCCTCTTCAGGTTACAGGGTTTTCGGATGCCCCGGGGACGATACGTGGATTTCCTGCACTGACAGGACAAAGTCATAGGGGCTGGGTCGATCCGGTGGATGTTGCTTGGAAATTTCTACCACACGGCAGGTGCTGCGTCAATTCCTCTCTGGAAGTCTGGCTGCATCCTTCCGGCTCGGCTGTGCCTCGATCCAGTGGGCCATGCGTCGCATTTCCGGTCACTATGGTGGTGCTGTGTCGATCTTCTCCTTGCGAAGTCGGGCTGCATCGCTCTGGTTCGGCGTGCAGTAATTTTTTCACCGCAAAGTAGGCTGTACGTCGTTTACTGGCAGGCTGTGCAACGATTTTCGCCGCACAAGGAGTTCTTCTTGTCGAGATGAAGTCTTTTTGGTCCTGAGACTTCAGGGGACAGGAAGCAAGCTCTACCAAAGCCCTTGAAGAGCACTTCTCACCACAGCCAGAGAGCAGCAAGGCAGCAGGGCAACAGCAAGGTAGCAGTTCTTCACAGAAAGCAATCAGGTGAGTCCTTTGGGCAGTCAGGCAGTTCTTCTTGTCGGGATGCAGGTTCTGGATCAGGTCCTCTTCTCCATGAAGTGTCTGAGTTGGTAGGGGCAGAGGCCCTGTTCAAATACCCAAATGTGCCTTTGAAGTGGGGGAGACTTCAAAGAGTGGCTTAGAAGTGCACAAGGTCCCCTTTTGGTCCAATTCTGTCTTCCAGGGTCCCAGTAGGGGGTGTGGCAGTCCTTTGTGTGAGGTCAGGCTACTGTCCTTTGACTTGCAATTGTCAGGCCCTCCACCCTCCCAGCCCAGGAAGACCCATTCAAAATGCAGGTGTATGCAAGTGAGGCTGAGTATCATGTGTTTGGGCTGTGTCTGAGTAAATGCAGCTGTCAATTAAACCCAGCCAGACATGGATTGTAAGGCACAGAAGGATGTACGTGCAGAGAAATGCTCACTTTCTAAAAGTGGCATTTCTAAAATAGTAATATTTAATCCAACTTCACCAGTCAGCAGGATTCTGTATCACCATTCAGGCCATACTAAATAAGACCTTCCTACTCCTTTCAGAACAGCAGCTACCACTCAAACAGTATATGAGGGTAGCCCCAATGTTAACCTATGAAGGGAGCAGGCCTCACAGTAGTGTAAAAATGAATTTAGGAGTTTTACACTACCAGGTACATGTCCCGCCTTTTGCCTACACAGCACCCTACCCTTTGGGTTACCTATGGCATACCTTAGGGGTGACATATATGTAGAAAGAGGGGAGTTTTAGGCTTGGCAAGTACTTTTGACTGCCAAGTCTAATTGGCAGTAAAACTGCACACACAGACCTTGCAATGGCAGGCCTGAGACAAGGTTAAGGAGCAACTTAAGTGGGTGGCACAATCAGTGCTGCAGGCCCCCTAGTCGCATTTAATTCACAGGTCCTGGGCACATATAGTGCACTTTACTAGGGACTTATAAATAAATTAAATAATCCAATTGGGTATGATCCAATGTTACCATGTTTAAAGGGTGAGAGCATATGCAGTTTAGCACTGGTTAGCAGTGGTAAAGTGCCAAGAGTCTTAAAACCAGCAAAAAAAGTATTTAAAAGTGGAGGGAGGCAGGCAAAAAGTTAGGGGTGACTACCATAAGGCTGTCAGGTGTAAAAATTCCTTACTTGCAAGTGAGGCCGTGCATCATTTCTTCTCTGGTCAAGGGCGATGCATCATTTCTCGCTCCTGCAAGAGAGCGATGCGTCGATTTCCAGATAGGCACCTCGGGTTCGGACAGGATCATATCAATTTTGATGCCCAGCGATGCTGCATGCGAAATCTGTCCGCACGAGGATGAGAATCCATGTTGCGTGGGGTTTGAGTTGATTTCAGCAGCTGCAAGCAGGTGTCATTTCTGCAGCCATGATGCAGGTGATGCATCTATTTCCAAGCCGTGATGCAAGTGGTGCATCGATTTCGGCTACAATGCAAGTGGCATGTCGTTTTTACAGCTGCGTTGCAGGGGGTGTATCAAAATTTTCCCCACACGGCTCCTGTACAAGGATTTCCACCTTGGTTCCACCAGTTTTAACTTTCAAGGGCCAAGGGACTGGATAGATCACCACTTGGCAGAATAGGGGTATCAACAGAGAGTCCAGGTGCTGCCAGAAGAAGCCTTTGATGGCCCTGAGACTTCAAAACAGGAGGCAAGCTCAATCAAAGCCCTTGGAGACACTTCACAGGAATATACCACAAAGTCCAGTCTTTGTCCACTTTCAGGCAGAAGCAGCATCTGCAGGTCAACCCAACAAAGCACAGTCGCAGGCAAAGGGGCAGTACTCCTCCTTCAGCTCTTCAGCTCTTCCCTGGGCAGAGGTTCCTCTTGATTCCAGATATAATCGGAAAATCTGGGGTTTTGGGTCCATTGCTTATACCCCTTTCTGCCTTTGAAGTAGTCAAACGTCAAAGGAAAGTCTCTGTTGTTCATAATATTCTGTCTTGCCCTGGCCTGGCTCCAGACTAACACCAGGGGGATAGAGACTGCATTGTGTGAGGGGAGGCACAGCCCTTACAGGGGTAAGTGACCACTCCTCCCTCCGCTCTAGCCAAGACGGCCCATCGGGATACGCAGGCTACAACCCAGCTTCATTTGCGTCACTGTCTAGTGGAGATTCACAAACAGTCAGTCTGGCCCAGGCAGGGAATACACAAGCAGGCAGAGTCACGGAATGGTTTAAGCAAGAAAATGCCCGCTTTCTAAAAGTGGCATTTTCAAACTGACAATCTAAAAAACAACTTTACCAAAAGATGTATTTTAAAATTATGAGTACAGAGACACCAAACTCCAAATCTCTGTCTGCTCCCAAAGGTAAACTGCACTTAAAAGTTATTTATAGGCAGCCCCCATGTTAACCTATGAGAGAGATAGGCCTTGCAACAATGAAAAATGATTTTGGGAGCATTTCACTGTTAGGACATGTAAAACACATCAGTACATGTCCTTCATTTAACGTATACTGCTTCCTGCCCATGGGGCTACCTAGGGCCTACCTTAGGGGTGCCTTACATGTATAAAAACGGAAGGTTTGGGCCTGGCAAATGGGTACGCTTGGCAGATTGAACTGGCAGTTTACAACTGCACACACAGATACAGTAGTAGCAGGTCTGAGTCATGTTTACAAGACTACTCATGTGGGTGGCAGAATCAGTGCTACAGGATGTGATGTACAGGCCCTGGGCACCTCTAGTGTACTTTACTAGGGACTTACTAGTAAATCAAATATGCCAATTATGAAATCCAATTACACATACATTTTACACAGTGAGCAGATGCACTTCAGCACTGGTTAGCAGTGGTAAAATGCCCAGAGACCTTAAGCCAACAAAAACTGGTCAGATAAAGTAGGAGGAAGGAGGCAAAAGGTTTGGTGATGACCCTGCAAAAAGGGCCAGGTCCAACACATATACACCAATTTTACTTTATCTGACTCGTAATCAGGGCCTAAGTGGAGTTCTCCATCAGATACTTTCACTTTACTGACTGTTTGACTTTCAGTGTTGCTCATGTTAAACTGCTCAGATTACTTCCCTGTGAACATCTCTATTCCTGTTGAGATACACTAAAAGTGTGACTTCACACAGGATCTCATATCGCTGCAGAGTCCAGCTTCAGGTTAGCCCAGCTTAGGGCAAAAATGGTGCATACATGTCAACATTTTCAGACCAAAACTAAGGTTTTAGATTTCAATGGCAGTTTAGTTAGTTTCATACTGTCACATAGTTGTAGACCTGCAGAAGGCTCTTGCTGCCCCTGAACAGCTGCAGTGATAAGCAGAGTAGGAGGTGTCACCAGGTGTAGGGATCTAGTGAAGAACGAGGAAAAGGAGTGAGGGAGGAACACTGGGCTGGAGCTCACTACTCCTCACATTCACCACTCTGTCTGAATGCTAAAAATGGTGGTGGGACTGAACCAGCCGGAAGTCAGAGGACAAGATACAAGTATGTGATGCAGCCAGTTGCGCCAATAATGAACAAATAATGTGGCCTTGCTTATGATCCAGCAGCATATAGTGCTATGATGAGCCATGAACCTGCGACAATAAGCTACAATGGCTACAGTGTCTGGGGAAAGGGCCCCTGCCTTCACTGCAGAGGAGTAGGACAAACTGGTGGATGGGGTCCTCCCCCAGTACCCGCAACTCTACGGTCCACCAGAGAAACAGGTGAGTACACTGTGTGCATGGTGGATGACACATGATTGTATGGAGTGTCGTGAATGGAAGAGACGGGGGGCAGAGGCCAGCATGTGCGGATGGTGAGACTATGTTTTTCTGGGCCAGGGTGAGAGGTTTGTGGCCAATGAGAGAGTAGATCTGGACGGGGAAGTAACATCCATTTTTACTTCACTATTCCTCTAGGTCAGCGCCCACCAGAAGAAGGGTATTTGGTGTGCCATCGCCAAGGAAGTGCATCTATAATAGACGGAGCACCCACCGCCAGAAAAGATGGGAGGACCTGCGCCGCTGGAGCAAGAAGATGGCGGAGGCCCAGCTGGGGATGGCCTCCCAACGTGGAAGGGGTACCCGTCGCACTATGACCCCCCTGATGTACCAGATCCTGGTGGTGGCATATCCTGAGTTGGATGGGCGCTTGAGGGCATCACAGCAGCCACAAGGGGGTGAGTACAGTCTTATTCAGTTGACTCAGCGCGCTTGACGAGGTGTCTGGGTGGGGGCGGTGGGCTGTGGGTTCCCCTAGGGCAGGGCAGACACGCCAAGGTACATCCATTGTTTTGCAGACTCAGTGCCATTCCAACCCCAAAGGTGGTAGTTGCCCTATACACCTAGTCAGGCTCCTATGCGTTCCAGCTGTGCATTAAATGGGTCTAGGCAGAGTACCCCATGGGCATGTGCTTTTTCCCTGCACTATGAGTGCATGGGCTAGTGCATAGGTATGCTCCCTGTGTGTTGTGCCCACCAACGGTAGTGGTGTTGCAGGCATTTACCATGTGTCTCTTCTGTCTTCCCCCCCCTTTTTGTTTTGTCACCCTGTACCTGTTTGCATTAGCATCATTTGTTGGAGGAGCACTGGCACCGGAGCAGGAGGGAGCTGCAACCCACATGGCCCTGGAGGGTGAAATTATGGAGTCTGAAGGCACCAGTGGGACGGAGGGCAAGGGGAGCTCTACGGCGGGGACAGGAGCAGACACCAGCGACAGCGACTCCTCCTCTGATGGGAGCTCCCTTGCGGTGGCGGGCACCTCTGTGCCCACCGCAACAACAGGTACAGCCGCCACCCCACTACCAGCACCCACTCCCAGCAGCCCCTCATCGTGTTTCCCATGCCCGTTCACCCAGGAGGGTGGGCATCTCCTTCGCCCCAGGCACCTCAGGCCCTGCCCCAGTCAGCCCTGCTCCCCTCAGTGAGGAGGCTATTGACCTCCTGAGATCCCTCTCTGTTGGGCAGTCTACCATTCTGAATGCCATCCAGGGTGTTGAGAGGCATTTGCAACAAACAAATGCATACCTGGAGGGTATTCATTCTGGCCAGGCAGCCCAACAGAGAGCATTTCAGGCTCTGGCCTCAGCACTGATGGCAGCCATTGTCCCTGTGTCCAGCCTCCCCCCTCCAACCTTCTCCACCCAGACCCAATCCCCTATACCTCAGCCTATCCCAAGCACCCCATCAGACCAGCATGCACACACATCAACACACAGGAGTGGCTCAGGCAAACATAAGCACCACACATCCCACAGGCACTCACACAAGCATCATACCCATGCACACATACCAACATCCACTTCCTCCACTGTGTCCCCCTCCTCCACATCTCCCTCCTCCCTCCCAGTCTCGTCTCCACTCACACCTGCATGCACTACATCCTCAGCCACTACCTCCATCATCAGCACACCCTTCACCACACATCCCTCACGTGCACTCACCACCCCCACTACCATTCACAATTCCACAGTGTCCTCTCCCAGTGTGTCAATGAGCCCTCCTCCCAAAGTACACAAACGCAGGCACACACCCACCCAACAGCCATCCACCTAACGACAGCCTCCAGCCCATGCACCCTCACCCAAATTCAGCAGACGTACACCTCCTACAACCACTACCTCTTCCTCCACTCCCAACCCCCCTCCATCTACCCGTCCCAGTGTGTCTAAAAAACTTTTCCTGTCAAACCTTGACCTCTTCCCTTCACCTCCCTCCCCAGTCCTTCCCCTAGGGCCAGGCTTTCCAGGTCCCAGCCCAGCACCTCAGCCACCACATCCCCAGGCACAGTGATGCCAGCAAATGCGGGGTCATGGAGTGCGACAACCATCAGGGCTGCCAGTGTGCCACGGAGCGAGGGCAAGGACATTCCGCCACCTGCCAAGGTTAAAAAGGTGCCCACATCCCGGAGGGAGAAGCCGAAAACACCTGCCACCAAGGGGTCAGCGAAAACAAAAGTGGATAGTGGCAAGACAACTGCGCCACCATCAAAGGTGGGGAAGAGCAAAAAACTGAAGGGCAGGTCAGGAGAGGGCATGGTGGCACCTACTGAGGGACCAGTGTCACACCTTCTGTCCACGTCCACGCCAACCTGTTCGGCGGTGAACACCGCCACCTCACCGATACCTGTGCCGCCTCTGGCATGTCTACAGCCGCTGCGACAGTCCCCAGCCTCTTCCCCGGTGGGCAGCCGTCCGAGGCTGCAGGAGACATCCTACTTTCTCACTCAGCTGGTGCTGACACATGCTCCGCCTCCACATACCCCGCTGCCAGCACCGCTGCCACAGACCCCGCCGCTAGCACCGCCGCCACAGACCCCGCAGCCAGCACTGCCGCCACAGACCCTGCAGCCAGCACCGTCGCCACAGACCCTGCCACCAGCACCGCCGCCACAGACCCCGCAGCCAGCACTGCCGCCACAGACCCCGCAGCCAGTACCGCCACGACTGACACCGTCGCAAGCGCCGCCACAACTGACACCGCCGCAAGCACTGCTATGACTGACACCACTACAGTCACCGCCAGCGGCCCCACGACATCCTCAGACAGTGGCACCACCGCAGACATGGCTACCATCCCCAGTGGTCAGTCGTCCGAGGCTGGTCGTGAGTTCAAGGACCCTGGGCAGCTTCCATGAAGCATCACTGTCATCACAGTTGTCATCTGCATATGGAATGCAAAGCCGCAGCAGTGTGGGGTATGTCTCTGCCTCCATGGCGTATTATGCTACCTGTACCTCAGCAATCTTGTGGCACACACGCCCAGGCGAGTGTATTGTACCGGCCTCGCTGCACGTGGAGCACTCTGGGCACAAAGCCCCCTCCAGAACAAGTGGAGGGATACATCCACTACCTCAGTCCTTGGCAGGATGAAGCACTCTGGGCACAAAGCCCCATCCAGAACCAGTGGAGAATGACATCCACTTGAGAGACTGTGGCTTTGCACTCCCCACGATAAAGCAGTGGGCAAACCACCCACTGGAAAGACTTGAGAGACTGTGGCTTTGCACTCCCCAGGATAAAGCAGTGGGCAAACCACCCACTAGAAAGACTTGAGAGACTGTGGCTTTGCACTCCCCAGGATAAAGCAGTGGGCAAACCACCCACTGTAAAGACTTGAGAGACTGTGGCTTTGCACTCCCCAGTACCAAACTCGTGGAGCAGTGGCGTCGTGCATTCATCAGGCTTAGGTGGCACCCTTCCCCCTCCCCCTGAGGTGCCTGTATATTTTTCATCTGATGCCCCTCCAGTGTTCTCTCCGTTTGGAGTCAGGTATCATGTCTGGGCCTCGCCCATGCATTTTGGGCCCAGTGATCCACGGACTATGATCGGTGCACTATCCGGACTTGTGTAGTTGGTGCACATAATTGTGTATAATGGATTTTGAATTTTGATAATGATATTTAACATAATTACATTTGTTCAAATAATTTCCTTTTGTCCTTGCGTTCTTCCAGGGGGTGGGGGAGTGTATATGTAATGTTGCAGCATGTATTTGTGTGTATGGTGTTGTGGGTGAGGGTGGGGGTGTTGCGTGTTGCATGTGTGTGTCACTCTCTTTTCCCTCCCCCTTCCCTGTTTTGTAGGTGCAGTACTCACTGTGGTCGTCGCTGCTGTCGTTGGCGCTCCTGATAGAGGAGAAGGAAGACCATCATCAGCAGCATCTGCAATTTGGGCTCCATGGCGTCCGGGTTCCTCGTGGGGTTGGAGAGGTGAGTTTTTTCCCTTCTGTGTACTGTTTCCGCCGTGTTTTTGTTCACGTTGGTTCCGCCCCGGAAAAGGTGGCGAATAGGCCTGTTGTGATAGGGTGGGCGTTACATTGTCTTCCGCCTGTCTGTTGGCGGTGTCCCCTGTGCTGTTTGTTTGTACCGCCGTGGCGGTCGGAGTGTTAAAGTGGCTGTCTATGTTGGCAGTTTCCGCCACAGTCGTAATCCCATTTTTTTCTCCGCCGGCCTGTTTGCAGTATTACCACCGCTTTAACACTGACCGCCAGAGTTGTAATGAGGGCCTTAGTCTTTTGTGAACAATTGCATTTAGAGCCTATTATCCGCTTGGGTAGTAGTCCTGAGGTGCTGAAACTGTGCCTTTAAACTTAGTAGATATTTGTTTGCAGGCTGCACAACTTGGTTTCCTGCTTCTCGTTGCCTGAAATGCCTTGCACTTTCCAGAGTCCAATGTATTAAACGTCTGATCGAGTCTCTTTCTTGATATGTTAGATTTGTCTGTGGTACCTGCCTCTGAATTTTCCTGTAAGCCTGCTTTTGCCTGTTTGTCTGTCTACCCAACACTCTGTGACTGTCTCTTTGTGTCTTTTTGTGTCTGTTTCTCTGCCTACCAATATATGTGCCTGTCTGCCTGCCTGTGCTGTGTCCGTTTGCATGCAGATCTATCTATCTATCTATCTATCTATCTATCTATCTATCTATCTATCTATCTATCTATCTATCTATCTATCTATCTATCTATCTATCTATCTATCTACATATGTCTATCCACTATCTATCTTTCTCTTTTACCATGTCTCTCTGTCAAACATGTCCTTGTCTATGTTAACTGTATGGCTGCACGCCATCTGTGCAGTAACACAGTATGTGTGCCCACTCGCCTGATTGCTCCTCTGCCCTTCACTCAGTGCTTTCAGCTCCCCATCCTCCCAATCCCTCTCCCCAACCATGCTCTCCCTATCACCCTGATATCCAACCATCTATCCATCAATCTGTCCGTCCATCCGTCCATCCAGCATTCCATCCATCCATCTATCTGTTCATCTGCTGTAGGGTTGCTCACTTCCTTTTCTTTGCTGGTATGTACTTGGTTTTCACTTTTTTTTAACTTTCATTATTGTTCTAGCATGGGCAACTGCCTTGCTAGAATGGTAAATTTAAAATCCATCAAAGAATTTCTGTGGTGCATGCACATGTGTCATAATTTATGGCACATACAACTCTCCATTAAAAATGCATTGTCAGTTCCAAGAGCTCAGCATTTGGGAGCCAAGACCTATTGGCTTTGCCAATGCTTTTATGTGTATGTCTGCTGGCTGGATGGGAGAGTTGTTAGAGGGCCAAAGAGTAGGGCAGTGCAATTATGGGGGCAGACTGTCATCCACTTTTCTCCTCAGCCTAGCCTTGTCACAAAACCAACCACTATGTAGACATCAGCGTAAGATAAGCCCCCACAGTGCAGAGGTTTCTCCAACTTCCAGGGGCCCCCTCAGCAAAACTGGCAAGTGGCGGGCCGGGGCCAGGGTTCCCGTCCATGTAATTTGAAGGTGCCCCCTCAAGTTTTGTTATGCCACTCCATGTAGACTTTTGTGAGGTTATTTTAGTAACTTTTATGGACACGTTATTTTAGCCTTAGGTCTGCAGCTTGTGCCCTTTAGCCTAGTAACAAGTCATTTTATTTTCTGTGCAGAAGCTCTCGTCTGTGATGATGTTTTATTTTCCTTTATCTCATACGCTTTTAGCACGGAAACTATTTTCATTCCTTTTATTCAGACATTCTCATTCTGTGCTTTGCTCCAGGCTGTATCCAATATGTTGTCAGTTAAAAGTGGAACACCGCAATCTTTGTCCTTTCATAAGAAACACACATGTTCTTATGTTAGGGAAAGTTTCTCAGAACAACCAGCCGCTTTATTATAAAACATCCTATGCCCCCTGTATTTTAGAGGGAGAGTTCCAGCAAGAAAATTGCCACTGCATGCTGTCTCTTCTCTGCAGCTGTCTGCTGAGACTTTGCATCTTTCGATTTGCATTAGAGAGGACTCTCAGTAGACCAACAGCCCTCTTCACTACTGCCATATTCACGTATGGGGAATGGTGTCTTCCTAGGGAACCTGAAGGGCGGATTAGGGCTAATAATGCTGTGCTCTAGTAGTACCTTAGTGGCATAGGTTGGAATTCTGACAGTATGGTGGGACTTTTTTTTTCATGTTTATCACTTTCCTTGTCACCACATTGCTATTATTCTGTTTTATCATCCTAATCATTGCAGTACATGCTATTTTATCTAAAACACAGATGATTCAATAAAATATTTTGAACCGATTTCTGCTTCTGTTTGTTTTTGCATGTGTGAGATGAATGTAACTGAGAGAAAAGGATGAGATTTGTGGCACCACAGTTTCCCTGATAAATCACAATGTCATGCATACGGCTGCCACAAATCAGTGCCACTTTTTAGGTGTGCTTGAGGTACTTCTAGCTGGCTGGAAGGGTTAGACTGAAAGTTGTCATATGGTGTGGAATTGGACTCAGTTCCCCACAGCCTGGTGGTGCTGCTGCCCGAATCCAGCATTCTCATTTAGTATAATGAGAGCCAAAAATGACAATCCTGTCACTGGGACAAGCTGTAGCAACATTGCCATGCAGCATGTACATGGTACAGCACATGTGAGCTGTAGAGGAGGCTGTGGGGAAAGGAGGCCAATAGCCTTTTGCAGCCGTCAGACCAGCCACCAAGTTCCCAGACTTTCCAAAAATTCCCCAATATTCCAGTAAGACAGTGCCTCAGTTTCAAAATCGGTAACAACCGCAGGACCACATCTACATCACTGCTTAGTCCAGGGGCAAAGCTACAATTGTTGCAGCAGATGCAGTGGCAGACAACACTGATAATTGCTGCAGTTTACTACTCAACGGCACTCAAAGGGGACATTATCCTTGCTAGCATCAGGCCTCAGGGCATCCTTGCTACGCAGCTGGCTTCACATGGAAAAGCTTTAGCATACACAGACTGGCCTACCTCCCCTACTGCTACCTCTCTGAAGAGCAGTATTACTATGTGCATCTTCTGCAATGTAGGGTGAAGCATTATGTGTGGGTTAGATACACGCATCTGCTATGAATATTATCCAGAATGCAATTTACGAAATCATTAGACTGTCAACAGAACAAGAAAAACTGCAGACGGTGAAAAACATTGAATAACAGCGCCTGACTCACTGTGATAGAATCCACTCATGCAGCAAGCAATCTTTCTTCAAAAAGGCAAACTAATTAGTACATGCTATTATTGTTTGCTGAAAATGTGCTACAACAAACCTATTTTGTTTACTAAAGCAATTTAAATAACAACGACTCAAAATGAGAGGAGAAGGTATACTTAAAAGCTCGATTTCATATAATCAGAGATGTGCCCAATGATCCTTTTTTTATCGTCATGCTGTTTTGTTTGTCACACGAAAACACCTTTATTCATCACTGATTTACTGTAATGACAACTAAAAACGAACAGCTCATTTGTTGCCCCTAAAATAATTTTCTAAGTGGTTTGCAACACTCCCAATGAAGCAAAGAAATTCTGAATTCTTCCTTTTGGTTGGTGTTCTTTTTTAAAATTTTAAATAAGAGCTGAAGTACATTGAATAAAGAAATACAAATCAAGAAAGACAGGCTATTAAATAGTGAAGGTTGATCAATCCTTGTAAACGGCAAGGGTAAAGAAAACTTGGCATGGCATTAAATGGGTAATTGCATTGTTGGTTTCTGAAAGCCATAAGCTACTCAGAAATCCTATTTAATTACCAACAAAAAGGTTTTGTGGAAACACATGCCCATAGAGCAAGGTGTCATACAAAGTTAGGAAAAAATGTGGAATCCGTTCAAAATCAATATCCTATTACTGCAACTTTTTCTCTATTTCTAAAAGAACACAAAGATTGGCAAGTACCAGATGTAAACAACAGGAATGAAGGAATTAAATGTCTCATTAGCAACAAGACAGAAATTACATGCAGGTTAATAGAATATTCAGGCGGTTATCAACAACCCGCATTGAAAAGTACTAATTTCATAAAAGGATTTGTGATGTGCAGTCAAAAACTGCCAGATATTAAAACAGGCAAACAAACATACGTTTGAGAGAAAATTAATCAAAGATATGGAGGAAGCAAATTGCGGTCTGATAGAAGTCCTGAGGCAAATTACACACCCACTGTTTTATGAATATCTACAGAAGCCATTAAAATGCATGTTTTTTGGCTTATTGTTATGAAACTACAAAGAAGTTGTGTCTGCGATTAAAACAAGTATAATCTTTGATAAGATAAAATATTGTGGACTATCTTAATGGGATGTTAAAATATGAAGCTATATATGAATATGTTAAAAAAATTATATGCAGTGTGGCCGGTAACTTTAAGATGGAGGGGGAAAGGGTAGTGGGTATGTTACACACGAAAACATACACCTCACTCACACCTATTCATTCACACATGCACTCACACACCCATTCACAACACTCACTAACAAACATACAATGATGTATGTGCCAA
This sequence comes from Pleurodeles waltl, assembly GCF_031143425.1. Lineage (NCBI taxonomy): Eukaryota > Metazoa > Chordata > Amphibia > Caudata > Salamandridae > Pleurodeles > Pleurodeles waltl. The sequence continues at coordinate 224,152,976 of NC_090444.1, read as the reverse complement.
ACATTAAAAAAACAATAAAACTTATCTCAGCTGCTCCAACAGGGAAGCCTCGGAGAACCCAGGTGGGTTGGGACTGCTTTCTTCTCTCATTGGCTGGCCTAAGATCAGCCAATGAGGGAAGGCAGCAGCCCCAACTCATCACAGAGTTGGATGGGGTCAGTGAGACTGCTGGCCTATCCCACTCTGTGATGAGGTGTCACTGTTTGACACCCGGCCCTGGGCGCATCAGGGCTTACAACGGAAGTGCCCAAGTCCAAAGCAATCAGTGAGGTTCCCCCTCATCATGAGGGGGAAGGCCTCTACACACCTTTGCTAGGCTGAAGAGATCAAGCCCACAGGGCTGTGACTTCTTCATCCTAGCAAAGTTCAGCTCAGCAAGCCAGGAGTCTGCGCGCATGTCGACCTCCTGGCTGCCTGACCTGAGCCAGATGAGTATCTGTCAGACTGACTTTTGTTCGGCCTGACAGATACTCTTCACATAAGGAACTCTTCACATCACGACAAGAAAAAGGTAGAGGGGCCTGGCCCCTCAGCCCATATGGACTGGCCGCTGATGATAATATGATTTGTAGAGTATTGTTATTATACTAAACATGTTTTTTTCTTAATGTGTAGTAATCCATTTATTGTGTAACTAGATTGTCATTTTCATTTTCTTCTAAAAAATAGACCTGCGTGGTTAGCATGCTGTAAAATGTCATCTTTGTAAAATATGAATCTAATACTCTGTGATAATAAAAGTGACTGTTGCGCTTTTCTACACAGCTGACTCCACGCTAGATATTGCTTCTGTGTGCTGCTGAATGAATGCACTGAAAACCCTCAGAAAAGCAGTTCGAATCTCTGCATCATTCAGTGGTTAGTCCACACTACCATACAAAACGGGTCCTTATGCTCAGCTAGAGTGCTTAGGTTGAACTCCCACATCCATATTTTGCTGTTTCGGGCACCATACAAACAGTTTAGTACCACATAATGCAGTCTCAGGACACCACTCTATGGATCTAGAGGCCACATGTAAATACATACTAAAGTTTGAAGTAGCGATTTCCTAATTGTAATTCCCTGCAAATCACAATTAGGAAATCACTATTTCAAATGTACAAAACTCTCTTGAGTTTCATTTGTGATTTCCAGTGAGTTGCTGTAAGAAAGTCACCATTTTAGCATGTTCACCATAATGTTTCTGACTGAAATGTAAAATGTGTGCCAATTCGACTTCGGAATTTAAGGTTCTTCCAAAGTAACAAGCTATGTTTTTACATAAAAGTCAACCCCAAAGTCTCCCCTAGATGCCACAGGGGTAGGGTGCCCTGTAACTATAAGCAGGGACGTAATAAAATATGTTTTATATGGGAAGCATCCCAAACAACAAGTCCTGAACAACAAAGTCGTGGAAAACGAAAGCGGAACAACGCTTTCGTTTTCCACGACTTCCTTGTTCAGGGCCTTAACCACACATGTGCTGAACCATGTACATGCATGGTTAAGGCACAGAAGAAGGGAGTTGACGCAATCAAGGAGGAGGTAAGTTGGGCTGGGACTCGGACTGTTTTTTTGGGGGTGGGGTGGGGTGGGAGCTCGGGGTGATTAAGGTTTAGGGGTGGGTGACAGGGGGTCAGGGTTTAGATTTTTGGGGTGGGGGGTTGGAGTGCCTTAGGTTTTATGGGCGCGGTGGGGAGTCGGGGTGTTTTTAGTTTTTGGGGTTGTGTGGGGGGCTCGGGGTGATTAAGGTTTAGGGGTGGGGGGTCAGGGTTTAGGTTTTAGGGGTGGGGTGGGGGTTGGGGTGCTTTAGGTTTTAGGGGAGGGGTTGGGGTTGCGGTAATTTTGGGGGTGGGGGTTGGGGTGGTTGTGGGGGTGGGGGGGGTCGCGGTACTTTTTAGGGGTGGGGGGCCAGGCGGGACACATGGTGGAACCATGCATGCCGTTCACTAATGCCTTTACCAGGAATGACTTTATAATGAAAAAACATTGTTAAGGCATTCGTCGTAAAGGCATTAGTGGTAATAACGAGGTAGTTGTTCCGACCTTGTTGTTTAGGCATGGGTGGTTCAAGCACTCGTTGTTCCGAGATTTAACCATTTTATATGCCCTGGTGAGGGAACAACTTCACCTTTCATTTTCCCTCATGTAGAAAGCTGACTCCATAGGCTGTAATGGAAATATTTTTCATAAGCCTAAATATTGCAAGGAAAAAAGTAAAAACTACTATGAAAGGAATCAAATAAACTGTGGTGAGAAATGCGACAATTTGCAATTGCTGAATTTATCATAACATACAGAAACAAAGTTATGAGACTTTCTTTACTGCAAGCCAAATTCCAGCCTGCTAGTGGTCTCTCCTGATTGGTCAGCCCTAACAGAATTAGCCAGGCTGCTTTGATAAGGTGCTAAGTGTCATACTTCTGGGTGGTACCCTGCAGCTCAAGGATGCTCCCTATCTGACGCCCAAGATGATTGAACAAAAGAGGCTGATCTGCATTAGAATGCAGATCTGCTACCTGAAACCACAAGAAGAAGAAGGAATACCCTGGTGAAAACCTGGTATGCAACCCAGAGGCCTGTCCACTTAAGGACTGTGCCTTTGCGTACTTGAACCACAGCCCAAAGGACTTTGCCTTGCTTCAAAAAGGACTCGGGAGTGGACTACCTGAAGTAACATGTTAAAAGAGCTTCCCTGCACCAACTTCCACAAAGGTCCCCAGCCTGGAGTGCGTCCAGTGAACTTGCAAGGATTTGGCCAGATGCATTGTGGGAATTGTAGTCCCAACGTCCCAAGGAGCAACTCAGAGATTCTGGAACCTTGGATTGGGGTTGCGGATCACTTTACTGCATCAAAAACACTTTTGGAACTAAGTGTAAAAGTGTTACATTGCAGACGGGTGGACCGCTTGACTGTGTTCCTGTCCAGTGCAACCTTCCCTTTGAGAGCTATTTGCTTCAAAGCGCTAGTTTTACTTTTAATCTTTAAAAATGCACATCTCTGGTTCCCTGTATTGGATTTTTGTTGTTATGGTGTAATTTTAAAGATACAAATATTTACAATTTTTTTAAATTGGTGTGAGATTTTTATTGTGTGTTATGTCTTATTTATTTACTGTATTGGTGTTTTTTAATGCTTTACACACCTGTCTCCTGAGTTAAGCCTGACTGGTTGTTGCCGAGCTACCGGGAGTTGAGCCAGGGGCTACTCTTTGGGAGCTTGATTGGGCACAACCCTGTGTTGGGGGTGTATTGCTAGTGGTAGATGTGTACTTCCCTCTACTGATAACCAGCCTTTAACACCTAACAATAATTCAGTAATGCAAAACAGAAAAATGAATTGTACTATAAAAACGAACAACATACATCCTCCTATTCCATGAAATGTTAGCCCACATATACACTTTTTGCTTAAAACACTTAAATGCAAACACTAGCCAAGATGTTTAATTTAGTCCTGTGCCATTCCTTCCCTAAATTAAGTTTTAAAACCAGGTACCACAAAAACATTTGTTTCATGCACTGATGATTAGTATTGCACCTACTGGCCAGATGGCCCATTGGAAGGCTTTATAAAAGATGAAAAATCAATGAAATGCAAAAAAGAAAAAAAATAACTAGGCTCTTACTTAAACTCCATTCCACCCACCACAATAAAATGTAAAACTGAAATAAAGGTACAAAGAAATACTGGTGCATGCCCTATCAAACAAACAACACTCTTATACAATAGTTTGTGAACTTACTTGTAGGAAATCACAAAAAGAAAGTTTTTAAATCCAAAGGTAAATATCCAGGAGACAAAGAGAGTGCTCCTTCCACCTCGAAATGCAAGTGAAATGTGACCAGGAGATGGACAAAGCACTAGAGGGGAGCCTGCTGGACAGGAACAGGAAGTTGTAGTCCCTGGAGCACTTCTTTCCTGTTGTAAAAAAGATTAGAAAAGGCTTCTCACACTAAAAATCAACTTGAACGGTCTGTTGGACAAGAAAATCCACTTGAAAACCTATTTTTGAGTAGATTTGGCAGTTTCTCTAGTTGAAAATCTACTCAAGGTGCATGGGCACTCGTGAGCAGCACTATATCAGCACCGCTGTGGCCAGAAGCCGTGCAAGAGGGTGCAAACTCTACTGCATGCTCGCTAGCAGCCTGAGAATATTGTGGCAGTCACGAGCACTGAAAACAAATCTTGTGCACATGAATGAAAAAATGAACTCTACTGCGCACCGGATGACAGAATTCAGGAACTCTGCACTGCTCCATGTATCACAAAGTGCCTGAATTCTGAAAACTCAACAAACAGAGCAGAGTTTTCCACATGGGCCTACCCCCTTGCCTCTTCTGGCATTTCCTGGATCCTGCTGTTGTCCAATTCATGTCCAGATCATCGAAAGGGGTGCCTTGAAAATATTGCGGAATACCCTTCCTTTTTCTTGCTGGAGATCTTGAAGCCAATGATTCTAAAAGAGGAGTTTCTTGCTCAGTAGAAAGCTCAACCTCTTGTTCCGCTCCTAATTGCGGAAGATCTACTATTGCTGGCTGTTATCCACTTTGCTCAATTTCCAACAACTATTGGGTACTACTTTGTGAAAGAGACAAACCCAATTGAACATCACTGCTGGTCGGTGCCACCATGATTGCAGTGGCTGCCTTGCTGACAGACATGGGCTTGGGCTTAGGTTGGGATGGTGCCATTGATGCAGGAATGCTTCTTCCAGCTTGCTCCCTGCATACCAGTGAGGCAGGCACAACTTTCCAGAAAAAGGTTGTGGTCAGCAAGCCAGTGGTGGAAAGCTGCTTCTTCTCACTGGCCACTTTCTTGGCAAGCTGTAAGTGGCAGTGGCACTCAGCTGCTCAAGTAAAAGAGATTGGAGAACTCATGGCATGTGTTGTGTGGTCACATCACTTTGTACAGGCCTTCTGTCTGGCAGTACCGTGGGCGATGTCTCTTCTTGTGCACCTAAAAGCAAACAAGCATTTAGTGAAATGCGGCATTGTTGCAGTTTGATGTTTGAATAGTACAGAAAAAGACCCTTTAATATAATGTGGTTGTTTACTTAAGCTATTGTCCTAAATAATTAACAACAATAGTGTATCCATTCAAAAGTCAAACCACACCACCATAACATAAAATGTCATTTTACAATCAGGATAACCACATACAGATGAAAGTCTTTGCTGTATATGCTTCTGTTCTAAAGGAGACACCCGTGGCAGTCAGGGAGGTGCATGGGAAAAGGGAGTCATCTTTAAAAAATGAAGGCTGATCTGCACCTGTTGCAGGCAAGGAGATCCAGGGGGAAATTGAATAATACTTAAAAAATAAATTAGGCTGTGTGTGTGCACCTACTATGGCAGGCAGTGGGTCCAGGGGAAATAATACTTTTAAAGTGAATGCTGTTCTGTGCTTATGGCAGGCAGTGGGTGGATGCACGGAGAACAAAATAAAATAAATAAATACATGAAAAAATAAAATTAAAGACATTAAAAAACTAAAAAAATTAAAAATATATAAAATAAAAAATACATAAACAAACATTAGTTGCTGGTGTACTACATGACAATGAGAAATCCACTGGGAGGCCAGGAGATGCAGGTAAAAAATGCAAAAATAAATGCAGATAATATAAAACACTGTTCATCATAATGATAATATACATATATTAAAATGATCCTCAATCATAATATTAACCTGATATCAGAGAAAAGTAGAAAAATGAACACAAACAAAAAGCCATAGCCCTCTCCTATAAATCTCCCTAAAAAATGGACACATGCAAGCGTATGGCAAAAGCACACTAACTGGCTGCAGAAAATGGCAAGCATCCAACATAGTCACCCAACAATAGCAAGCAAGGAGGCATGGAGAACAAAGATCACATGCAAACCTAAGGCACAAGCACACTGTCTAGCTGCACACAATGGCTGCCGGCCACATAGTCAAACAACAACACCAAGCAAGGAGGCATGGCCACAACAAAGCACACGTTCAGGCCTATGGCAAAAGCACACTGGATGGCTACATAAATTGGCCACCAGCCACATGGTCAACAAGCAAGCAAGGAGGCATGAAAAACAAAGACCACATTCAGCCCTATAGACACTGACTACACAAAATGGCCCCTGGCCGCATGGCACAGAGAACAAAGACAAATGGTGGCCCACGGCAAACTCACTTACACACACACTGGCCAGACGAAGGAGGTATGGTAACACTGAAGAAAACACTGACATTAATTTAGCAATGCTGACAACAATTATTAACTGAGCTATAAAAAAAATTCATAACACACATCCTACCAAGGCATTAAATACTACACACCTATACACTTTTTGTAGAAAAAAACATGAAATACATAAAAATGGCGCACATTTTTAATTTAATCCAAAACCATGCTCTAAAATATGTTTTAAATAAAACAACATTTACCACAGAAACAGTTCCTTCATGCACTGATAACTAATACTAGAATTTACTTTCTGTATGGTCCGTTGGCAGACTAGGCCAAAATGAATATTACACACGTAACAAACATGGAGAAAATGTACTGAATTGTGCAACATTTTTCCTTTACAAAAGATGAAAAATTAAAGGCAAAAAAGATAACTAGGTCCCTACTGAAAGTCAAAGCCACCCAACCAACACAATCACAATCAAATTTAAAAATCAAATAAAAGCACAAATATATACTAATGGATGCCCTCTATCAAGCAAACAGGACCCTTAAAAAATAGTTTTTGAACAGATTTGTAAAATCACAAAAACAAAGTCCTTGAATCCAATGATATATATGCAGCACACAAAGAGAGTGCTCCTTCCGCCTCACAATCCAAGTGAAAAGTGAACAACAGATGGACAAAGCACTAGAAGGAGGCTGCTGAACAGGAACAGAAAGTTGGAGTCTCTAGGGCATTACATTTCTTTTGAAAAAAAAGTAAATAAAGGCTTCTTGCACTAAAACACAACTTGAACAGTCTGTTGGAGAAGAAAATCCACTTCAAAATGTTTTTTTGAGTAGGTTTATATGCTTCTTAAGCAGAGAATCTGCTCGAGGTGCAGCTGGGGTCACTTGCACTCACCAGCGTCACAAAAAAAATGCAGAAAGGTGCCTTCGCTGCCGGAAGCCGCACTAGCGGTTGCAAAATTTTGCATGCACTCGCAAGTGGCTGAAAAGTATTGTGGTGCTTGCCACCACACGTGAAAACAAGTTTTGCATATGTCAACTAAAAAACTATTCTGTCACTTGTCGGATGGCGGAATTTAGCAGGAACTTCGCATTACACACGTAGTACAGAGTCCCCAAATTCCACCAACTCAACAAGAGTTGTAAATAATTCCACCCACTCCTACTTAGAAGTCAATCAAGCAGGTAAATGTACACACCATTTTTCCCACACTCAGCTTGGATATGTGATGCCAACTACCTCGCCCCTATCGTTCCTTTTCAATGATTATGTGTTCCTGCTGATAGCAACAAATAAAAACAGAATGTTGACTTTAAAACGGATGCTTTTAAAACTTGTTAACCTTCCCCTACCCAAAAATGTCTAAATAGGACCTCTGCATTTGAATGGTCTTCAGTGTTCCTTATTAAGTTTTATCTCTATTTGGGTATAGATATTTAGACATTTTTGGGTAGGGGAAGGTTAGCAAGTTGACTCTAAAAACCATTAAAGATAGAAATCATCCAACAGGGAATTTCTATGACCTTGCATTTGTCATTTGTCTTCCTGAAGATGTCATACCAATCCCTCATACTTATTGGCAGTGATGAAATCAAGGGTATGCTATGATTAAGCCCTTTCTATGAACAACCATGTTTCAAAATGGATACATAAAGACAATGGACATCACTGACTCCCAAGAAACATCATGCTATTCCTTGAAATGAGCTTAGTTGGAAGTAATGACCTTTCCAGATTTGACTACCCAACGCAGTCTGTGCTATTCTCCTGGCCTGCTTATCTCTAAGACTTCTGATGGTGTTAAATCTGAAAACCGTGAAAGTCTTTAAATTGAAGCAATGCCTGTTCCCTTGACCTTAGATACCCTGTACTGTTTTCATGTCAGTAGCCAGATGGACTGTAATGTTCTTCGCTTCACCTACTAGGCCTTCTCGCACAAGTGCCACACTATCTAAAGGGTGTCTTGCTAGGTTATCAGCAATCCACTCGTTTAAGCTCCAAAGCTGGCCATGAGATAGCCCTACTCAGGTAATGTATTGTTGGGAGAGATCTAAATCCTGGTATCATAAAGTAAGGTAATATAGCATGGCATAAAACAATATAAAATAGCATGACATGACATGGCATGACATAACATAGCACGTTTTTTACAACGGATCCCTCTTAAGTGGATAACGTTTGAAGCACTATTAATAACGCATTTTCAAAGTTGCTGAGCTACCTCCCTGCAGATGCTATCCGGCCTACTCCTTAAGCTGCAGACTTCATAGGCACAGAACGTGGGGTCAAAACGCTTCAATAACTTAATAAGGCTGTACGATCCTGATGAAATAACGTTATCGTCATGTCTCAGTTCTATCCATCTAGCCAGGGAAGGTCTGGAGGTGATGCATGTCGTGCGTGTATAGAAATGAATCATACATTTGCTGCTGGGGGTTCGACATATGAAGTCTACACGTATGAAGCGGAACCATTACTAAGGGTCAAACATACAGACAGACTGTAAGATGTGAGCACACATCACTGTAAGAACATGTCTAAGAGACAGAGCATGCATGCTGAGATATAAACAACGAGAAAATATGTTCCTTGGCCGTTATACACTATTCCAGGAAAATATTCGACAATTAAATTAAGCAAAAATCTACCGCCCTTGTTTGAACCAGTATAACTTGGTCCTGTGCTCATTTATTATGACGTTATTACCGCACGGTTCATCTGGCTCCATCCCATACATTCGGGATGGTATATTTTGTCCCTTTTGGTATCCACGATTGCTTCATTATAACTCGTTTTTTCCTCTACCCACCCACTCTCGCTACTATGATGTATGCTAACAATCATTCTAATCCTATTCCAGTAAGTAGTGATTGGCAGACACCAAGAGCTAAGTGCCCTCTTCTTCTTCCTAATAATCTCCCAAGACGGTACTCTTCATGTTCTATTCCCGTGACCTAGAAACTGATTAGAATCAAACAGTAAAATTGCAGTGGAGAAAGTGCCATTGATTAACCTTGCTGAATAAACGATTGTTGAAAGAGCAGCGGTGGCCGGCTGGCAGCGATAAAAACCACGTACAAATGTAGAACAGATAATAAAGTCACGATGTCCCCATAAAACACACTGCAGCCTGTGTCTACAGAAACCCTTCAGAAATGTAGGTGAAGTTGCAGACAGAGGCTCCATGTACCATCCACCTATCATATGCTCCCGCGATTGATTGCCGATCAAACCTTCCGCAAGCTGAGGGAGCAAATGTGCTCTTTTATATATGTTCGAATGGGGAATAACATGGTCTGTTGGTGTGTTTTCCTTATTCCATTGCAATAGGGTATAAAGTGGGCACATGCAAATTCTCATACCCAGGACATTTGTAAATTTGCAAGAGCACATTTTGACCTGGTCTTCTGTGATTGCTTCAACAAGCAGTGCTACTAAGATACATCAGTAAAAATATATCAATGTCTGTTTTAGCACCACCTCTCCCTTCCACATCTGCAATTGGCACAGATCAAGGATCAAGGATTTTGCAAAGTTGTGTTTTTTTCCTAATGAGCATTGTGTAATTCTTGTGAAAACTGCAATTACTACCTGTAGTCCGCAACGTTTTATATGAACTTGCAGTGTAGGTCCTCTCCTGTTGAAGGTCAGGTATCAAGTGAATGAACAGATAGAAAATGGCGGTCATGTCCGCGGCAGTGCGTACCGTCACCACCGGCGTACATCATCATTGGCTCCTAGAACCCATAGGGCCCAATGATAACCAATTCTGAATAGCGCAGCTGTCTTTGACCACCTACCGCGATGCAGCACAATGCCAGCGCAGTTACCTTATTTCCCCTTGTCCCTCCTTACAGGTCAGGCAGCCGCCATTTCAGGTGACCACATGGCAGCCCAACGAACTGCCTCACAGCACTTTTGGTCATGAATGCGGACAGACAAAGTCACACAAACAATAGTTCACGATTGTGCTAAACAGCTTTGCGAAACCTACGTGGTGTATGACCCTCTGCTCACCCTTCTCCTCCATAGGGCACATCCGCTGGGGCAGGTAATGAGATGGCGGCATCCTCCGGTGTACAGACCCCTGGTGGACCTGTCGACAATGGAAGACAGACACATCATTATCACTTACAGACTTGATCGTGCCACAATCCAGGAACTGGGTGCCCAGTTGGAGCCAGACCTGATGTCAGCTATCCGCCATCCCACAGGAATACCCCCTCTAGTGCAGGTCCTGTCAGTACTCCATTTCCTGGCCAGTGGGTCCTTTCAAACAACAGTGGCCATGGCATCAGGGATGTCACCGCCAATGTTCTCTAACTTGTTGTCCAGAGTGTTGTCTGCCCTGCTGAAACACATGCGCAGCTACAGCGTGTTCCCTCAGGTGGAGGATTTGCCCACAGTAAAAGGTGACTTCCATGCCCTAGCACATATCCCCAACATAATTGGTGTCATTGATGGTACACATGTGGCATTTGTCCCCCCGCAGAAATGAACAGGTGTACAGAAACCGCAAAAGCTACCATTCTATGAATGTGCAGATGGTATGTTTAGCAGACCAGTACATCTCCCATGTGAATGCCAAGTATCCTGGCTCTGTGCATGACGCTTACATTTTGAGGAATAACAGCATCCCTTATGTGATGGGGCAACTCCAGAGGCACCGGGTGTGGCTAATAGGTGAACCCAAGGTCCCCACACAGTTTAAATAGGTGTATGAGTATGGGAGAGTCCCTAATGTTTGGAGGATGTCAAACAGTTGTCCCTCGATATTTCCAGGTGACTCAGGTTACCCCAATCTGTCATGGCTACTGACCCCAGTGAGGAAACTCAGGACAAGGGCAGAGGAACGCTACAATGAGGCACATGGGTGAACTAGGAGGATAATAGAGCGCACCTTCGGCCTCCTGAAGGCCAGGTTCCAGTGCCTCCATCTGACAGGTGGCTCCCTATACTACTCACCCAAGAAGGTGTGCCAGATCATCTTGGCATGCTGTATGTTGCACAACCTGGCTTTGCGACGCCAGGTGCCTTTTCTGAAGGAGGATGGGCCTGGTGCTGGTCTTGTGGCAGCTGTGGAGCCTGTGAACAGTGAAGAAGAGGAGGCAGAAGAAGAAGATATAGACAACCGAAACAATATCATCATGCAATACTTCCAGTGAGACACAGGTAAGAGGATGGCACTGCTTCTCACATCTCATACTACTGTAGGTCATAACATAATTCTGCATTTGTACCTCTGTGTATGGACCCTGACATGTCATTTTGGCTTTCCATTTCACAGATCTGTGTCCTACTTTGTGCCCTCTGCTATGTTTACTGCTGCCCAACAACTATGTTACATTGGTATGTGAACGTGAACATTGACATTGCTATATTTCCGAAAGGTTGCCATTACACATTTGTAAAAGTAAAGACTGACTCCAGATTGATTTGTGATTCAAGGGTGTTTATTTCTGTGATATTAAGTGGATGGGTGTGCAATGGACTGGGGTGATGGTGGAGGAATGTCCATGGTAGAGTTCAGTCTCTTGGTCTCATAGGTGCATTGCCCAAGGGGACATAGGAAGGGGAGCAATGGCAGTTTAAGGTGGACAGGATGACAAAGTGGGATAGAAGGGTGACAATCAGGAGAGTCTTATTTCCTGGCGGGGGTCTTGGCAATGTTCTCTGTCTTGTTCCTGGATCTCACTGACTGTTTGCGGGCTGGTTCTCCTTCTGCAGGGGTGGGGTGCTGGTGGCCTGTTGGTCTTGTGGTGGGGTCTGCTGTCCACTAGTGAAGGTGGAGGACTGTTCATCGTTCAGGCTAGTGTCAGGGGCCCGTTTCTGTCCCGCTGTGTCCCTCATGGTGTTGGCCAGGTCTGCCAGCACCCCTGCAATGGTGACCTAGGTGGTGTTGATGGACTTCAAGTCCTCCCTGATCCCCAGGTAGTGTTCCTCCTGCAGCCGCTGGGTCTCCTTAAACTTGGCCAGTACCGTGCCCATGGTCTTCTGGGAATGATGGCATGCTCCCATGATGTTGGAGAGTGCCTCGTGGAGAGTGGGTTCCCTGGGCCTGTCCTCCCGCTGTCGCACAGCAGTCCTCCCAGTTTCCCTGTTATTCTGTGCCTCTGTCCCCTGAACCATGTGCCCACTGCCACTGACCCCTGGTCCCTGATTGTCTCGGGTTGGTGGGGTTGCGCGGGGTCCCTGTAGTGGTGGACACACTGCTGATTGACGTGTCCTGGGGACAGAGGGATAGGCCCGCTGGGTGGGTGCTGTGGTGGTGTCTCCTGAGGGGAGAGGCTCTGTGGTGGCTTGGGACTGTGGCAGGGGAACCGACTGTCCAGAGGTCCCTGATGGGCCGGGCTGGTCATCTTGATCGAGGCGTGCAGAGCTGCTGTCGTCACGGTGGGCCTCTTCTGTGGGGGGACTGGATATGTCTGGCACCTCCTGTCTGGTGACGTTGGGTATGGGTCCTGTTGGGGTGTAAATGTATAGTTTTAGTATCTGTGTGTGCCATCTTATGCATTGGATGAGTTACCCTCTACTCCTGTGCTTGCCTTGTTGTGTTTGCCATTGTGTGATTAGTGTTTTGGGGTCTGTGCGGGTGTCTGTACTGGACATGCTTTGGCAATGGGTGTCCATGCTTTGGTGTTGCATGCAGGGCTTGGTATTGTGATGGCTGGGTTGTGATAGTGGGGCACATGTGAGGTGTTGGAGTGATGGGGATGAGGGTGAGGGTGGGGGTATTTGATGGCATGCAGGTGGGGTGGTGGGATATGGTAATAAAGATATGACTTACCAGAGTCCAGTCCTCCTGCTGCTCCTGTGAGGCCCTCAGGATGCAATATTGCCAAGACTTGCTCCTCCCATGTTGTTAGTTGTGGGGGAGGAAGTGGGGGTCCACCGCCAGTCCTCTGTACAGCAATCTAGTGTCTGGATACCACGGAACGTACCTTCCCCCGTGGGTCGTTCCACCTCTTCCTGATGCCATGCTGTGTTCTTGGATGCTGCATACTGTGTTGACCCTGTCGACAATTCTCCACCATAGCTTCCATCTTCCTAGCAATGGAGGTGTGCTGCACCTGTGATCTGAAAAGCTGCGGCTCCACCCGGATGATTTCCTCCACCATGACCTTGAGCTCCTCTTCTGAAAACCTGGGGTGTCTTTGAGGTGCCGTGATGTGGTGTGGGTGATGTGTGAGGTGATGTTTGTTGTGCTCTGTGAAATGTTGTGTTGGTGTGTGTTGTTTGAGGTGCGTGGATGTTGTATGCTTGATGGTGTGGTGTGCTAGTGGATGCTGGTGTAGTGTTAGCTATTCTCTCTCTGTGCTTCTTCACAAAAATGTCATTGTAAGGGTTTGTGAGTAATGTGGGTGTGTGTTTTATAGTGTTGTGAGTGTGTGGGTGTGGTGTCTGTATGTGTATCATGTGTGTGTATTTCGATTTGTCCAATGTGGTTGTGTTTTGTAAGTGTGTGTGTATTTTGAGCACTGCGGTGTGTACCGCCAATGGATTACTCCGGTTGGAAGACCGCCGCGTTGATTCGTGGGTCATGATAGTGTGGGCGTATTCTTGTTGGCGTGACGGTGTGGGATTTGGTATTGCTAGTTTATCACTGACCTTTGGTTTGCCAGACTTGTGTCGGTGTCTGTATAGTGGCGGATTACGAGATGTGGGTCGTAATACCTGTAGCGGATGTCCGCCCGGGCCACGGTATGTTGGCGGCCTTCAGCACGGCGGTAAGCGGGATTTACCTCCAGGGTTGTAATGAGGGCCTAGGTCCTAAGTATAATTACGTAGTGGGGACCACCACTAGGTAATATAAATATATTGTTTTCAAATATATATGTGTGTTTTTAATTTTTGTAATATATATATATATGTATGTTTTATTATTTTTACGTTTTAGGGTGAGTATGGGTTTTTGAGGGGTAAGGTAATTTTTAGGGTTTAGGTGGGTATTGGGTGCTAAGGGGATTTTTAGAGTTTAGATCGGTTATAGGTTTTTGGGTGGTAATGGAAATTTTAGGGTTTGGGGGGTATATGTTTTTGAGTGGAAAGGGAATCTTTAGGATTTAGGGTGGGTATAGGGTTTTGGGTGGTAAGGGAATTCTTAGGGTTTAGGGTGGGTATAGGTTTTCAGGTAGTAAGGGAATTTTTAGGGTTTAGGGTGGGTGTAGGTTTTTGGGTGGTAAGGGGATTTTTAGGGTTTAGGGTGGGTATAGGTTTTTGGGTGGTAAGGGGATTTTTAGGATTTAGGTGGGTGTAAGTTTTTGGGTAGTAAGGGGATTTTTAAGGTTTAGAGCGGGTATCATTTTTTGAGTGGTAAGAGAAAGTTTATGGTTTAGGGTGTTTATGAGTTTTTGGGTTGTGAGGGAATATCTAGGGTATACAGTGGGTATGGATTTTTGGGTGATAGTGAGTATGGGTTTCTGGGTGGTATGGGAATTGTCAGGTTATAGAGTGGGTATGGGTGTTTGGGTGATAAGGGTATTTGTAGGGTTTAGGGTGGGTCTAGGTTTTTGAGTGGTAAGGGGATTTTTAGGTTTTAAGGCGGGTATAGCTTTTTGGGTAGTAAGGAACATTTTAGGGTTTAGGGGGTATGGGTTTTTGGGTGAAAAGGGATCTTTTAGGTTTCGGAGTGATTATGGGTTTTTCTGTGGTAAGGACATTTTTAGGGTCAATGCTGTGTATAGGTTTTGGGTGGTAAGAGAATTTCTAGGGTTTTGGTGGGCCCGGGTTTTTCGGTTTAAGAGGATTATTAGGCTTTAGGGCGGGTGTAGGTATTAGGGCTGTAAGGGGATTTATAGATTTTAGGGTGGGAATAGGTTTTTTGGTGGTAAAGGGATTTTTTTCAGTTTTGGGATGAGTATAGGTTTTTAGTGGTTAGGGGATTTTTAGGTTTTAGGGTGGGTATAACTTTTTGGGTGGTAAGGGAATTTTTACTTTTTCGAGGGAGGTATAGACTTTTGAGTGGTAAGAGAATTTTTAGGGTTTGGGGTGGATATGGGTTTTTGGGTGGTAAGGAGATTTTTAGGGTTTAGTGAGGTCATGGGTTTTTGTGGGTGGTAAGAGTGTATTGGGGTGGAAAAATTGGGGTAGAAAAGGATTTGTTTTAGGGATAAGGGGTTATTAGTTAAATGATTTGTGTGTGTGTGTGTGTGTTTGAGTGTTTGTATATATATATATATATATATATATATATATATATATACACACACAACAGATGCCTTTCCAGAAGAAAAGTAAGCATTTTACAAGTAAATAGAAACAGTGTGTATGTGTATACATATATATATATATATATATATATATATATATATCAAAAACGAAGTTGTCCTCATGTGAAAGCGCACTCCCAACAGGTTATATAAACGGGAAGAAAAAGCAAAGCCAGCAACTCAGTGAATTCTTTAAGCAGTTTCATTATTCCAGGCCTTAAGTTATAAAATCATCTCTGGACACGTGTTTCAAGGTCAATCCTTTCTTCAGCAGAGAAAAATATAAAAGTGTTTCACCCTCGTAGGTGCAGCCAGTGCTGGAAGTGTTCCAGGCATTTCTTTCTTACTGAAAAGACCGGCATGGCTTCAGCTTGTCTAATTACAGGCACCTGATTAGTCTCTTTGAATACCAGTCCGCCCCAGTGGGCCTCTCAAGTGAGTAACAGTGCATGCTGGTTGTGGTGGTCCTGCAATTTTATCATTTTGCCCCAAGTGGGTTGCTGGAGCCAAACAAAATAATGAACCAAAGTGCAAAACCTTTGTAGGCGAATCCAAAGTAAAATTGTCAGATTTGCTATGAATATCCCAACCTGACTGCTCTTATGTGACAATCCATTTTTAGTCACACAGACCTGCTTCGATGTGCAGTGGTGCTGCTTTCCCGACTGGACAGGCCGGTTAATTATCAAAAACGAAGTTGTCCTCATGTGAAAGCGCACTCCCAACAGGTTATATAAACGGGAAGAAAAAGCAGAGCCAGCAACTCATAGTGAATTCTTTAAGCAGTTTCATTATTCCAGGCCTTAAGTTATAAAATCATCTCTGGACACGTGTTTCAAGGTCAATCCTTTCTTCAGCAGAGAAAAATATAAAAGTGTTTCACCCTCGTAGGTGCAGCCAGTGCTGGAAGTGTTCCAGGCATTTCTTTCTTACTGAAAAGACCGGCATGGCTTCAGCTTGTCTAATTACAGGCACCTGATTAGTCTCTTTGAATACCAGTCCGCCCCAGTGGGCCTGTCAAGTGAGTAACAGTGCATGCTGGTTGTGGTGGTCCTGCAATTTTATCATTTTGCCCCAAGTGGGTTGCTAGAGCCAAACAAAATAATGAACCAAAGTGCAAAACCTTTGTAGGCGAATCCAAAGTAAAATTGTCAGATTTGCTGTGAATATCCCAACCTGACTGCTCTTATGTGACAATCCATTTTTAGTCACACAGACCTGCTTCGATGTGCAGTGGTGCTGCTTTCCCGACTGGACAGGCCGGTTAATTATCAAAAACGAAGTTGTCCTCATGTGAAAGCGCACTCCCAACAGGTTATATAAACGGGAAGAAAAAGCAAAGCCAGCAACTCACAGTGAATTCTTTAAGCAGTTTCATTATTCCAGGCCTTAAGTTATAAAATCATCTCTGGACACGTGTTTCAAGGTCAATCCTTTCTTCAGCAGAGAAAAATATAAAAGTGTTTCACCCTCGTAGGTGCAGCCAGTGCTGGAAGTGTTCCAGGCATTTCTTTCTTACTGAAAAGACCGGCATGGCTTCAGCTTGGCTAATTACAGGCACCTGATTAGTCTCTTTGAATACCAGTCCACCCCAGTGGGCCTCTCAAGTGAGTAACAGTGCATGCTGGTTGTGGTGGTCCTGCAATTTTATCATTTTGCCCCAAGTGGGTTGCTGGAGCCAAACGAAATAATGAACCAAAGTGCAAAACCTTTGTAGGCGAATCCAAAGTAAAATTGTCAGATTTGCTGTGAATATCCCAACCTGACTGCTCTTATGTGACAATCCATTTTTAGTCACACAGACCTGCTTCGATGTGCAGTGGTGCTGCTTTCCCGACTGGACAGGCCGGTTAATTATCAAAAACGAAGTTGTCACATGAGGACAACTTCGTTTTTGATATATATATATATATATATATATATATATATATATATATATACTATCCTCCACCTATAAGGAAGACAGGTACTCCAAGAGCAAGTGAGATTATGCCATTTATTTAATCCAAGTAGCATGCTGAAACACGTTCCTGTACTGGATTAAATAAATGGCATAATCTCACTTGTTCTTGGAGTGCCTTTCTTCCTTATAGCAGGAGGATAGTGTTTATTTATGGAGGTGATGGCGCGGGTCATCATACAGGCACCACCGGCGGTCAGGTGCAGAGGCAGTGCTGACCAAGTGAATATATTTAAATATACATATATATATACGTATATATATATATATATACATATATATGTGTGTGTGTGTGTGTGTGTGTAAGCAGGATAATTGTCGCAGGAATATGCTCTTCTGCAAAGTCTGTGTCCTGTAGGCAGATGGACCACCTCACTAGCTTCAGGTTTTTCCCTCTCATATGCATGTGTCATCTCAGAGGCCTGTGATCAGTTTGTACCTGAAAGTCAATCACAAGTGAAGTGAGTCCTTAAGTGAGTCCCAAGTGTAGTGAGCTGTCGCCTCCTGATAAAGGCAACTGGTTAATCCTGACCATCAATATTTAGCTGTGATAACACTGCCCCAATTCCATGTTCTGGAGCATGCGCTTGTACCACAATCTACATGAACTCCTCTTTTAATTCAACTGCCCTGGGTACCAGTGCTGTACACAACACCTCATCAGAGTGGCAAAGACCTCTGCCACTCCCCAGTCCAGATGGCCTTCTTTGGCTACTTCCTTGAAGTCAGATCTGTCGGGGCTACTATGGGGCCATACCACTTGATAAATATTCTGTAGTAACCAGTCAGACCAAGGAAATCTCTCATCTGAGTCTTGATTTTGAAAGTTTCTCAAGGCATGATTGTATGGATCTTGGGCTGGATAGGCTGCAAATGTCTGCTGCCAACTTGGAGGCCCAGGTGCACTAAAGACCCCTGCCCTGTGTGGCACTTGTTGGCATTTAGGTAGTCCTGCCTACTGCAGGGCCTGAAGCACTTCCTTGGGGGAGGGCAGGTGTTCCTGCCCAGTGATGCTAAAGACATCAGCATCATCTAGATATACTGCACTGAAGTTCTCCAGAAGAGACAGTGCCCGGTTCACTAGCCTCCAGAATGTAGCAGGGATATTCTTCAACCCAAAGGGCAGTACTTTGAACTGGAAGTGGCATTGTGGGGATGAGAATGCTGATCTCTCCTTTGCACCCTCAGACAGGACAGTCTGCCAGTACACAGAAGGTCATTGAAACTTGCTGAAATAGTTGGCAGCCCCTAACTGGTTGATGAGCTTAAAAACTCTGGGAATGGGATGAGCATCAATCTTAGTGATGGCATTCAGTTCTCAGTAGGCCACACTGAATCTGAGTTCTGGTGTTCTTCTTTTGGGTTTGGTCTTGTGCACCATTGCCACTGGTTTGGCCCATAAATTACCTGAGGTCGCAATCAACCCCAGGGACAACCTTTTGGAAACCTATTTCTTGAAGCTGTCCCATACTTTGTTTGATAACCTGCACATTTTGCTTTTGACAGATAAGCTGTCCCCAGTGTTAATTTCATGTGCACAACTCTGGGTGAGTTCTGGTGTCAGTGAGCATAATCCAGAAAACAGCACCAGTAACTGGTTACATTGTCTTTACTGCTGCTCTGTCATCATACTATTCCCTCCACTGAATCATACTTGGCATTGTGAGACAAGAGGTCAAGAGAGGTTCACTCTCCTCTTCCTCTGCTCCATCTGTGACCATGAGCATGGTCATGTCTTCCCTTGTCACAGTGAGGCTTGAGACGGTTGACACAGATCCCCTTGTGGAGGTCTCTAAGAGTTCCAAGGTCCACCAGGTAGGTGACATCACCAATCGTCTCCAGTAAAGTGTAGGACCCAGCACATTTGTCCTAGAGCGACCTGAGAGCCATAGGACCCACAACCCACAATTTCCAACCTAGATAGTATTCCATCAAGGTTATTTTTAGTCAGGCCAGTGCTTAATAAGTTCCAGGTTTGCCTCCAATTTAATTAGTCCATTTCTTGTACTTGACTGTGCAGGAATGCAAACCGAGAACATATTATCGTCAATCTCCTGTTTGGGTATTTTGAAAGGTTTTACCAACCTTCTTAGACAAGACTTAAGGTCTCCCAAAGAGGGTTCTCATACACAAATACAAAGAGTTTGGTGTCCCCTCTCTTATGTGATGCATCCCTGTTACAAATAAATGCTGTGGGAGTAGGACATCCCACTTTTCTTTTCAAACAACCCTATAATCATAACTTCTAAGGTCTCGTTGAATCTCTCCACAAGATCATTGGTTTAGGAGTGATAATTGGTATTGAATTTATAAGTCACCCATACTCATCCCACATAGCTTTAAAGTATCAAGATATGAAGTCTATCCCGTATCGGAGATTACATCTTTAGTGCAGGTTTCAATTTGCCCCAAATGTGCAGCCCAGGAGACAAACTGGGCGATGTTTAGAAGGCCCTGTACAGTTGACAGTTAGGGGACCACCAATATCCTGGATGCCCTAAGGTTTGTGCCCTTAGTCTCACTGTATAGGGCACCTTCCTCCAAGTAGATCTCATGGGATCCACTAGTATCCCCGTGCTGGACTTCAGCCTGGTGCTAGAGGTCTTCAAAGGTTGAACATGTTGTCTGTGCTTGACAGAATTCCTCCCAGGAGGTTCTACCTGTACCATGCAACTCACAGAGTTCTGGGAGGTCTCTCAGTGTCGAGTCCTCCCCAGTAGGCTCTAGAACCTCCCCCTGAGGTTAAATTTCCATGTGGAATGTGGGAAGTTTTGAGGCTGCTATCCTATGCCTCTTGTCCTTTCTCTTGGTTGTGTGTCCCTGGGCCAGTGTTCCAGACTCCATGTTCCCTTGACTTTCCTGATCGGCTGTCTAGGACCTTGTGGCTACACACACACAGGTACGCAGACCTAGCGTTCCTGCATGAACCTTCCTTTCAACCTCAGTCCAAGCAGAGCTTTCAAGGTAATTTTCCAACAGACACTTCACTGGAATAGAGGTGTTCAAAGCTACATTCTTTAGGACAGTAACCCCTCCTCAAGCAAAGGTGACCATTCCACCTCATTGTCATTGTTAACTACCCTATGAAGATTGCTTGGGATAATCTGCTCTGGGGAAAGCAGCTAGTTTATAGCTGTGTTCATGATGATGATGATGACTCTAAACTTGTGACTATCCAGGCACACTCCAGCTTCACAGTGTCAAAATATTTCTTCTCCTTGTACCCTCCCCACGTAGGTGTGGATAAGGCATGGGATTCCCCCTCTTGAGTAGACTTTTTGGATTGTTGTGAGAACTCCTTTTTATCTTTGGTACTCCCCTCTTTCCCAAGAGGGGAGAGATGATCCCTCTTTCTTGGGATTAACCCCCTGGGTCTTTGTAGAATCCCTAGTGTGCACCCACACATCATCTGCAATACCCAGCTGCCTGAGGTCAGACAACTTGCAATCCATTACATGTTGATGTAACTCTCAATAACAGTTACTCAAAATGCGTGTTCATGATCAGTTTACATGAACCATCATAGGTAGAGACTGTATTACCTTTCACCCAGCCCTCTAGGGTTTTTAGCAAGACATTTGCAAAGTCAAGTCTTATGATACTCCTCAGGTGCGAGACCAAACTTCTGCACAATGGCGTCATTGGTGGAAGTTCAGGCTCTTTGATTGTGAGGGGCTTAGTAGGTGTGAATCAGCACCTTAAATTGACATCTTTTCTGAATAGGGAGCCAGAGGAGCTTCTTGAGGTAGGGGGTGATTTGGGTCCATTTCGGGCAGTAGAGAATGAGTCTACCAACTGAAATCTGTGCATGAAGGAGTCTGCTACCCACTCTTCTAGAGTCAGAAGTACATTTCTTACCAATGTTGGCACTAACTCCCACAGTAAGGCTCTGCAATGCTGTTGATAGACAATGTGCATTCTTAATGCTCTTTCAAACTATTCATCAATGTCATCCCCCACTACAAGCCAATAACAATTCACTTGGGCAAGTGAGGAGTGTGTGGGCCTCCTGCAGGTACCTCATCATTGTTGCCACCACCTTCACTGAACATCAAACCAAGCCTGGCCTTCCTTTCCTAAAAAGATTTTAAAAAAATCTTTTAGTTCCAGTTTCTTCTCCTGCAGGTCAATGGCTGCCAGTTAGGACTGCAGATCCCTTGCTGATTTGCTGTTACTAACCTCCAACCGAGCTCCACTTCACTTCCAGCCATGATGGTGCACCAAAGAGCTGTTGGGACAGGCTGCCTCCTTTTCATTCATCCTATCAATCAAGCAATCAATCAAACAGGACTTATAGAGTGCAGTGAATCACCTGCAAGGGTATTCAGGTGCTAAGAGCATAGCTGCTAAGGGGTTTTGTTAAACAGCCAGGTCTTAAGTCCTTTCCTGAATTCCAGAAGAGAGGATGAGATTCCTGGGTGAAGGAGGAGAAGGAGGGGTGTGTGTGTGTGAGGGAGAGAGAAGTGGGCGGATCTTCGATGTTCAGGCATGGTTGACGTATGCTGCTCCTTGACTGTGAAGGGTTTGTAGGTGTGGACCAACATCTTAAATTGATATCTCTTCTGAATGGGGAGCCAGTGAAGCTTCTTGTGGTGATGGGTAATATAGGTCCACTTGGGGCAGTCGAGGATGAGTTTGACTGCTGAATTCTTTATAGTCTGTAGTCTTTTCAGGAGGTATGTGGTGATTAATACGTAGAGTGTGTTGCTGTTCTCCAGCTAGCTGGTGACTAAGGCATTAGTGATGGTTTGTCTGGTGTTGACATGGAGCCGTTTGAAGATCTTACAGAGCATGCAAAGAGTGAGGAAGCAGGCGGGAGAGATTGCATTGATCTGGTTTTTGATGGTGAGCTTGCTATCCAGGATGATGCTAAGATTGCGAGTGTGGTCTGTCTGAGTGGGTGCTGGTCATAGTTTATTAGGCCACCAAGAGGCGTTCTGTGGGTCAGTGATTCTCATCATGCAGCTTTGGAAATTGGTTTTAATTGTGAAGGTATGTTTTGATAATGAGAGGATGAGCTGGGTGTCATCTGCGTAGCATATTATGTTTATTCCGTGGAAGGTGTCTCTTCCTCAGTGGGTATCCGTGCTTGGCAGGCTTCATTGCAAGAGCTGAGGGTTTCTCAAAATCTGCATTCCTGGCATTGTGACCTAGTTTCAATGTTTTTATTTCTCTGCATAGGGTCTTCTTCTCCACTACTGTGAGGGTTGTTAAGTTAGCCATTTTCTACTCCACGTTCTCTTAGACTTTTAAAAGGTGCAAACATTGGAATCAAAAATAATTTGTCAAAATGTAAACTGAACCAAAAACCTGATGACAAGTAAAACATCAGAATGAATTGTTGCCTTCAGGTAAACTTAGGAATTTGTATTTTACAACCTAATAGCTGAGTGGTACTGCTAAAAGCAAACTCTGGATAGCACCACTGAACACCAATGTGACAAAATTTATTATTTGTTGGGGTGGATGGCGGTTCACCACAAGTAGGAGAAGCACTATGCTCAACCCTGGTAGCTATTCACAGAGCAGAAAGGCTTAACTTAAGAAGAAAATGTATACAACAAGTAGCAAAACAGTTACAAAGTTTAAAACACAGCACAATAAAATCCCACTCCAAATCATAAAAATAGGGAACATTGTGATGAACCAAATGACACCAAAAATCCAATAAAGGGAACTGGATGTAAGAACTTTGAATGTTTTAAATAAAAAAAAGCACCAAAAAGTGGACAACTGGCCATGCTAGACTAGGCCCAGGGTAAGGATTAAGACCATCCACAATGGACCATAGTTCGATACACAGGTCCAAGTTATCCCGGTTGGAAAGTAATCTTTACACTTTGAAGATTTTTAAGAAGGCAGTGTCCTCAGCACAGCTAGGCTGCAAGCTGGACCTGAATATGGCCTTGTCGATGACAGGGTGAAGCTATTGATGAAGATGGAAAAGTCTTTGAGTGGTATTTGTCCAGAGTTTACTCTCAGGAAGTAGTTGACATTGATTGAATGCTTCTCCGTGTAAAGCCCAGTGAAAATTGTTACCTTTGCTCTTAGATGTTTTTCATGAAGCTGGATTCCTCCAGCTGGGCAATTTTGCAGGTTATAGCTAAAGAAGGTCCAGCGTCGTCAGATGCATATCATCATCGGGAATGATGAAACAGAATTACTGCTGTGGAGAAACATGTAGATGGTGCTTTGATGACATCAGCACACTAGTGGTGCATCTGCAGCAGATTGGCTTGGCAGGTTGGTCCCGGGGTCACTTCTCCAGGCAACAAGTGCCATGATTTAGGGGTAGGCAGGAGGAATACACTCTGACACAAGCCAAGGGTCCTAGGACCTCAGGAACAGCACCTGGAGGTCAGTATCCACTCCAATAGAAGTTGTCAGAGGGTCCAGGGCAGGTCCATTTGAGAATGGTCAGCTGGGCTCTCCCAGCAAAGTGGGCTTCTTGCAGCTTTTGTCCCTGTAACAGAAAATCAGCATACTGACCCTTGGAATCCACTTATTTGTCCTGGTTATTAATGGGAACAGTTCCAACCCTTAGAGGTCTCCAGATATGACTCCAAAGGAGGTGCACTCCTTTTTCTGTCTTTCACAGGTCCAGTAGTGTTTGAAAGAGGGCACCCAAATGTGCGACATTTAAGCCTGGCACTAGCCTGTAGGTGGAAGTCACTCCAAAAGTAATCCTCCTCACTTTTGAACTAGTTCCTTTGTGCCATATTGCAAACAATCCCCATGGCCCCTTAGTCACTAAATTCAACAGGAAAAAACCCTTTTACTCTTGTGCAGAGCCTATAGGTACACCCAGAGGTGTGGCTAAGGTTAATTAGCAGCCCCCTCCTCCTTGGTCACTGAAAACCAGTTCTGGGGACAGCTGACTGTTTGGACAAAGGAAGAACCTGTGACAGGGGAGGTCCCTTGAAAGTAAATTAAGTTCCTGAGCATTACCTAACTGGTCTTCATGCCAGGGGTGAAAAAACAACTCCCAACACCCAGGCCATTGTCTCTGCTCTGGGAGCAGTTTTCACACCTCTTCTGGGCCATTCTTCAGCTGGATGACAGTTGGAGGCTATTGTTGAAGCTTCAGGAAAAAAAAGTCAATTTCCAAAATATGTATTTGAATCCAGCTTCACCATTAAGCTGGGTATGAGAAATTGGGTGGTTGGTTGAGGTAAGGTGAGAGCCCTCCTCAAGCTACAGCCACAATCCCCATCTGGGTGAACAACTAAAGTCACTAAATTAACTTATGCTTTAACATCTGATAGCTTGGTGCAAAAGCAGTCAGGCTTAATTTAGAAGCAATGGGTAAACTACTTATGTAGCACTCAAACAGTAATAAAGTGAAAACACAACACAAAAATAATCCCAAACCAATCAAATAAATAGAGTGAAATTTAACACATTATTTGACACCAAACCGAAACAAAAGCCTAATGAGTAGAACCAGAGCTATGCAATTTTAATGTTTAGGGGAAAAATAATGCTTAAAAGCACAGAGCTCCAACTGTGGTTATCTGGTCGCAATGTACCAGGAAAAAGTCACAAATTCAGGCTGACCCCAAAAGAGCATGCACCAGATACAAGAATCAAGTTAGGTCTGCTGATGATTGTCCCTTAAAATGGAGATGTGGAGCTTAAGTCTGGGATGTGGAGCATGGGTGGTTCCGAGGAGTGATGTGAGGCCCATGTTGAGGATGCATCATGCAGCAGTAGTTCTGATGAGCTGTGAGGGCTGCGAGGGATGCAATGCAAGCATGCATTGAGGCTGCATAAGACCTGATGAAAAGGTACAAGGCTGCATTTGGTTTGTGTCCAGCTGCATTGGTTCTGGTGAAGTCTACAGCTGCACTGAGGGAGCACTTACAGTCCCACTTCCAAGGGTTTAGGAATAGAGGTCAACCACTTTGGGGGGAGGAGGGTTAGGATTCACAGCAGCCACAGTCCAGGTTCAGTTTTCAAGATGGTAGGAGCCTTTTCTATCCCTGATGCTCTGATCAGGAGGCACGACAGTAAGCCAATGGGATCACTCTGAAGGTCCTGGATTCAAGGTACAGGTCCAATCCTTTTCACTCAGGCAACAAGGCAGCAAAGCAGCAGGGTAGCAGGGGATAAGAGAATACATCTGGAAACAGAGCAGTCTTTCTTCCTAGACTTCCACAATAATCTAAAGCGTGTGGTCTGAAGGTCCAATATTTCTACCACGTGCCTTCTTTGAAGTCGGAGAAGTTTATGGAGTTCCTCCCTACACAGGTGTCTGGAATATCCTTCCTCAAGGCCCTGGTCCCAGTCTGTCTGGGGGCACATTAGGCTAGTGTGAAGTCCTTTGTTGTAAGCTGAGCCAGGGCTTTTGAAGTGCAAGTATGGTAGGTGACAGCTTAACCCTCCTATCAACCTGCCAACACACAGAACCTCCTTTGTGATACTGTCTAGAAGGAATACACAGAGGCCAACTGCCAACTGCACCTAGTAATGTAACCCAGGAAAAGGCTGCAGGTACCAAATAGGACAGGACAATTCCAACATTCTAAAAGTGGAATTTTCAAAATTGTGACTTAAAATCTGACTTTACTAATAAAGATGATTTTAAATTAAATTCCTTACATACCAAAAGCAAAAATGGCGTTAATATATTTTTCTAATCCAATGTTAGCACATTAAATCTAATAAGGTGACCCAATGCTATCAGATGGGAGACAGAGGCATGACAATAGTGAAAAATGTAGGATTTTTTTCAGGACATGTAAAATTTAAAAGTACATGTCCAAATGTTTAATTAGAACACACCTTGCCCTAATGGCTATCTAGGGCCTACCTTAGGGTGACTGATAGGTATTAAAAAGATAGTATATGCTTGGCAAGGGGTTTAATTTCCAAAGTCAATTTGGCAGTTTAAGCCTAAGACATGCTTTAAGAGGCTACTTAAGTGGTGGCACAATACATGCAGAAGTTACACTAGTAGCATTTAATTTACCATCCCTAGGTAAATGTTATATCACTTTACTGGGGACCTAAAGTAAATTCAATATGCTAATAAAGTGTAAAAAATGTTAACATATTTTAGGGATGGAGCACAAGCAATTAGCTCTCACTAGCAGTGATAAGAGGCACGGAGTCTTAACCCCTTCAGTGTGTCTGATGGCTAATGGCCGTCACACCCTCCCTTGTGCAGGTCCCCACCACTGGCTGACACCAGGCAAGGCTTTTAAAAATTCTCTGGTGCAAAGCACCAGAGGATTTTTTAAAAGAAGCCCTGGGGAGACACAGAATAGCTTCTGTGTAACCCCCACATGCATCTGTGACAACAGCATACCACAAGGTGCTGACATCACAACCCCGGAGAGGCCTTCGAGGGCAGATAAATTCTGCTCCAGTGTCTGGTGGGGTTTTGGGGCTTTTAAGATGCCCCCATGTTTTTGGGATTCTCCCCTTTCCAGCGATGGCTCCCAGAAACAGATTCCTGATCATGGATCAAGGCATACTGCGATCCATGATCAGGAATCCCACTACACCCTACTAGGCCACCAAGGCTATGCAAGGGGGGACAGCTGACATGGTAACAGGCCGGTCCCCCACCCAGAGGCATTTTAAAAAAAATATTTAATTCTCTTCCCCTAGAGGACATTGTGAGTGTCTGAGTGGGTCTGTGAGTGAATGGGTAAGTGACTGTGTGTGAGTGGGAGAAAAAGACTGAAAGAAACAGATGGAGAGAGATTTTTAGGCTTTTGATGTATGATATACTTAGAATGAGATATTCCTGAACAATTTGAAAAGTAAAATGCATCTGTAATTTAAAAAGAGTAAGCTCACCTTTCAGTATGATCCTTAAACATTTGTACTTTAAA
This sequence comes from Pleurodeles waltl, assembly GCF_031143425.1. Lineage (NCBI taxonomy): Eukaryota > Metazoa > Chordata > Amphibia > Caudata > Salamandridae > Pleurodeles > Pleurodeles waltl. Next base: position 224,125,797 of record NC_090444.1, on the reverse strand, counting down.
AGAAATTCGGGAAATTAATGCAGCTAGACTCGAACCCGGAACACTAAGTGTGAAGGCCTTTGACTTTCACAATGAGGTAGTCACTTTGTTTTCTTTTTGCTTTTGTTTTTGAGCCCTTTAATGGCCTTTGAAGGCTCCCCTGCTGTCCCTGCATGTTTTTAATTCATTTTATAAGAAGCCCTTTATGGGTTATCAGGGACTGGGGGGAGCCTTAATGCCTCCCACAACAGTCCTGCAACATTTAAAAAAGACATTTTGTATAATTTGCCTTTACGGGCTATCAGGGACCACGGGGGAGCCTTAAGGCCTCTCCATGTGGTCCATGAACTTTAAAAAAAATAATAATAATAATTTACCCCATCTGGGACTGCGGGAGAAGCCTAAAGGTCTCTCCTGCAGTCCCATTGCTCCAGAAAGCAGGCAGCTGCCTTTAACAGCATCTTCCTGCTTGCTGGTGCAAAGCTTTCATCTCTGTTCTCTGCATGCATATCTGCGTGCAGGGAACAGAGATGCAAGTTCCGGATTTTGACAGCAGGATCTGTTTGCCAGGTCCCGCTGTCAAAAAACGGAATGTTTGCTGTGATTCGCTTGCAGCTTCAAAGCTGCGGCAAAGTCACAGCAAACAGCTAAGTGGGCACCCCGGGACATAGCAGGATCCGGCCCTGTGGGGTGGTGCTCCCCAGAGACATCAATGGTTCCACGAGGGGGGCTGCTTTGTCCCCCTGCAAAATCATAGCCCAGGGGATGTGGTCATCCCAAGGGCTAAAAGGGGTCTGAAACAGACTCCCTGTAATCATTTTTAATATAGCCCTGTGGCTGTGGGGGAGCCAAGTGCCCTCCACACCCAATTTGTTAACTTTCCAGGGGGGGTGTTGGTCCCCAGGGTGTGGGGGACCACGTAGCCCCTGCTCATATTTCAGTATAACCCCTGGGAGGTGGTGGTCCCTGGGACTGTGAGGTAGGCTATTGGACCTCCCCCACAATATCAAAGCAATTTTGCCCTGGGGGTGGTGGTCCTTGGGTTGCAGGGGGCAATGCGGACCCCCACTCATATTTTAGTATAAACCAGGAAAGGTAGTGGTCCCTGGGACTGTGAGGAAGGCCATTGTGCCTCCTCCATTCATTAAAAGCATTTTTACCCCGGGGGTGGTGGCCCACCACTCATATTTCTTTTAAATTGTGCTGGGGAGGTGGTGGTCCCTGGGTTATTAAAAAGAATAATAGTATCCCCGGTACCTGGCCCACTCGGGGGCTTATTTAAAGATAAGCATGAGAGCCCATGCTTGTTTTATTTAAAAAAATGTTTCAACGCGTCATGAATTTGCGCTAACATGTTGTTAAAACATGCCTTTTAGCCCTGGGAGATGGTCCATTTGGAACACCAGAACCAATGGGTCAGAGTGTTCGTACCCTAGTCCCTTTGGAATTTTTGATGCTTTTCTACTGGGACTCAGCTTCAGCCGAGTCCCAATATGGCTGACAACACTTCAACAGCTTCGTTTATTGAAGTGTTGTCAGCCAATCAGATCTCAGCACGAGATCGAGAGGAGTCGCAAATCCTTTGAGTCCTTAGATACACAATTGTGGATTCCCTTAAATTTCTCAAAAACTACTGAATGGATATACACCAAAGCAAAAAAAAGGTTGCTTTCTGGACCAAGACCTACTTTTCTGCTAAATTTGGTGCAATTATGTCCAGTAGTTTCAGCGCTACAGCGGTTCAATTTTTCCTATGGAAAAATGAATGGGGAAAAGATGTATTGGGACCCCCTTTTTCTTGCCCCCCATATGGATCACCCTGAAACTTTACCTAGTGGCGACTGTCAATATATATATATATATATATATATATATATATATATATATATATATATATATATATATATATTAAAAAAAAAAAAAGAGAGAGACTATGGGCCTCATTAAGACTTTGGCCGTCTTTTTGGAAGATCGCTGTGGTGGCGGCTGCCAAAAAAACGCTGTGTTGGCAGTCATCCGACCGCTGTATTAAGAGTTACACACTGAAGACCAGCAAAACCTTTCCACCACCAGCACTGCCAGCCCGACACAAATCTGCCCACCAGATTATGAGCCACAAATCACCACAGCGGTTCTTCCATGGTGGAAAACTATTGGCGGTGCAAACCGCCCCGGTCAGAACCCACTACTGTCTGAACACAACAACATATTGGACAGTTTGAATACCGCACACCTGATACACATCCACACACCACACACCTTACTTACAGCACTATACAACACACTCCGATACAATCCACAATCCTTTGCAACAAAAATTACTTTCACATACACCAAGAGTAGGCAACCACAGAGTGGAGCACCCTTACACTATAGCCACACACACACACCACACTCATCACACACCATACACCACACACCAGCAGTATATCAGAACCGTTGTCTGGTGCGTTTGTGTGGTATGGTTGTCGGGTGTTGTCACATGTTGTTTTATGTAAGTAATATCAGCTGGAGGTGTGTATTGGGGTTGCTTGACAATGCATTTGAGGTATTGCGGTTGTGGTGTGGTTGTGTGAATTGCTGTTTTTTTGTATTGTTGTATTTGACAGTGCCAGTGATGTTTGTCTGTGGGTTGGTGTGTGTTTTAGTAGTGTGTGTTGGCCATGGTGTGTGTAGTATGTGTGTGTACGTGACTGTTAGTGAATGTGCATATCAGTGTGAAGGTACCTGTGTGTGTCAGCCTTGCCACCCATCCCAGATGTGTATGTTGTGTGTGCCTAGATACAATCACAAATTACAACAGTAACAGGTAAGTGTGTGTACTTACGTTGGTCTTGTCATCGTTGTCACTGATTCCAGAGTCATTGGGCAAGCAGCAGCAGTGGGTGGACGTGCAGTTCATGTTCCATGGTGGCTCCCAGTGGGTATGGCTTCCTGAAGAAGAGCGTCTCCTTTTATACTGTTCGTTTCCACCAGGATTTCTGTGGTGGTGCAACCGGGGGGGGGGGGGAAGCTTGGCGGTGTGCAGACTCGTAATCTGTCCAGCAGGAACATGCTCTCCGCCGGCCTGAAGGTGGCTGCTGTCGTCCATAGCAGGCTGACCAAAGTGGCATGTCAATGGTGGATTGGCTGTATTTAGTTGTGAATACCGCCATGGTCATAATTTGGCAGTCTTCTCCAATGGCCTGTGTGCGGTACGACTGCTGCTGCCAACATGGCGGTCCTGTGACTGCCAAACTTGTACTTACCCCCTATATCTCTTGCTGTATATGTAGACTGCACATTTATTAAAAAAGTGATATATATATATATATATATAGAGAGAGAGAGAGAGAGAGGGGGAGAGACAGAGAGAGAGACAGAGACACAGTGTGAAAGAGATAGCTCTCTATATATGTGTGTATATATATAGGTATATATATATATATATATATATGTATATATATATATATACAGACACATAACCTTTGTCCAGCAGTGAAATCTTCAAGATAAGTCTTGCCATTACGTTCCTGCTAGAGAGAGAGATTAGCATTTTGTGGTAGTTTTGCCATAAAATTGCACAGAGGGTTAACATGCCTGCTGCAAAAAACAGATCTGTATTTTATGTGCATTGCTGAGTTGATTAGTAAAGGCAGTAATTACCAGTGCTTTAAAACAAATAAAAGTTATGTAAGAGAGTGGCAATGAAGAGGTGAGGGGTCCTGTAGCTGGGTGATAGTGAGGGAATACAAGGAGAAGGACATTGGACTAGAGTGCCAAAAATGATTGTCACACTGGGCGCCACCAGTGGTAAAGGCTGTGATGATGGGTATGTGGCAAGGTGAGGTAGTAGTGTGTCTTTTTTGTTTTTTTCAGTGACTTTAGAGAAGGGAAGAATCCAAGGTATGGTGACTGACATTTACTGTTGCACACATCATCCACATAAACTCACCAGCAATGTTATGAACAACATATCTGCCTTCTACATAGGCTGTTGTTTCAGGGGGCGGTCCTATCCAACGACTCCTCTTCCAGTGATTCTGAGGGAGACAATGAGGACAATCATGCTGTCCCTTCGCAAAAACCGTCTGTGCAGTGGAACAAGAGCAGGTTAGTCCAACATAGAGAGCAGGCGCATGTGGCAGCAAGCAAAGACAGAGTGCTTTCTTGGAAGCCCCCCAATTTAGTTCAGGCCCAAATTTCACCTTTTCCTGGTGAAGCTGGATGGAAAGTCAATACGGCCAACTTTTTGGAAATTGACTACATCCATCTCTTTTTGGATATTGACTTCCTTCATCAAATTACGCACCAAACAAATATGCATGCCGAACTATTTCTGAGAGAGCATAAAGGCACTCTAGGACCCCATTCTAGAGCATGCCAGTAGACTCCCACTTTGATAGAGGAGTTGAATGAGGTTAGTTTAGAAATCCACCTTGCAATCCTACTGGATGACTCGTACGGTTTGGGTAAACCCTATCTTCGTACCATACATGAGCACAGATCGTTTTTTGCTATTTCAATGCATGCTGCATTTTGCCCTGGGACCATCCAGTTGGGGAACGCAGGGTGGCAAGAAGTTGTGGATCCCTGCATATTCCTGTATTTTACGTCACAGAAATGCAAGGAAAAATAGTGCTTTTATTCAATGTTTTACATTTGCAGGGTATTCAGTGTAAGGAAACTTTGGAGAATCCACACAAGAAACACCTCCTTGGACTCCGCTTGATGTCTATTTTTTAGAAATGTCTGTGTCTGATAGGTTTCCCTAAATGGTTCCCAGTCTCAGGACTAATTAGTACACTCACCTTAGTTATCATTCTGTGTTTTGGGCCGTTTCCTGTCGCAGGCACTTGGCCTACTCACACAAGTGAGGTACAATTTTTATTGAGAGACCTAGGGAAGGCAGAGTGGAAGGAAATGTGTGGTTCTCTGCAGATTCCAGAACTTTCCATCAGAGAAATGTGAGGAAAATGCCTTTTTTTGTCAAAGTTTGAGGTTTGCAAGGGATTCTGGGTAACAAAACATGGTGAAAGCCATGTAAATCAGCCCACCCTACATACCCCCAGGTGTCTAGTTTTCAAACATGTACAGGTTGGCTAGGGTTCATTAGGTTCCGTCTTAACCCTGGTCCAAAATCTTGAGGTATACGCGTTGGAAAAGAAGGTTCATGTTGCGTTTTGAACCATTTCCTCCTGAGGGCACTAGTCCTGCCCTCAAAAGTGAGGTACCATTTTCATTTGAAGATCTGGGGGAATGCTGGGTAAAAGGACGTTTGTGGCTCCTCATAGATTTCAGACCTTTCCATCGCAGAATTGTGAGCCAAAAATGATTTGTTAGTCAAAGTTTCAGGTTTCCAAAGGATTCTGGGTAAAAACACTTGGTAGGAGCCATGCAAGTTAGTCTACCATGGATGCTCCAAGTTGTCTAGTTTTAAAAAATGCACAGGTTGGCTAGGTTTTCCTAGGTGCTGGCTGAGCTAGGGTACAAACCTTGAGCTATCCAGATTGGAAAAAAGTGCCAGTTTCCGATGGAAAAATGTGCTGCATCCATGTGGTGTTTTGAGCCATTTCATGTTGAGGGCACTAGGCCTACCCACACAAGTGAGCTATTATTTTTATCGAGGGACTTGTGGGAGCATAGAATGGTAAATTATTTGCTATAACCTATTGGATTTTGCTTCATTCGTGCCTTTCAGATGTAATCCAGTGTTTAAGAAAAATGTCATTTTGAAACATACACTAGTATGGGTACTGTGGGAAAACTGGGTTGATTGCAGAAGCCCCCTAACTCGTTGCCCCCAATTTTGTTACTTATGCTGGTGTTTTTCTGACTCTGATGGTGCCCTGGCACTGCTAAACAGTCCCAGGGCCTGTGCTCTGATTAAAATGGATACGCAAATTAGTCTAATTAGAATTGGCTGTTCCATCCTACCCATAGGTCCCTAGTATATGGTAGGGCATTTAGGTTTAGGGGCCCTAGCATAGGTAGTACACCCATAGGTGCACTGTTGTGGTACCCAGTGTCTTCCTAAAGGCAGGCCTGCCTTGCTGGTTGCTTTTAAGTTAAAGATTACCCCAAATTTGACTTTGGAATTAAAAGTACTTCCAAAGTCCCAAACTACCTTATTTTTACATATGAGTCACTCCTAAGGTACGCACTCAGTGTGCCCATGGTTGGGTGTGTAACTATAGGCAGGGACTTTATAAAAGATGTTTTATAAACCCTGGTGAAGGAAAAATACCTAAATTAGTTTCCCCCCATTGTAGTGAATGGGCTCCATAGGCTAACATGGGGAGACTTTATTTTAAAATAATAAAGTCTTATTTCCAATAGAAAGGAGATAAATATGGCACGTGTAGTACCAAATTAAAAGTTTTACTAAATCCAGCAACTTGCCACTGTTGAATTTAATATAACTTGCACCTAGAAAGAATTTTAGAACTCTTCCTAAAAAGTTACCAGTTGCAGCTCTGCAGTGTCATTCTCTGATTGGCCAGCTTCTGGCAGCCTGGCCAGGCTGCTTTGATGAGGTGTTAAGTGGCCGTGGAAGTGGCCAGGGATGACATAAAGAAAGCATCTGGTGGGAGGAGATCTGCCTCAGCAGATGGGAGAACAGGATGGGGGAGAGCAGCCAAACTGGTCTTCAAAGGAGGGAAGGACATTTGGGACAGCCACTGTACCTCCTACATTTCCTGCAAACCCAGACAGCCAGGTGCCCCTAATTAGATTACAATAGGGCTGGAAAGGGGTGTGCCAAGGGAAACAGCCACACCACTGGGTGGGCTTAGTCAGCCCTAACCTCTGAGATACAATTTTTGCCATTTAGATTCTTAGAGAATGTTGCTCCCTGGGATTGCTTTTTGCCACACTTCCCAGGAAATGGTCACTAAAGCGGGTGGTGGCCTGTACATGATTGTACAGAGGCCCCCCTGCTTTCCACCCCCAGATGCAAGGATAAAAATGTCAGAGCTGCGCTCCACCTCAGATCCCTACAGGGAACAATACTAGTCGAAGAAGGACTGCCCTGCTGGACCCCTGACGGCACCTGGACACTGCACTCTAAAGGACTTCCCCGGCTGCGCACTTAGGTCTCGCCACTAAAAGGACTTTGCTTGTCTTCTACTGCTTCAAGAAGGGACTCCCTGCATGCCACAGGTAGAAAATAGCTGGCCAGAGTCTTCTGCATCAAGCCACCAGGGCCAACACAGTGGTGTTGCCCACTCCACCCCCGCGGTGTGACTCTTGTCCTTCCCCCCGGCGCAACTCTGTCCACCAGGACAGCAAGCCATACTGGTGACTGACAGCTGTCAGGGATGAGAGCCAGGCCCCAGGCCCTTCAAGGTTCTCCAACCACTGTGACTGTGACTGTGGAGAGTGGGGGGCGGCAGCCCTAGGTGCCTGGCACCCTTTGACCACTCTCCCTTCCACCAGGTCAGGGATGACAGCCTGACCCTGGTCATCCCCTCTGGGGCTCTGTACCCTCCCTCTAGGAGCAGCACCCTCAGAGTCCAGAATTGTCAGGGTGCTTGTAGAAGCAGTCCTGCACAATTCTCCCACCAGTGCAGGGATGTGAACCTGCAACTGATCTTCCAACCTGGGGTCTGTACCTTCAGGTTGGACAAGGGCCAGGAACAAGGCTTCCCTCCCCCTGCCCTTCCTTCTGAGGTCCTGCACCCCTCAACTAAGAGTGCCCCCCAGAAGAAAACATGGTAGGGGCACTGTTAGCAGTAGCCCCTCCCCCAGGTCAGGGGACACACACTGAACCTGGCCTTCCAATCCAAGGTCTGTACGGTTAGATTCAACTGGGGTCAGGGGTCAGTCTCTCCCTCCCCTGCCCCTAATCCCAGGGTTTTGCACCCCCCCCATCATGGAGAGTACCCCTAGAAATCACATCAGGGGGGTGATTGAGCAATCCGCCCCCCCATTCAGGTCAGGGTTTACCCCCTGCACTTGATCCGCAGTCCGGGGTCGGTACCCTCAGACTGGACCACTGCCTGACAACCCAGGACTTCATGGCGGAACACCTGTCCCCCACAAGGGACACACCATCCCCAAGGGCCACACAAGAGTCTGGTTGGCACAGGTCTCCTGACCCCTGCCCAACTGGCAGAGCCTGAATTCCCCCCAACCCAGGAATTGTCTCACCAAGGTCATTGCTGGGAGGCTCTGACCTCAGAGCTAACACCTGACCCTCCAGGTTCTCCACTGGGGACCGCAACCCCCTCTCAGCCCTCTGTCTGGACTTCTGAACCCCCTCACTAGGAGTGGGACTGTCAGACACCAGAACTGGTGGGCAGCTGGCTACAGCCACCCCCCCCCCAAATTCTCCTGACACTCAGGGGTCTCTCTCAGCAGATGGCCTACGGTACAGGCTAGGCTTCCCTCCTGGTGTTCCCTCATGGAACCCTCCAGGACCTGGAACTGGATCTCGGACACCCTGGGCCTCAGTCTATCCCCATTCCCTCTCTTCTGAGACTGGACATGAGATCCCTCACCCATCTCACTACACTGGGACCTCCCTGGGACACTGCAATCCTTTCCTACCTCACCTGGTTGGGAAATACCTAGACCACTCCCCTCAGAAGCACCCCCAAATGCCTCTTCAGTCTCTTTGGTACTCACCCAGAGGTCTGCCTCCAGTGTAAGTTTCCTGGGGTCAGAGAACTCACACTCCACCTGGTGTTGACATAGCTCTGGAAAATAAGGACTAGACATATGATCTCCAGCAATTACATCTCTCAGCCCCTCACATGAATTAACCAAACTACCCTTCACCCAGCCATCCAGTGACTCAGCCTTGGAAAAAGTACCCCACATCACCCTCCAGAGACTTGTGAGACAGTACCGGACTGTCCCTGACACTTAACCCACACTCTTCTGGGATGTCTCCACACTCCATAACCAGGACTTCTACCTGGGGGGAACCCATCTCCCTGTCACTCTCACCTAGAGCCAGTAGAGTGTCCCTCCCACCAGTAGGAATATGACTCCCCATTCCAGTTCCCCAATCCACCTCAGGAACCCTGTGAATCACTGGAGCTACCACATGCCCCTGAACCTCCTGGTGTGTGTTGAGCCCCTCCTTCGAGTAGGGCACCATGTCTCTGGGCATGTCTACTTCTTCAGTACTTAATATAGAATTGTTGCTGCCACCATTCAAGCTGGACTCAGCCCTCATGACTTCCAGCTTTCTCAATCTTAGCTCATAAGCCAAGATTATCCTTTTCTCTTCTAAGGACATCATCAGCTTCTCTAACTCCAACTGGTGAGCCCTTTCTTCCTGTCTGCCCGTCAACTCTTCACGAGTCAGACCTCTGGATGACACACTGCTACCTATCCTGGAGACCCTCCCCCCCAGGCGTAACAGGTACATCCACTACACCCTTATGAACCCTCTGCACCTCCTCACTCTCATCCTCCTTCTCTGTGTGCCCTCCAGCCTCCTTGGCTGCCACCAAAGCCCTCAATGTCTTTTGCAGAGCCTCCTTCCCGGTGGAGCTCCTGATGGGGCAGGAAAGATCCTTACAAAACTGTTTCAGTTGAGCAACTGTATAACTCTCCAGCTTCTCCAACTCAAAAACAGCCTTTGCACACACAGCTGGTGCATCTCCAGATTGAGGCATGTTGGTAAGGTTTCACTTCAAATGCAAAATTAGCAAAGAGGTCACCAAAAATACGAAGCCAATCTTAGAAATTGGATCTTTGGTTGACAGTCAGGTTATCTCATGTCTAAGCAAAGACCCTCACTCTAGTCATGGTAAAGGAGAACCACCCTCAGCTAGCCCTCGCTCACACCCTTGGTAGCTTGGCACTAGTAGGCAGGCTTAGCTTCAGAGTGCTAGGTGTAAACTATTTGTACCAACACACACAGTAACTAAATGAAAACACTACAAAATGACACAACATAGGTTTAGAAAAATAGAAAATATTTATCTAAACAAAACAAGACCAAAATGACAAAAATCACAAACACAAGTCAAATTACCAATTTTAAAAGTGAAAGAGTCTTAAATCCATGAGAAAATAGTAAAAACACTGTTAGATGTGAAAAGTACCAGGGTAGCATCAAAATAACATACACGGGCGAGTGTGCGTCGGAAAAGGTAAGCAGTGCATCGATTTCTCACCCACAAGTGAGACCATGCGTCGTTTCTCCTTCTCGGGTCGGGTCGCGTGCGCCGTTTTTCCTCCCTGCAAGGGAACGATATGTCCAGCTGGGCAGCACTCGGGTCCGGGCAGGCGTTGCGTCATTTTTCCACACCCAGCAAGTTTTGTGGGTTGCACCATTATCAGCCTCCGTCAGCTGGTGTTGCATGTCGTTCTTCCAACTACATGCATCGATTTTCCAGCCGCAATGCTGGGAGAGCATCGATTTCTGTGGCGAAGATGGTGGCGTGTCGTTTTTCAGGGGCGTCTCAGATGTTGCACCAATATTTTCTCTGCACACCGGTCTGTGCATGGATTTTCAGTCTTGGTCTGCCAGTTTCACCTTCCAAGGCCCCAGGAACTGCATAGGGCACCACTTGGCAGGGCAGGAGTCTCAGCAGAGAGTCCAGGTGCTGGCAGGAGAAGTCTTTGATGGCCCTGAGACTTCAACAACAGGAGGCAAGCTCAGGACAAGCCAATGGAGATTTCTTCACAAGCAGGAAGGCACACAAAGTTCAGTCTTTGTCCTCTTGCACAGACAGAAGCAGCAACTGAAGGATAGCTCCACAAAGCACAGTCTCAGGCAGGGCAGTACTTCTCCTCAGCTCTTCAGCTCTTCCCAGGCAGAGGTTGCTCTTGATGTCCAGAAGTGATCTAAAGTCCGTGGTTTTAGGTGCCCTTCTTATACCCATTTTGGCCTTTGAAGTAGGCTTACTTCAAAGAAAAGTATCTCTTGTTTGTGAAATCCGGCGTTGCCCAGGCCAGGCCCCAGACACACACCAGGGGGGTTGGCGACTGCATTGTGTGAGGGCAGGCAAAGCCCTTTCAGGTGTAAGTGACCACTCCTCCCCTCCCTCCTAGCACAGATGGCTCATCAGGATATGCAGGCTACACCCCAACTCCCTTTGTGTCACTGTCTAAAGAAAGGTGCAAACGGCACAACTGTCAAACTGACCCAGACAGGGAATCCACGAACAGGCAGAGTCACAGAATGGTTTAAGCAAGAAAATGCTCACTTTCTAAAAGTAGCATATTCAAACGCACAATCATAAAACCAACTTTACTAAAAGATGTATTTTTAAATTGTGAATTCAGAGACCCCAAACTCCATATGTCTATCTGCTCCCAAAGGGAATCTACGCTTTAATAATTTTTAAAGGCAGCCCCTATGTTAACCTATGAGAGAGCTAGGCCTTGCAACAGTGAAAAACAAATTTGGCAGTATTTCACTGTCAGGACATATAAAACACATGTATATGTCCTACCTTAAACATACACTGCACCCTGCCTATGGGGCTACCTAGGGCCTACCTTCGGGGTGTCTTACATGTAAGAAAAGGGAAGGTTTAGGCCTGGTAAGTGGGTACACTTGCCAAGTCGAATTGGCAGTTTAAAACTGCATACACAGACACTGCAGTGGCAGGCCTGAGCCAAGTTTACAGAGCTACTTATGTGGGTGGCACAACCAGTGCTTCAGGCCCACTATTAGCATTTGATTTACAGGCCCTTGGCACCTCTAGTGCACTGTACTAGGGACTTACCAATAAACAAATATGCCAATCATGGATAAACCAATCAACAATACAATTTACACAGAGAGCATAGGCACTTTAGCACTGGTTAGCAGGTAAAGTGCTCAGAGTTCTAAGGCAATAAAAACAGGTCAGAAAAAATAGGAGACAGGAGGCAAAAATATTGGGGATGACCCTGCATAAGGAAAAAGTCCAACATGGGTAGGTATTATCATGGTCAAGGACATGTTGGGAGGGATGCCATGATTCGTTTGTTCAAGCATGATTGGTTCAACCCAAGATTTAGACCGGTTGCTGAAGCAGTTTGCCATCGTTGCATCATTTGCCAGCAAATGAACCCGGGGAAAAGGGAGAGTGGTTACTTTGAACTACATTGGAAGAGTAGAAGGGCCATTCAGCAGAATGCAGATGGATTTTTTTGAGATGCCTGTGTGTGGAGGTTTGAGATATGTATTGGTGATTGTGTGCATCTTTAGTCATTGGTTTGAAGCTTACCCTACACAAAGGAATGACAGTCTCACAGTAGCGAAACTAGTACTTAGGGACCTGATACCACGTGGCGGGTTTCCGATCTCTTTAGAATCAGATAGGGGAAGTCACTTCAACAATGAAGTAATTAAATTACTGTGTGCAGCATTGAACATTGAGCAGAAGCTGCATTGTAGTTACTGTCCTGAAACATCAGGACTAGTAGAACAGATGAATGGTACCTTGAAGTCAAGGGCTGCAAAGATGTGTTCATCCACGAATCTGAAATGGCCCGACACACTGCCTTTAGTTCTGATGACAATGAGGAACACACCCGACAGGAAGACAGATTTGTCGCCTCATGAGATCCTCATGGGCCGAGCCATTAGTTTGCCAGCGGTGCCTGCAAGTGAACTTGTCAACATTACAGATTATATGGTGTTGGACTACTGCAAAGGTCTGGCTGATGGGGTTTGCTCTTTCTCTCAGCAGGTGGAAGCCACCGCACTGGCACCTATCCATGACCCAGGGCACAATCTGAAGTCTGGTGACTGGGTTGTGGTCCGTAGACACGTGAGGAAAACATGTTTGGAGCCTCGTTGGAAGGGTCCTTTTGAGGTAGTTATGACAACTACCACAGCTGTGAAGTGCGCTGGCGTTCCAAACTGGTTCCACGCCAATCACACGAAGAAAGTGAAATGTCCGACTGATGAAGAAGCAGAGTTGTTGAAAGTACCAACAACAGCAAAACAAGTCTCAGGGCTGAAAGGAGAACAGAGGGGAAATGAGACCACGTCTGAGCCCGTTGAGGACAGTTCAGTCACTCCTGTGAGAGACAAAGGAGAAGACCTCCAGGAGGGTGACGGTGAGCCTATCTCAATTGAGGCGCCATGAGAGCCTAGTTGAAGGAGGGCTTTCCCAGAAGCAGAGGATTTTGAGAGACAAACAGGGCAATTGCCAAACCCAGAGGGGGAAGGAGTTGAGGTGGGTCAAAGTCACTGTGATCTGTCTCCTCCTGAACCAGTTGCAGGTCCATCAAGAGAAAACACCACAGAGCAAGGAGAATTTACAAGTTCAACACTGAAAATAACATTGACAAAGGGGCCATGGAAAGGAGATAATTGGCCGGAGTCACAAGCAAAGAGAAAAGAAGTAGTTGTTGAAACAACAATTGAAGAAGAAGTAGATACACCAAGCAGAGAAGATCTAAGTGTAGGAGAAATGAATGGTGATTGAAAGTTGAAAAGAAAGAGGATAGCAAGTCGAAGATACGCAGGTCCTGAATGGGTGTATGCAAGTACAAGTGAATGCCAGAAATATTTATTTGTCCTTTTGTTTTGAAAGAGACATTCCAGGTCAACATTTTGCCACTTGAAGGAAACTGATGAACTGAACTGTTGAAACAATCTGAGAAAACTGTTTTGAGAAAGATACTGTTGAAAGTAACCGGAAAGGACTTTGATAACCTGATTTGACTTTTTGAAACCTGATTTTGATAAGCTGCTTACCGATTTTCACAAAGGATCTTGGAAGAAAGACCCAGAGCTGTAAATAACTGCTGAAGAAGAGTTTTGTTTGTTTTGATTTTTGCTACAGTTTTTTCTAAATTTCTCTTCTGCCTTCTGATTCTTTACAGATCATGAATAACATTAGCCATCAGGGTAGGAAAAATAGGTGCTGTAAATATACGAGTATTGGTTTGGCGGTCGTATGTGGGATATTGTTTCTGGTACTGATTGTGGGAATGACTGTTCTTGACAAGAGCAAAGCCAACCATACTTCTGCTTTTGAAAAAACTACTGCACTAACAGCAATAGGGAAGTTTAGGTTGGATGAGAAGTATTTGCATGAGGGTACTAATGCCAAAGGGGAACTTTCTTCTAATGTCTTCTATCGCTTGCTGAGTGAGTAGGTTGTGACAGTGGATGTGAGGAATTGTTATGTGTGTACGCAGATTCCTTGATGAGTCGAAGAGTTATTTATCATAGTTTTCCCATCACTTTTGGGATAAGTTATAGTCTGTTACAAACAAGATTCTATAACCAAGAGTACATCCAGTACTTTTACTCTAACCACAATGTGGTGTTTTTCTTTGTCCCTATAATTAGGTATGCGAGTACAGTAGCTAAGGATAATGACATAGTATTAGTTAGAGATTTCTTTGATACTACATTAACCTTTGGTACAGCTTATGCTCACAGGAACAATCTAACATGCTTGCTTACACCTTTAGAAAAGAGCTTCTTAGATCACACAAAAGACAAGAGAAACGCTTTGAAGGAAAATTTAGAAAAAGGCTCATGGAAATTTGGTATATATAGGCCTAAATCACGCACTGACACTTTATTTGTGGGGATGAGTGAATGTAGACGTGTTTTTGTTTCAGAGTAAATGACATTTATGGTGAATGGACAGGTTCCAACGATTCCTGGGATATATTATATCTGTGGTCCTAATGCTTATTACCGTCTTCCTAGAGGATGGTATGGGACATGTTATTTGGGAATAGTTTTCCCAAAGATTTTTCAAATGGATGACATGAAGAAGCTTCCAAAAGTGACTGAATTACATCATATGAAACAGAGGAGAGAGTCTCCTTCTGGTATAGTGGGAGATATATTTGGAGCAATAATTTCTTCAGTGGGAGTTGTTCTGAATTCAATAAAGATTTGAAAGTTGTCTACTATTGTGGATAACATACTGACAACTTTTTAAGGAGCCACACTCCTGATAGATACTGAATTAGCTGCCGAAAGATCTATGACTCTTCAAAATCGCCTTGCTTTAGACATTCTTTGAGCGAAGGATGGCAGAGTTTGACCAATGCTTAACTCTCGGCATTGTTGTTCGTTCATTCCAGATAATAGTAAATAATTTAGAAGCTTACCTACTAATCTGACTAATGAAAGTGCTGATTTGAAAGAATTGAAAGAACCAGGCATTTGGGAAAAAGTTGGTAAAGGTTTTGATTCAGTGGGAAATTGGCTCAGCAACATTGGGAAAGAGATCCTATTGAAAATATTACAGGGAATATTAATTATCATGGTTTGCCTGATTGGAATATGGAGAATATGTAAATTGTGTAAAAGAATACAATTGAAAAGGTCAAAGAATAATCAAAGAAGGGAAGAAAAGAAAAGGTAACAATTGTTCATGGAAAATTAGAAAAGGGAACAAAGATTTGAAGGGATTGAAATGACAGAATTTTAGCTGAGGCAAATATTTGTGTGTGATAGTCTAGTGTGATGACACATTTAGTCATCAAAGGAGGGATTGCTAGAACAAGAGTTCTGATAAAAATATTAATGCATATTCATGTATTCTAAATAATGGATTTGCGTAGAAAAAGTCATAAAATTGAGAAAAATAATGCACACCTTTGAAAATGTGTCCATGTGAGTGGCCGTCACTGTTCACGAAGTATACTTATTAATGAATTATTAATATGAAATATGGAGCTTTTGTTTGATTAATGTAGTAGTACTTCATATTAAGGGCTCTGCATTATGTCTTAGCTTTATTAATTGTAGGCCTTAACTTAGTGGAGGTCTTAGCCTAGTTACACGGCCTCATGTCAAGCTGTATTTCTAAACCGATTAATAAAATGTCTGCTCAGAGAATTTAAATTGTAATTTTCCACTGTGCTGATTATATGTGCCGTAGCTAAAAGTCTTTCTCATGATAACCGCTTGCTACAAAACGCTGTTCTTGCTAAATATAGCAATATATGTGTAATATGTGTAAGACTGACTTTCTCAGGAGGAGAACAATGGAGACACTGACTGGAGTATAAGCTTCAACAATATTGTTACCTGACGAGCCTGATAAAGAGGACATTACAAGAGAAGCCAATCAGCGACATGTGAACTGTGTACTAGTAGAAATGATAGATTTGATATTTTAGTTTTATTGGACAAATTGTGAACATGCGATCCCTTGACCAATAGGGACTTGGGAAGTAATTTTAGGAAATCTAACTTAGTCAGACTGCACTGAGAAGACGTTGTCATTGCACTTTTGCCTTTTGCCACCGTCATAATTTCTTGAGCGTTTTGACAAGAGACGTGCTTTACCTTAATGCTTAAAGACTTTGCATTTTTCTGAACTTTGATGCTGAATCCTGATGCCTTGCTGACCAAACTGATGTCCTGATGACGAACATTATCTTAGCTTGCCGATCCAATTGAGGAGAGGTATGCTGTCATACATGTGTTTTGTTATGCCTATTTGCTTTTTCTTTCTAGGTACCAACCTTACTATTTTGATAGAGCCATAGTTAGATGTTTTCTAAATTTGTGTTGTCTAAATTGTTTTGCATGAAGCCCAACATGCTAATGCTAATCTGGTATTAGATAAGGATCCTCGCTAATACAAATTTGCCATAGGGAGTAACAGTCTGTGGTGAATCCTAGTTTGTTTTACTGGGGATACAGGAGTTAGCTTAGCCGTTGGCTTGCAGACTCGTGTCCTCATCACCTAGTGACTTTTACTCTACTTAGCCTGCTCTGTTTTAGCACATTTAGGCCCATATTTATACTTTTTGACGCTAAACTGCGCTAACGCAGTTTAGCGTCAAAAAGTTTTGCGCCGGCTAACGCCATTCTGAAGCGCCATGCGGGCGCCGTATTTATTGAATGGCGTTAGCCGGCGCAAGCAGACCGGCGCTGCCTGGTGTGCGCGAGAAAAACCACGTACACCAGGCAGCGCCGGCGTAGGGGGAAAATGGCGCATGGGCGTCTTAAAATGGGGCAAGTCAGGTTACGTCGAAAAAATCATCGTAACCCGACTTGCGCCATTTATTTTCGACGCCCATCCCCCATCAACATGACTCCTATCATTGTAAAGATAGGAGTCATGCCCCCTTGCCCAATGGCCATGCCCAGGGGACTTATGTCCCCTGGGCATGGTCATTGGGCATAGTGGCATGTAGGGGGGCCCAAATCAGGCCCCCCTATGCCACAAAAAATTATTAAAAAAAAAAAAAAAATACTTACCTGAACTTACCTGAATGTCCCTGGGGTGGGTCCCTCCAGCCTTGGGTGTCCTCCTGGGGTGGGCAAGGGTGGCAGGGGGGGTCCCTGGGGGCAGGGGAGGGCACTCTGGGCTCATTTTGAGCCCACTTGTCCCTTAACGCCATGCCTGACCCAGGCGTTAAAAAGCGGCGCAAATGCGCCGTTTTTAGCCACGCCCACTCCCGGTCGTCTCTTTTGCCCGGGAGTATAAATACCACGTAAAGGCCTGGGAGTCATTTTTTAGACGGGAACGCCTCCCTTGCATATCATTAACGCAAGGAAGGGGTTCACGCTAAAAAATGACGCACATTCCGGGAACTTTGGCGCTATACGCCTCTAACGCCATAGTATAAATATGGCGTTAGTTGGCGTTAGTTTAGCGTCGAATTTGCGTCGAAAAAAACGACGCAAATTCGGCGCAAACGGAGTATAAATACGGCCCTTATTTAATTAATTCTTTTAAGATGGCTGCCTTGTTTTGACTTAGGCCCATGTTTTGAATTTCCTTATCAGTGCCACCGTGCTAAGGCGTCAAGATCAGGCAACAAATACAAACAAACTGCAGGTGTCCGCATTAGGTACTTTCCTTCTTCACGCTTTCAAGGGAATTGTTTATTTTAATTACCGTCCCAAGCACGCCTTGTTATCTATTGTTTGGGAACTAAACCACATCAGGGGTCCAGGCAGATCTGTATATATACTCCTCACTTTATCAGATAGGCAGAGGGATTCTGAGCAGATGCCATCGTTGCTATTGATGCGGCACGTCACCTTGACACTGACTCAGTCTTCGTGTTCCTGCGGAGTCTGAGCTAGAGACCTCATTCCAAGGTAACAAGGGTTGGGGGCTTTTCTCATGGACATGGGATTGGCAGATTGATGTTTAACACACCTAGCTGTCTTCTAGGCTAGGCCAACATGCTAGGGTATTGGGACATATTGCACACTCTATGTTGTTCCATGATATTGCAAGCTGGTGTGGGTCTTTGTATTAATGACTCTCATCTTTACTATTTTATTCCTTGCATTGTTCATTATCTTAATCATTGTAGCCCATGCAAACTATCGCAGATTGCAGTTTTATTAAAATAAACCTTGTTGAAACTTCACTGCATCTTCTTCATTGCCTGGGTGTGATTGAGGTATGTTATTAATGTGAGAAAGAGGTAATCTCCGTTTAACCACGATGCTCCCTGAGATGTAACATCTTTGAGTCCATGCATAAAGGCTGCCACAAATCACCTTTAATTATTTTGGGTTTTGGTGAGGTACTGCTTGTGAGCCGGATGGGTTGGGACGACAGTTGCATTTTGTTGTAGGATTGGCATAGTCTCCTACAAACATAAGTACTGTCATATCTATACCAGCAGTCTTGCCTAGAGCAAGAGCCCAACTAAGACAAGTCTATGTCTTTCCTTTGCTGAATATATATGTATGTAATATTGTTTTCTCAATTGTTTTTGTTATAAATTTTCACCATAACTTTAGAATGTGTAATCGTTCAAGCTTTATTTAGATTACGTTTCTTTCGCCGCTTTGGCCAGCCAGTGATGTTTCTGTATGTGATTCATTTGATTTTGAGATCATCTTACATGACATTAGCGTTGTTAAAATAGGGAAATAAATATTCTAACTTTTACTAAAAAGGTGTGGTTATTCATGACTGAAAGGCCATGGTGTGTGATAATTACTGATGCCTATTGATTTCTAATGCTATTGATTATCATTTATTATTGATGTTATTGATTAGTTGTTGATCATTGATCTGCATGTACTGGAATCTATGGTGGGAACATCTTAAATGTGAGTCAAAAGGTTCATCGACCTATTCGCATCCCCTTGTAAGTTTACTTATTAAGGTTAGACGTGCTAACAGTATACACTTTATTAATATTCAACAGCTTCCAGTTCCACCATGTATGCTAAAAGTTGTTAAGCCAGTTTTATGTAAACAGAGCCTCCATTGGAGGTAAGGCAATGCAATTTCACACAAGCTGATGTGAATGAAACTTGTTCAGCAAGACACTGACTTCAAAAGACCTTAAAAATCAGAGCGCCACACAGCATTACAATCTGGAATTTGACCATGGAAAATGGTTTTGCCATGCACGGTGGCCCTCACCAGATGTTACAGAACCCAGACTGTTCTGCTGCTTTGAAGAAGATGTCTCTGCAAGCAAATAGGTATAATATATGAACTCTGTTCATGGCGCTGAAAACATCATCAAAACTCATCCGTGGCTTTGAAAATGGAGCAGTTTCCAAATGTTTTTTTTCCAAGGTTTCCAGGAACCAGTGAGGCTCTTTATTCGCAGGAATGACGTAGGAAGCTATCTTTAATTTACCTTTAATTTGAGTCTAACTGCCTAAATCTGCATTCCTCAAGTGCTTATAGACTTGTGTTCTTTGTTCCCTGACATGCATTATGTGGTAGTGTAAATAGTAAATTTGTTGTGGATCTGTAGGAGAGGGAGTGCACATCTCTACACCATGAGCTGATATCTGTTGTCATTTATGACCACAGAGATCAGGTGTGCAAGATGAATCTCTGTATGTAAAAGGTAGCTCTGGTTAGAACACCTCTTCCCCAAGATTTGTTTATTATCTGTGTCTCTCAGTTCGTTTTAACATGTTAACGCCAGCATGTCCTCAATGAGACTCCTAATTGCCAGTATGCAATCATTGTACCATCAAGCATAGGCTTCTCTCATTTATCAGGTAGTATATGTTTTTCTGGCAGCTATTCAAGAGTGGCATCAATAGTATGGGTGATTAATATTGCTCTCAACAGTGCCAACTAGTGGATTTTGGAGGTGGTGGGGCAGGGCATACAGCAGCAATGCCTCGAAGCCCAAAGGCTCACTCCAGCACCCGGGCTTGGGCCTTGTCAATTCCCGGGTCAAATACCTTCACATCCTTTCAAATCACATGCACACATACACTTAATCATGTGCTCAGACACACAAGCACACATACATATACACTGTGGCAGGTACACACACAAAGACAGTCACACAGACATGCACTCCCGAGCTCACAAACAAAAACACACACTTAGGCTGCCAAAAACAAAAACTTACCTGGGGCAGTCTTCAATATGAACACACATGTTCTTTGTCTGAAGGGCAGTCCCATGATTTCCTACTTCCTCATCCATCTATAGCATACCAGAGGCAGGTCCACGAGTTTCCACCATAACAGAAGCCAAAACAGGGTTGAAGGTACGTCGGTAGATATTTTTACTCTATTCCAGCTTCTGACAGGGCAAAAAAGTCTGTGATTTGAAGGGCCTCATGTTCCATTATCTGCCATGCTGTACTGTCTGACGCCAGTACAGCATGTTGTTAGACTTTTCATCCTTGGAGTGGTCTCCCTTAACTTTTTGCCTCTGCTTCCCAGGTTGTTGATGTGTGGTGGACTCTGTTTTTGCTGTTTTTTGTAACTCTAGGCACTTTATCACTGCTAACCAGTGCTAAAGTGCAAGTTCTCCTATACAAAATGTGTATATAATTGATTCATCCATGATTGGCATATTTGATTTACTAGTAAGTCCCTAGTACAATGCCCTAGAGGTGCCCAGGGCCTGTAAATCAAATGCTATTAGTGAGCCTGCAGCACTGGTTGTGCAACCTACATAAGTAGCTCTGTAATCATGTCCCAGACCTGCCACTGCAGTGTCTGTGTGCACAGCTTTTAACTGTACCCACTTGCCAAGCCTAAACCTTTCCTTTTCTTAAATGTAAGGCACCCCTAAGGTAGGTCCTAGGTAGCCTCAAGGGGAGGGTGCAGTGTATGGTTAAGGTAGGACATATAGGGGGTCATTACGACTCCGGCGGTCGGTGGTGTAGTGGCAGTATTACCAACAGGCTGGCGGTATCTACCTCGACCATTATGACATTGGCGGCTTGGCCAAAGCCAAACCGCCAATGTACCACACCGACTGCCACAGCGGTAATGATCGTCGGGCTGGAAACTACAGTTTCCAGCCCGGCAGCCGTCATTAGGCCTCCCATGGCATTTTGACCCCGCCCATCGCCATGGTTTCAGTGACCCCCGACTTACCTGCTTGCATGGGGTCCTCCAACAGGAGACGGGATGCGGTGCTGCTGCCAGCAGCAGCGTCCGCCAGCAGCAGCGTCCGCCAGCAAAACACTGCCAGGCCATATCATGAAACATGATACGGTAGGTGGTGTTTTGGTGGCTGCAGCATGACCTTACCGCCGTCTGCTGCCATGACCGTAGATGGAATTCTGCCAGCCTTCTGGCGGGATTTCGTCTGCGGTCATAATGCCATGGACAGTCGATAGCCACAGCGATGGTATGTTGGCGGCCGTCGCCGTGGCGGTAGGTAGCATTTGCCACCAATATCATAATGAGGGCCATAGTAATGTGTTTTATATGTTCTTACAGTGAAATATTGCTAAATTTGTTTTTCACTGTTGCAAGGCCTGTCCCTCTCATAGGTTAACGTGGGAGCTACCTTTAAATATGATTAAAGTGTAGATTCCCTTTCGGAGCGGATAGTCATGTGGAATCTGGGGTCTCTGAGCTCACAATTTAAAAATAAATCTTTTAGTAAAGTTGATTTTAAGATTGTGTGTTTGAAAATGCCACTTTTAGAAAGTGAGCTTTTTTTTGCTTAAACCATTTCTGTGGCTGTGCCTGTTTGTAGATTCCCTGTCTGGGCATTTTGACAGTTGGGCTGGTTGCACTTCTCACTAGACAGTAACACAAAGGGAGTTGGGGTGTAGTCTGCATTTCCTGATGAGCCATCTGTGCTAGGAGGGAGGGGAGGTGTGGTCATTCACACCTGAAAGGGCTGTGCCTGCCCTCACACAATGCAGTCTCCAACCCCCTGGTGCGTGTCTGGGGCCTGGCCTGGTCAAGGCAGGATTTCACAAACAAGAGAGACTTTCCTTTTAAGTAAGACTACTTCAAAGGGCAAAATGAGTATAAGAAGGGCACCCAAAACCACAGACTTTAGAACACTTCTGGAAACCAAGAGTTAGCTCTGCCTGGAGAAGAGCTGAAGAGCTGAGGAAGAAGAGCCGTCCTGCCTGTGACTGTGCTTTGTAGAGCTATCCTGCAGTTGCTGCTTCTGCCTGTGCTAGAGGACCAAGAATGGACTTTGTTTTGCCGTCCTTCGTGTGAAGAACTCTCCAAGGGCTTGATTTAGAGCTTGCCTCCTGTTTTTTGGAGTCACCGGGACAGCAAAGACACCTGGAGTTTCTGGAGAGACTCCTACTCTGCCAAGTGGTGCCCATCCAGTTCCTGGGACCCTGAGAAGAGAAGCTGGAAGCCGAAGAGTGAGAAATCCACGCACAGACCGCTGTGTGGGGAAAAGATCGACGCCGACTTTGTGGCTGAAAATTGACGCTTGTCTGCAACGCGACCAGAAGATCGACACCCGTGGCGGGAGAAATGACGCGCAGCATCGCTGGCGGAGACCGGTGAGAACGCAACCCATGCTGCGTGGTTTTTGGATCATCGTGGGCTGAATTTCTGACAAAAACACCGCTGGGCGTGCAAAAACGATGCAAGGCCTGTCCGGACCCAAGAGTGCTGACCAGATCGATGCATCGCTCTCCTGCGGAGAGAAGAAACAACGCACCCCGACCCGACTAAAGGAGAAACAACACAGGGTCTCGCTCGTGAGTGAAATCGATGCATCGCAAGCCTTTTTTTGGTGCACACTCGCCCGTGTGTGGTTATTTTTGACGCACCCAAGGTACATTTTCACTCTAACAGTGTTATCGTTGTGTTTAAAATTACATGAAGACTCTTTTTGTATTTTTATTGATAACTTGGCTTGTTTATTGTGGATTTTTGTCATTTTGGTCTTGTTTTGTTTAGATAAATATTCTCTATTTTTCTAAACCTATGTTGTGTAATTTTGTAGTGTACTCATTAAGTTACTGCGTGTGTTGGTACAAATAGTTTACACCTAGCACTCTGAAGTTAAGCCTGCTGCTCATGCCCAGCTACCAAGGGAGTGAGAGGGGGTTAGCTGAGGGTGATTCTCTTTTACCCTGACTAGAGTGAGGGTCCTTGCTTGGACAGTGGGTAACCTGACTGCCAACCAAAGACCCCATTTCTAACACATGTCATGTATATATTGTGTCTGTGTGAGACTATGCTGCACCAGACCCCAATTGACACATGCAATACAGCTAGTGGAGTCCAGTAGTTCTGCCGACAAGGTATTATTACAGCATTTACATGCAAACAATTTGTGAAATGATATGTTTTCATTTAAAAGCTGTAACATGCCAAGCAATAGTGGCAAAGTGAGTCAGTGGGTCGATGCCCAGGCGCCACTTAGGGGTGGCTGCTACTGGTTGCCAAGTTGGATTGAATGGATCTAGCCAACATATGTGTACAACTGAAACAGATTTGTGTGTTGAACTCAGACAATGGTTTCATAAACATGTGAAAGAGCAGCTGTGAAAATGGGATGCCCAGAAGATACCACTGGTGACAATGTAGCAAATTAGTCAGGGAGGCTATTTACATTGATAAAATCAATGGTAGATTCCTCTTTCCCACTTTTATGCACTTTTATAGAGTGCAAACTCGACCTGAAGGTATTGGAGCACATTAAATCAGAATCTGTTAAATTACTGAAGGTCACATTAATTTTTTTTGAGCTACCCAAAATCACAGAAAGTTGAGCTGATGCCAAGACTTGAACCTGGTTTCCCAGTTCCAAAGTTGGCAGTACTGGCTGTAAAGTCACATCATTTCCCTCTTCTTTCCCTCCTTGTCTGTGGAGATTTAACGGAACCTCTTGAGAGACATCCGATTCTAGGGCAGAGGGCTTAGTAACTCCTGAATGTCCTAATAATAAGATTTCTCATGACAATCATATTTTGTACTGCCTGATATGTTTTGCACAGCAAGCCTGCCACATTTGCAGCTCTTTTATGGTCACTGGCAATCGATTGTTACTGCTTGTGTTGCCAGGGTTCCTCGTGGCGTCCCTTGTCATTGTGCATACATTAATAATGAGTAGTATGCATGTACTGTCAAATGTCTTCTGCTGTTGCTTACTGTTGCATGTGGTGTGCTGACATGGAGAGCAACTCAGGGTTGTTTTCAGGGGAATCATTGTATTCTTGTTTCTGCCATTATTTCTGTCTCCCTAACATTTGTTTGTGATTACATGCATCACCTATCTGTAGGTTGTTTTCTTCACACATGCAGCATCTGACAAGAAATCTAAGCACTTAGCAGCTTCCACATATCTTGTTTCCAGCTATTGTACGTTGTTACAGGTGTGAGTACTTTGTAGTTTTCCTCCCATCTTGCAGTTTTGTGTTGTTATTCGCTGGTAGGTGGCTTTGTTAACTAAGAACTAGATAAGATAATTGCTAAGATGTAAATAAATTTGGCAAGGATTGAGTTAAAATAGCCACTCAAAATGGCCATCACTCACATTGTAGAAGAAGCCTTAAAGTATTATAGAAAAATAAATCACAGCTGATTTACAGGTAACTCTTCTGCAAACCCCATACCTCAAAAAGACACTGACTATTTCACCTAATCCCACCCCTGAAGAAGATCACCAGAAATTCCATCGCTACTTCAGAGAGGTGACAACCTGGGTATAACATCAAATATGCATATCTAAGTAGGATCCTTTATACCTTTAAGGCTTAGAGTCATTCTGTTGCAACATGGTCTAACCCCAGTCGCAAGGCAAAATGTGACCCTGCTGGCGTCCCCTTCCATATTTTAATTATGAAAACTTAACCTGTTCCCAAGAGTGATTAGTTGTGTCTGAAGATGTCTTCCTTTCTTGCCACACAGTGCAGTATTTTACCCATCATCAGCAAAACATAAGCGCCTACCCGGGGTCAGTTGATCCCTGCTCAGATAGGCAGACTGTTAATCCCAATCCCACCTCTGTTCTGCCCACCTAGCATTTTCCATCCACTTCGGGAGATCGATTTAGTTTGACTGCTTTTCATTTCATTATCTCATTTTAGTTAATCATTGTTTTCCCCTTTGGATTTGTGTTAAGGTTTTGTTTTATGGATTGATTTTTGGATTTGTATTCGTTTATTTCGATTCACTTTTCGAGCTTCAATTTTTTCGAGAATTCTGACTACATTTTTTCAGACTCCCTTCTCTCAAAGCTTTTCAGCTTTCTCTGGACTCAGGAAGTATTTTAGTTAATGTGCATGGTTTTATTCATACACAACGCTTAAATACTGCTTACCCCATATTTTAATCCACTCCTTACCTCACTGCCAATATTGTATTTGTAACATACCTATTTAAGAAAAACCTCTACAAGTTCCTTATTGTCCTTGTGTGTTTACTGGATGAGAATACCTCTTATTTCATGTTTGATGCGTGTGTCTGCTTGCTAACTGTTATGCATAGGCAATGCCATGCTGTACATACAACTGGGGGCTTTAACAGTAATGTTCCAACTTAATTACTCTAACAGCATCATCGTTTGTGTTCCCACTAAAATGCTGCTCAAATGAAAGACCCTGTCGCTTGGCACAGCTTTTTGGGGTATTATGTCCTCACTCCAGCATTGACGGCTCTGCATTGGCTTCCCATTTGATCTGGTTATACTGGGTCTAGCAATACTAACTTCCTAGTTACCAGTGGGCAGTGATGAACTCTGCCGAACTGCACACTTCTCCGTGTTCTGGTGAGTTGCATCGTTTTTCCGATGCACCCAATCATCGTTTGGGAATTAACCTATGAATTTACATGGATTTTCTACGAATTGAGGGACACAGGCTCGGATTCCTTTTCGTTCCGTCATTCACCGACGCTTTTGAACTATTGCCTATCCTGATAACGACTCACAGAGTATACCTCATGGGTCAAAACATACACATTTCACAAATGGCTGATAGAACCTTCATAGATGTATGCTTTTATCACCATTAGAAATTATTTGTCAGAGCCCTGACCTTTAACATGATTTTTGTGACTCGTGGAGTTTGTTGGGCTGAATTTGACCACTTTCATTTCAAATTGTTTCTACACCATTATTTATGAGTCTCACGTTTTGGCACTGAGCAACACAGCGCATATAATACTGAAAAACAATCCTGTCTATATGTTTGTGCAGATTTTCAATACCTTGATTTATTATGTGTCTTATGTAGTCAGTTTTATCATTTGAATGATTTGAATGATTATCGAGACTATAGGATATATCCTTTATTGACAATAAACATTTTTAATTGAAAATTATGGAAAAAGTAAAAACATGTCCCTATTATTACATGATTACTTGTGTAAAACCTATGTGAATTAATAGATTAATTCATAAATGATGACGGGGGCTGTGGAAAAGCAATGTTCAAAAAGGCTTTGCAACTCACGTTCAATCTCCCATCTCGCACTCACATATCCACACACCTCAGAAATCCCCACTGGCTCCCTATTCACAGATGCTCCCTCTTCAAACTCTCCCACGCACATACAAAGCTCGGTACAAGAAAGGTCCTGTATACCTAAATAACCGCATCAGCTTGCACACAGCACCAGAAACTTCTACTCTGCCAGCCTCTTGCTTGCCCACATCTCCCGCATCCGAAAAGCATGCACGTCATTGCCGCCAGCTCTGCCCCAGAATTCCGCAAAACACTGAAAACCTGGCTATTCCAATAGGCCTCCAGTCAGGGAAGTAGTCCCATCCGCAAGATACCCTTCCACCTGACATGCATGCCTCACAAATACACAACATAACATACCATAACATAACATGTCGAGGGCTCCGAGCACAACAATGGTTGAAATTTATGTTTGAACCAATTTTTTCACCTGCCCAAATTAAGAGTTATGCCCTAGTTGTATTCAGTCTCATTGTTTAAGCGTTGCTCCTACTTAGGCCTTAGGCCTGCATTATGACTCAGCAGGAGTTATGAGGCAGTAGCACAGCACCTGGTGTCACCAACACTGGGGATATAGGTTACAGTAGGTCTTGGTATCACCATTGGATCACAAGTTAATTCTCTTTTATTCCGTAAGGAATGAGAAATAACGTGTGAATCTGACAGTGACCCTCACAAGGTAAAGTGTAGTTGCAGTCTTTTACCAAGTACAAAGTGCTCCAGGTATTATCTGGATGGTTTGTCCTTTGTCAAAAATGAGGGATTACCAAACATCGGATTATCCATTGAAGTAATCCTGTAAAACCTTTCTTTCTTGATCCGGCCGTTCACAACCGTTGGCCGCAGGACTAGGAATTCCACGCCATTCATAAGGAGAGCCATGGTATGTTGAGCTGTAGGTAGCAGTGAGTCCAAAAGTCCCAAAATGAAGGAAAAAACGTTCACACATTTGCAAATGTTGTCTGTGCTCGGTAAAAGCACTCTGCTTAATGCATATATCGCATACTTAAGGAAATAAAATCAAAGTCGGACACCTGTGTAACTTAACTTAAGGTCCATGGACCCAATTCACTAACTCTGTCTTAGATGTGCAATTCGACGTGTAATGAATGCACTTTGTAAGTATGGCGTGTCGAATTTGGCCTAGTTGGGCCACATTAGCATCATAAAAAATGACACTAATGTGGCGCAGGGAGGCACTAGACTCTCCAAATTCTGGGCCTATGTTTATTTCTGAATAAAAGGTATCCACAAAGTGTAAGCTTCTATCAAAGTGCTGAAGTAAGTAAACATTCCTATTAAGAACTATGGGCCAGATGGATGACCGTTTTAAGCAGTTGCTAACGGAGATTCGGCCTGTCTGCGGATGGCATGTACAAACCCTATTTTGTGAGTCACTAACCTATTACCGCCTTGCGCAAAATAGGGTTTGCGAGTCACTATTAGGAAGGGGCGAGCCAAGAGCGTCCCTTCCTAATAGTGAGCCGCGGGGGGCTATACAATTGTTTCGCGACCGGAATGTGGTTGCAAAATAATCACAGTTTATCTCTTACTTAAAGTAGGTGGTAAGCCAATCGTAAATGTCAATGGATCCCTAGGTGAACCCTTCCCCTTTGTGATTGGTAGCAAAAACGTTGTTTAAGAGCAGGCAGTGGTCCCATTGACTACTGCCACCTTTAAAAAATGAAACAGAAACATTTCATTTTTCTTTTTGAAATGCATCCAGTTTTACTTTAAGGAAAACAGGATGCATTTCCAAAACAAAAGTTGCTTTATTTAAAAGCTCACACAGACATGGTGGTCTGCTGTCCCCAGCAGTACACCATCCCTGTGTTATTGCCCCTTCCCAATGGGTCACAAATTGCGACCTGCCCCATGAATATTGATGAGGCAGGTCAATTGCAATCCCCATTGGGAATCATTAAATGTGGGAATTTGTGGGAATCACAAATTGCGAGTTGCTAAAATTCGCAATTTGCGAATCACAAAAGGAAATGTTCATACATCTGTCCCTTAGTTACTATACATACATAACATTACATTATGTGCCCAGTAATTTATGTGCACGTCACTGCATTGAGTCGGGAATATCAAAGCCAGATTATTGACTGATCACAATATTAAACCAGAATATTAATGGTCAAAATATCGAAAGATTCTTTGTATAAGCTTTGTGCAGCTAATTTCACACATATTTACCTTTGAGATGTATTTCCTGAAGGTACACAATGTCAGCTTAAAAAAAGTAAATCCATACCTCTTTTTTTGCACTTACTTCTTTAATATTTAGCCCCTCAATATTTTGGTCATGCTATTGTGACCCATTGATATTCTGACTTTGATATTCCCTACAACAATTGTACGTCATGTATGCTTCAGGTTACTAGCATACCTTTTGAATGGAGAGAGTATGAACTTGTAAACAAGGAGCAGGAAGTATGCCAAAAAAGTCAGTTGATCCTCTCACTCCGTAGGGCTGGGAGGCTATTCTTGGGAGTTGAAAATTTACTGCCGCCAACAAAGGTACTCCAGGGATACATCCTACTAACTACATATACACCACAACAAGGAAGTACCCCTGTACCTACCAGTTAGTCACAATATTGACCACTTTTACCAAAGTGATTCCCTCACCATAAGAAAATCATTATTTCTTTTTTGGTGACCCTCACACAGTCTAGTAGTGGCAAGCTTCATCATCAACTCCTACAAGCCAAGGTGGACTCAACCAACTTGAGGGAGCACTTCTTATTGTTCCTACCGGTGTCTACAGATAAGAATTCCTTACTGGTCACAAAGGTATCTCTTTATTTGTAGTGCCAGTAGGTATGGTTAACAATAAAGAACAAGGGGGATCCCTAGGTACTTTTATAGCCCTATGACCCTCATCGAAGTAAATGTATTATTCGCTTGTTGATATGTTTCAGCCCCTGCCAGGGCTTATCTGCCCTCTCCCCTTGAATTACCCCTTGCAGCACCCACTTCTAAGGAGTTTTGTGTAGATCCATCCTTCTGTCAACATACACATTTATAGGTTGGTAAGTTTTTTACTCATAATATTCCTTACACATGATAGATGTTAGAAATGGGGCCTCTAGTTGGCAGAGGTATACACCTTTGTCCAAATAGGGATCACAGTCCTAGTCAGGGTAAATCACACACAATCCAAATTATCCTGTGCCCACCCTCTGGTAGCTTGGCACTGAGAAGTCAGGCTTAAGTTAAAAGTCAATGTAGACGTAGTAGTAATAGCTTTTATTGCATAATTACTTAAAATCATTGCATAAAATACAATACAAATACTTTACCAGAAAATACTTTTAGACATTTACAACTCCTCAGCCTCACTGTGTTTGAATGCCGATGTCAGTGTGTAGAATGCAAAATCTGCTGGAATCAGAGGCCTGTCCTTGTTTTCTGTTCTAATAACTTTAGGCATGTAAGCATTCTACCAGTAATGCTATCTACATGTCTGTGTGGATACTCAGGTAAAAGGAGGTTATAATGTCTAATAAAAATAACAGTTGTAGAAAATCTAAAAACGTAACCTAAAATACCAATAATAGAAAGTGTATGCTGTTGTGACAATAGTCTCATCCTTTAGTGTGCAGTTCACAGACTCTGCCATGGCGAAATGATTGCCCATACTAGGCTTCCTAGAAGGCAATGTGTAAAGTATTTGTGCAATAAATCCACAGTAAGACAGTGAAAATGCCACAAAAATACACCACACAGGTTTAGCAAAATCTAGGATATTTATCTGGTTAAATTAAGGTCCTAACAATAAAGATTCAATAAGCACAAGTTGAAACATCACGTTAGCAATAATAAAAAGAGTCTTAAATCTTAGAAATCAACTTTTATCTCTTGTTAGCACAAAGTACCTGGTTGGAGCAAAAAATAACATGCACAGAGACCGCAGAGGAGGAAATGCTTGGAAAAATAGTGAGTGTGTCAGCTTTTCTGGCGCTGCACAGATGATGTGCCATTTTTTCCACGCTGCAAGGTGCTTTGCGTCAGGTTCAGGTGCAGTCTTGGTTCCCCACTGTGAGGCGGGAATCTTTTTGACCCCCAGGGATGATGCAGGGAAATCTTGGGCATGCGGGAAGAAGTAACATGCACTTTAGCTCTGTTTAGCAGTGGTAAAGTGCACGGAGTCCTAAAACCAGAAAAAACAGTGTCAGAAAAGTGGAGGGAGGCAAGCAAAAAGTTGAGAGATGACCACCCTAAGGGTGTCAGGTCTAACAAAAGACTTCTATACACCCACATTTCATACAGTGCCTACAAAACGTTTCAGAATGTGTTTCTGTGAATTTGAAATTGACAATGATGAGTTTGTGCTATTACACATGGTGCAAAATGGCTTTGTTAACTGGGACTTCTGTACTTTTGTCTTTGGTAAAAAAGTAATTGTGCACAGGATTCTTAAATGCTTATAATACTCGTGTGTTTTTTGCTCAAACGTATGGGAGCCAAAAGGGACAGTGTTCATGTTGTCCACAAAAATTCTTTGACTATGTATAGAAAGAGGGCAGAGCATGTTTTGGAATTTACTGTGGAGGTGCGGAAGGGCTCTTTGGCATTGGCATTTCCGCTCAGACTGATTTCACGCAGATGTTATGGTGTCCTGATAGACTGCTTTAGCAGTCGTTTCGTTCTTGCTCATGTTGGGTGAAAACATTGCTAATTTAATCAGGCTCTCATGCGCTTTTTGCTCAGTTTAATCCTTAATTTGTTTTCGTTCAGGACCATGACTGCATGTTTAGAAATCGTATTGCCGCCAGGCAAAAGATTATCCCAACTGCAGAATATCTCCGATGGGTGTCAGACAAATGTGCTTGCAACTCTAATACGAGCTCCGTCATACTGAAAGCCTGCCCATAAGGAAAGCCTTACATTTCTTTGGATATGTTCCAATGTGTACATTTCATACAATATATACAGTGCTTAATTTGTGTAAGAATCAGTACCGAAGCCCAAAGGATTGCTTAGAGGCTTGTGGTGCGCGAAGGCCAGATTGCTGAATACCACGGCTGTGTAGTCTTGATTTAAACAACCCTGTTTAATAGGCGTAATTCTCTCTGACATAATTATTCGTAATTACCACAAAATTACTCATATTTATGGGTAATTGTGTGAGAAGCCTAATCCAGCATTTTGCGCTATTTTCTTAGTGCAGAATGCAACTTTGCGTCCAAAATGGGCTGGAGGATGCATTTTGTGCTAAGGAAATATTCAATTCTACAGGGCAAGAACAACAGTAGTCAGCAGGCGCTCGTTCTTTCTTAGTTCATTGCTCCTGTACTCCTGCACTAGGAATATCGCCCAGAATTACTCTAATTACTCAAGCTAGAGTAATGGTATAGTTTTGGTAATTTTGCATCACAAGTATAATGCATAGTTACTAAAACTAATCTGATTACTCAGGCGTAAAGAACATTTCTTCCAGACCTACTCTTTAATGCACTGCCAGAAGCTTCTTGCCACTTTATCTTACTTTTCCAGCATGTTTTCCATTCCTGCTTTCTCCCGTTGGCACTGTTTTCAGTCTTTCTCTTCCTCCTTTTTTCTCCCTTGTGGTTTTCTCTCTCTTGTTCTGAATCAAAGTCTGTTGAGGAGCACTGAATATACATATTTTGCTAAAAAGATGATGTAAAATTCTTAACATGTGACTCACATGAATCATAATGATACTATAAACAGTTTGGAAAATATGTAATACGTTTATGTTTTTATTGAAGAAAGGGTCAATTTAAATCTAGAAACTTGAGTTGAGCTGAGCTGAGAGGAGTACAACTGTTTTAGTTTGGTCAGTAAGATTGGTGGGGTGCTGAGCTTCAGATTTTTCAACAATTACACTGGCATATAATGTAAAAATACATTATACAACAAGCAGGGTGGCACTTGAGCGGGGCTACTGGGGCAATGGAAAGGGAGACGACTGCAGAATGATAGGGGTACTAAGTGAGAGAAAACACAATATTTGGTCAAATAACCAATATTTTGTTAAGACTTTCACTGTAGAGAGGGAGAGAGTGTGTGTATTTGTCTGGGTGTATGTAAACATTCCTCGTGCAATCCGACAGACACCTCACCATATTCAACTACCCACCATACCTGACTTGTAGTCAACTATTTTAAAAATAAATACATTATTAGGGAGTGGAACACCCCAAACAACCCCCTGAAGCTACGGCCCTGGGCTCTATTAATAGTTATGAGTGGGTAGTAACACTGAGGTCATCATTACGAATACAAAAGTATTAAGATGTTTCAAAGGAAATTCAGGCAAAATTAGATTGCAGACTGCTACTGAAAAAATGTTTTTTCTTTGGTCTGACATTAGCCAAAACCTTTTGCTCTTACTAAAATTGTGTGTACAATATACTTACATAAAGGGTCTTTCAGCCACCAATCTTCATCCATTGGTCTGCCCTTGTGTCATTCACATTTTGTTTCTGCCCAATACAGCATACAGCATGAGGCAGTGGGTCAGCCTACTTCAGCCACAAGCTACTTTCACTTTGAGTGACTGCATTTAGTACTTTAATGCGAAGCACATCCGCACAAAAGGTAATTCCATCAGTGCCAGTGTTTTTATTTTTCATTTTTACTTTATTATTACTGTAGTGTTGAATTTGTTTGTAGATACTAATGTGATAGCAGGGTGCTTTCTACGAGAGGAGAGCACAGGCAGCATTACAGCCTCATCAGTTCCGATGTTCAGTTCAGTTACAATGCAGTTGTAAATTCCTTTTTTTTTGTTTTGAATTTTTTTATTAGAGGATTGTAATAGTGCAAAAAAGTAAACAGTAAATTTTGAGTACATAGTGAAATATTTCACAATGAGTGTAAAGAATGATACATGGGGTCAGTAAGTCTTCAAACCATTAGAGGGGGGGCTATGATAGGTACAGGGAAAGGAGAACAGGAAAAGAGGGATAAAGGCGGGAGGTGGGTAGGGAGCTCAGGTTGAATAGTCTTAAACTGAGGGAGTTATGTGCCACATTTAGTGTAAAAGACCAAGGTACTAATGTATATCATGCCCGGGGGGTTTGAATAGTCCTGATGTGGTGTTTCCCCTCGTGACAAGAAGTAATGTATCTGGAGGTGGATCTGCGGGCCTATATTCAGCATGTGGGCTGACTTAACTTTCTACCTGTTCAGATGCTGAATGCTGAAGAAGAAGAGGCTTGGAAGAGGACATAGAGAACGTAAAGGGACAACCGGCGTCCAGGTGTGGCATTGGGTCATGCCCTCTAGTGAGCAGGACAGATGATCCGTGGTGAAACTGGCACAGGATGCTTGATACATAAGAAAGAGATGAAGAGAAAAAAAAGCTGGAGGGGGAG
The DNA here is from genome assembly GCF_031143425.1 of Pleurodeles waltl. Lineage (NCBI taxonomy): Eukaryota > Metazoa > Chordata > Amphibia > Caudata > Salamandridae > Pleurodeles > Pleurodeles waltl. The sequence continues at coordinate 224,091,958 of NC_090444.1, read as the reverse complement.
GATAACGAAAGAGGAAAGGAGAGAGAAAGAGAAGAAAAGAGGAGGGGGAGAGAAAGAGAAAAGGGGAGGTGGCATACCTGGCGGGAGGGGGGGTGGTAACAGTAGGGGATAGGGGAGAGTAAAAGGGGAGGTGCATTTGGGGGAGCAGGCTAGAAAAGACTAATATACTGTGGGTTCAGGTGGTGGTAGGTGTAGTGAAGCTGAATCTCTATAGCACAGGACCTCAGGGGAAATTGGGAGAGTACGCTAGCTGAAAGGTAGGTCAGCCTGTTTTGCTGATGGGGGGTGGTAGGGAAGAGTGGGGAGGGAGGGCCTGGATTAATGAGGAGGGTGAAGGGTGCGAGTGTTGGGTACCCGGTTGGGAAGAATTCACGAGCGAGAGAAGGGAGGAAGTGGTGTTTTTTGCATAGCGGTAAATACATGACGGCAAGGTGGGGAGAGAGAGGAGGGACAGGCGCGGTGGAAGAGTGCAGAGGCAATGATCTAGGGCCGGGTAGTTTCCAGCTCTCTGCCTATATTATCCGAATAAAGGGGGGTTGGGGTGGAGAGGAAGTGGGGAGGAGAAGGGTGAGGGAAGGGGAGGGGTTGAGGGTCTGAAAGGGGGGGTTGGGAGGCAAGCTGGTGTCGCTGCTATGACAGCAGTGACGGTGAAGGGCGAAGAGTAAGGGTAATCAGTGCCTTTGTGAGGAAGGAGGCCCATACCTGATTGAACAGTACTGTCTGGTCTTGTAAGTTATAAATGACACATTTGTATGTGGCTATCCGAACCACTGCTGCAATCCACTCTTCCAGGGTAGAGGAAACGGTCGATCTCCAGTGGCGGAGTATACATATCTTTGCTGTTGCTAGTGCCGTGTGCAGTAGTCTCTGCTGCAGTTGGGAAAGAGTGGAGAGAGGTCCCGTGTCATGTAGGAGTATGAGAGAGTGGGAGAGCGATGTCTGGAGCAGTAAAGAATCATCCAAGGTGGAACTCACTGCTTCCCACAGGGGCTGGACTGACGACATTTACATATGATGTGGAGCAAGTCGCATCGGGTCTCCGAGCAGCGCCAGCAGTTTGCATGTGGTAGAAGTCCTGCTCTATGTAATTTTACCGGGTCAAGTACCAATCATGGATTATCTTAAAGAGGCAGAATTTTAGTTGGGCTTCACGAGTGCCCCGGTTCAGGGCGTCTAGAATGTCTGACCAGTCTTCCGTGGTATAGTTTGTCTGTAAGCGGGCCTGCCATTTAGAGCATAGCGTTTCAAGGAGGGGTTGCAAGCATAGGTGTTGTGTGATTACCTCGTAGAGGCCTGCCATTACTCCACGTCTGAAGATAGAAAGCTATGGGAGGGTCGAAGCCTTCAAGGAACGGTGCCCATACACTACTGAAAAAAATGTTTGTGTTGTAGATAGCGTCATACTTGCCTGGGGTGGAGGTGGTACTCCTCCCGTAGTGTACCACATGGTTTGGGCGTCCCGCCTACTGCGATAACCTGAGTTATTCTGTCAATGCCGGCCTCACTCCATTGTTGCCAGTTAAGGGCAGCCCCCCTACACGCAGGCTGTCATTCCCCCATAGGGGGTCCTGGGCATTTAAAGATTGGTGTATTCCTAGTAGGCAATGAACTCTTCACCATGCTGCACACATCGCCTTTAGGATTGGGTTGCCTGGGCTGGTTTCTGAATAGCCATAACAGTACAGTCCGCTAAGACTGCCAAGATGAGAGAGCAGCAATTTCTCCGTGACCCCCAATTGCGGTCATTCTGGACTGGGTACCATGTAAGCCAGTTGGGACGGATGTAGGGCAAGGACATAGTGTTCTACCGAGGGAAGCCCCAGACGCCCAAAACAGCGGCGTGCCATTAACTTAGCCAACGCCAATCAGGGTGCATGGTACCCAACATGAAAGTTCTGATTGCTGCATCTATTGGCCATAGGGTTGAGAGGGGCACCTGTAGAGGAAGCATACCCAAGACATAAACGTGGTAACGTGACCATTCTCACTGCCTGTACTCTGCCCCACATGGAGAGACCCAGGTGTGACCACTTCTCGAAGTCCAGTTTCATGCGAGTAATAAGAGGGTCCAGGTTGTCTGCCACCATTCGTTCCAACCCCCAGTTGACAAATACCACCCGGTATCTAAGGTGTTTCAGGGTCCACTGGAAAGGAAACCCATATATCGCTGCCCTTGTTGTCACCAGTGAGAGGGGCAGCATCTCGCTCTTGTCCCAGTTTACCCGTTAGCCGGATAGGATCGCAAATCCTTCCATGATCTCTAGTAAGGCCGGCAGGGAATGCTCCAGGTCTGTTAGGGTGAGTAGGATGTCATCAGCGTGAAGGTAGATTTTTTAGGTCCCCCCCATCAACGAGATTCCTGTGAATAACTGAGAGCGATGGATAGTGCCTGCAAGCAGCTACATCGCTAGTAGGAACAAAAGTGGCAAAAGAGGGCAACCCTGCAGTGTGCCTCTGCGGATTGGGAAAGGATCTGAAAGAAAGCCCCTGCAATTGACTTGTGCCATGGGGTTATCATATAGCAGGCACACTTTGGAAATGAATTGTTCTCCCAGTCCAAATTTCTCCAGAGTTGCAAACAGGTCGGGCCATTCAATACAGTTGAACGCTTTCTCAGTGTCTAGGGACAAGGCGAGCGCCTTATCTGGTATATTCCTGGATTCCCACAGAGCATGGCATAGAGTGCGCAGGTGGTTCCTAGAGGTACGTCCCGTTTCAAACCCCACTTGAGTGTGGTGGATCAAGGAAGGAATAACTTTATGCAAACGGGCCACCAAGATACTGGCCAGGATCTTGATATCTCAGTTCAGGAGAGATATGGGCGGTAACTGCCGCAGTGGACGGGATTCCGTCCTGTTTTCGGTATGACCGATATAGTTACTCTGTTGGATATTCAAGGAGGGGTTGCAAGCATAGGTGTTGTGTGATTACCTCGTAGAGGCCTGCCATTACTCCACGTCTGAAGATAGAAAGCTATGGGAGGGTCGAAGCCTTCAAGGAACGGTGCCCATACACTGCTGAAAAAAATGTTTGTGTTGTAGATAGCGTCATACTTGCCTGGGGTGGAGGTGGTACTCCTCCCGTAGTGTACCACATGGTTTGGGCGTCCCGCCTACTGCGATAACCTGAGTTATTCTGTCAATGCCGGCCTCACTCCATTGTTGCCAGTTAAGGGCAGCCCCCCTACACGCAGGCTGTCATTCCCCCATAGGGGGTCCTGGGCATTTAAAGATTGGTGTATTCCTAGTAGGCAATGAACTCTTCACCATGCTGCACACATCGCCTTTAGGATTGGGTTGCCTGGGCTGGTTTCTGAATAGCCATAACAGTACAGTCCGCTAAGACTGCCAAGATGAGAGAGCAGCAATTTCTCCGTGACCCCCAATTGCGGTCATTCTGGACTGGGTACCATGTAAGCCAGTTGGGACGGATGTAGGGCAAGGACATAGTGTTCTACCGAGGGAAGCCCCAGACGCCCAAAACAGCGGCGTGCCATTAACTTAGCCAACGCCAATCAGGGTGCATGGTACCCAACATGAAAGTTCTGATTGCTGCATCTATTGGCCATAGGGTTGAGAGGGGCACCTGTAGAGGAAGCATACCCAAGACATAAACGTGGTAACGTGACCATTCTCACTGCCTGTACTCTGCCCCACATGGAGAGACCCAGGTGTGACCACTTCTCGAAGTCCAGTTTCATGCGAGTAATAAGAGGGTCCAGGTTGTCTGCCACCATTCGTTCCAACCCCCAGTTGACAAATACCACCCGGTATCTAAGGTGTTTCAGGGTCCACTGGAAAGGAAACCCATATATCGCTGCCCTTGTTGTCACCAGTGAGAGGGGCAGCATCTCGCTCTTGTCCCAGTTTACCCGTTAGCCGGATAGGATCGCAAATCCTTCCATGATCTCTAGTAAGGCCGGCAGGGAATGCTCCAGGTCTGTTAGGGTGAGTAGGATGTCATCAGCGTGAAGGTAGATTTTTTAGGTCCCCCCCATCAACGAGATTCCTGTGAATAACTGAGAGCGATGGATAGTGCCTGCAAGCAGCTACATCGCTAGTAGGAACAAAAGTGGCAAAAGAGGGCAACCCTGCAGTGTGCCTCTGCGGATTGGGAAAGGATCTGAAAGAAAGCCCCTGCAATTGACTTGTGCCATGGGGTTATCATATAGCAGGCACACTTTGGAAATGAATTGTTCTCCCAGTCCAAATTTCTCCAGAGTTGCAAACAGGTCGGGCCATTCAATACAGTTGAACGCTTTCTCAGTGTCTAGGGACAAGGCGAGCGCCTTATCTGGTATATTCCTGGATTCCCACAGAGCATGGCATAGAGTGCGCAGGTGGTTCCTAGAGGTACGTCCCGTTTCAAACCCCACTTGAGTGTGGTGGATCAAGGAAGGAATAACTTTATGCAAACGGGCCACCAAGATACTGGCCAGGATCTTGATATCTCAGTTCAGGAGAGATATGGGCGGTAACTGCCGCAGTGGACGGGATTCCGTCCTGTTTTCGGTATGACCGATATAGTTACTCTGTTGGATATTGCGCCTAGAGAGCCCTCCTGGCATGCCTCACAAAGAGCCTCGTGAACAGTGCTAACCACCTACTCGCAAGCTCACTTGTAAAATTCCTCAGGATAACCATCATCCCCTGGCGATTTGTTGTAGGGAAAACTGGAGATGGCTTGAGCTATTTTAACCCTGCTTATCTCTCCCTCAAGGAGGGTGCGGCCATCATCCAAGAGGTGAGGCAGGTTAGTGTTGTTTAAAAAGGCCTCTATTTGAACAGGGCTAGAAACCGATTCAGGGGTAAAAAGATGCTGATAAAAAGTAGCAAATTCATTGACAATTTCCTGTGGGTGTGCGAGTATCTCCCCGTTAGAGGACGTGATAGCCGGGATGGCTTGGGCAGCCTCTCTCTGTTGGACCTGTGCCTCCAGCAGTCATTTGGCCTTCTCGCCTTGCTCGTAGTGTCAGCCTTGTAGGTGTTGTAATGCAAATGTGGCTTGAGAGGTGTATAGGTCGTTGAGGGCCAAATGGGCACGTTCCAGGCGTTGGCGTGTAGTGAGGGATGGTTGGTCTGTGTATTTCAGAGTGATAAGTCGTATGTCGTCCTCCAGAGACTTCTGGTAGGCTTTTCTGTCTCTATTGGCTAATGCTGCATCTCTCATCAAGTGTCCTTGCAGGGTTGCTTTAGCTGCAGCCCATGGAACCCTCTTGGAGTTCACAGTACCAGCATTATTACGCAGGTAAGTGGACACGTGGGCCTGCAGTTGTTCTTGCCCTGGGGCATACGGTAGCAATGAACAGCAAAGCGCCAGGGTTTGCAGCCCGGGGATGTTAATCCCATGTGAACAAGAAGGTGAATCGGGGAGTGGTCAGAGAGACCGCACTCTAATATTCGGGTGTCTTGAATTTGGGCTACTGTGCTGTATATTACAAGGAATTATTCCAATCGGGACTGGGTGCTGTGTATAGGCAATAGGAAAGTATATTTCCTATCAGTTGGGTGTGCTAGCCTCCAGCAGTCCACCAGCCCAGTATTTGTCATCGCATCCATCAGTATAGCTCGGTCATGGTTGCTACTTACATTGAGAGGGCCAGTCCTGTCTAGCACTGCATCCCTGGCCATATTCCAGTCACCCGCTATTACATAGTGGATGGCCTCTATTTCAACCAAGAGGCGATTGATTTGTAGAAAGAACAAGCGTTTAGGACCAGTGGGAGCATATACGGAACCCATGCAGACCAAGGGGTTTCCCATCTTTAATTTGGCAAACACAAATCTCCCTTCTGGGTCAGCCCACGTTTTTATGACAGTTATGGGTAGCGCCTTGCGGAGCAATATCGCCACCCCACGTTTCCTGGAGATGCCACTCCCCGACACCTGTTGTACAGGGCAGCAACTAAAGAACAATTTTCCTACCCAGTCTCGGTGCAGTTTACTGGATTCAACAGTATCAAGATGTGTCACTTGAAGAAGAGCTATATCAGCCCATTTGGTTTGGAGGTAGGAGATTATTTTCTTACGTTTCATGAAGTGTGTCAGCCCGTTAACATTCCAGGATATTATCTGTAGTGGGCTGGGTGCACTGGTGATAAGACTCGCCATGGTAGGACCGGAAGGGTAGGGCAGGGGAGAGAGATATGTTATACGGGTAGATATAGAGTGGGGTTTTGTGATGGTGGTGCGGGCAGGAACAAGGTGTAGTAAAAGGGGGGGATGTCAAACGCCAGGTGCCCACCTGTGGCGGGGAAGGGTAGGGGTGCGGAGGGAACTGAGATGAGGGGGGACAGGAGAGGGGGGAGGAGGCAATACAAGAGCGAAAGGAGGGAGGAAAAAGGGGGGATGGAGGGGATGAGATAGGAGAAAAGGAGGAAAAGAGAGAGGAAAGGGGAGAGGGGGAGGGGTGAAAAAGAGGGGTAGAAAGAGCTAGACACTAATCAGTGAGAGAAAGGTGATGTAGAAACAGAGGTAGGAGCAAAGGAGCAAAGCCCCACGGGACCGGATCTGTGGACTGCGGCCTGTGAAGCATACACGCTCAGCTGGATGGGCCCCAACAACCGGCATCGTCTTGTGCATATCTAACAAGAGTAGTAAAGGAGGCTGAGCACAATTGTGGAGGGCGAGAGGGGGGCGTGCCACCCAAGGAGGGAGGGTACGGGTATGACCCCTTTGTCTGGGACCGCCGGGACAGGAGTGTGGGAGGGGGAAGTTGGGAAAGTAGTGTCAGTACTCCTGTGTGTATGATAGTCCCTACAATTCACTGGCCACAATGATGGTACCAAGGCATACGATTGTAGCGGTTGTGATGGGACAGGGGAGGGCTTGGACTTCTGTGGGTTGGTGGGGAGATGAACGGACAATATGTCAATGAAGGTGCATAGCATTATAGCATTGTACTCTATTGCCTGCTTCACTTTGTTCTTCGTTTTTCCTGCGGTGCTACTGTCATGCCTAGAAATCTGCTACTCTCAAGTATCTTAGTACCTTGTGTAAGCCTCAGTACTCCTCCACTAGATCAGTGAGGACCTGATATATCAACAATGCGGTAAGCTCAGCAACAGTGGGAGGATGGGGGGGGAGAGATGGTTGGGGAGGAGGGGAGAGCATTAGAAAGTATATCTGGATACAGTAAGAAAGATAGAGTAAGAAAGAATGGGGCAGTAAAACATTTAGAGTGCCAAAAAATGGCCCATATGAGACTTAGGGGGTCATTCCAAGTTTGGCGGGCGGCGGTTGCCGCCCGCCAAACTTCCCCCGTCAAAAGACCGCTCCGCGGTCAGAAGACCGCAGGCCATTTCGACTTTCCCGCTGGGCCGGCGGGCGCCCGCCAAGGGAGCGCCCGCCGGCCCAGCGGGAAAGGCCCTGTAACACAGGGGTGCGACGTGTGCAGTTGCACCCGTCGCGATTTTTACTGTCTGCTAAGCAGACAGTGAAAATCATGCTGGGGCCCTGTTAGGGGGCCCCTGCACTGCCCATGCCAGTGGCATGGGCAGTGCAGGGGCCCCCACGGGCCCCATGACACCCGTTCCCGCCATCCTGTTCCTGGCGGTAAAAACCGCCAGAAACAGGATGGCGGGAAGGGGGTCAGAATCTGCAGCGCCGCCATGGAGATTCAGCCCAGCCAGGGGTAATCCGGCAGGAAACCGCCGGATCCCCTTTTCTGACTGCGGCTTTACCGCCGCGGTCAGAATGGGCAGGAAAGCACCGCCAGCCTGTTGGCGGTGCTTTCCGTCGGTCACGGCCCTGGCGGTTTTTACCGACAGGGTCGGAATGACTCCCTTAGTTAGCACACGTCTAGAACATAATTGATACCATTACAACATCTTAACATCATAACATCAACATGGGGATTAATACTCATCCGTCTGCTGGGTCGGTGGCGAGTACTCTGATCCTCGAATTGAGCTCAGGGTTCCCAAATGTCTCGCATCATGGCTGGGATATCAGGGGGGAGTCGAGATGGGTTTCAGGGGGGAGCGAGACTTATCTCTGTCTGAAATCTGGGTGTGTAGTGCCACCCCTTGCAATATTGCCTCCTGTCGTCATGTGTCCTTGCAAATCTTTCCAAGTCTCTGCCTCTTGGAGGAAATTATGTTTAATGGCAACCTGTTCCCCCCACGGTGGCTGGAGGGGGTGGTGCACTCCTAGTGTAAGTAGATGAATTTGGTGATTTCTGAGAGTGCTGAGACCAGGCCGGGGTATTTGTGTTCATGGACTGGGGCACTAGCCCATCTAGGAAAAGTTGCAGGTCCTCCGGTTCATAGAAGTCCTTGGATACGCCGTTGTTGGTGATCCACATTCTTGCCGGTTCAAACAGGCCATATTTCATTTCCAGTTGGCGCAGCCAGGGCCTGATGGCAAAGAAAGCTTTCCAACGGTCGTTTGTCTCCTTTTAGAAGTCAGCTGTTATACGGATCTTGTATTCCTCTGCCTGAAATGGTCCATGTGGCCTGGCCACTAGGAGGAGATGATGAACTTGCCCATGCAGCAAAAGACAGGCAATAATCGGGCGAGGTCTGAGAGCTTCATACCGACGTTTTAGACCCAGTCTGTGTTCCCTCTGAAACTCCAGTGGTGGGTTGAAAGCTAGGTCCATCAGTTTGGGGAGGGCATCCTTTAGAAAGGATTGGATATCCGAGCCTTTGATGTGTTCCAGGAATACAAAGAAGCGGACATTGTCCCAGCAGCTCCTGTCTTCCAAATCTACCAGCTTACTGAGGAGATATAAAAGCTCTTGGTCTCTGTCTTGTGCTGTGTTAATATGATCCTCCATAGTCGACACTCGTTGCTCCAGTCTTGTCACTCGAGACTGGAAGCCCGCTATGTCTAAGCGCATGGATTTCGTCTCCTCGGTCAGCGAGGTTATAGCAGAGTCCATTCCCTCAAGCCTGGGGCCCACTGCTGTGATCTCCTGGAGTATATGTTCCATGGTTGCTTCCTGAGCTGTGTCAGTCATGGTATACGGCTGAGCGGTCAGGTGCGATCCTGTGGTGGAGGATGAGGGTCGGGAATGTAGGAGAGCTTCTGAAAAAAGGAGTTGTCTTGCTGGCTTGCCTGAGTGTTTACCTGCCGTCTTGCCTCCAAGCATCGGAGGACTTTGGTCACGGGCACAGTTCGCATGCCTGAGATTTAGGAGCTACTCTGCCAGTGTTTGCACTTGTTAATGTGGTGACAAGGAGGCAATGAAAAAGTGAGGAGGGAGGTGGTGGATGACCCTTTTTCACCCCAGTGGCCATTCTGGTCCAGCCCACGACCCAACAATGGCACTCGGGGGGGAGGCAGAGTCTCTTTCCTATTTTTTGCCTTTTTTTTTTCTTGGTGTTGTGGAGTGGGGTGAGTCTTGGCTCCGGTGATATAACGATGCAGAGCGCTCAGGGTCTCCTATAACATGAGAGTGCCTTTGGTTCTCTGGGTAGGGTAGGTCTTGTGAGAGAGAAGAGAGGCAGTTGCAGAAGTCAAACAGCCGGTGAGAGCATGGGGAGAGCCTGTCATCCAGTCGTTAGGTCTCCTCTGGTGCAGTACAGGAGTTGGGAGGGGGAGGACAAGTGTCACCTGGCTCCTGCTGTCATTTTTTGTGGATTGTCCCCACTTCCACTGTCTTGCTGTATTTAGCAGCCAGGTTCTGGATTATTTTATGTCTGCAGAAGCAGTGATAGCTCCAAGAAACCCCCGCTATGTCTTCTTCCCCGCTGTCTATCTACGCAGAGAAGAATCTGACCCCAATGAGGTCAGAGTAGAGGGTGGCATCTGATGTTGATAGTGAGGCATAAAGATACAAGGCAAGACGGGGAAGAGCATTACACTACGTTGTGATTAGGTACCTGGCACCAGAAACCCAGTGAGTTTCCTTCCACTTCTCCAGACTGCCACGCTGAGAAGTTGGTGCAGGGCTTTCTGTAGCCCAGGGGGGAGGAGGGGTTAAATCATGTCTTCCTTCGTCTCTCTTGACAGTGCTTCAATTATGTTGATCCCCCTCTATATGGTTGCGCCCTCCCCTCTGTGCTGTGGCCCAGAGCAGTGTCGCTCGAGAGGAAACCAGGGGATTCTCCACCGAGCCCAGCCACAGGGGTGCGCTGTGGGTAGACCAGAGCAATCGAGGAGTGCTGGGGCCCCTACCGTCCAGAGCGCTCTTGGTACAATGACAGGGGTGAGCGCTGAAACTACAGTCCCGGGCTCTGTGCGGGCTCCTAGGCCTCACCGTTGTGCCTCTTCACAGGTGCTTCAAAATGTGTTGCGCCACTCTCCCAGTGCCCCTATCGGAGCGTCCCATCCGGAGCGCATTGTCAGGAGGCTCCTCGGGTCTCGGACTCGAGGATGTACGGTCTCCCTAGTGCCTCTGCCCACGGTCAGAGCTCACCACCTCGCAGAGCTCTTGATTCAGTCGGCCATCTTTGTCCGTGGCCAGACCATGCCCCATAAATTCCTTTTGAAGTAGCCTTTATCTGACTCCTGCTTTTTCACAACAAACTAGCAGCTCACATGAAGTCTTAATATAAGCTCATGAGGGTGCTCTATCTTTGCAGCCCTGTCATTCCATTTTAATGCCCTTATTTTCTTTCTTCCTTTCTTTCTTCCTTTCTTTCTTCCTTTCTTTCTTCCTTTCTTTCTTTGCCTTCCTTTCAAAAGGCAAGAGGTTGGCAGCCAATGCCAGACTGATTGGCTTTTTTAAAGTTTGTGTTGATTTTACTAAAATTGTGTGTATAACATGGTTACATATAGGGCTTTTCAGCCAGACTTTGTCCATTAGTCTGTGATTCTGTCATTGACAATTTTCTTCCATCCTCTCCAGCATGCAATGAGGGAAAACAAATCAGCATGCTTTGGTCATTGGCTGACTTCACAATGAGTCACCCCTGCAGGATCACAGGACTAATCAGGTGGAGGGATGTGGGATGTGCTTCAATTACCTATGCAATCAGATGAAGCGCTTGTTAACCAGAAAATATGCACTATTAGGTGGTATTTTTCACCCTTAAATGCCATCCTTATAGATGGATTTTCCCCTCACTATGCAAAATTGTGGGGTATGAGAAAGGAGGTGCAAAATTATTGGGAGGGCATCAGGAAAGTGAGTGTGCAACTTTCTTGACCAGCAGATGAAGTCCTTGTAAAAAAACACAAGTCCACAATCCTTGTGAACTGTGTCGGTTGCTCAGAGCTCCCCAACTCCTCTAAGTTTTTAATTAATTTGTGCCGAGTCTCAAGGGACAAGAAATAATTAGTCTGAGTGAGTAAAACAGCGTCAATCAGTGTCAGTCTGTGTGCGACAACCAGAGAATAAGAGTGGCCGGGCTGAGGATAAACGTAGCTTCACTGGGCAAGTACCCATTAAAAATAATCTTGGGTGCTTGAGACATCAATATTTAGGCCCTCATTACAACCCTGGCGGTCTGTGATAAAGCAGGTATAATACTGCCAACAGGCCGGTGGCAAAAAAAAATGAAATCACGACCATGGCGGAAACCCCCAACACAGACAGCCACTTTATCATTCGGACTGCCACGGCGGTAGCAACAAACACCACAGCGGTAACCACCAACAGACAGGCGGAAGACAATGTACCACCTACCCTATCACAACCCGCCAATCCGCCAGCTTTTCCGGGGCAATACCAACGCCATCAAAAGCATGGCAGAAACAGGACTTGGAACGGAAACCACTCACTTCTGGACACCCAACGAGGAACTAGGAGGCCATGGAACCCGAGTTACAGGTGTTACCAATGTTGGTTTACCTCCTCTTCTACCAGGAACATCAAAGACGGTGGCGACGACCACAGTGAGTACTGCACCTAGCACACAGGGGAGGGGGTCAGGAAAACAAGAATGACACACACACGCAACACCCCCACCCACAACAACATACACATAGACACATACACCAACATTACTTTCACTCCCCGTAACCCCCTGCAAGAACGCAAGGACCAAATGAAATGATTGTAACAAGTGTAATCATCGGAAATCCAGATAGGCCAACATAAATTTAAAAGATCAGTATATACAAATATTTACAGCAAGTACACAAGTTCGGATACTGCTCCATTACATGTCCGTGGACTAGTGGTCCCAAAAAGCATGGGTGAAGCCCACACGTGACACCTGCCTCAAAACGAAGAGAACACTGCTGGGGCATCAGGTCGAAAAAAAACAGGCAACTCAGGGGGAAGAGGAGGGGGGCACATCAGCCGGATGATGGGACGACGCCACTGCTCCACGAGGGAGCTCCATGCCCACTGCTTGCTCCTGGGGAGTGCAAAGCCACAGTCTCTCAAGTCTCTCAAGTGGGTGCAGAGCCCACTGTTTAGTCCTGGTGAGTGCAAAGGCACAGTCTCTCAAGTCTCTCAAGTGGGTGGTTTGCCCACTGTTTTATTCTGGGGAGTGCAAAGCCGCAGTCTCTCAAGTCTCTCAAGTGGGTGGTTTGCCCACGCATTGGTCCTGGGGAGTGCAAAGCCACAGTCTCTCAAGTGGGTGGTTTGCCCACTGCTTTATCCTGGGGAGTGCAAAACCACAGACTCTCAAGTCTCTCAAGTGGGTGGTTTGCCCACGCATTGGTCCTGGGGAGTGCAAAGCCACAGTCTCTCAAGTCTCTCCAGTGGGTGGATTGCCCATGCATTGGTCCTGGGGAGTGCAAGGCCACAGTCTCTCAAGTGGATGCTGTTCTCCACTGGTTCTGTAGGGGGCTTTGTGCCCAGAGTATTTCATCCTGCCAAGGACTGTGTTAGTGGATGCTTTTCTCCACTGGTTCTGGAGGGGGCTTTGTGCCCAGAGTGCTGCACCTGGGGTGTGGCAGTTCCCATTCCCTCACCTTGGTGTCTGAGCCACGAGATTTCCTGGGAACAGACAGCATGATACTCTATGGTGGCAGAGACACATTCCTCCCTCCGGCGACTTTGCCTGCCAACTGTTGGTGCTGCAGTGCTGGTTGTTGTGCCTCATGTAGTGTGTGCAGGGTCCAGGACGTCTCCTGCAGCCTTGGACGACTGCTCACTGGGGATGATGCTGGGGACTGTAGCAGAGGCAGCAGATGTGAAGGTGGTGGTGCAGGTGGCAGTGGCCACCGCCGTACAGGTTGCTGTTCTGTCTTGCAGAACGGGTGACACCAGTCCCTCACCCGGAGGATCTGTGCCTTGAGCTGACTTCCCTTTGGCCTTGTGTCCCTTCCCCACCTTGGAAGTCGCTGCTGGGACCTTGGCACTGTCCTCTTTTGTCAAGACGAGGCCTTGCTGGGTGGTTGGTGCAGCTTTTTCCTACGTCATGTGGGCCCCTTCTTCACCTTGGCAGGTGGTGGAATAGGGTGATCCTTGGCCTCACTAGGTGGAACACTGGCAGCCCTGATGGGTGCCGCCCACAATGTTACTGGACTTGCAGGGACCACAGTGCTCGAGGATTTTGTGGCTGAGGTGCTGGGCTGGGATCTGGACTTCCTGGCCCTAGGGGAAGGATGAGGGAGGGTGTAGGGAAGAGGTCAATATTAGCCAGGAAAAGTTTCTTTGACACACTGGGACGGGAAGATGGAGGGGGTTTGGGAGTGGAGGAAGAGGAAGTGGTTGTAGGAGGTGTATGTCTGCTGAGTTTGGGTGAAGGTGCATGAGCTGGAGGCTGTTGTGAGGTGGATGGCTGTTGAGTGGGTAGGTGCCTGCGTTTGTGGACTTTGGGAGGAGGGCTCACAGACACACTGGGAGAGGACACAATGGATGTGTGCATGGTAGTGGGGGTGGTGATTGCACGTGAACGGTGTGTGGTGATGGGCGTGGTGGTGATGGAGGTAGTGGCTGAGGATGTAGTGCATGCAGGTGTGGGTGGAGACGAGACTGGGAGGGAGGTGGAGGACATGGAGGAGGGGGACACAGTGGAGGCAGTGGATGTTGGTGTGTCTGCATGGGTATGGAGCTTGTGTGAGTGCCTGTGGGATGTGTGGTGCTTATGTTTGCCTGAGCCACTTTTGTGTGTTGATGACTGTGCATGCTGGTCTGATAGTGTGCTTGGGATAGTCTGAGGTAGAGGGAATTGGGTCTGGGTAGTGGAAGTTGGAGGGGGGAGGCTGGACACAGGGACAATGGCTGCCATAGGTGCTGAGGCCAGAGCCTGAAATGCTCTCTGTTGGGCTGCCATGCCAGAATGAATGCCCTCCAGGTATGCATTTGTTTGCTGCAAATGCCTCTCGACCCCCTGGATGGCATTCAAAATGGTTGACTGCCCAAAAGTGAGGGATCTCAGGAGGTCAGTAGCCTCCTCACTGAGGGCAGCAGGGCTGACTTCTGCAGGGCCTGGGACGAAGGAGATGCCCACCCTCCTGGTTGAGCGGGCCCGGGAAACACGTTGAGGGGCTGCTGGGAGGGTGGTGCTGGTAGGGGGGTGGTGGCTATACCTGTTGTTGCAGTGGGCACATAGGTGCTCCCATCAGAGGAGGAGTCGCTGTTGCTGGTGTCTCCTCCTGTCCCCGTCGTGGAGCTCGCCTCACCCTCCGTCCCACTTGTGGCTTCAGACTCCGTACATTCACCCTCCTGAGCCATGTGGGTTGCAGCTCCCTCCTGCTCCGGTGCCAATGCTCCTCCGCCAGATGATGCTAATGCACACAAGGACAGGGTGACAAAACAAATAGGGGGGGAAAGACAGAGGAGACACATGGTCAATGCCAGCAACAACACCACCGCTGGCGGACGCAACACACAGGGAGCAGCCCTATGCACTAGGCCATGCACTAACTGTACTTAGGAAAATCACCTATCCCATGGGGGACTGTGCCTAAGCCCATTTGATGCACACTTAGAACCCACAGGAGACTGACTAGGTGTAGATGGGCACTACCACTTTTGGGGTTGGAGTGCCACAGAGCCTGCCTAACAATGGACCTACCCTATCAAGTTTGCCCTGGCCTAGGTGAACCCACATGCCACTTCCCCCAACCAGACACCTCATACAGCATGCAGAGTCAGCTGAATGTGACTGTACTCACCCCCTTGTGGCTGCTGTGATGCCCTCAAGCGCCCATCCAACTCAGGATATGCCACCGCCAGTATCCGGTACATCAGGGGGGTCATGGTGCGACGCGCACCCCTTCCACACTGGGAGGCCATCCCCAGCTGGGCCTCCCCCATCTTCTTGCTCCAGTGGCACAGGTCCTCCCATCCTATGCGGCAGTAGGTGCTCCGTCTATGGTAGACCCCCAGGGTCCGCACTTCCTTGGCAATGGCACGCCAAATACCCTTCTTCTGGTGGGCGCTGACCTAGAGGAAAAGTGAAGTAAGAATTAATTTTACTCCCCCGTCCAGTTCTTCTTACTCATTGGCCACAACTTCCCACCATGGCCCAGAAACACATACACTGACCATCCTTACATGCTAGCCTCAGCCCACCCCCGTATCTTCCATCCATCCCACTCCATACATTCATGTCCCATCCATCATGCTCACAGTGTACTCACCTGTTTGTTTAGAGGACTGTAGAGTAGTGTGTACTGGGGGAGGACCCTAGCCACCAGATTGTCCAACTCCTCCGCGGTGAAAACAGGGGCCCTTTCCCCAGACACTGGAGCCATTGTCACTTCCAGACTCGGGTCACAGCAGCATTTGCAGTGTAGGTCCTCTCCTGTCGTCATTGGCTCCTGGAACCCATAGGGCCCAATGATAACCAATGCTGAATTGCGCTGCGGTCTTCGTCCGCCTACCGCGACGCTGCACAATGACAGCACAGTTACCTCATTTCCCCTTGTCCCTCCTTATAGGTCAGGCAGCAGCTATTTCAGTGGGCCACATGGCATGCAACTAACTGAGTAACAGCACTTTTGGGCAGGAATACGTACAGACAGAGCCACACACCGTTTACATCACAATTGCTCAAAACACCCTTCTGCAAGCTATGTGGTGTATGACCATCTGCTCACCCTTCTCCTCCATAGGGCACATCCGCTGGGGCAGATGATGAGATGGCGTCATTCTCTGGTATACAGACCCCTGGTGGACCTGTCGACAATGAAAGACAGACACATCATTATCACCTACAGACTTGATCGTGCAACAATCCATGAACTGTGTGCCCAATTGGAGCCAGACCTGATGTCAGCTATCCGCCATCCCACAGGAATCCCCCCTCTAGTGCAGGTCCTGTCAGTACTCCATTTCCTGGCCAGTGGGTCCTTTCAAACAACAGTGGCCATGGCATCAGGGATGTCACAGACAATGTTCTCTAACGTGTTGTCCAGAGTGTTGTCTGCCCTGCTGAAACACATGCGCAGCCACATCGTTTTCCCTCAGGTGGAGGATTTGCCCACAGTGAAAGGTGACTTCTATGCCCTGGGATATAACCCCAACATCATTGGTGCCATTGATGGTTCACATGTGGCATTTTTCCCACCCCGCAGGAATGAACAGGTGTACAGAAACCGCAAAAGCTACCATTCCATGAATGTGCAGATTGTATGTTTAGCAGACCAGTACATCTCCCATGTGAATGCCAAGTATCCTGGCTCAGTGCACGACGCTTAGATTTTGAGGAATAGTAGCATCCCTTATGTGATGGGGCAACTCCAGAGGCACCGTGTGTGGCTAATAGGTGAGCCCAAGGTCCCAACACAGTTTAAATAGATGTCTGGGTATGGGAGAGTCCCTAAGGGTTGGTGTGTGTCTAACAGTTGTCCCTCGATATTTGCAGGTGACTCTGGTTACCCCAACCTGTCATGGCTACTGACCCCAGTGAGGAATCCCAGGACAAGGACAGAGGAACGCTACAATGAGGCACATGGGTGATCTAGGAGGATAATAAAGCGGACTTTCGGCCTGAAGGCCAGGTTCCGGTGCCTCCATCTGACAGGTGGCTCCCTATACTACTCACCGAAGAAGGTGTGCCAGATAATCGTGGCATGCTGTATGTTGCACAACCTGGCTTTGCGACGCCAGGTGCCTTTTCTGCAGGAGGATGGGCCTGATGTTGGTCTTGTGGCAGCTGTGGAGCCTGTGGAGCCTGTCGACAGTGAGGAAAAAGAGGCAGAAGAAGAAGATATAGACAACCGAAACAACATCATCATGCAATACTTCCAGTGAGACACAGGTAATAGACTGGCTCCGCTCCTCTCATATCATACTACATGATTCTGCCTTTTTACCTCTGTGTATGGACCCTGACAGTTCACTTTGGCTTTCCATTTCACAGATCAGGGTACCACTTTCTGCCTTCAGCTATGTTTACTGCTGCCCAACAACTGTCAAACATTGGTATGTGCAAATGAACATTGACATTGCTATTTGTCAGAGAGGTTGTAATAACACACTTGTGAAAGTACAGACTGACTCCAGATCGTTTTTGATTTGTCCAATGTGGTTGTGTTTTGTAAGTGTGCGTGTATTTTGAGCGCGGCGGTGTGTACCGCCAATGGTTTACTGCGGTTGAATGACCGCTGCGTTGATTCGTGGGTCGTGATAGTGTGGGCGTATTCTTGTTGGCGTGACGGTGTGGGTTTTGCTATCGCCAGTTTATCACTGATCTTTGGTGTGGTGGACTTGTGTGGGTGTCTGTATCGTGGCAGATTACGAGATGTGGGTCATAATGCCTGTAGTGGATTTCTGCCATGTCCACGGTATCCTTCTGTAAATGTTAGTCACAATGTTATGACGCTCACTTCCTGTAAGATGTGGTGGACTTCAACTTTGCTTGAACTTTGAAGGAGTGGCATCATGGTTGGGCCAGATAGTTTATTCTTTAGATTTTTCAACGTGATAGCCAGTGAATTTTCTTTCCTTCTCATGGCCTCTTTCTGGGGGACAAATGACCCACCTTTGTCAATAATGACTCTGAGGTATTTGTATTCTTCTACCAGGTCAAGCCACTCACTTCCTACCCTAAGGGCCTTCTCCTTGTGCTATTAATTTACATGTTTTTTGTTTTTTTCTAGAGTAATAGCTAGGCCAATTTCTCTGGAATATTCCAGCTAAATGTTGACACTGCAGCCCTATTTGGACATGACTTATTAGGACCAGGTCATCAGCATACAAGAGGTTAGAAAGTACTATGCTGCCTAGTTTGGGGGCATGTGAGTCACTGATGTTTAACTTTTGTTTTAGGGCTTCAAGGAGCAGATTTAAAAAGGGTAGGTGCCAACTCATGCTTCCGCTTTAAGCCTTTGGTAATTGGAATGTGTCTGGAAAGATGAAATCCAGTACTCAGTTTAATCTGTATCCATGTGACTTTATGTAAAATAATTAATAGGTTTAGAAGGGCTAGTGGAATGTTCCAAGTTGCCAACTTCCCCCGATCAACATGGTCAAAGGCTGACTTGTAGAAAATGAAGCACAAGTGCAGTTGCTGCCTCTTTTTATTCACTTCATCAATAAAAAATTAAAGGATCATTATGTTAGGTGCAGTGTCAGTTATTTTCACAAAGCCTGTTTAATTGAGTGGTATGTTGGCATTCTCTGAAGCCCAGGTTAATAGCTCCTCAATAAGTGTGTCTGCAAAGTATTTGGCTTCATTGCCGATGAGTGATACAAGACATTAACTTTTAGAAGATGTTTTATCTCCCCTCTTAAAGATAGGAGATATTATGGACCCTTTCCACAAGACTGGTATTGTTCCTTCTGTTCAGACTTGTTTGAAAATGGGTGCAAGATTTTCTGCCCAATAAGCTGAATTGAGCTTAAAGAGTGCCGGAGTTATTACATTTGAGCTAGAGGTCCATTCAGATCTGTCCTTTGTTATATGCCTTCTGATTGATCCAGCACATATCAAAAGGGTGCTGGAAAGCGGGCCTGATTTTGGCTGAGGAGAGGCAATTGGTGAGCAAACTGCCCTTAAGGTGTACCAGTTGATGCCTGTTGTCAGTGTTTCCTTTCTTGGTGTAGTAATGCCTTTGTGAATCCAGCAGACCATTTGTGGTTGAGTGGAAATACTTGATCCTTTTGTTGTTAATAGTAAAAATTGGGCCAAGTACTTCCACTGACTTTTGAAATTCTCCAGTGAGTGCCTCTTGAGGGAGATGGTCATTGTCTCCCTTCTTGTCAAGGTTAAATAAAGATACATGTGATGTCAGTGACAGGATTAAAAAGGTGTAATCCATTGTAGGATTGGCAGAGTTTATTATGTCATGAAGCAGCTGGTGGAAGTGCCCCTGCGAAGTGTCTGTTGAGTGCACATAAGTTTAACTGCTCTAGGTCGCCCAGAAGCAGCTTGCCGATTTTACTTAGATGGTGTTAGAAATGGGGTCTTTGGTTGGCAGTTCAGGTTTCCCCCTGTCTAAGCAAGGACTCTCACTCTAGTCAGGGTAAAGGAGAATCATCAGTTAGCCCCCGCTCACCCCTTGGTAGCTTGGCACAAGCAGGCAGACTTAACTCAGAGACAATGTGTTAAGTATTTGTACAAACACACACAGTAATACAGTGAACCACTAAAAATTACACAACACAGGTTTTGAAAAAGATTTGATATTTTATCTAAATAGACAAGACCCAATATGATAAAAATCGACAATATACAGTTACAAACACAAATTTAGCACTTAAAAGTGAGAAAACAGTTCCTTGAGGTAATACCAGTGCAAGTTGGTAAAATGCGTTGTAGTAACGAAGTTGTTTCCCACAATGCGACGCCAATGGCGCCGTTCACTGAGTCGTTTGACCCGCAGGTACAGTATCTTATGAAACATGTAGAAAACAGGGCGGTGCACAGAGTTAGGAAGAGCGGCTCCGCTGGGTTTTTTGTGGCATCAGTTCCGGTGCCATGGGGCAGAAGACTGCGGCATTGTGCAGCGACATGTGGTCCTCACTACAGGGTGGTGGAGGTGAAGCGGCATCAGATGCAAAAGTCATCACTTGGTTTCAGCACATATGAAGTCTGACGGAGTCACGATGCTGCGTTGCAACTTCATGGGGTTGTGATGATGTCACAGGTCCATAGGCACTGCGATGGTGTCGGATCGTCATGGACATTGGACTTACGACACTCTGGTGTCAGCGATGTCGGGCTTGATCAGCGGCTGCAACAACGCGAGGCCTACAGGGTTGTCGGACGTCTACAAGGTCCACGGCCTCGGCTCAGGCGGCGTCACAGTTCCAGGGTGGTGGCATCAGCTCACAGGGTCATCGGATTCACGCTCAGCAAGGTCCACAGCCTCAGGGCAAGCGGCGTTGTGGTTCCGGGCTGCAGCATCCTTTACAATGCTGTACGGTGTCGTCCGGCATTGCTAGAATGGTTTTTCTCCAAAAATTCACTTCCAGGGGTCCAGGAACTGGAATGGCACACTCTGGCAAGCTAGAGTCCACAGCAAGTAGACTCAGGTTTGGTTGGTGAAGCCTTTGCTGTCACTGAGGCTTTGAAACAGGAAGCAAGCTCCACTCCAAGACCTTGGAGTAATTTTTCAAGCAGGAATGCAACAAAGTCCAATCTCTGTCCCCTAGCACAGGCAGAAGCTCCAGCTGCAGGATAGCCCAACACAGCACAGTCACAGGCCAGGGCAGAACTTCTCTGTTGCTCTTCCACAGGCAGAGGTTCCTCTTGAATCCTTGAAGTAATCTAATTTTCAGGGGTATTGGGTGCCCTTCTTATACCCCTTTCTGCCTTTGAAGTGGGTCTACTTCAAGGAGAAGTCTCTGTTGTTTTCAAAATCCTGCCTTGCCCCTGCCAGGCTCAGACACACACCAGGGGGTTGGAGACTGCATTGTGTGAGGGCAGGCACAGTCCTTTCAGGTGTAAGTGACCACTCCTCCCCTCCCCTCAGCCCAAAGGGCTCATCAGGATATGCAGGCTACACCCCAGCTCCCTTTGTGTCACTGTCTAGAGGAGAGGTGCAAACATCCCAACTGTCAAACTGACTCAGACAAGGAATTCCACAAACAAGCAGAGTAACAGAATGTTTTTAAGTAAGAAAATGCCTACTTTCTAAAAGTGGCATTTCCAAACACACAATCTAAAAATCAACTTCACTAAAAGTCCAGAGTCCCCAAACTACACATGTCTATCTGCTCCCAAAGGGGATCTATGCTTTAATGATATTTAAAGGCAGCCCCCATGTTAACCTATTAGAGAGACAGGCCTTGCAACAGTGAAAACGGAATTTAGCAGTATTTCACTGTCAGAACATGTAAAACACATAAGTAAATGTCCCACCTTTTACATACACTGCACCTTGCCCCTGGGGCTACCTAGGGGCTATCTTAGGGGTGCCTTACATGTATAAAAGAGAAGGTTTAGGCCTGGCAAGTAGGTACACTTGCCAAGTCGAATTGGCAGTTTATAACTGTACTCACAGACACTGCTATGGCAGATCTGAACCATGTTTGCAGGGCTACACTTGTGGGTGGCACAATCAGTGCTGAAGGCACACTAGTAGCATTTGATTTACAGGCCCAAGTCATTTCTAGTGTACTTTACTAGGGACTTACTAGTAAATCAAATATGGCAATCATGGATAAAGCAATCAACAATACAATTTACACAGTCAGCATATGCACGTTAGCACTGGTTAGCAGTGGTAAGGTGCCCAGAGTCACCAACAAAAAAATGGTCAGAAAAGATAGGAGGAAGGAGGCAAAAATATTGGGGATGACCATGCAAAAAGGGCCAAGTCCAACACAACCCCCACCAGCCTAAAGCCAGGGAAGGCCAATAAATTCCTTGATGGACTTCCTTGATTGGGGCGATAGAACAGAGACCCAGGCCGACAACAGCAGAGGCATGTTCCAGTTCTATACCTTCCTGACTCCAGTTGGATCCCTCTGTCCATACTCTCAGGGCCCATGAAGCTAACCCATGGAGAACCCTTCTCCTCACCTGCAGATACCATCTGTGCAGCACCTAACTTTACTTTGCTCACAGATGTATCCTGGGGGCAGACAGTACCACCATGGCCAACACAGTGGTGTGGCCCACTCTGCCCCCGAGGAGTGACTCCTGTCCCCCCTCAGGGGCAACTCTGTCCACCAGGACAGCAAGCTACAGTGGCCACTGACAGCTGTCAGGGATGAAAGCCAGGGCCGGGGCAATTGAAGGCTCTCCAACCACTGTGACTGTGGAGAGTGGGGGGCTGTAGCCCCAGGTGCCTGGCACCCTTTTACCACTCTCTCTTCCACCAGGTCAGGGATGATAGCCTGACCCTGGTCCTCCCCTCTGGGACTCTGTATCCTCCCTCCAGGAGCAGCACCCCCAGTGTCCAGAATTGACAGACTGCTGTTAGACGTAGTCCTGCACAATTCTCCCACCAGTTCAGGGATGTTAACGGGCAACTGGTCTTCCAACCAGGGGTCTGTACCCTCAGGTTGCACTAGGGTGTCAGGGGTGAGGTTTCCCTCCCCCTACCCCACTTTCTGGGGTCTTTCACCTCCCCACTAGGAGTGACCCACCCAGAATCCAACGTGGTAGGGGAACTGATAGCAGTAGCCCCCTCCTCAGGTCAGGGGGTCACCCTGAACCTGGCCTTTCAATCCAGGGTCTGTGCCCTTGGATGGAACTGGGGTCAGGGGTGAGCATCTCCCTCCCCTGGCCCAAATCCCAGGGTTCTACACTCACCCCACCATGGGGAGTACCCCTAGAAGCCACACCAGGGTCGGGGTATTGGGCCCACTGCCCCCCATATCAGGTCAGAGTTTACCATCTGCACCTGATCCTCCAGTCTAGGGTCTGTACCCCAGAATGGACCACTGCCTGGCAAGCAAGGAGTTCCTGGGGAGCTCACCTCCCCCCACAAGGGAAACACCTTCCCTAAGGACCACATAAAAGTCTGTCAGGCACTGGTCCCCTGACCTGTGCCCA
Organism: Pleurodeles waltl; assembly: GCF_031143425.1. NCBI lineage: Eukaryota > Metazoa > Chordata > Amphibia > Caudata > Salamandridae > Pleurodeles > Pleurodeles waltl. The sequence goes on along the minus strand of NC_090444.1, from coordinate 224,069,217 downwards.
TCTGGCAGGGCCTGGTTCCCCGAGCCCAGAACTTGAATCACCAAGGTCATTCCTGGGGAGCTCTGACCTCAGAGCTAACCACTGACCCTCCAGGTTCTCCACTGGGGCCCGCAACCCCACCTCAACCCTCTGTCTGGACTTCTGCACATCCTCACTAAGGGCCAGATGTAGCAAACGTTTGCGAGTCGCAAATGGCCCAAATCGCTATTTGCGACTCCGCAAAATCGGAAATGGGATGCAAAAATCCCATTTCCGACTCGCAAAAAGCGATGCGAGCCATTACCGACTCGCAAAATTTGCGACCCCATTTTGCGACCCTCAAATAGGAAGTCGCAATTTGCGAGTCGCAAACCATATGCAATAGCAACTCGCAAATTGCGACTAGTCGCAAAAAGCCCAGTTTGCATGTCCAATTTACCACTAACTCAGAGCAGGTGGTAATCATTACCAAAGTATAAAAGGAGACCCAGAATGCATCTGGGTTACTCAAGATGGCGGAGATATACCTGATAGCAGTGAGGAGGAGAGCCCACGCAGCCCAGCAGAGGAGGAGCCAGAGACAGGAGAAGATTTACAGAACAAGGCAGACACTCTTCCAGCAAACCGAGGAGGAAATATACGATAAATATAGACTTAGCAGCGCAGCTATACTAGATTTAATTGAATTACTCAAACCACAGCTAGAACGCCAGACTCTGCGCGGCTGCGCCATCCCTACGCATGTGCAAGTGCTGTGCTCACTGCACCTCTTGGCCTCGGGGAGCTATCAGGGGGTCATTGCTGTGGCAGGTGGGGTATCCCAAAGTGCACTATCAAGGTTCCTCAGGGCTTTCCTAGATGCCTTACTCACACACATGTCCCAATACATATACCTACCCAGGAATGAGGCAGAAATTAACAGCAGCAAGTTGGACTTTTACCGGATTGCCAACTTTCCCCATGTCATAGAGTGTGTAGATGGGACACATATTCAAATATGCCCTCCTGCAAACCTGGAATATCTGTTCCGCAATAGAAAGTGTACCCACTCACTCAATATTCAGGTTGTTTGTGACGCCCATTATGTCATCACTGACATTGTAGCGAAATTTCCAGGCAGTACTCATGACTCCTACATTTTTAGGCACAGTGGGATACACCAACGCCTGGAACGAGGGGAGTTTGGAGACGGATACCTCCTAGGTAGAGCTGCATACACCTTGTAGACATGCACACAGATCAATGTGCACACCAACCAGGACTTTCTAACAGTTTACTTTTTGTGCCCAACAGGTGACAGTGCATATGCCTTACGGCCATGGATACTGACTCCGTACTTAACACCCAGCAATGAATGTGAGAGGCGATACAACAGTGCACATAAGAGGACCTGGAACCTGATAGAACAAACCTTTGGATTGCTGAAAGCACGGTTCAGATGCCTTCACCGAAGTGGAGGTGCCCTCCAGTATACCCCCATAACGGCATTCAAAATAGTTGTCGCATGCGCTATCCTGCACAACATTGCCACCCGACGTGGGCTACCTCTCACCCCTGCAGACCCAGATTCTAAGGATGAAGAGCAAGAGCAACCACATCGCCATCGTGGGGATAGGAGCATCGCAAATCAAGGCAGACTGAGACAGGAACACATTGCAACACAATACTTTGGAAGGTACGTGCCAACTTCTACCATACTCACCAATTGAACAAACACTCCATATGTTAAGTGGAACAAAATAATTATTTAATATGTGCAAAAACCGAACTATATACAATGAAAAACTGTTCAGGGACTTCAAAAAGCCCACCTGGCATGGGACACATTGCCATCATGTGCCCCAACATCAGGGACAGGGGTCAGTTTACAGCCTATGGCGGCCTCTGCCAGCCTGGCTGGTACCAGGTTGCTCAGCAGTGCTCTGCCTCGTACTCCCACTCCGGAGCACCCTGGTGTCACCAGCAGAGACACTGCTGACAGTGGAGCCCTCCTCGCTGTCTTGTGAGGTGTCCCCTGTGCCCCTGGACACCTGCCGTGCCTCCATGAGGTCTATCACATGGGTGAACCGGCCCAGGCCCCTTGCCACATCAATCGAAATGTGGCCCATTTCAACCTGGAGGCCGACTGTTCTCCTTGACAGCCCAGTAGTGTTCACTGCCAGTCTGCAAATAGAGGAGGCCATCCTGTCCAGCCTTTGGAGCAGCTGGCGGTCCCTGCGCCTCGCACCCTCACTCTGTGTAAGCAGGCCAGCCACCAGTTCACGCATTGACAGGGCTAGGTCACCAGTGTTGTTGCCTATTACCTCCAGTTGTGCCTGAACCTGATGCATGCTGTTTTCATTGTTCCTTACGAAGCGCTGCAGAACCCCACTAATCCGCCCTAACATTTGATTCTGCAGGCGTTGACCACGTAGCAGTTGTGCCTCTGTCAGTGTGGTGGATGGAAGCCCTGACTCTGCCTGCAGCCCTGCTCTCCTCATCCTGCGTCGCCTGCGCAGCGGTGGATGCCCTGTGATGTGTGCTGTGGCACTCCTGGTTGTTGCTGGTGCAGGCTCCGAAACCACTGTTGCAGCGGGTGTTGCCATAGAGGGGATGGTGTTGGTGGTGCAGGTGGGAGTGGTGGCTGCTCCTGTTGTCTCCTCATGGGGCTGGCTGACCAGTGGCACCTGGCTGCTGTAGCTGGTGGTGGTGTCTTGTGGGAGACCTGTGGGACATGGGGAAAACACTGTCAGTGTCTACTATCTGTTGCACACTTCCTAATAAACATTTGCCTATTAACTGCCTACTTGACTACATTGCCCATAATGCATCATGCTGGCATCAGCTACTCTGAAATTGAGCTATCTTGGTTGTGCATGCCCCTGTGTACATGGTGGGTGGGGGTATGGCATTGATGGGGGTACAGGCATATCACATGGTACTCACCAGTTGATGATCTGGGCTCAGAGGTGTCCAGTTCTCCAAATCCTGTTACAGACTCCGGCTCCAGGGTCTCCTCCACCATTTCCTCCAGGGGTGTGGGTGGTGGTATGGAAGATGGTCCCCCTCCTGTGGCTCTCGTCTCCCGGAGCCTTTCTGCCATGCTCACCTTGGTCCGGGAGCGGAGGTCGTACCACCTCTTCTTTATTTCATCCACACTCCTGTGGCTGACCCCCAGGGAGTTTACCTTCTCTTGAATTTCCTGCCAAATTCATTTTTTGGAAGAGTCTGGCACATTGAGGACTGCCTTCCCAAATAGCTCATCATGGTGCTGACAGCATTCCTCTGTGAGCACCTCCAGCTCCTTCTCTGCAAATTTCAGCTTTCTCTTTCTGGGAGTGTCAGCCATGGTTGCTGTTGCTCTGTTAGCTGTGCAGCAGTTAAAAAGGGTGTGGTCCTCCCTCCTCCCAGGTGTATTTGTAAACGTCCTGGCTGTGATGTCATCATCATGTGCCAGGAAGTGTTTCCAGAGTGTTCTGGAGTGGTTTCTGGAGTGTTCTGCAGCACCTGCATTCAATTTTCAGCACAGTCGCAATTTGCGACACCATCTCGCAAATTGCGAGTCCGTTTTTTGCGCGGTCGCAAAAAGCGAGTTCGCAAACAGCGGACTTGCTATCTGCGGTGCGACTCCGGGTGCGAGTCGCAATTTGTCCCCGCAAATTCTACCTGCATTCCAGTTAGCGACATGCAAATTGCGAGTCGCACGTGCTCACAAATTGCGAGTCGCTAATTTTTTGGTACCTACATCTGGCCCTTAGAGTGGTACTGCCAGACACCAGAACTGGTGGGACGCTGGCTACAACCACCTCCCAAGTTCTCCTGACATGATCGGGTCTTCCTCAGCAGATGGCACTACGGTTCAGGCGAGGCTCCCCTCCTATCATTCCCTCATGGAACCCTCCAGGACCTGGGACTGGATCTCGGGCACCCTGGGCCTCAGCCCACCCCTATTCCCTCTCCTCTGAAACAGGACATGGGATCTCTCACCCATCCCACTACACTGGGACCTACCTGGAACGCTGCAATCCTTTCCCACCTCACCTTGTTAGAAAACACCTAGACCACTCCCTTCAGGAGCACCCCCAAATGCTTCTTCAGACTCTCTGGTACTCACCCAGAGGTCTGCCTCCAGTGTAAGTTGCCTGGGATCAGAGAACTCACACTCCACCTGGTGTTGACATAGCTCTGGAAAACAAGGACTGGACATATGCTCTCCAGCGATTACATCACTCAGCCCCACACATGAATTAAACTACCCTTCACGCAACCATCCAATGACTCAGCCTTGAAAAAGTACCCCACATCACCCTCCTGAGACTGGTGAGACAATACCTGACTGCCCCTGACACTCAACCCACACTCTTCTGGGATGTCTCCACACTCCATAACAAGGACTGCTATCTGAGGGAACCCCTCTCCCTGTCGCTATCACCTTGAGCTAGTAGAGTGTCCCTCCCACTACAAGGAATACAAGTCCCCATGCCAGTTCCCCAATTCATCTCAGGGATCCTGAGCACCACTGGAGCTACCTCATACCCCTGAACCTCCTAGTGTGTGAAAACCTCGTCCTCTAAGTTGGGCACCAAGTCTCTGGGCATGTGCACTTCTTCATCAGCATTGAGCATAAGATTTTTGCTGCCACCATCTGAACTGGACTCAGCCTTCATGGGTTCCAGCTTTATCTTTTCACAGCTTGTAGGAAAGAATCATCTTGCCTGGCATGTTACCCCCATTTTTACTGTATGTATGTTTGTTTTTGCTTATGTGTCACTGTGATCCTGCTAGCCAGGACCCCAGTACTCATAAAGTGTGCCCTGTATGTGTTCCCTGTGTGGTGCCTAACTGTATCACTGAGGCTCTGCTAACCAGAACCTCAGTGTTTATGCTCTCTCTGCTTTTAAAACTGTCCCTGCAGGCTAGTGACTAATTTTACCAATTCTGATTGGCACACTGGAACACCCTTATAATTCCCTAGTATATGGTACCTAGTTACCCAGGGTATTGGGGTTCCAGGAGATCCCTATGGGCTGCAACATTTCTTTTGTCACCCATAGGGAGCTCAGACAATTCTTACACAGGACTGCCTGAGTGAAATAACGTCCATGTTATTTCACAGCCATTTTACACTGCACTTAAGTAACTTATAAGTCACCTATATGTCTAACCCTCACTTGGTGAAGGTTAGGTGAAAAGTTACTTAGTGTGAGGGCACCCTGGCACTAGCCAAGGTGAACATTGTTCAGGGCAATTTCCCCGGACTTTGTGAGTGCAGGGACACCATTACACGTGTGCACTACATATGGGCCAATACCTATATGTAGCATTACCATGGTAACTCCGAACATGGCCATGTAACATGTCTAGGATCATGGAATTGTCACCCCAATACCATTCTGGTATTGGGGTGACAATTCCATGCATCCCCGGGTCTCCAGCATAGAGCCCGGGTACTGCCAAACTAACTTTCCATGGTTTTCTCTGCCGTTACCGCTGTTGCCAACCCTCAGACAGGTTTCTGCCCCCCTGGGACCTGGGCAGCCCAGTCCCAGGAAGGCAGAACAAAGGATTTCCTCTGAGAGAGGGTGTTACACCCTCTCCCTTTGGGAATAGGTGTGAAGGGTCTGAGAGGAGTAGCCTCTCCTAGCCTCTGGAAATGCTTTGAAGGGCACAGATGGTGCCATCCTTGCATAAGCCAGTCTACACCGGTTCAGTGATCCCCCCAGCCCTGCTCTGGCACGAAACTGGACAAAGGAAAGGGGAGTGACCACTCCCCTGACCAGCACCTCCCAGGGGAGGTGCCCAGAGCTTCTCCAGTGTGTCCCAGAACGCTGCCATCTTGGATGCAGAGGTGTGAGGGCACAATGGACACCTCAGAGTGGCCAGTGCCAGCAGGTGACGTCAGAGACCCCTCCTGATAGGTGCTTACCTTTCTCTGTAGCCAATCCTCCTCTGTAGGCTATTTAGGGTCTCTCCTGTGGGTATCTCATCAGATAACGAATGCAAGAGCTCACCAGAGTTCCTCTTCACTTCTCTCTTCGACTTCTGCCAAGGATCAACCGCTGACTGCTCCAGGACGCATGCAAAACTGCAACAAAGTAACAAGAAGACTACCAGCAACATTGTAGTGCCTCATCCTGCTGGCTTTCTCGACTGTTTCCTGGTGGTGCATGCTCTGAGGGCTCCAAGGGGCGTCCTCCAGGTCATTCCTGGGCCCTGGCAGCACCCAAAACCTTCAACCACGACTCTTGCAGCTAACAAGGCTTGTTTGCGGTCTTTCTGTGTGGAAACAACTCTGCATCCTCCTGCACGCCGTGGGACATCTTCTGACCCAAGGAGAAGTTCCTGGCACCTTCCGTTGTTGCAGAATCTTTGGCTTCTTCAACCCAGAGGCAGCCCTTTTGCACCTTCATCCGGGGTTTAGTGGGCTCCTGCCCCCCCTGGACACTTGCATGACTATTGGACTTGGTCCCCTTCCTTTACACGTCCTCAGGTCCAGGAATCTGTCTTCAGTCCCTTGCACTTAGTTATTGTCCTTGAAGAACCCCTATCTCGACTTTACTGTCTTTTTTTTGGGTAGTAGGGTAACTTTACACCTACTTTTCAGGGTCTTGGGGTGGGGTATCTTGGACACCGTTAGTGTTTTCTTACACTTCCAGTGACCCCCTACACACTACACTAGGCCTGGGGTCCATTCATGGTTCGCATTCCACTTTTGGAGGATATGGTTTGTGTTGCCCCTAGGCCTATTTTTCCCTATTGCATTCTATTGTGTTCTACAGTGTTTGTACTACTTTTCTAACTGTTTACTTACCTGATTTGGTTAGTGTGTGTATACTTTGTGTATATTACTTACCTCCTAAGGGAGTATATCCTCTGAGATACGTTTGGCATATTGTCACTAAAATAAAGTACCTTTATTTTTAGTAACTATGAGTATTGTGTTTTCTTAAGATATAGTGCTAAGTGATATAAGTAGTATGGTAGGAGCTTTGCATGTCTCCTAGTTCAGCCTAAGCTGCTCTGCTATAGCTACCTCTATCAACTTAAGCTGCTAGAACACCTCTAATCTACTAATAAGGGATAACTGGACCTGGCACAAGGTGTAAGTACCACAAGGTACCCTCTATAAGCCAGGCCAGCCTCCTACACAGCTCAGCTCATGTGCTGCAACCATTTCTTTTTCCAGGACTAAGGCTCTCCCAGCCTCAGCCCTCTCAAGCTCTTCATCTAGCTCTCTCAGCCTCTGCTCTTGAGCTAGGAGCCATTCATCTCTTTCTGTTCTCCTCTCAGGGCCACAGCCCTCCTCCTCAGAGTAGACCTCCTCCTCTGAATCATCTGGTATGTTTGCTTCCCAGCGTTTCATCTGATACTGAAACAGGGCTGTCTCAAGAACCCACCTTTGGGTCCTACTCTTCACAGCCAGCCCTCTTTCCTTGCAGAAAACTTTGAGCTCCCTCTTTGAATAGATCTCCAAGTGCCAGAAGTTGACTTTCATTCTGCAAAGGCTTAACAGGTGCAACCAGAAACCAGAGTCCAAGTATCAACAATGTATCCAGGAGGACAACAGAGAACAAAAAGGAAAAACTGTATGGTCACAAAATGGCTTGCACTGAAAATAGTAGTGTAGACTTAATCACTGTATGTCAAGTAGAAATACAAGTTCAATCCCACCGCTGCCACCAATGTTAAAAATGGGGTCTTTGGTTGGCAGTCAGGTTAACCCCTGTCCAAGCAAGGACCCTCACTCTAGTCAGGGTAAAGGAGAATCAGACTCAGTTAACCCTCGCTCACCCACTTAGTAGCTTGGCATGAGCAGGCAGGCTTAACTCAGAGATGATGTGTTAAATATTTGTACAAACACACACAGTAATACAGTGAACCACTACAAAATGACACAACACAGGTTTAGAAAAAGAGTTAATATTTTATCTGAATAGAAAAGACCAAATACGATACAAATCCACAATATACAGTTAAAAATATAAATTTAGCACTTAAAAGCAAGAAAACAGTGCCGTGAGGTAAAAACACTGCAAGTTGGTGATATGCGGCATCATAACAGAGTCGTTTCCTACAATGTGACGCCAATGGCACCATTTATGGAGTCGTTCGACCCCCAGGTACAGTACGTTAAGAAACAAGTAGAAAACAGGGCGGTGCACAGAGTCGGGTAGAGCGGCTTCGCTGGGTCTGATGCAGCTTCGGTTGCAGTGCCATTGGGCAGGAGGAATGCGGCGGCGTGCAGCATCGTCGGGTCCTCACTAAAGGGCAGTGAAGGTGAAGCAGCATCATATGTGAAGTCGTCCCTCGGTTACAGCAGATATGAAATCCGGTGGAGTCACTCTGGTGCGGTGCGACCTCACGGGGTCGTGATGACATCACAGGGCCACAGGCACTGCAATGACTTAGGATCATCACGGACATTGGACTTATGACACTCCGGTGTCAGCAAAGTCGGTTGTGATTAGCGGCTTCAGCGATGCGAGGCCTACAGGGTCGTCTGACTCCTACGAGGTGCACGGTCTTGGGACAGGCAGCGTCGCAGTTCTGGGGTAGTGGCGTCAGCTAACAGGTTCATCAGATTCGCACTCAGCGAGGTCTACGGCCTCTGGGCAAGTGGCTTTGCGGTTCCATGCAGCGGCGTCCTTTGCATCGTCGCTAGGTAAGTTTTTCTCCAGGAATTCACTTCCAGGGGTCCAGGAACTGGAATGGCACCCTCCGGCAATCTAGAGTCCACAGTAAATAGACTCAGGTCTGGTTGGTGAAGCCTTTGCTGTCCCTGAGGCTTCGAAACAGGAGGCAAGCTTTACTCCAAGCCCTTGGAGTCACTTCTGAAGCAGGAATGCCACAAAGTCCAGTCTCTGTTCTCCAGCACAGGCAGAAGCAGAAACTGCGGGATAGCCCAACACAGCACAGTCATAGGCCAGGGCTGCACTTCTCCTCAGCTCTTCAGATCTACTCCATGCAGATGTTCCTCTTAAGTCCTTGAAGTAATCACATTTTCAGGGGGTTTGGGTACCCTTCTTATACCTATTTCTGCCTTTCAAGTAGGCCTACTTCCAGGAGAAGTCTCTGTTGTTTTCAAGTTCCTGCCTTGCCCAGGTCAGGCCCCAGACATATACCATGGGCCTGGAGATTTCATTGTGTGAGAGCAGGCACAGCCTTTCAGGTGTAAGTGACCACTACTCCCCTCCCCTCAGCCTAGATGGTTCATCAGGATCTGCAGGCTACACCAGAGCTCATTTTGGGGGTTATTACAACTTTGGAGGAGGTGTTAATCCATCCCAAAAGTGACGGTAAAGTGACGGATATACCACCAGCCGTATTACGAATTCCATAGGATATAATGGACTCGTAATACGGCTGGTGGTATATCTGCCACTTTACCGTCACTTTTGGGACGGATTAACACCTCCTCCAAAATTGTAATAACCCCCTTTGTGTCACTGTCTAGAGGAAATGTGCAAACAGCCCAACTGTCAAACTGACCCAGACAGGGAATCCACAAATAAGCAGAGTCACAGAGGGGGTCATTACAACATTGGCGGTAAAAGCCGCTTACCGCCGTGCAGAAGACCGCCAACACACCACCGCAGCCGCGGAATTCCGCCACAGCTATTACGACCCACATCTCGAAATCCGACAAAATTCAGACACCCACACAAGTCCGCCACACCAAAGGTCAGTGATAAACTGGCGAAAACAAATCCTCCACCGTCACGCCACCAGAAATACGCCCACACTATCATGACACACGAATCCACGCGCGGTCTTTCAACCGCGGTATTCCATTGGCAGTACACACACATTTACAAAACACCACCACATTGGACAATTTGAAATACACACACCTGATACACATACACACACCACTCCCACACACCCAATACAATATAAAACACACACCCACATCACCCACAAACCCCTACGACCACCATTACAGAGAGAAGGCCAGAGAGAGACACCACCATCAACAAACTAGCAGCCACAGGCACTCAACACCATCACCCACACAACTGCCACGCACAAAACACCACACACCACTACATATCACCACACTTATCACCACACACACCACCCCACACATAACCTACACCACCCCATGACACGGCAAAGACACCCCAGGTTCTCTGAGGAGGAGCTCAGGGTCATGGTGGAGGAAATCGTCTGGGTAGAGCCACAGCTATTTGGATCACAGGTGCAGCACACCTCCATAGCTAGGAAGATGGAGCTATGGCGAAGAATAGTCGACAGGGTCAACGCAGTGGGACAGCACCCAAGAAATCGGGATGACATCAGGAAGAGGTGGAACGACCTACGTGGGAAGGTGCGTTCCGTGGTCTCAGGACACCATATCGCGGTACTGCGGACTGGTGGCGGACCCCCACCTCCTCACCCACAACTAACAACATGGGAGGAGCAGGTCTTGGCGATTCTGCATCTGGAGGGCCTCGCAGGAGTCGGTGGAGGAATGGACTCTGGTAAGTCAAATCTTAACTATCATATCCCCCACCCTACCTGCATGCTATCACAGACCCCCACCATCGCCCCCTCCCCTATCACTCCACCTCCTCACAAATGTACTAATAACACAATCCACCCATCCCAACACCAAGCCCTGCATGACAAAACAAAGCATGGACACCCATCACTAAAGCATGCCCACTGCACATACCCATAACACCCCCCTCAACCATCATCACACAAGCCCCCACATAGGAATGCTAGAACTGGGGTACACGGTCACCCACCCATTGCACACCATGACACACACAGGTGCAATAATCATGCTTTTACACCCCTGCAGGACCACTAACCAACGTCACCAGACAGGAGGGTCCAGACATCTCTACCCCACCAACAGAAGAGGCCCACAGTGATGACAGCAGCTCTGTCCAACTGGATCCAGATGACCAGCCCGGACCATCGTGGGCCTCGGGACAGTCGGTTCCCCTCACACAGGCACAGCCCACAACAGACCTTCCACCATCTGGAAACACCAGCACAGCACCCACCCAGCGGGCCCATACCTCCGTGCCCAGGACACGTCAATCAGCTGTGTGTCCACCACTACAGGGAACCCAGGATAACCCACCACCCCAACAACAACAGGGACCTGGGGGCAGTGGCAGTGGGCACACGGTCCAGGGGACGGAGGCACAGGAACACAGGGGAACTGGGAGGGCTGCTGTGCGACAGGTGGCGGACAGGCCAAGGGAGCCCACTCTCCACGAGGCCCTCTCCTCCATCATGGGAGCCTACTACCACTCCCAGGAGACGATGGCAACGGTACTGGCCAAGTTTCAGGAGACCCAGCGGATGCAGGAGGAACAGTATTTGGTCTTCAGGGAGGAACTCAGAACCATCAGCTCCACCCTGGGCACCATCGTAGGGGTGCTGAAGGAAGTACTCAACACCAGGAGGGACACTGTGGCACTACAAGGGGCCCCTGACACTAGCATAGACGATGAACTGCCCACCACCTCTGCCGGCGCTAGTGGACAGGAGGCACCGCCACAGGACCACCACACCAGCACCCCACGCCCTGCAGACGGAGAACCACCCCGCAAACGGTCCCTGAGATCCAGGAACAAGACAGAGCAGGATGCCAAGACCCCCGCCAAGAAATGAGACCACCCTGATTGTCATCCTACTGTCCCACTTTGTAACCCTGTCCATATTGAAACTGCCCCAGCTCCACTTCCTATGCCCATATGGGCAATGCACCTGTGAGACTAATAGACTGGACTCTGCCATGGACATTCCTCCACCATCACCCCTCACCATTTTACAACCCCCTCCAATATTTAGCACTTCAATAAACATCCTTGAAGCACAAAACAATCTGGAGTCAGTCTGTGATTTGATTTCAAAAATGTATACTAGCAATGACAGTGACAAAATGCGTTTTCAAATGTAATGTCAACATACCTATGTCACACATCTCAAGTCCATGAAGAATCTAAGCAGATGACACACGTTGGAAACCACACCTGTGAAACAATAAGGGAAATGTACAACTCAGTCACCATATACAGGTTGAAATCGACAGACAGGATAAAGGTAGAAGTGTGAAAGTACTTGTAGTAGGCAGGAATGTTTTCTCACCTGTGTGTCACTGGAAATATTGCTGGATAACTGAGTCCCTGTTGTCAATGTCTTCTTCCTCTGCTTCCTCCTCATCACTGTCCACAGGCTCCACAGCTGCCACAACACCGTGATCTGGACCATCCTCCTGCAGAAAAGGCACCTGTTGTCGCAAAGCCAAGTTGTGAAGCATACAGCAGGCCACGATGATCTGGCACACCTTCTTTGGTGAGTAGAATAGGGAACTACCTGTCATATGAAGGCACCTGAACCTGGCCTTCAGGAGGCCGAAGGTGCGTTTGATCACCCTCCTAGTCCGCCCATGGGCCTCATTGTAGCGTTCCTCTGCCCTGGTCCTGGGATTCCTCACTGGGGTCAGTAGCCATGACAGGTTTGGGTAACCAGAGTCCCCTAATAGCCACACATGGTGCCTCTGGAGTTGACCCATCACATAAGGGATGCTACTATTCCACAGGAGGTAGGCGGCATGCACAGAGCCAGGGAACAGAGCATTTACCTGGGAGATGTACTGGTCTGCCAAACATACCATCTGTACATTCATGGAATGATAACTCTTCCGGTTCCTGTACACCTGTTCACTCCTGTGGGGGGGGACCAGAGCTACATGGGTCCCATCAATGGCACCTATGATGTTGGGGATATGTCCAAGGGCATAGAAGTCACCTTTAACTGTGGGCAAATCCTCCACCTGAGGGAAAACGATGTAGCCCTGCATGTGTTTCAGCAGGGCAGACAACACTCTGGACAACACGTTGGAAAACATAGGCTGGGACATCCCTGATGCCATGGCCACTGTTGTTTGAAATGACCCACTTGCAAGGAAATGGAGCACTGATAGCACCTGCACTTGAGGGGGGATTCCTGTGGGATGGCGGATTGCTGACATCAGGTCAGGCTCCAACTGGGCACACAGTTCCTGGATTGTGGCACGGTCAAACCTGTAGCTGGTGATCAAACTTCTTTCCTCCATTGTCGACAGGTCCACCAGCGGTCGGTACACCGGAGGATTCCGCCATCTCCTCACATGTCCCAGCGGACGGTGCCTATGAAGGACAACAGCGACCACAGAGTCAAACAACTAAGAGGTATGTACCCACAGTCTACACAGAACACCATTCATACACTATCCCAAGCACACCATCAGACCAGCCTGCACACACCTCACCACACAAGGGAAGCTCAGGCAAACATAAGCACCACACATCCCACAGGCACTCACACAAGCATCACACACAATCAGACACACCAACATCCACTGCCTCCACTGTGTCCCCCTCCTCCTCGTCTCCCTCCTCCCTCCCAGTCTCCTCTACACTCACACCTGCATGCACTACCACTACAGCCACTACGTCCCGCACCAGCAAACCCACCACCACACCCCGCTCACGTGCACTCACCACCCCCACTACCATTTACACATCCCCTGTGTCCTCTCCCAGTGTGTCTGTGACACCCCCTCCGAAGATACACAAACACAGGCACACACCCACCCAACAGCCATCCACCTCACGACAGCCTCCAGCCCATGCACCTGCACCCACATCGACAAAAGTTACACCTCCTACAACCACCACCTCTTCCTCCACTCCCAAACCCCCTCCATCTACCCGTACCAGTGTCTCCAAAAAACTTTTCCTGTCCCCCCTTAATATATTTCCCACCACCCCCACCCTTCCAACTCATAGGTCCCGTACTAGCACCTCAGCCAAAAAATCTCCGGGACCAGTGGTTCCTGTTGTTACAGGTATGTGGAGTGCACCGGCCACCAGGACAGCCAGTGTGGCACAGAGCCACAGCACAGCCAGTCCCCCCCCTGTGAAGCACCAGAAGTTGGACAGTGCCCGGTGGGAGAGGGGGAAGACTCCAGCCAGCTAAGCCGCTCACAAAGGTCCTGGGGGGAGTGTCGACTCAGCTGTGACTCCTCCCAAGGTGGGGAAGGGGCAGAAGAAATCTCCAAAGTCTGGTAGGAGCAGCACGGCGGAGAAGACCGCCATCATCCCCGCTGCCCAGGAGGCCACCGCCAGCCCCATCGTCACTGCCCAGGAGGCCAGCCCCATCGTCACTTTCCAGGAGGCCACTGCCAGAGTCACTGCCCAGGAGGCCAGCCCCATCGTCACTGACCAGGAGGCCACCGCCAGAGTCACTGCCCAGGAGGCCAGCCCCATCGTCACTGGCCAGGAGGCCACCGCCAGCCACAGCCCAGCTTGCCAGGAGGGCCCCTCAAGCCACAGCCCAGCTGACCCATGAAGGACCGCCAGCCACAGCCCTGCTGGGCAATAAAGGACCGCCTTGGCAAGGACCGCTGAACAGGCCAGGGACCGCTGAACAGGGCAAAGACCGCCATGGAATGCAACGCTGAACAGGTCTGACACTGGCAACTCAAGCACCGCTGAACAGGCCAGGGACCGCTGAACAGGGCAAAGACTACCATGGAAGGCACCGCTGGCCCATTTGCGGCAGGGGCAGTGACGCAACTGGGACCGTCACGGGGTGTGTGCAGCACTCTGGGCACCAGTCCCCCTCCAGAACCAGTGGAGATTGACATCCACTACCTCAGTCCTTGGCAGGATGAAGCACTCTGGGCACCAGTCCCCCTCCAAAACCAGTGGAGACATCCATCCACTCCATCTGTCCTGCACAGGATGAAGCACTCTGGGCACCAGTCCCCCCTCCAGAACCAGTGGAGACATGCATCCACTCCGTCTGTCCTGCACAGGATGAAGCACTCTGGGCACCAGTCCCCCTCCAGAACCAGTGGAGACATGCATCCACTCCGTCTGTCCTGCACAGGATGAAGCACTCTGGGCACAAAGCCCCCTCCAGAACCAGTGGAGACATGCATCCACTACCTCTACCTGCACAGGATGAAGCACTCTGGGCACCAGTCCCCCTCCAGAACCAGTGGAGACTGTTATCCACTTGAGAGACTGTGGCTTTGCACTCCCCAGGATGGTACAGTGGGCAAACCACCCACTGCAGAGACTTAAGAGACTGTGGCTTTGCACTCCCCAGGATGGTACAGTGGGCAAATCACCC
Organism: Pleurodeles waltl; assembly: GCF_031143425.1. Taxonomy (NCBI): domain Eukaryota; kingdom Metazoa; phylum Chordata; class Amphibia; order Caudata; family Salamandridae; genus Pleurodeles; species Pleurodeles waltl. The sequence goes on along the minus strand of NC_090444.1, from coordinate 224,054,115 downwards.
ACTGCAGAGACTTGAGAGACTGTGGCTTTGCACTCCCCAGGATGGTACAGTGGGCAAACCACTCACTGCAGAAACTTGAGGGACTGTGTCTTTGCACTCCCCAGGATACATCAATGGGCATGGAGGCCCCTCATGGATCTGGCGTGGTGCACTCATTCGGCTGAGGTGCCCCCCCTTCCCTTCCCCCACAGGTGCCTGTTGTATTTCTATCTGATGCCCCTGCAGTGTTCTCTCCGTTTTGATCGGGTATCTTGTGTGGGCCTCGCCCATGCATTTTGGGCCCAGTGGTCCACGGACTATGAATGATGCAAAACCTGGACTACTAATCTTGGTGTATATTTGGTTTATAGTGTATATTTATATATATGTATATTTTTGCTTACTGAATTTTGATATATTACAATAGTTACACTCATTTCCTTTTGTCTTTGCATTCTTCCGGTGGGGTTAGGGGGTGTTACTGTAATGTATAGATATGCATTGGTGTGTGTGTTGTAGTGGGTGAGGGTTGGGGTGGGGTTTGGGATGTTGCGTGTGTGTGTCCCTGTGTTTTTGCCTCCCCCTCTCCTCTGTCGTAGGTGCAGTACTCACGGTGGTCTTCGCCGCCGGCGTTGATGATCCTCATATAGGAGCAGGAAGACTATTGCAGTGAGAATATGGAGTTCCGGCTCCATGGTGCCCTCCTTCCTCGTGGAGTGTGTAGAGGTGAGCGTTTTCCCTTTGAAATGGCTGTTTCCGCCATGTTTTTATCCGTGGTGAATCCACCCCGGAAAAGGTGGCGGATTGGTAGGTTGTGATACTGTGGGCGGTACATTGTCTTCTGCCTGTCTGTTGGCGGTGACCGCCGCGCTGTTTGTCTGTACCGCCGTGGCGGTCGGAGTGTTAAAGTGGCTTTCTATGTTGGCGGTTTCCACCGCTTTAACACCATCCGCCAGGTTTGTAATGACCACCCATGTTTCTTATGCTTTTATTGTAAAAGGGGCGGGCCATGGGCGAAAACAGGGTTGTCTCGGGCCCACCAAATGGCGGTTTCTGCCACGGTCATAATTCCAGATATTTTACCGCCAGGCTGTTGGTGGTCTTGCCGCCTCTTTAACACCGTCCGCCAGGGTTGTAATGACCACCAGAATGGTTTAAGCAACAAAATGCCTACTTTCTAAAAGTGGCATTTTCAAATACACAATCTAAAAACCAACTTCACTGAAATATGAATTTTTAAATTGTGAGTTTAGAGACCCTAAACTCTACATGTCTATCTGCTCCAAAAGGGAATCTATGCTTTAAGCTTATTTAAAGGAAGCCCCCATGTTAAGCTATGAGAGAGATAGGCCTTGCAACAGTGAAAAACGAATTTGGCAGTATTTCACTGTTAGGACATGTAAAACACATATGTGTATGTCCCATCTTTTACATACACTGCACTCTGCCCATGGGGCTACCTTGGGCCCACCTTAGGGGTGTCTTACATGTATAAAAAGGGAAGGTTTAGGCCTGGCAAGTAGGTACCCTTGCCAAGTCAAATTGGCAGTTTAAATCTGCACACACAGACACTGCAGTGGCAGGTCTCAGCCATGTTTACAGGGCCACTCATGTGGGGGGCACAACCAGTGCTGAAGGCCCACTAGTAGCATTTGATTTACAGGCCCTAGGCACCTCTAGTGCACTTTACTAGGGACTTACTAGTAAATCAAATATGCCAATAATGGAAAAAACATTCAACAATATAATTTACACAGAGAGCATATGCACTTTAGCACTGGTTAGCACTGGCAAAGTGCCCAGAGTCCTAACACCAACAAAAACAGGTCAGACAAAATAGGAGGAAGGAGGAAAAACGATTGGGGATGACCTTGCAAAAAGAGAAAAAAAGCCAAGTCCAACAGATGCCAGTTCCATTTCTGCCTTGAGTAGGCATGTCCCAGTAAGAGGATTGCACTTTTCTGAGTTCATCTTCGGAGCAGAATCCCAAATGGTAAAGACTGCAGTCACCTGAGACCATGAGGTCTGTAGTTTATTCTTCTTACTGGAATCTTAAGATTTGTTTCTACCAGCAATCAGGAAGCCTTTAGCCTGCTTTTAGGATGTGTGCAAGCATTGATGATTGCAGCCTGAGTTTTAACTTTCTGATAGTTGATTGTAATTCCAATTGTGTTTATGGCTGGTAAGTTACAGTGTAATACCCTACAGTATATGTGTTCTTGCTTGTTGCAGATATATATTGTCAGGCCACCCCTCAGATGGCCATATTACATTATATATATATATATATATATATATATATATATATATATATATATATATATAGATAGATAGATAGATAGATAGATAGATAGATAGATAGATAGATAGATAGATAGATAGATAGATAGATATAGATAATAGGGGAGAGAGAGAGAAAAGGAGCGCCGGGTCAATTACAGCACCAACACCACAGTTGGCATACACATTATTCTCACACAGAGGGATCAGGATTGTGCACAATGCATCGCACTGGCTTTCCATTGGCTAGGTGCTACAGCAAGATGAGAGCCAACCACCACCAACTGCACTCCTCCTGGGAGCCACTAAGCCCTGTCTGACATGGAATGCAACCTAGCTAGGTTACTAGATTTTGATATACACCCATTTACATTGATCTGGATCATGCAGCAATGGTTGAGCTGGCATTAAGGGGCACGCACTAACTGAAACCCACCACCTAGACCCCATGCCACCCAACAATAATTGTTGTCATGCTCACTGTACTCACCCCCTTGTGGCTGCTGTGCTGCCCTCAAGCACCCATCCAGCTCTGGGTAGGCCACCGCCAGTATGCGGGCCATCAGGGGGGTCAGGTTCCCAAAGGCACCCTGCCCTTGTTGGAAGGCCATCCCCAGATGGGCCTCCATGGTCCTCCAGGCCCAGCGTCTTAGGTCCTCCCACCATTTACTACAGTGGGTGCTCCGCCTGCTATGGACCTCCAGGGTCTGCACATCCTTAGCGATGGCACCCCACAATCCCTTCTTCTGATGGGTGCTGACCTGCAGAGGTAATACAGACAGGAGGACACCATTAACCATAAAATGCAGCCTGTCAGACATATGGCCCACAAATACCATTTCCATCTCCATTGGCACATATATCACCCAGCGCCCACCAGGTACACTACCACCAGATAAACCCCCCACCCAACTGACAAGCTGCTAGCACACACTTCTCCATGCAACCTTGTCACATGCATCATGCCCATGGTGTACTCACCTATTGGTCTGGAGGCCCATACAGTTGTTCATACAGGGGTAGGACCCATCCACCAAACACTCCAACTTCTCTGAAGTGAAGGCAGGGGCCCTTTCCCCGGTCACACAGGCCATGGCAGGATCCAGACACAGGTCACAGCAGCACACGCAGTGGAGGAGTTGTCCTGTGGAAAGTCAGGAATCAAGTGAGGTTTTAGACAGAAAATGGCAGTCACGTCCGCGGTGGTGTACACCGTCACAGCTGCTGGTGATCCCCGTTGGCCACTGTACTCCATAGAGCCCCATTTTAGCCAATGAGGAATAGCATGTTGGTGCAAAACCGCCTTCTGCCATGACACCCGAGCTGGCGGAGTTACCTCACTTCCACCTGTCCATACATATAGGACAGGTGGTCGCCATTTTATGGAGGTGGACAACATTCAAAAATTAGAAACTGCATCATTGCTGTAAATTGCACATACATTGCCATTCACATTGTCCCATCACATAAATGCTCTATGCACACTGAGGTGATGGTTTCATTGTTAAATTTGTGACACCCTACTCACTCTTGTGTTTCTTAGATACCTACCACTGCAGAGGAATAGGAGGAGGAGACAAGACCCCATGTACAGACCCCTTGTGGACTTGGCTACACTGGAGGACAGGCACATAATACTCACCTATAGACTGGACAGGGCCACAACCACAGAGCTGTGTGCACAATTGGACCCTGATCTGATGTCAGCTATCCTACATCCCACTGGGATCCCCCCTCTTGTGCAAGTTCTATCAGTGCTCTATTTAATAGCAACTGGTTCTTTCTTTCCAAGTGACAGTGGGCTTGGCAGCAGGAATGTCACAGCCAATGTTCTCAATCATGCTGGCAAGGGTTTTGTCTGCTTTGGTCAAACACATGTTCAGCTACATTGCTTTCCCCCAAGTTGAAGATTTGGCCACTGTGAAGGCAGGATTCTATGCAATGGGACATATACCAAATATTATCAGGGCGATTGACGGAACTCATATTGTGTTTGTCCCCTCCCGGGCATAATGAACAGGTGTTCAGGAATCAGAAGAGTTTCCATTCACTCAATGTGCAAATGGTGTGCCTGGCGGACCAGTACATCTCACACGTCACTGACAAGTATCCTGGGTCAGTGCATGACACCTTTGTCCTGAGGAATAGTAGCATCTCAAACGGATATCACAACTACAAAGGCACAGGGTGTGGCTAATAGTTGAGCCAGAGTCCCCACCCAATGTATGTCAGTGTATACCTTCAGGAGTTATCCCCCTTACCATTGTGTAAGGCTAATTTTTGTTCCTCAATACTTGCAGGTGACTCTGGCTACCCAAACCTATTGGGGCTCCTGACCCCTGTAAGGAATGCCAGGACAGGGGCTGAGAATCGGTAGAATGATGCACATGGGCGGACCAGGCAGATCATAGAACGTACCTTTGGCCTCCTGAAGGCCAGGTTCAGATGCCTCCATCTGAGAGGTGGATCCCCGTGCTACTCCCCTGAGAAGGTATGCCAGATAGCTGTAGCATGCTGCATGCTGCACAACCTGGCCCTCAGACCACATGTGCCTTATCTGCAGGAGGAGGAGATTGGAAATGTCCCTGTGGCAGCAGTGGACCTTGAGGACAGTGAGGACGAGGAGGCAGAAGATGAGGATGTGGACAACAGAACATCAGTTATATGTCAGTACTTCCAATGACACACAGGTGAGACAGTGGAACTGACCATTCCTCTGATTACTTATATTTTCAGAGTGGCTGTAGCAGGATGACATTCACTTCCTTTGCATCTCAAATGACTGTCACCTATGCCTTCTCATTTTGAAGATGTTGGTGTTATAACAACTGTGTACTGATGTAATGACTACAGATAGCTACAGGTTATTATTTGTATGCTATCACAGTGTTCAGGTCATTTGCACAAGATGCAACTGTTACCATAATTGCACATTTTCATCACATAAAGCACTATCACTCAAGTTGTGTTCAAGGGTTTTTCTTGTAGTGAAATTTATAGATGGAATAGTGCAATGGAATGAGGTGATGGTAGAGGTAAGTCCAGGGTATTGGTCCAGTCTGTTTGTAGCACAGGTCTAGTGTCCAAGGGGCCATAGGAAGGGGAGCAAAGGCAGTTCAAAGTGGACTAGGTGACAGGGTGGGACACAAGGGGGATATTCAGGAGGGTCTAATTTCCCGGCAGTGGTCTTGGTCTTAGCAAGTGTCTCTGGCATCTGTCTGGGTCGCAGGGAACGTTTGAGGGGTTGTTCACCTTTTGCAGAGGGAGGGGTTCTGGTGGCCTGTGGGTCCTGTGGCAGGGCTTCCTGTCCACTAGCTGCAGAAGATGTGGTGGGCTGGTCAGTTGACTGGCTAGTGGAAAGGACCCACAGGTTTCCTGTATATTATCTCATGATCTTGGCACTATCAGCCAGCACTCCTGCTATGGAGACCATGGTGGTGTTGAGGGCCTGCAAATCTTTCCCGATCTCCTGAAGGTGTAACTCCTGCAGCCGCTGGTTCTCCTGCATGATGTCAAGAATCTGGCCAATCTTGTCCTGGGATTGTTGGTAGGCCCCCAGAACATTAGTGAGTGCCTCCAGGACAGTAGGTTCCCTGAGCCTGTCCTCCCCTTGGTCACAACTGTCCTCCTGGGGTCCCTGTCCCCCTGTGCCCCCTGAACAGTGTGCCCACTGCCACTGCCACTGACCCCAGGACCCTGATTGCCTTGGCTGTGAGGTGTGGACTGGTGGGCACACTGCTGATTGACATGTCCTGTAGACAAAGGTGTGGGGACGTTGGGTGGGTGCTGTGGTATTGGATAGTGAGCGGGAGGCTCTGTGGCGGACTGGGAGTGGGCTGGGGTGTCCGACTGACCAGTGGTCCCTGATGGGCCAGGAAATTCATCCAGATCCAGATGTCCAGAGTTACTGTCATCACTGGGGGCATCTTCTGTTGGGGGACTGGACAGCAGTGGTACCTCCTTACTGCTACTATTGGCTGGGGCACCTGAGGGGATGTAAGTGATGTATTATGCATCAAGTCTGTGACATATGCTACATCCCTAGCTTCCCCTATATCGTTGCTGTTGCCCTGCCACCTTTGTTTGTGTATGGTGATGTATTGTGGGATTGTTAGTTCTCCATGCTGTGCATGCATAGATGGTGGGTGTAAATGCAGGGCTGGGAGGGCTGTACATGCAGAGGGTATGGCATGCAGGGCTTGGAATTGGGGTTAGTCATATGTTTAGGTGCACTGTGTGGGATGGAGTGGAGTGTTAGGAGTCAGGGTGAGGGGTTGCGATGGCATGCAGGTATGGGGTGAGGGGTATTAGGTAGTAAATCTTGATTCACCAGTGTCAAGTCCTCCAGCAACTCCAGTGAGTCCCTCAGGATGTAGTATTGCCAAGACTTGCTCGTCCCATGGTGTCAGCTGTGGGGGAGGATGTGGCGGTCCACCACCAGTCCTCTGGATGGCGAGCTGGTGCCTTGCTGCCATGGAACGTACTGTTGGACTTTTTTGCTTATACAGGGTCATCCCCAATCTTTTTGCTTCCTGCCTTCTATTTTTTCTGAACTGTTGCTGTTGGGTTTTGAACTCTGAGCACTTTACCACTACTAACCAGTGCTAAAGTGTATAGGCTCTCTCTAAATTGTTTGGTTGATTGGTTTGTCCATGATTGGCATATTTGATTTACTAGGAAGTCCCTAGTAAAGTGCACTAGAGGTACCCAGGGTCCCAAATGCTACTGGTGGGCCTGCAGCACTGGTTGTGCCACCCACATAAGTAGCTCTGTAATCATGTCTCAGACCTTCCATTGCAGTGTCTGTGTGTGCAGTTTTAACTGTAAATTTGACTTGGCAAGCATACCCACTTGCCAGGCCTAAACCTTACCTTTTCTTACATGTCAGACACCCCTAAGGTAGGCCCTAGGTAGCCCCAAGGGCAGGGTGCAGTGTATGGTTAAGGTAGGACATATAGGGGGTCATTCCGACCCTGGCGGTCCATGACCGCCAGCACCGGGGACCACGGAAGCACCGCCAACAGGCTGGCGGTGCTTCCTGGGCTATTTTGACCGCGGCGGTAAAGCCGCAGTCAGAAAAGGGGAACCGGCGGTTTCCCGCCGGTTTTCCCCTGGCCCAGGGAATTCTCCATGGCGGCGCTGCTTGCAGCGCCACCATGGGGATTCCGACCCCCTTCCCGCCAGCCTGTTTCTGGCGGTTTTCACTGCCAGAACCAGGATGGCGGGAACGGGTGTGTGGGGCCTCTGGGGGCCCCTGCACTGCCCATGCCACCGGCATGGGCAGTGCAGGGGCCCCCTCACAGGGCCCCATACAGATTTTCACTGTCTGCTTTGCAGACAGTGAAAATCGCGACGGGTGCCACTGCACCCGTCGCACCCCTGCAACTCCGCCAGCTCCATTCGGAGCCGGCTTCCTCGTTGCAGGGGCTTTCCCGCTGGGCCGTCAGGCGGCCTTTTGGCGGTCGCCCGCCGGCCCAACAGAAAAGTTGGAATGGCCGCCGCGGTCTTTGACCGTGGGGCGGTCATTCGGCGGTAACCACATGACGGGCGGCGACCGCCGCCCGCCGCGGTCAGAATGACCGCCATAGTAATGTGTTTTATATGCCCTGACAGTGAAATATTGATAAATTTGTTTTTCACTGTTGCACGTCCTGTCCCTCCCATAAGTTAACATGGGGGCTACCTTTAAATATGATTAAAGTGTAGATTCCCTTTGGGAGCAGATGGACATGTGGAGTTTGGGGTCTCTGAGCTCACAATTTAAAAATACATCTTTTAGTAAAGTTGATTTTAAGATTGTGTGTTTGAAAATGCAAATTTTAGAAAGTGAGCATTTTCTTGCTTATACCATTTCTGTGACTCTGCCTGTTTGTGGATTCCCTGTCTGGGCCAGTTTGACAGTTGGGCTGCTTGCACCTCACACTAGACAGTGACACAAAGGGGGCTGGGGTGTAGTTTGCATTTCCTGATGAGCAATCTGTGCTAAGAGGGAGGGGATAAGTGGTCACTTACACCTGAAAGGGCTGTGCCTGCCCTCACACAATGCAGTCTCCAACCCCCTGGTGAGTGTCTTGGGCCTGGCCTGTGCAAGGCAGGATTTCACATTCAAAAGAGACTTTACTTTGAAGTAGTCCTACTTCAAAGGAGAAATTGGGTATAAGAAGGGCACCCAAAACCACAGACTTTAGATCACTTCTGGACATCAAGAGGAACCTCTGCCTTGAGAAGGGCTGAAGAGCTGAGGAGACGTGCTGCCCTGCCTGTGACTGTGCTTTGTGAAGCTATCCTGCAGTTGCTGCTTCTGCCTGTGCACGGGTAAAAGGAAAAGTTGGTGAAAATTCAAGGAAATCAACTTCGGACGACTCCGGACCGACGCCGTTGCTGAATCCGGTGATGCCGCATGCAACCGACTCCATGATCTTCACTGGAACGCGATGACCTTTGCAGGCCCGACACCACTGCAGCCCGCTGAAGTCCGTGACTCCGTGGAAGTCGCCGCACCACGTCGTGACCAACGCCGCTCGAAGCGCGCAGATTCAACATTTCGCACGGATGCCGCGATCCCCGACTTCGCGCATCGGCTTCTTTTCATTCTTCACCAACATACTGTACCTGGGGGTCTGCTTGACTCCGTGGGCGGTGCCACTGGTGTCAGATTGTTGGGAATGGCGTGTTAGCACATCATCAAAGCATTCTGTGTTTCTAAGTGCTATTTTTGGATTTAATCTTTAAAAATTCAGAACTTGACTTGTGTACTGTAGATTTTTGTCATTTTGGTCTTGTTTTGTTTAGATAAATATTCTCTATTGTTTTAAACTTATGTTGTGTCATTTTGTAGTGTTTTCATTAAGTTACTGTGTGTGTTGGTACAAATACTTTACACCTAGTACTCTGAAGTTAAGCCTACTGCTCTGCCAAGCTATCAAGGGGGTAAGCAGGGGTTAGCTGAGGGTGATTCTCTTTTACCCTGACTAGACTGAGGGTCCTTGCTTGAACAGGAGGTAACCTGACTGTCAACCAAAGACCCCATTTCTAACACGTACCTTCCACCTAGGTCGTTCCACCTCTTCCTGATGTTGTCCCTTGTTCATTGATACTGTCCCAGTGTTCACCCGGTCCACAATTCTCCACCATAGCTCCATCTCCCTTGCTATGGATATTTGCTGTACCTGTGCTCCAAATACCTGCCGCTCTACCCTGACTATTTCCTCCATCATGACCCGCAACTCCTTCATCAGTGAAACAGGGGTGCCTTTGGGTGGGACATGGGTGTTGTGTGGTGTATGTTGTGAAGTGGGTGTTGACTAATGTGGTGCTATATGGGGTGCGTGACTTATGGCTTGGTGTTAGTGGTGTGTGTAGTTGTGTCTGTGATTTGCATGTCTGTCTCCTGGCTATTTTTCGTGTTCATAAAGGGTTGTGAGTAATGTGGGTGTGTGTTTTATAGTGCTGAGGGTGGGTGAGTGCGGTGTGTGTATTTGTGTCAGGGGTGTGTTTTTGGTATTGGCCAATGTTGTGTTGTATTGTTTTTGGGTGGCTATTCTGACCACGCCTTTGTGTACCGCCAATGGTTTACCGCTGTTAAATGTCCGCTGTGGTGATTTGTGGGTCATAATGGTGGGCATTGTTTTGTTGATGTGACGGTGTGGATGTTTGTACCGACACTTTAACACTTACCTTTGATCTGTCGGATTCTTGTTTGTGACAGTATTCTGTTGGTTTAGTGTGTGTGTGTCATAATTTAGTGAACGGATGTTCGCCTCTGCGACCGTATGTTGGTGGCTGTCACCACATCAGTAAGCGGCCTTTACTGCCTATGTCATAATGAGGGCCTATGTTCTTTGCAGGCAAATGCATATAACCTCCTTCAGTGCCACTATACTGTTCTCATTTCAGGGCCAATGTTATTTTAATAATCCAGTTTATTAGAATTTTGATGTGAGTAAACAATACAGAAAACGAAAATAAAGCACTGCAGTAAGGTATCATTAAACATTGCAAGGGCTATGAGTAATCAAGCAGTACAGCTGCATAAAGTATTCCCATGTATCACAGTTCCAAAACAACCACATTGCCCTGAAAGGGGGATCTCAGACAACAATACTGCAGTATCCCCAATTATGATCAAGTTTTTGGGGCAACTATGTGCCTCATAATCAGTTTCTCCAGGACTTCTACAACAGTCAAGTCCTGCCTTCCATTTGGCTATATTTAGAGGCAAACACCCGGAAGAATGAGTCCGGAACCAGGAAGTTGTGAAAAACGAAAGCAAAACAACGCTTTCGTTTTCCGTGACTTCCTGGTTTTGTTACCTTAACCACGCATGTCTGAACAACGTACATGCGTGGTTAAGGTACAGAAGAAGGGAGTCGGAATGGACGAGGTGAAGGAGGAGGTAAGTTGGGCTGGAACTGGGGCTGTTTTTTGGGGGGTAGGGAGGTTGGGGTGTTTAGGTTTTAGGGGTGTGGTGGGGACTCAGGTATGTTTTGTTTTTGGGGTTGGGGGCTGGGGTGATTAGGGTTTAGGGGGAGAAAGGGGTCAGGGTTTAGGTTTAAGGGGTGGGGGGCTGGGATGGTTTAGGTTTTAGGGGAGGGGTTGGGGTTCTGGTAATTTGGAGGTGGGGGTTGAGGTTGTTGTGGGGATGGGGGGTCGCGGTAATTTTTGGGGGTGGGGGCTAGGGGGGAAGCATGCTGGATCGTGCATGCTGATTGCTAATGCCTTTACCAGGAATGAGTTTACAACAGTAAAATCGTTGTAAACGCATTCGTGGTAAAGGCATTAGTGGTTAGAACGAGGTCATTGTTCCGACCTCATTGTTGAGCCACGGGTGGTTAAAGCACCCATGGTTCCGACATATAACCACATTGAGAATTTCAACCGCTCTCCAGTTTCCCAGTTTTGAGTGAAATCTTGGTTAACGATAAGCAAACGTTTATCGACAAATTCTTTGGTTTATCTCTTCAAATCTACCTCCTCCAGCATGTTCAGTAATCCCTTCCAGAATCTCATCATCCTATTCCTGGCACCTTAAATGTTGTGGAGATGACTCCGTGCCCATTCACCATTCTTTCTTTAGTTATGATGCATAAAATTAATTTGAATAAGCCTATATCTCAATCCCTCTGGGTATTATTAAGGTAATATGTCAGTCCTTGCCATCCACTGGGTCTAAATCACTCTCCCATGCACTACTAAGCTCTTCAAACATATCAGACATATGTATCATTAAAGTGTTGTAGATATATGATATATTTTTGTCATGTAGTGCGGACACAGTGAGTTTTTCCTCCACTGGGCTAAATTTCAGGGAGGTTGCTCAGATTGATCAGAAATGAGGTGAGGCATTGCTGAGCTGCAAGTAACAAAAGAAGTGGGATCAAGGTGATACAAACTCTTCCTTCAGGAATGAAAATATTTTCATGTTGTTGTGGTGACCCTCATTATGTTACAATCCGCAAAACCTTGCAGAACCAGCATCTGTTGAAGGAGTGTGCCAGTTCACAGAGGATCCAATGCATCAGTTTCCATCAGAGATCAAGCAAATTTGAGTCACTCTGTCAGTGACGCTAGCTGAGTTCAGGACAAAGCAAGGTAACAATGGGGGCTTTCTTGCTCTCTGCATGGACAAGGATAGTTCAAAGAAGGTGTTAAATATAAACAAGAGAGGAAAGCAAGTCAGAGGCAAGTTTGAAGAGGTAGTGAATGGGGAACTGGAAGTATGCAAGGTTAGCTATTAAGAAAACACGTAAAGGAAAAAGTTGTGAAATTATAGACAAGCTATTCTAAATGATAGCTTGCTTTCTCTCCTGAAGCGACCTCTCTGTGAAGTGTAAAGAATCTTACAAAAAGGAAAGGAGCAGAATAATCTTACAGAGTTCAGGGAGACACAGCAGCTCCAATAGACAAGGAGCGCCAGGGGATTCTCTACACCAAAATGTGTAAGCCTTTGAGTCTAACTGGGATCCTTGGAAGTAATGGAAATCAAGATAATAATCTAAGAAATAAGACCATGGCAAACTGTGGAAGGTACACAGAAACAAGAACTGAGCTCAAGGAAAAGCAAGACTGGAATGAGGGTCACATACAGGACAGGAATACACAAAAATGAATATACTGGAAATTTCACACTAACTTGGACAGAAATATATGCTCAGAACTGGAACACAGAATACAAAACATGGAATCTACATGAACAAGACAGGTTAGGATATGTGCTGTCAGGACTAGGAGCAAGGCCAACATAGGACCAAAGAGGTAGGAAAAACAATGGACAGACATCAGACACAAATAACTATTCAGAATAGGAACGTGGATTCAAGTAACAATGAAACAGAAATCAAAAGGCAAGCTGGGAATATGGCAGCAGGATCAAACACAATCAGGGAAACTCAGCAGCAAGGGCAGTTGTGTGCCACTGCACTCTTGGCTCACTAGGCAGCAATAGCAAGAGGCTCAGGGGAGGTGCACATGTGAAGGGAGGCAACCATGTGCAAGAAAGTAACCAGCTGCAAGGAAACAGAAAATCACCAATGATGGTGTTCTGCTTTCCTTCTCTTATCTTATGACCGAGCTTACAGAACCTCTCTGAAATGCACTTCTTAGTTTAAAGAAGACATTTATTGTTATTATTACTTCACCACGAGGTTCCTGAGAGACGAAATTAGTAGATTGGAAGCACACGTTCAAAAGAAGTCACAGCAATGAAAGCAAAATATATCAAAGTACTTCTCAGTTGCAATGCACACAGCAAATGCATGTGATTATATTATAGCATAACTTCAAAGCAAAGCATAAAAGTCAAAATTGCATCACCGTAGGGCAAGGCTGTAGGGCCTATAACTCAGCTTCATCTTTCTGGGGCTTCAAGTTGATGACTTCGGTTCAACTGCGAGAAAGAGATTTTCTACCCAAACGGGGACAGGCAACTGACGTCTGGTTCCTGTCTGAAGTCAAGATAGTTTCTCTCTAAATAACTCTGCTGTTGTCCAGAGCCATCCTTCCAAAAACGTGCCCCCTCCTCTCAGACTTGGGAAAGGAAGGCAAGCCTTTGGAGACTGTCCAGATCTCCTAGACCCCTCCTCTTCCCAAGGCTGAACAGAAAGGAAAACACCAAATGTACTCTCTCTTATCAGCTAGGGTCTGTTGTGAAAAACACAGCTTGGTCTATCATGTGGAAAAACACAGCTTGGAAAAACACAGCTCATCTGCAATGTCTCAACTGCAATGTCTAACTCCACGTTAAAGCCAATAGGCAGCTAACCTAAATACCAAATGTAATGTCTAATGCCATGTCAAAGCCAATAGGCAGCTAAACTGAATACAGAATGTAATGGCTAATGCCATGTTAAAGCCAATAGGCAGCTAACCTAAATACCATATGTAATGTCTAATGCCATGTCAAAGCCAATAGGCAGCTAAACTGAATACAGAATGTAATGGCCAATGCCATGTTAAAGCCAATAGGCAGCTAACCTAAATACCAAATGTAATGTCTAATGCCATGTCAAAGCCAAGAGGCAGCTGACCTGAATACAGAATGTAATGGCTAACTCCATGTTAAAGCCAATAGGCAGCTAAACTGAACCCAACATGTAATGTGCTACTGGTGAACATTGAGCAACTAATATGCGCAGTGGTGAAACACAAAGTCATTGGTCAAACACAATTAATAGCATCATAGATGGGAAGCCTAAACTGGCACTTGAAAAGGGCAAGAACAGCAACACCAGGAGGCACAAGCCAGGTCACAGGAAAGCCAAGAATAGATTATAGGTTGGAGCAACAAGTCCAAAAGGCAGGACTAAAAGGGTCAGAAAGTGTGGGATCCAGAAATCAATAGAAAGAATAGAGCACTATCACCAGGGTGTGATCGGGCCAGAGTTTGGTGACAGATTTGGCTACAGGGAGCATGATGTATCACAAAAGTGGTGCAGAAGCCTGGACGGGATATGAAGTTGATCTAGTAATGCAAGGTGTAAATATGTATATAATCCTATTCAGTGGTAATGGCAGGAATATGGAGGGTGTTTGCGAACATCGCCTAGTGGACATATGTTAAAATCTTAACATTTCTCAGTCCACCCTACTGTGCAAAGGGAGTCATGTAATAGCCCAAATACCAGTTTAGTTGTTGGCAGAATGCACGCAATTAGCCTCCCTCCATAAAGGAAATGCAACTGTTCATGTTGTCCCAGTATCCAACACATATTAATTTCCTCCTTAAAAAATGCAATCATCAAATCACTGCTAAGTGGTAAGCCTGGTAATATGTAACAGAATCTACCATGCCAAGGTTCTCATACACAGGGCAACTTGCAGTATTTCCCAGCACTCACTGTTAGCTTCTGATTTCTCCACAGAAATGACCTGATAATAAAGGGTAGATACCTAAAGAACTGCATAAATTGGAGGTGCTCACTGAGGAGGTGGTCAGGGACCATGACAAACTGTTTGGGAAGAACTCACTCCAGGTACCTGAAAGTGAGAAGAGGAAACTGTGGTCAGAAATCCAGACCAAAATATTTGCAGTGGGTGTTGTGCAGCACTCTGTTGAGGAGATACGCAAAGCGATGGTATGACTTCTGTTCCCGTGCCAAAGAGAGGGTAGCCAGCATGCTATAGGAGGCAAGGAGCACCGAAGGAGGATCACCCACTCAGACACCGTCCACACCAATGGAAGACATGGTGGAGTCCACACTTCTTCCTGACGCCGTCAGTGGTGTCACTGACATTGACACCTCAGGGACACCCAGAACCAGCAAAGGTAAGGCCAGCAATGATGTGTATCCCCATAGGTGCATGTACAAGTGCTCCTTAGAAGATAGCTATTAGTTAGATGCATTGTGATAAGTAGTCGATGCCACATCTTACATACAACACAACTATGCCTTATGGGAGTGGTAGTCCACAACCCTAAAGTCAAAATACCCCATACATAGCAAGTTATTGTTCAACCTCATAGAGAAACGACACACACAACTCACAGTGATACGATGTCAGTGTACATTTATTACTATTATGCAACCTCTTGTGATATATTCATAAATGACATGCTGCACATTGTCGTTGCAGATGTACCGGGCCCTGCTGCAGCAGAATGTGGAAATGTGGGGAATGTCGAAACACAGCCACAATCCAGCTAAAAAACCAGTGAATCTTTCGGTATTGCACCAACTAGATGCAGGGCAAGGGTGTTACCTCTCCCAGAGTATAATCTGGACTCAGATGAAATGCCGAATTAAGTCCCCACAACACCCTCAGAGGCTAGATCTACAGGAAGACAGTAGTCCCTGCCCCAGAGTCAGTCAACTCCACTCAGGAGGCGTCACAAACCAGGCAGACAGTGCACAGATGAAGTAAAGGTTCCATCAATATTTGGTGGCCTTAAAGCTTCAATGCTGAAAGTGCAGCGCCCAATGCAAACACATGAGATCAATGCACAGGCAGTTGGTGTCAATCAATCATAACGTGTGCGCAATGCACAGGCAGTTTGAGTCTCACAATGACAATATGGGAGTACTGCACAAGCAGATGGATGCACTCAATGAAAACACTGGATCAATGCAGAAGCAGATGGAGTCTCTGAATGAGGGACAGCAAACAGTAGCAGAAAACACAAAGGAGTTGACAAACACCATTAGGGACCTCCGCACTGAGATTCAGCAGGAGAGTGTCAGCCACCGTAGAAACCATCACCAATTTATTGGAAGGTTTGATGGGTTCTGCAGATCGGTCAATCGGCTTGCGAGCTCAACTGCCTTGATTTTACGATGTGCTGTGGGCATACAGGTGGAGATGGCACATTGCAGTCAGGACTTTGCACATGGATTGGTGTAAATACCCAATGTTGTGGATGCAATGCAGACAGCACGCAGTGCTACAAATAGGGAACTAGGTGCCGGGGATAGTGAGTAGTTCTCTAGCCTCAGCAGTCTTACAGCCCCTGTAATGGATCCTAGGCGTCGCAGTACCAGTCACAGTACTGTCTGTGAACTTGTTACAAGAGATGCCAGTGAGCCCACTGAGCACTCAAGTGGAGTGCGTGGACATAGGAAGTAATGTTGAGGGCTACAGGGGACTGCCGTAACATGTAGCTATACAGTTATACTATGATGCTAATAGTGTGACACTGTTTATCACACATTTTTCCAATAGTGCATGGCTATGTCCTACTGACACATACGTTACCTGAAGTCAAGGTAATAAAGTTGCTAAATACAGAAATACATAATATTGAAGTGGTGTTGTCATTACTTACATCAGAAATGGTTGTGCGTGATGTCAGCACATCTTTGCCTGTCCTCTGCTGCACTGCTCCTCTCTACTGGGTGATGGGTGGGGTGGTAAGGGATCACCATCTTCATCTAAGTCCGGCTCCATTGGTTCAACTGGTATGCCCTTTCTCGTTGCAATGTTGTGCAACATTGCACATGTAGCCACAATTTTGCAGGTTGTCTCTAGGAAGTCCTGTAGTGCACCTCCACTCTTATGGATGCACCTGAAGCGGCTCTTCAGCAGTCTGAAGGTCCGCTCCACTACACTACGGGTTGCCATGTGTGCAGCATTGTACCTCCTCTCTGCTGGCATTGCAGGGCTCAGGTAGGGCTTCAGTACATAGGTCTGCACTGCGTAGGCACTGTCTCCTGGGATGAACAGAGAGTAATATGAGTACTGTTGATATCTGACCTCACAATAACATCAATGCAACATTGTCAACTATTACTTTTTCCAGTAGGCATCCTTCGCCAAACTCCCCAGCTAGCAGTCTTGTGTGGATCCTGATGTGGTGAAAGATGTAGGAGTCATGTGTGCAACCTGGGTATCTGGCCACAAGATCGGTTATGATGTTGGAGGCATTGCTAATCACCTGTATGTTCATGGAATGATGGTTCTTACAGTTACAATACACATACTCGGTGGCCGATGGTGGACAGATTGTTACATGTGTCCCATCGATGGCACCTATGACATGTGGGAATTTTGCAATCTGATAGAAATTTATTTTCGTCTGTTGTAATTCCTGTGGGGTGTTGGGGATTCTTATGTGCTCTTGTATTTTGCTCAGCATGGCATTGAGAAATGCATTGTAGAAGCATGATAGAGCACTCTGTGAGACCCCTCTCGCTGCCGCTATGACCCTTTGATAGCTCCTGGAGGCCAATAGGTGCAGGGAGCATAATACCTGCACATGGGTGGGTATACTATTGGTCCTATGTGTGATGCGCTGCAGTATGGGTTGTAGATCAGCTATCAGGTCAAGGGTCATGGCTGAGCTTAACCTGTACTTCTCATACAATTCCTCCTCTGTCTGGTCAAAGAGGGTTTTGTGCTCCTGTCTCCTCCTCCCTCTCGTCAAACCTGACAAGATCCTCATTCTCCTCACCATCACGTAGAGTGCAGCCATTGTAGAAAATAGGCTGAGTCATTCTGGGCCTCTTTATATAGGTTGCCCTTGGTTACCAACTGATTTCAATTTGTGGTAAATTGCATGTGCAAAAGGCCATTCTGGGAATATTCACAATTTGCAATTTTTTGATGCATCGCATTGCGACATGGTTTTGCGTGTCGTAATCAGCGTATTGAAAATTGAGTCAGGATTTTGCAGATCGCTATCTGCGATTCGCAAATCTTTGTCGCAGTTTGCGTCACGCAAATAGCAATTCGGTAATTCATGTCACTATTTGCGATATGCTGTTTGCCACACGCAACACCATGTCACACTCGCAAAAATTCGCTATTTTAGCAATTCCTTATTTTCACACTGCAAATGCCTTTCATACATCGTGGAAGGCATTTTTGCATTCACAAATGGTCGATTTTTTCGATTCGCATCGTTTGCGAATGCAAAAAGGTTTGATACATCTGGACCTAAATCTTTAAAGGTTCATAACTTTACTTGTGTACATTGGATTTTCATTGTTATGCCCATATTGTATTCAGATAAATATTATATATTTTTCTAAACCTGTGTGGTGTATTGTTGTGGTGTTTTCATTGTGTTACTATATGTGTTATTGCACAAATACTTTACATATTGCCTTCTAAGTTAAGCCTGACTGCTCTGTGCCCAGCTACTGGAGGGTGAGCACAGGATAATTTGGTGTTGTGACCTATCCTGACTAGTATTGTGGTCCCTACTTGGACAAGGGTATATACCTCTGTCAACTAGAGACCCACTTTCTAACACCATTCACATGAATCCTTTCCCCTGGTTTCATTGTACATTCAATGGCCACCTTGAATTGAGCTGCCATATCCATGGACATTGGAAAATAGCTCCTGTGATCATCATTCTCACTAGTGCACCATATGAGAGTGCATATCTGAGAGCCCCTAGCATGGAGTTGTGCTTTTGTATCTATAGACATATTGAACAATGATACCGGTAAGTGGTAAATGCAAAAGAATGACCAGTGAGCCCCTAAGAAGCATATAAATCCCAGAGCTGTAGGCAGCGCATGTGTCACACATTACAAATACCATAATTCAATGATCAGATTTCAATGGGGTGGGCCATCAACATTTGTACCCTTCAGCCCAGGTCAGTCTAACTACCTAGCCATCATGCCATTGAAGTCGTATAGGCATCTGTTGGGCATCCAATAGTAATGGCCATATTTGCTGCAAAACTTGTTGGTTAGTGGTGATGGGAACAGACATTTAGGCATGTTTCCATGGGTCCTCTCACAGACCCAGAGGCCATCACATCCTTCCCTAGTTTATCACACTATTTGTTGATCACCATGAATGGAAATTAGATCCTGAAGAGTATTGCTACTACGCTTGATCCCCTGGAGAAATTTGCATGGTAGACCCACCCAAATCTGCATTGGCCTAGGAAATCTCACCTTGTAGGAGAGCATTAGGATGTCAGTGATATATCACTTTGAAGTCTGCAGTACTGTCCTGGCCTTAAGTTTGTTTCAGAGCCCATTGACATTTAATGTTAGGAATTGGATCACCTCCCTATCTGTGACTGGATGCAATGGAGCCATGATCCTGTCTCCGCTTGGACTCTGAGGTGCCTCTGAAAGAACTGTCCCTGCTGAATTGAAAAACATAACAAATACAAGTACAAAAAACAAAATTGTGGAGCACCTTCATTGTAACTTCCCCCTATTTCAAAACAACTAAAAGCATTTGTCTTACAAACATGAGTAAACTACTCTCCACCCTATCCCTCACCCAAATTATCTACAAACACTTTATTTCAAGAGCTTAAACACCAAAATGTCTTAACACCCATCCCCCTAACTGGTGTGAAGCACCCACAAATAAGTGCATCTCTTTGTTTGACTTTATCTCTGTATCATCTAAAGAAGAGTCTCATCCATCTACATTTGGCTGTATCTGTCCACTCCACCATAGATTATCAATTTCTCTTCAGCACAGTGTAACAACCATGTAATTTCCATGCATGTAGAGCTGTCACTATGAAATTTTCTGATTGTTCATTATCCGTGCTTCTTCCAACAGACACCATTCCATTTCTTGTGCAAATAACCCCAGGTCCTTGGTCATCCGGTGATGTGCTGGTATCTGAGTGATGACTCAGAGTCTGTAGTGTCCACACGATAAGCTGTTACAGCCTGACATTGGGTGGGGGGGTGAGTCATCTATAGGTTTTCTGGGGCAAGGCCACTATATCTTTATTACTTGGAGTGTGCCTCCTAATAGCTAACATGCTGACCCTCTGAGTGATTTGTTCTATAGTGGTTGTGGAGGTCTTTCTTTTCTTCCACAGAGTCCCAGGCGAACAATAGGGTAAAAAAAAAAAACTTACTTTGAATAATGACTTGAACTTTGCTGAGTAGATGAACATACTTCAAGCATATAACTCATAGCTTCTGGGTGACATGGTCAAATACATCAGTTTAAAATAGTCTGGAAAAAAATCATTATTTCTGGGAATCAAAGGAGTTCTACTGTAGTTCCTTAGTTGCTCTCAAGATTGTGTCCTGGTTTTTATGATTCAGGATATGAGTTATGAGCAGCTGTGCCAGGGCACCACGAGGAAACCTAATGGCAAATGTTCTGCGTACTCTGTTAACCAAAAAGCAAATAGAAAGTTAACTTTCTGATAGCTTCTGCTTCAGGCAATATTCCAGGCATACTTAATTTTGGTGCCTCCCACCTCTTCAGAAAAGCCCACAAGATGTAGCTTATTGTTACAAACTCTACCTTCTGTTTCTTCAGCCCCATTTTCAAAATCTTTTGAAGTAGAAGCCAGTCAGGATTTTGTGGTCTTCAACTGTTTTATGTGTCGTTTAGTTTAGGTAATCGACCTTCTGTTTTTGTTACTCTATTGACAATGTTTGTGAGGGCTTGGCACAAGATGACAATGTCCATTGTTGTTTATCCTGTCTTCATCTCAAGGGCAGTTCTGGATGATACTATTACTTGCACTGTGAGGTTGGTAAAGAAGAAGAATCAAGTTGATCAACATGTAACTTGTCTTGGACTGACACAGTCCTGGCAGGAGGCTTAGAGTATGCCAGTGCTTTAGCAAATATGTACTTCTTTCCCTGGTGTGGGATAGGGGCTGGCTTGTTCTTAGTCATCTATCAAATCTTTGCCCATTTGCTGCGGGGCCCGTACATCTATGCATTGGAATAACAGTTCATTATCAACACATTTAATGGCAGGTAGATTTCTGCTGATGGGTCCCCCTTCCTAGGTGTTACACAAGGCCAGTCTAAACTCTTTGTTTCAGACCTAGGGCAATGTGCCAGATTAGCTAGAGCGTACACAGGGCTGCCCACCAGGCAATGAAACTGCCACACAAATTTCCCCTTCGGAGCTTCCCAATTATGTCTTTACTTTCAACCCTTCCTCACCCCAACTTTTCTGCAACAGTTCTTGCTCCCCACCTGTGGCATCAGACCTATTTCAGGTGTCAGGCCATTTCAATGAATGTAATTGAGTATGAGTAGTCTTTACTGGGACACTGATCCTCTGAAAGTGTTCCAGCACAAGTCAATCAAGTAATTTCCAGCATTTTAATGCCACAGAATAGCCATTAATGCATTACTGCATGTATCATAGCTGGTATTTTCAAAGGGTGCGTTTAAAGAGACCCGCTACACTTGCCAGTTCTTCAAGCTCTGCAACTGATCATAAGTCAATCTGTGTTGTATGGCCTCCTCCGTCAGGTAAGTAGAGTGTTACAACATTTGAACCCACCGGTATCGCTAGGGGAGCTCTGTTATGTGGATTGCCACTACAATCCTAGATTCGAGCACCACCCAGAGTGCGCTATTCAATGTTTTTTTCTTTGACTGTGGTGTGGCAATACTTGGTGCTGTATACTTAGCTCCCAAGGCTCACCCCAACCTGTCATCTCCATCCACCATCACTTCCCCTTCAGCTGAGGAACTTTAATATGGGATGCAAACCGCACAATTTTGCTGTAGGTCTGAATCTACATTAGCCCAGGCAGCTGTTATACTGTCAACCACCAAAGACAATTTTTCAGTTGAGGCTTGTTGCTATCACAGGCAGAGTGCTGGTCCAGTGGCATTAGGATGGGCTGAGGAGGTCTCTGTAGCAGAATGTTGCAGGACAGATGGCAAGAATAAGAGAGAAATGTATTTGTGAAGTTAGAGTAAAGGTGTGTGGATGTGATAGTAAAGGTGGAGGTGTACATGGAGCAATGAGGGAGGATGTGCATGAATGTTCTGTGAGACATTGAGGTCCTGAGATATATGCACGTAACAGTAAGTATTACGGATATGTACGTATTATGAAAAGTATAATATATGAAGATGTCATGAAACTTGCGGACATGCTACGAGGTTGAATTTGGTGGACATGTCATAATTCTAAAACTGGTAGACAACCTTTGATTATGAAACCTAGCGGACTCTCCGCAATTTTGTATTCAGTTAAATTAGAGATTTGCAACTGCTGATTCACTTTTTCTGAAGTTATAACCCCATTTTGTGATAATCATAAAATGAGTTTAGAAAACCATTTGGCAATAATTGCACAGTGGATTTAGAAAACCATACAGAATTGCAATTTGATAGAGACAAGTTAAGGGTGTTCCCTACAAATTGTGAGTCTGTATGGTATATATCAGTGGTTTGCAACCATAATTTCAGTTGCAAAATAATGATATGTTACAGACTGCTAAGTTAGGAGGTAATATATTTTTAAAATGGGATTGGGTGCCTTTTGGACCTCTTCCCCTTCAAGAATTGGAGTCACAGGTTTAGGGGGAGTAGGGAATGAGCCGGAGGTACACTGCAAGCTGTCACTGAAGTTTTCCAAAGTGGAAAACCTTTTTCTATTTAAATCAGCCTGTATTCCTTTAAAGAACTCAGACTGCTTAAAAAATAAAGCTGTACATTTTGGAATCACAGGGATGGTGGTCCGCTGTCTCATACAGGCCACTCGTAGGGGTTCACAAATTGCACCTCTGCCTAAATTACATTAATTTGTCAAGTCATTATTCGATACCCTGTGATTCTATATTTGGTACACCAGCTTATTTGTACACAGCAAAATAGGATTGCATTTGCAAAAAGATTGGTATTGGCTTATATTTGCAACCACTTTTGTGAATATGATCTTTGCATGTCAGGTACCTAGGTTACGAGACCCTGTGCCAACCTATAAATCGTAATGGAGTATATAAAACTTAAAACTCTCACTCCATTGATTAACAAGAGAATTTGTGTATCAAGTGCAAAGCTATCTAAAGCGTACCAAATGCCTACTGTGGAAAAGTCCTGGGGCAATAGCAGAAATAGACCAGAAACCTATAATCTGTGACTCAATCGCTATTGAAAGAGGTTTGAGAGTGTGCAGGAGCATAATTTATAATCCCTCCACTGATGGATCATTTATAAGTTTACTGAGATCCATAAACAGTTAACAATAATAAGACATTTCAATGCTTGTAAAGCCCATTTGGCCACACAATAAGGACTAGAAATCAGTGATTGAATTTAGTAGCTGTATTGCTAATTAATAATCAGTCCATTAAATATGCATGTCAGGAGAAAATTAAAAATGTACAGTATTACAGCTGGCAAACTGGAATATCACAATCATTCTCAGTAGGATAAAATAGAACATAATCACAGCAACAGCAATACAGAAACAGAACAGGTGTTCCAGAAAGAAACTCCGATTCTCTCTCTTAAACAAGAATAAGTTCTTAAGTCATCTAATATAGGTTCTAAATTTAAGTAAGAGGATGGTTCATAATGAGGGTCTCAAGGAAATGAAGGAAGGTGTCAGCATAGTGAAGACTCCAGTAAAGGTCTTCCAGAACTGGTATAAGTGTTGGCAACCTTGAGCATCTCTTCTTCCTGGATGAAGAGAAGGCTTATTTTGCTCATTTGGGGGCATATTTAAGATCCCCTAGCACCATCTACTGACACATTAGCATCATTTTTTAGACGCTAATGTTTCATTAGATGGTCAAAACGCTGCACAATATTCACAATGCATGCATTGTACCACTTTGTAACCCCTTGCGCTACATTATGCCAGCGGCAGGCATAATGTATGCAAAATGGGCGTTCCCCCGTTAGGGGGGCCCAAAAAAATGCCACAAGGCAATTTAAAAGATTTCCTTGCATCATTTTGTTTGGCACTTTTAACGCCTACTCAGAGCAGGTGTTAAAAGGGGGCATGCCATTGTTTACAATGGGCCCCTATGTACTCTGCAGGAGTAGAGACAAAATGTAGGTGCTACTCCTGCAGAGTACATCAATAGCATCATAAAACATTACGCTATTGCCCCCTACCCTGTGCCATGGTGTGCTGTATTTTAAATACAGCGCACACATGGTGGCGGTAGAGGGTGGTAAAGGGCGCAAGGAAAGTGGTGCTGCATTTTTTTAAATATGCCCCTTGGTCTCCATGTTTCTTGGCAAGATTTCTCTTCTCAAGTCTTGCTATTAGTAAACTAATACAGGCACCAATAATCCTTTTCTCTAGCTAATGGAGTCCAGAGAACTCACCTGCAAAAGAAAGAACACGCTGACCAAGCAAAACTATATTTCAGAATTAAGGCCTTTAGACAGGCTAATTTTAATTGGCATGGGCATGACATTTTTAACCACTTTTTGTGAATATAATATTGGTATCAGTAAGTACAGTTTGAGTCCTGTGCCTTTCAAATACTACTTTAAACATATAACTTTCAAAATAAATGCAAGACATAAATAAGAGAATGCATTTTACTTTTGCAAATACAATCTGAAGTGTAAATATAAAACCTGAAAAATTAACATAGAAAAGCAATTTAAATGAACATTATTTTCTCAGTAATTACATTTCAGTAATGCATTTAAATGTCTACACACGTTAATATTATTAAGTCACAAAGTGAGTCTAAATTGCACTACACCATTTTTAACAAAAATATATATTCCTAGGAGTGTAGCTTATCAGATTGTGCAATGCGCTAAATTATGTGTTTTTGTTCTCAATGCCATAACAAATATTGGAGTTGGTATTCACCTCTGACTTCCGACAAATTCTACAACACTCAAAAAGCCATATGTGCTACTCTTTGTGAATCTGTCAAAAATAAATAAACAATGGTATAGACATACAATTAAATAAATGTTTTTATTGGTTTGTAGTGAGGTAATGTCTCGGGATGTAAATTCTCTTCGTGACAATTACAGGTTCTGAGCTCTGCTTATCTGATGCCCACAGCTTTTTGGCTCTTTGATTTCCGGGTCACTGCTTTCCTGTATTTAGTGATGCTATCGGAAGCTTCTTCTTCAGATCATAATATATTACCAGAGAATATGCCTCGCCAAAGGGTTTTTAACACCTGGTCAAATCCGATAACTGCCTTCTACGCAAGTGGTGGCAGGCTTTAGTGTTCCTTGATACCTGTTATAATTAAGGTGTCAGGGGTCATTTGAAATGGTTTTTTTCCTAGAAGACAACACACAAGGCACATTATTGGATTAACCTTGTGGGTTAGATGCATTTAAACAAAATAATTAACGCAAACACTTGCATCCGTCTTTCATATTCCCCTAAAGCACGAGGTGAAGTCATCTGCACCACGCAAGTAAACTGCGGCGAATCTGTTCAGTTATATGGCGTGAAAAATCTCACTTCTCAGACTGGCTGCAGACATGCGGAAGTGAAAGCTCAGTCAACTCGCTGTGGAATGAGGCTGACAATTTATGTTTTAAAGGGCACATGGTATCATTGAACATCATTAGAGAATTTTACTTCTCGGCAATAGTTGATTTATTTGTTGAGCACTGAATGTGGGGTTGTTCTGCCTGTTAACAAAAATAAGTAAATAAATACATAAACAAACAAATAAATAAATACATTTCTTCACTTTCTGTGTTTCTGTCTGTTCCTCTGGGGAAAGTCTAGAGATGAAATATAAACCCAAGTTTATAAAAATGATCGTCAATGTCCACCACCTGCAACCACCACTACAAATTAAGCACTGCTCTCCTAACACAGTCATCCTCCTGCTTTCCTTCATCTAATCTAGCAAGTCTCTTGTTGAGTCGGTCTGCCTTGTGATCCAAACTTCTGGAATTCTGTGAAATTATTTCGTCTCTCTGATGATTTAAACCAAGTCCATGGAAGGAATGCTTGAATTAATCTCTGCCACTGGTGATTATACTCTGGGCCGTATTCCAGATCATCATTACTTGTCTACTGTATAGTTTCTTACAGAGACCCACCTTATGCTTATCAGCCTTGGCCTTGCTCAAACAGCAGCATTCCAGCCCAAACTGCCAGGCCAGGTCCCCTCCAGATGGGAGCACAAGCAAACACAGACCTTTTTCGACTTACTTAGGCTTCATCAGTAAGTACAGCTTGAGTCCTGTGGCCCAGTGAGCATGGGACCACCGTCTGGGCATACCCGTCACAGTTATAGAGTATACTGGTAGAACAAGGCGATGAAAGGAATGCTTGAAATATTCCCAGCCCCTGGTGATCGCTCTGGGTTGCATTCTAGACTGTTGTTTTTCACCCATTGTGTCATTGTAGATGGAGACCCGCTTTAAGTAAATCAGTCTTGACCCTGCAGCAGTCCAGCCCGAGCTGTCAGGCCAGGTTCCCTCCAAATGAAAACACAAGCAACCCTGGTCCAGTTTAAACCTACCTGGGTGATGAGCCCTAATTAGGGTGAAACCGGCACTGTGTGGCTTGGCGTCTGTATATGGAGAACCTGGCCTGGTATTGGGGCTTGACTATTTCCACTGGAGCAGAGTCAAGACTGATTTGCATATGGCTGGGTCCAAACTGAAATGGCTTGGTGTGCTAAATAATGATGGACTGGGATGCAGCCCGAGTAATTACCAGTGGCTGACATTAATTCAAGCATTCCATCCATCACTTTTTTGTGTACTTCAGAGCAACGCCCTGGGTTGTACAAGGATGCCCAGACGTGAGTCCTGTGCACACTGCGCCACTGGAACCACCTTTACCCAGTTGATGAATCCTAATAAGGGTGAAACCAATCCTGGATTGCTTATGTTCCAGTTCAGGGAGGACCTCGCCTGTCAGTAACAGCTTGACTGTTTGCCCTGGAGCAGAGTCAAGAGTTAAGACTGGTTTGCATACCGCTGGGTCCAAACTGAGTTGGCATGGGGTTCAAAATAATGATGGACTGCAATGTGGCCTGAGGAATTACCAGTGACTGAGATTAATTTAAGCATTCCATCCATCACTTTTTTGTCTACATCTCTGATGATTTAATCCTACGAAGTGCTTTTGAAATAGGCAATTTTACTCTCCGATCTTTAGGACAGGGAACATGGATCTGAGTGAAAGTTAGTCTTTACTTGATTCTTAAGATGGCTATATTTTGTATATTTGTACATGAAGCATAGTAGAGATCAGCTGATACAGCTTTACATTTTTGGTCAACTGTGTACCATTTAAAGTAAAAGTGAAAGGTTGCCCAAATTATAGGGTTTAGTGTCAGTGGGGCTTCAATCAGAATAAAATCTAAGGTATGTACTACTTGAGAATTATATGACACAACTGCTAAGTGGCTGCATGTCAACTGAATTACATTTAGCCATTCTGTTCTTCTCTCTTAGTCAGCAACACTTTACCTTTTCAGTTTTGTAATGCCATAGGTGCTGGAAGTAGAGCTGCCAACAAGGGATTTACTTAAAAACTAGCATATTTGTCAAAGTCTTGGTGGAAAACCACCAGACTTAAAGTGGGCAAATGTGTGCCAAGTTAGAAGCGGTAAGACCCTCTTTCTTCCTCTAGCATTCTCAAGGGATTGACGCTATCACTTAAGAACTCTTGAGGAAGGAATTCTCAGCATTAGATACCATTGAACATCACTGCAATTGCCGGACTGCAATCACTTTTAGAGTACTGAACTTTTAAGGATTCTGTAATACGTGACCATTAAGCATTGTGCCATTCCAGTCCCAGCTACCTACTAACCTGTTGGTCTTATAGGGGGTCCTTCATCTTCATTAAAAGACACAAGGCCAGATGTACAAAGGCTTTTACCAGTCGCAAACGGCCCATCGTGCCGTTTGTGACAGGTAAATTGCCTTTTGGCATGTACCATCCCCATTGTGTGAGTCAGTTACATATTACTGACTTGCAAAATAGGGTTTGAGACTCACTGTTAGGAAGGGCATGCCAAGGGCGTCCCATCCTAATTGTAACTCGCAGGGGGATGTAAGAATGTTTTGCAACCGGCAATACGGTTGCAAAGTATTCACAATTACCACCAACTTAAAGTTGGTGTTAACCCATTCGCAAACTGGAAGGGTCCCCAAGGAACCCCTTTCCCTTTGTGAAGGGTAGCGAAAATATTTTTTGCAGAGCAGGCAGTGGTCCCACAGACCATTGCCTACTCTGAAAAAATCAAAAGAAAACTTTGCATTTTTATTTTTGAAATCCATCAAGTTTTCCTTTAAGGAAACTGGGCTGCATTTACAAACAAGCAGTTGCGATGCAATGGGTCTCGCGTTTGCTCGAGTTAAAGCTATTAGCGTTGTAAACTCCTAACCTTACTTTTCTTACCACATAAACTGAAAATGAAAAGTAAACAGTTTCACATAACTAACGGAACTTTTCTTGCAGCACAAAGTGAAAATGAAAAGTAAAACAGTTTCAAATAAGTGAGCTGACGACCACTATGAGCGCAAAGCAAACACACAAAAGGAAATAGAAGTTCGCTCACAGTGAAACGTATCGACAAGAGTGCAAATATCCATGTAACCGGCAAAAGTGCAATTATCCATGTAACAGGGTCGATGTCATGCAAAGCGCTTGACTAGTGCCCAGCGAGATCGCGCTGCCTACGAAATAAATAGTAGTCCAGAACCAAACGGAAAACATGGAGCCTTGTAGGTTTTCAGTAGTTGGCCGGGCTAAACACCGGAAAAGGCATAAATATCCATGCCTTTTTACTAATTAGATCAAGCAAATTTTAAAAGGCAAGCCCACGAACTAACAAAACTGATGGGCGTGACATGGGCATGGTTAAAAGCCCACAGAGAGATTACACCAGGGACACGGCGCTTTACCCTGAACCCTAAAACAACTGCTTAACTTAAAAACAGGCACAGACATGGTGCTCTGCTGACCTCAGCAGGCCACCACCCCTCTGAGTGTGGCTATTCCCAAATGGGTTGCAAATTGTGACATGCCTCATGAATATTAGTGAGCCTGGTCCCTCGTGACCCATTTGGGAATCGAAAACAGTGTGGTTAACATTGCTGCACATTTTGTTTTGCAACTCACAATTTGTGATTCACAAACAAATTGCTGATTGCGAGTCGCAAAACAAAAGGTTGTACATCTGGCCCAAAGTCCTAAAGATGGTGTCACAGATGTACGACAACCGAAACCAAAATGTCTACGTATAACCCAACTTTCTTTAACATCCATGAATAGTCTTGTATTTTTGTAAAAGCAGTCTCTAGTTGTATGTTTGAAAGTGGGCATTAAGTACATCAACATATGTTATATAAGACTTTAAGTGCATTATATCAAGCATCATCAATGTAGATTGAGATTTACATTTTGAACCCCTGTGATTATTTAATATCTGTTCTTTCCAATATAAATTTGAAAACATATAAATCTGCATTTCAGATGTATTTCTTATTCCAATTACGATATATAAGCCACATAAATATGCAATTTACTTGAGATGACATTAAATACATAACAAATCTATTTAATATACTCCTTTTAAGTAAATCCCTTGTTGTCACTCTTACCTACTTATAGTTACCCAAGCCTACAATGGTATATTGGGTTCTCATTTTGTATTCAATAAGGAGTAGAGCTGCAGCACCATGAAAACAATCATGTTGGGGTTCCAAAAACGAATGCGCAATGAAGATTCCTTTAAATGTTATGTTTTATTTTCTTGCATATGCTGTGCATTCAAAGACAAAGATCAAATGTTGGCTAGGTCTTCTGGCAAACTACTGTGCATTCATTTAGCATGCAGATTGGTGATTACTTTTATTTGTCTGACTATTGTGAGGGGATTTTGTAAAGTCAACTAGGGGACAGTCTTGCTAGTGTGAAAGGAAAGGTTGTGGATTTTTTTTTTTTTAAATCACACAACAAAATAAATACCTATAAAAGAGCTGTACATGTATTTCAAAATCTATCAGCAGTCATAAGAGCACAAAAAAGTGTTTTTTTGTAATTCTAAAGTATGATGGAAACAACGATTTTAACAGCATCAAAGCAAATCAATACACTTTACTGTGGTTTCCGGGTCACTGCTATTGTGTATTCATTTAGTCATGTTATCGGATGAGTATTTTTGTCATAACTTGATACATTGTCTCAATAAAGGGTTTTTTACCAACTGGTTAAATCTGATAACTGCCATGTATGCAAGTGGTAGTAAGTTTTAGTGTTCTATGACACCTGATATAATTAATGTCACATGTCATTTAAGATAGCTCTTTTGTGCAAATGATAAATATTTGCTGAAACTCGATTTCCACACATTATTGTTTGTGCGTTTTATGGTTTTATCAGTAAAATCTATCTGTATAAATAAGGTAGCCATTTCAATGGAGAAAGTTCTATCTGTTAAAGATGGTGTGCACCACACTATGCTTTATTAATATGTTTGTGACTGTGTGCTCCAAAAGGCTCCACAAGCTACATACTACATGCTCACCATTCTCTTGCTGACTAGATGTGGTTTATTTTCTACACTTAGGGACTGATTATGAGTTTGGTAGGTGGTTTACAACATCCACCAATCTTACAACGGGGAGGTTGCCGCCATACTGGTTACCTCTCTGCTGGACCCATTAAGAGTTTCCCGTTAGGTCAGCGGGCAGAAACTTGAGTTTGCACCCACTGGCCTAGCGGGAAACAGCCTACGGCATTGTCTCTGGCTTCTAATGCCATCAGCGGTAATGCTGTTGGCTGCAGGGCGCACCAGCACCCTCACAATGATCACTATCTGCAAAGCAGACAGTGAACATTCCAATGGTGCTGGCCAGGGGGGTTCCTGCACTTCCTATGCCAAGTGCATGGGCAGTGCAGGGGCCCCCCTTATGCCCCCTGCACCTGTTCTCCGCCAGCCTTTTCATGGCAGTGCTACCGCCATGAAATGGCTGGCGGAGAACGAGGTCGTAATCTCCAGGGCAGCACTGCTTGCAGTCTACCGCCGGATCGCTGGGATCCCTGATCCTGGCCGAGCTGACAGTCCGCTCGTAGCCCGACCGCCAGGGTTGAAATATGGCACTCGGACCGTGGCATTGGCGGCGATCCGACCCCCGTCCCTCCGCAAGTCTGGCGGTCAAATGACCTCCAGACTCGTAATCAGGGCCTAAATCCTTGTATGACGCTTGGATTTTACACAATCTCTGAGTTCATTAAAGTAATATTGATGGCAGCACCACCACTCTAAAAACTGCTCCAGCAGCACTGCATAATTTAGCTTTTCCTGATATAAACAATAGCATGCAAATGACACCATCTAACTTTCTTGTTTGAGGTCACTTACATATGAGTTGGAGATCAGGACTTGCAACATTTGACAGAGTGTCTAAGGTAATCTGTCGCCATGCACTAACGTCATTATTTCCTCTCTGTTTGACTTGGCATACTTGGCAAGGTTTTCCCCCAACTTTTTACCTTACATCCTCCTGTTGCTGTTGACTCTGCACACTTTACATCTGCTAACCAGTGCTATTGCTAACTTGTGCTCTCTGCTTTAAACATGGTAACATTTCTTAAACCCCTTTGTCACATTTAAATTACTTGTAAATCCCTAGTAAAGTGGTACTCAATGTCTCCAAGGCCTGTAACTTAAATGCTTCAAGTATCATTGCAGCCTGTGTGTGCAATTTTAAACTGCCATGTCAACCTAGCCAAATAAGCCTTTTGCCAAGCCAGAACCTTCCTTTTTTATACGTGTCACCCCTAGGTTAGGCCCTAAACAGCTCAGGGTGCAGTGTATTTAAAAAGTTGGAAATGTACTTTTACGTGTTCTGGTAGTGAAAAACTCGTAAATTTGTTTTTTCACTACTGCAAGTCCTATCTCTTCCATACAATATCATTAGATTGTCTTATTACATTTAAGAAGTGCTAACTTTCAATTAGGAGCAAGTAGGAATTTCTGGTTTGGTGTCTAAAGAATTGTAAGTTAAACCCTATTTAAAGGTAAAGTCTGATTTAAGTCACAATTCCGAAAATGCCACTTTAAGAAGTTGCCATTTTCTTGTCCTAACCACTTGGTGTCTGCAGGCTGTATCCTTGGTCACCGGACTAGGTATAGCTGACAATGGTTCTTTGTGTATTGCTCGCAGGCAGGGAAACAAAGTGGGAATAGATATTGGAAGCATGGGCTACCTCTAACTTGATAGTGGGAGGAGCTGTCACCTATCATACCTGCTATTAGAAATGGGGTCTTTGGTTGGCAGTCAGGTTACCCCCTGTCCAAGCAAGGACCCTCACTCTAGTCAGGGTAAAGGAGAATCATCCTCAGTTAACCCTCACTCACCCCCTTTGTAGCTTGGCACAAGCAGGCAGGCTTAACTTCAGAGTTTTAGGTGTAAAGTATTTGTACCAACACACACAGAAACTTAGTGAAAACACTACAAAATGACACAACACAGGTTTAGAAAAATAGGAAATATTTATCTAAACAAAACAAGACCAAAACATACACAAGTCAACCTATTAATTTTAAAAGCAAAAGAGTCTTAAATCCTTGAGAAAACAGTAAAAACACTGTTAGGGTTGAACAGTACCTGGGTAGCAACAAAATAACCCGCACGGGCGAGTGTGCATAGAAAAAGGAAAGCAGTGCGTCGATTTCTCAACCGCAAGCGAGACCGTGAGTCGTTTCTCCTTCTCCGGCCGGGCCGGTGTGAGTTGTTTTTCCTCCCTGCAGGGGAGCAATACGTTGATCCAGACAGCACTCGGGTCCGGGCAGGCGTTGCGTAATTTTTCCGAGCTCCACAAGGTTTTCATTGAAAATCCTGCTGCATGGTCTCAGCAAAACCGCGCAATGTGGTTTGCAACATTAACAGTCTCCGTCAGCGGGTGTGAGCGCCGTTCTTCCAGCTACGTGTGTCAATTTTCAAGCCGCAATGCGGGTGGAGCGTCTATTTCTGCTGCGAAGCCGCCGCCGCGTCTTTTTTCAGCCGCGTCTCAGAATGTGTGTCGATATTTTCCCCTCAGAGCAGTCTGCGTGGATTTTCATGGTCTGCCAGCTTCACCTTCCAAGGCCCCAGGAACTGGATAGGGCACCACTTGACAGGACAGGAATCTCAGCAGAGAGTCCAGGTGCTGGCAGGAGAAGTCTTTGATGGCCCTGAGACTTCAACAACAGGAGGCAGGCTCAGGACAAGCCCCTGGAGATTTCTTCACAAGCAGGAAGGCACACAAAGTCCAGTCTTTGTCCTCTTGCACAGGCAGAAGCAGCAACTGTAGGATAGCGCCACAAAGCAGTCTCAGGTAGGGCAGCACTTCTCCTCAGCTCTTCAGCTCTTCCCAGGCAGAGGTTCCTCTTGATGTCCAGAAGTGATCCAAAGTCTGTGGTTTTAGGTGCCCTTCTTATACCCATTATGGCCTTTGAAGTAGGCTTACTTCAAAGGAAAGTCTCTCTTGTTTGTGAAATCCTGCCTTGCCCAGGCCAGGCCCCAGACACACACCAGGGGGTTGGAGACTGCATTGTGTGAGGGCAGGCACAGCCCTTTCAGGTGTGAGTGACCACTCCTTCCTTCCCTCCTAGCACAGATGGCTCATCAGGAAATGCAGACTACACCCCAGCTCCCTTTGTGTTACTGTCTAGTGTGAGGTGCAACCAGCCCAACTGTCAAACTGACCCAGACAGGTAATCCACAAAGAAGCAGAGTCACAGAATGGTTTAAGCAAGAAAAACACACAATCTCAAAATCAACTTTACTAAAAGATGTATTTTTAAATTGTGAGCTCAGAGACCCCAAACTCCACATGTCTATCCGCTCCCAAAGGGAATCTATGCTTTAATCATTTTTAAAGGCAGCCCCCATGTTAACCTATGAGAGGCTTAGGTCTTGCAACAGTGAAAAACAAATTTGGAAGTATTTCACTGTTAGGACATATAAAACACATTAGTATATGTCCTACCCTAAACATATACTGCACCCTGCCCATGGGGCAACCTAGGGCCTTCCTTAGGGGTGTCGTACATGTAAGAAAAAGGGAAGGTTTAGGCCTGGCAAGTGGGTACACTTGCCAAGTCAAATTGGCAGTTAAAATCTGAACACACAGACACTGCAGTGGCAGGTCTGAGCCA
Organism: Pleurodeles waltl; assembly: GCF_031143425.1. Taxonomy (NCBI): domain Eukaryota; kingdom Metazoa; phylum Chordata; class Amphibia; order Caudata; family Salamandridae; genus Pleurodeles; species Pleurodeles waltl. The sequence goes on along the minus strand of NC_090444.1, from coordinate 224,020,103 downwards.
TGTTTACAGGGCTACTAATGTGGGTGGCACAACCAGTGCCGCAGGCCCACTAGTAGCATTTGATTTACAAGCCCTGGGCACCTCTAGTGCACTGTACTAGGGACTTACCAGTAAATCAAATATGCCAATCATGGAAAGCCAATTACATACACATTTTATAAAGGAGCACTTGCACTTTAGAACTGGATAGCAGTGGTAACGTGTCCAGAGTAACAAAAACAGCAAAAACAGAGTTCAACACACATCAACAACTTTGGAAACAGAGGCAAAAAGTTAGGGGAGAACACGCCAAGGATGAAAAGTCTAACACCTGCACATCACTAAGCCTCTGTGTGAGCACACTAACAAAGGGTTTGACGCTAGTCATTTGTGCCCCCAGGCAAGCTGGGGTCAGGAGAAGGAGGCAAGAAATTCCAAGCACCTAGGGGATAATAATCTCCAGAATCTTTTCCTACTTTAAAACTGTCACCAGGTATGAATATTGGACCCTCGTACCCAACACTTCAGTACACCTCTGAACTTTTGGAAGACTCAGAAGGACTACAGTGCAGCTCTGCTGCAAGAAGGACTGCTACCCTGCTGCCCTGCTGAGTCAAAAGAACTGGACCTGCATCTTGAGCCCAGGATCACCAGAATCACTCCGTGGGCTAGTTGGCTGGCCTCCTGATCAGAGCCTCAGGTACACCTGGACTCTGTCTGTTGTGAGTCCTACCCACCCCCAAGTTGGGCCACCCACTTTCTGGACTCTTGGAAGTAGGGCTGAAGGTACTCTGCCAGCCCAGCGGTGTTCCAAGCAGAACCAATGAATCACCTCGAAGTGCTGCATCTGAACTACCACTGTGTGACACATACCCAATGCAGGACCCCGCAGCTGTTTGAAATCGTCACTGCGTGGTGTCTCCTCAATGCAGGATCTTGCATCAAGGCACACAAGTCCTCAGAACTGCCACTAAGCAATGCATCCTCGTTGCAGGCCCTCACATTGCAGCCTGCAGCACCTGAGCAAAGTATCCTTGGTGCAGGGCTCCTCATCGCAGCCCACAGTCCATCATGACCTCTGTCCTGTAACATATTGTTCAATGCAAGATTTGACAAAGCTCCACAACCTGTATTTAGGGAACTTTGGTCAGTGAGTGTAGCTTGATCCAGGTATCCATCCTGCGCTCCATCATTTTTAGCCTGAACCTGTGACTTTGCCCTGTTCCGGCACGACCAGATAACCACAGTTGGTGCTTTGTGCTTTAAGACGCTATTTTCACTTAAATCTTTAAAATTGCATATCTCTGGTTATACTCATTTTATTTTTGTTGTTTTGGTCTCAAATCATTTATTACATTTTATTCTATTTTTCGAAGTTGGTGTGGAATTTTTCTTGTGTTCTATTTTTTAAATGTATTACTGTTTGAAGTGCTGTTTAAATTGTTTACATATTTGCTCTAAGTTAAGCCTGACTGCTTTGTGTCAAGCTACCAGAGGGATACGCAAAGGTTAATTTGGAGTTTGCATGTGTTTCATCCTGTCATGAATTGTAGTTACTGCTTGATCATGATTTCACCCCCTTAACCAGTAACCCAATTGCTTACATTGGTGTTTAGTTGTGGGATTAGGACTTGTGTTTGTGCAGTCCCATACTGCAAATTTGTGTAACACTGAAATCGCAGAAAATAATTTAATATTGTTTCATAATAGTTAAAATTCTCCTTGATTGGCTCTGGTATGTGGCAGGGGTGATACTGTTTCACATTTTTTTTAATTCTCCTTGATTGCCTTTGGAAGGTGGCAGGGGCCTTCTTCAAGCCAAAGGGTAACACTCGAAACTGGAAGTAGCCTTCAGGGGTGGAGAATGAAGTCTTCTCTTTGGCCCCCTCCGCTCAGTGGGAACTGTGGACGAACAGTCAAAGGCTCCTTCAGGGGGAGATGGGAGGGGATAAGGATACAGATAAATGAAGTGCAAATAATACAAATAAAAAATCACTACTCAGTCAAATACTTGCGTTTATAAGAAACATAAGTATTTTATTTCTACCTTTACACACGTAAAGGCATAACGATATGCACAAACAATAACACAGTCCCCTTGACCTTAAGGATCTAATGGTTGTCAGGCAAAACAATGTCCCACCCTCTACCTTGTAATGTGCTCATGGTTATTCCCCATTCACTGGCAGCTGCTTCCAGGAAAGGCTCACTGTTAGGTCATACTCACCAGTTCACCTTTGTCTCTCCAGGAATTATCAAAAAGTGTATATGGTGCTGTAGCACATTTAGCAGGGAGTCCCCCACAGCCCAATAGGCCCAATTCACATCTAACCCACTCCTGCATTACGGGATCATTCACCATTGAACCAGGTGTCCTCAAAACGGGGACACCCAAGTACTGATCCTGCTCATAGAAGTCGCAATGCTGGCAAGCCATGTAGCAGCACCCGGAGGCACAGGCTCTCCCTCTTGAGCGGTGCTGTTGGCTTCTCTATTTATCAGGCCGGTTACAAGCTCATGAAGACTCGGTACGTCAGCCTTCCCCATGGGGGTGGGGAATACTTTCTTCAGCTCCTCACTGGAACTTGACAAGGGTGCAGTATCATCCACAGTGGCATCTGGAGCCCTGACAGGCCAGTCAGGGTCAGTTCTCTCGCTGTGCGGACTCAACCTACCAAAGCAATCTCAGTCTTTTCCTCTGGCGATGGCCCACACATCTGGCAATGTAGGCACCAGCAGTCCCTCCTATCATACAGCATTGCCAAGGTACTTGACGAATCAGGTGAATACTCCTCCATTGAAAACGCCACCACCACAGCAATTATGAGTCTCAGTGCTTCTTCAGCAGCAAATTTACTGGTGATCCCTCCTGGCATATCGGATTACTGCAGCATGGGGATACAGGCTTAGAAAGACTTGCACAGTGCTTAACACACAGCTCAGTCCATGACAGCCCTCTCCTGGCATATGGGGGTCTCCGAGCTAACACCACATAGGGCAATAACCCGATGGATGTACAGCCATTCCCTCACACCTTGCTCAAGAAGTCTTCTCAGCAGTGCCCGCACTGAACATCACTCCCTCCAATGCTGTCCTCTTCCTTACAGGGAGCACTGATCTGTGCAAGCAAGCAGACATTGATGCTCCAGGACAGGGGGTCTTGGTTTTCATGACTAATATCCCCTTATCCAGCATGGAGACTAGCAGGCTTTTTCCCTCAGTCATAGTACAAGGCAGACGTCTTGCAGAGCTTCACTTTCTCACACAGCCTGTCTGGTTGTTTGGCAGACAACAGCATTTGGGATTTCAACTTTCCCTTCTTATAGTCCATTTCCAGACACCAAAATGTGATTTAGTGTCTGAGTCTTTTACGTTTTATGTTGGGTTTCTGCTCCTTTTGAAGTGTCTACTTCTCTTTTTCTTCTTTCGCCTTGAAAGGATGTAGGTCACAGCATGCAAGACTCCAAAAATGATTGACCCACAACACAATTTGTGGAAGTGACTACAGTTCACACATGTATGTCAACACAGTTATATGTGCATCCACACATTAAACCCAGGCTCCTAGCCCTACTCTTTATGATTCCCTTATCATCCCCATCTCCTTCCTGAGGTGTGTCCAGGCCTATTCCTTGTAATCTATCAATGAATCAAAAAACAACATTTTGAAGTATAAAGGGGTATTCTCTTCCTCCTTTTCTCCAGTGCCAGTGTGTGTTCCACTCAGCTCACAGGAATGCAGCAATACGCAAATCTGCTTGTGGGGATTCCTCTACTCCTCATGCCTTCACCAGCAGGCCCATGTTTCCCAAAATGGAACTCAAGGTCCTCCATGTAATGCACCATTGTAGGCACACTTACTCAGTGTGCATTCATAGCAAACTTAGGCCCTCATTATGACATTGGCAGTAAAAGCCAATTACCGCCATGCTGACGGCCGCCAACTTCCCGCCGAGCTGGCGAATTTCCGTTTACCATATTATGACACATACACACCATTCCAACAGCATACAGCCACATACACAAATCCTCCAGCCCAAAGGTCAGTGATAAAGTGTCCGTCCTAAAACCCACACGTTACGCCAACAGAGCAACGCCCATCACATTATGAGCCACAAATCACCACGGCGGACATTCAACGGCGGAAAACCATTGGTGGTACATACTGCAGCGCTCACAATGGACACCCACATACAAAACAACACTCCATTGGCCAATATCTAAAACACACACCTGACACCCATAGACACACCACACCCACACACCCACACCACTATAAAACACACACCCACATTATCCACAACCTTTTACCAACAACAATTGCTGCCAGGAGATTGACATGAGCAGCACAGAGACAACTAGACACACACACCATATACACCCATACATTCCTCACGCACCCCACATCACACACCCCACCACATTACTCAACATACTAACACAAACACCCACCACACAACACCCATGGCACCACAAAGGCACCCCCGTTTCACTGAGGAGAAGTTAAGGGTCATGGTGGAGGAAATCGTCAGGGTAGAGCCACAGCTCTTTGGAGCACAGGTGCAGCAGATATCAATAGCAAGGAAGATGGAGCTGTAGCAGAGAATAGTGGACAGGGTCAATGCCGTGGGACAGCACCCAAGAACAAGGGATGACATTAGGAAGAGGTGGAATGACCTACGGGGGAAGGTACGTTCCATTGCATTAAGACACCAGCTTGCCACACAGAGCACTGGCGGTGGACCCCCACCTCCTCACCTACAACTCACAGCATAGGAGGAGCAGGTACTGGCAATATTGCATCCTGAGGGACTCACCAGAGTTATTGGAGGACTGGACACTGGTAAGTCAACTTTTAACAATTATCACACCCCATACCTGCATGCCATCACACACCCTCACCCTCACTCCCATCACTCTACCACATCTCACACACTCCACCATCACATCTCACTAATCCCAATGCCAGACCCTGCATGCTGTACCAATGCATGGACACCCCTCCCAGCCCTGCATGGACACTCATCACTAAAACATGCACAGCATAGGGAAACTAACATAACCACAATACAACAACATATACAAGCAAAAGCTTGCAGGGGAACAACAACCATAGAGGGGAAGCTACAGAAATATAAATGTCAGACACTTGAAGCATAAAACATCATTTACATCCTCACAGGTCCCCAGCCAATGTCACTGGAGAGGAGGTGCCACCATTATCCAGTGCCCCAACAGAAGAGGCCCACAGTGATGACAGTAACTCTGGACTTCTGGATCTGGACGATCTACCTGGCCCATCAGGGACCACTGGACAGCCGGTCACCCAAGCCCATTCACAGACCACCACAGAGCCTCCCCCATCAGGAACCAACACCACAGCAGCCACCCAGCGTACCCACACCTCTGTCCCCAGGACACGTCAATCAGCAGTGTACCTACCTGTACAGGGACCCCAGGTCACACCTCGCCCCTAAGACAATCAGGAACCTGGGGTCAGTGGCAGTGGGCACACTGTTCAGGGGACAGAGGCACAAGCCAACAGGGACACTGGGAAGACTGCTGTGCGCCAGTGGGGGAGGACAGGAGCAGGGACCCGACTCTCCAGGAGGCACTCTCCGAGATCCTGGGATCCTGCCAACACTCCCAGGACACGATGGAGCAGATCCTAGACAACATGCAGGAGAACAGGCGGCTGCAGGAGGGACAGTATCAGGGGATCAGGGAGGACTCAGAGGCCATTAACAACATCCTGATCTCCATAGCAGGGGTGCTGGCAGACACGGCCAACATCATAAGGGAGGCAACAGCACAACAGCGGGCCCCTGCCACTAGCCATTCATCTAAACAGCCCTCCACTTCCGCTGCTGCTAGTGGCCAGGAGGCGCCGCCACAGGACCAACAGGCCACCAGCACCCCTCCACCTGCAGAAGGTGAACCACCCTACAAACGTTCACTGCGAACCAGACAGAAGCCAGAGTCACTTGCCAAGACCACAGCCAGGAAATGAGACTCTCCTGATTGTCCCCCTTGTGTCTCACTTAGTCAACTTGTCCACCTTGAACTACCATTGCTCCCCTTCCTATGTCCCCATGGACAATGCACCTGTGCTACAAAAAGACTGGAACAATGCCCTGGACTTTCCTCCATCATCACCTCATTCCATTCAACTTTCCCCTCTATATTTTAGCACAACAATAACACCTTTGGATAAAACTCGACTACTAGTATTTCATGTATTGCTAATTTTTATTGACTTAAACAGCTACAACCATTGCAAATGAACTGTAAATAGTATGAGCATAGAATTAATGACCTGTAGCTGGCTGTTGTGATCACATCAGGAAAATGTTGTCATATCGCCAACATCTGTAAAATGAATATCCATAGGTAACAGTAAGTAGGGGAAAGAAGTGGGTAATGCCAGCATGTCAATGCCACACAAAATACACCAATAGGCATAGAAATGTGAAGTTGCACTGTCTCACCTGTGTGTCATTGGAAGTACTGACGTATCACTAATGTTCTGTTGTCCACATCCTCATCCTCTGCCTCCTCAACTTCACCGTCCTCAGGGTCCACTGCTGCCACAGGGGCATCTCTAGTCTCCTCCTCCTGCAGAAAAGGTACATAGCGTCTGAGGGCCAGGTTGTGCAACATGTAGCATGGCACTGCTATCTGGCAGACCTTCTTGGATGAGTAGCACAGGGATCCACCTGTCAGATGGAGGCACCTGAACCTGGCCTTCAGGAGGCCAAAGGTCCTTTCAATGATCCTTCTGGTTCGCCTATGTGCCTCATTGTAACGTTCTTCTGCCATTGTCCTGACATTCCTCACAGAGGTCAGAAGCCTTGATAGGCTTGGGTAACCAGAGTCACTGGCAAATATTGAGGGACAACATTTAGCAACACACTATCCTATATGACCAACACCATAGGCATACACCAACATATACTGGGTGGGAACCAGGGCTCACCTATTAGCCACACACTGTGCCTCTGTAGTTGGGACATCACATTTGGGAAACTGCTATTCCTTAGGACAAAGGCATTATGCACCGATCCAGGATTCTTAGCATTGACGTGGGAGATGTACTGGTCCGCCAGGCACACCATCTGCACATTCATGTAGTGGAAACTCTTACGATTCCTGTACACCTGTTTCCCAGGGGGTACAAATGCAATATGTGTTCCATCAATCGCCCCAATTATATTGGGGATATGTCCCATTGCATAGAACCCGGCCTTCACAGTGGACAAATCCTCCACCTGGGGGAAAGCAATGTAGTTGCACGTGTTTTAGCAGGGCAGACAAGACTCTTGCTAGCACGATTGAGAACATTGGGTGTGACATTCCTGCTGCCAAGCCCACTGTCACTTGAAAGAACCATTTGCCAGGAAATGGTGCACTGATAGAACCTGCACAAGAGGGGGGATCCCAGTGGCATGACAGATAGCTGCGATCAGGTCAGGTTCCAACTGGGCACACCCTGTGCCTATGTGATTGTGGCCCTGTCCAGTCTATAGGTGAGTATAATGTACCTGTCCTCCAGTGTAGCCAAGTCCACCAGGGGTCTGTACACGGGGGTATGTCTCCATCTCCTATTCATCCGCAGCGGTAGGTATCTAAGGAACACAAGAGTGAGTAGGCTGTCACAATTTGAACAACTATACCACAACAGCAGTCTACATCATGCAAACATGTATTGGGACAGTGTCATTTATAAAGTATGTGCCTATTTATCCTGTGACACAACAATTATCGATAGGCCTGTTCACCCCCCTAAAATGGCAACCGCCTGTCCTGTGTGGAGGGACAGGTGGAAGTGAGGTAATGCCGCTGACGTTGTGCGGCGTGGCGGTAGGTGGCAGTGAACTGCCACGGAATTCCTCATTGGTTCATTTTGGGCCCTATGGGGTACAGTGGCCAATGGGGATCTACGCTGGCGGTGCCTGTATGCACCGCCACGGACGTGACTGCCATTTTAATTCACATTCCTCACTTGTTTCCTGACCTTTCATAGGGGAGGACCTGCATTGCATGTGCTGCTGTGACCTATGTCTGGAACCTACCATGGCCCTTGTGACCGGGGAAAGGGTGCCAGCCTTCACTTCAGAGGAGTTGGAGTGACTGGTGGATGGGGTTCTATTCCAGTACGGACTGCTGTATGGGCCTCCAGACTAACAGGTGAGTACACTGGGCACGATGCATGTGGCATGAATGCATGGAGTTGTGTGTGAAGGCATAGTGTAAGGGGGGTGAATGGATGTCCTCTTGGCGGTGTACATGCTGTGCGTTGGGCTATGTGTGTGCCAAAGGTGAGGCAAACGGGTACGTTGGGCCATTTGAGTGACAGGCTGGACTGTTTGTCTAATGGTGTTCTCCTTTCTGTATTGCCTCTGCAGGTTAGCGCTGATCAAAAGAAGGGAATATGGTGTGCCATCACCAAGGAGGTGCAGACCCTGGAGGTCTATGGCAGGTGGAGCACCCACTGTCGCAAATGGTGAGAGGACCTGAGATGCTGGGCATGGAAGACCGCAGATGCCCAGCTGGGGATGGCCTCCCAACGAGGAAGGGGTGCCCATCGGACCCTGACCCCCTGATGGCCCGCATACTGACGGTGGCATACCCTGAGCTGGATGGGCGCTTGATGGCATCACAGCAGCCACAAGGGGTGAATACAGTGCCTATCATTACAACCTACAGCTGGTGGGGTGGTATCTGGGTGGTGGTTGTGTGTCAGTGGGTGCCCCTAGCCCAGGCCAGACATAGCAGCATAGGTCCTGTGGAGGCTAAGGGTTGAATGGAAAATACTGCTTACCCAGCTTGTTAGTATTCACTTCTTGGCAGGGCATCATGGGTCCCAAGTGTGCTGCAGTTGCCAGTGTCTTGGTGACTAGCCATTTCACTGGTAGTGCAATGCATATTGCGTAGGCCTGTTCCCTGTGTGGTGCTGTGTACACCAACGGTGGAGTTGATGCAGTTATTCACCCTGTGTATCCTTTGTCTCTCTCCCCCCTTTCTTGTTTTGTCATCCTGTCCTTATGTGCATTAGCATCATCTGGTAGAGGAGCAGAGGCACCAGCTACAAAGGGCGCTGCATCCCACAGAACCCTGGAGGCAGAGTCCACCGACGCTGAAGGAACCAGTGGGATGGAGGGCGAGGGGAGAACCGCGGCTGAGACTGGAGAAGACAACACAGACTCTGATATCTCCTCGATGGGAGCTCCTTGGTGGTGGCGGACACCTCAGTGACCACCCCAGCTGCAGGTACAGCCGCCACCCCCCATGCCAGCACCTCCCTCCCAGTAGCCCCTCAGCAAGTTGCCTGTGCCCGCTCACCCAGGAGGGTGGGCATCTCCTTTGCTCCAGGCACCTCAGGCCCTGTCCCAGTGAGCCCTGATGCCCTCAGTGAAGAGGCTATTGACCTCCTGATATCCATCTCTGTAGGGCAATCAATCATTGTGAATGCCATCCAGGGGCTGGGATCCCAGATGCAGCAATGCACTGCATTCCTGGAGGGCATTCACGGTGGATTGGCGGCCCAACAGAGAGCCATTGTCCCGGTTTCAACCGTCCCTCCACCAACTTCCACTTCTCAGTCCCATACTTCTCAACCCCAACCCATCCCAAGCACACAGACAGACGAGCATGCACACAAAACAACACCCAAGAGTGGCACAGGCAAACACAAGCACCACACTTCCTCCCACAGGCACTCACACAGTCACCATTCAGTTGAAGACATGACAACATCCACTGTCTCCACTGTCTCCCCCTAGTCTTCCTCCATCCAGTTACGTTCACACTCACACCTGCATGCACTTCCTCAACATCCACTCCCAGCATCATCACCACACCAAGCAGAACACACACCTCACTGGCAGAAACCTCCACAACATCCATGCCTGCGTCCCCTGTGTCCTCTTCCACTGTGTCTGTCCACCGCCCTCCTAAAGGACACAAACACAAGCACTCAGACACCCAACAGCCATCCACCTCACAACAGCATACAGCCAATGCACCTGCATCCAAATTCAGCAGACATACGCCTCCAACGACCACCCCCTCATACTCCACTCCCATTACTCCTCCCTCCTCCCGCCCCAATGTCCCTAAAAAGCTTTTCCTTTCCCAGATTGACCTCTCCCCTACCCCTCCCGTCCTGCACGTATGGGCAGGGTAGCAAGGACACAGCCCAGCACCTCAGCCAAACAGCCCACAGGGCCATTGGTAGCACCACCTACTCGTGGTGGTAGGGATACCAGAACAACAACACTGAAGGGGAAGGAGGCAGCACAACTTGGAATGAAAGGGAAGAGTCTGGCACCAGCTGTGAGAAAGGGGAAGGAGCCTGCACCAGCTGGGAAGAAGGGGAAGCAGCCTGCACCTGCTGGGAAGAAAGGGAAGGAGCCTGCACCAGCAGGCAGAGAGGGGAAGGAGCCTGCACCAGCAGGCAGAGAGGGGAAGTTCCCATCCATCCCCGCCAGGAAGGGCAAGGGATCCCCAACCCATGACCAGGAGGAGAAGAGGCACTCTACGCCAGCGGAAGCTGTCAGGCAAATACCGTCACCAACAGCAGCTGTAACAGGGCTCCCACTGCCAGCCGTGGATGTGCTGCCATCACAGAGTGCAGGGGCTGACCAGGAGCTTCCCCCAACCACCACCAGCATGCAGCCATCACAGAGTGTAGGGGCTGACAAGGAGCCTCCCACAACCATAGTGCAGCCATCACCACCGGTGGATGCCATGTAGTCCACCCTCCAGGGGCTACTCTGTGGGCTGCCCCCTCCAGAACCAGTGGGGTATTCACCCACTTGAGAGACTGTGGCCTTGCACTCCCCAGGACAAACCACAGGCCATGTTGCCCCCTCCAGAACCAGAGGGCTTGTTAGGTCGAGCGTTAGCATTCGGCCTGCTGTATACTAAAGTATACAATAGAGTAAGTTCCAACTTTTGATTTGTTAGTTGCAGTGTCCTTCAAAAATCCTTGCTTGCTAGTGGTCAGTTCTGCTTCTTTGTCCTGCCTTTTTTCACTTTGGGAGCAGCACAAAGCACTGTGTAATTACGCAATGTCCTGTTTATCTCTTCTGAAGGGGAATTTTTCTTTCAGTATTGGCCTGTTTGCCTTGCAATGTGGGTGGGTGTTCAGTCCCTCCTCCCCACCAGCTCCCTCTGTAAACATAAACCAACATCAGAGGGGGGCTTTTCCAGGGCCAGCTCGCTCTCGCTCTCTTCCTCTTGTTATTTTCAGTCTGTGTGGCAATAAAAGTCCAGTCAGTAATTTACAACGCTATGAGCTCTAACTCCAGCAAACACGAGCCTATTGCATTCCAAATGCTTGTTGTAAATTTCCCCCATCCTCATCCACACCCACCACCAACCTACCCTTGAGATTTGTGGCCACCGCCGCTGCACATAAACATTGCCAGGCGTCCTCTAGTTTACAACAATAAGAGCTCTAACTCGAGCAAATGCGACACCCATTGGCATTTTAAATTCTTGTTGGGTGATTTTGCCAACTCCTAGGCCTGAGGCATCAGCAAATCATTGGTGAACATTATGATCTGCATGTACGCTATAAAGAATACTCTTTATGAAGACTCCCTAGCTCTGACGGGTCTTAATACTCTGCGCAGCAGCTTCGGAAGTGCTTTCTACTGTCTAGAATTCTTATTGGTTCCGAAGTGTAATATAAACACCAATATTATTTGGAGTGGGAAGGAATGGCCTATGTAAAACCCCAATATTTGTTTACCAGACCCTGCTGATATCTCACATGATGCCACTACAGTGTGTCGGGAATTAGAAGCGGTGAATTACTTTTGCTGATCAAGCTACGAAGGTTCTGTGATTGCTTCAGTGCCCAGTATTGCGCGCGTAGCATGTCTGTGCTGCTCCGTCGTGCAACTGTTTCAATCTGGCTCCATGGCTCTAGGACACTTTTTCAGCCTCTGGTCTTCCACATGAAAATATAATGTTTTCAGCGAGTTGTAGACATTGCTGCTTTTATTTCACCGAAAGACCTGCTAACAGTGACTTGTAACCGACAGCGCAAATGTTGGGGACGTGCCTTTTTGGCGACCAATAAATGACCAGTAACCCTAGAGCAGCGGCATAGCAGCCGAGGGTCTTTCTGTACTGTTAGAAAATAAATATTTTTTCGGGGGGAGGTTGTATTTATATGGAGATTTTGGGGAGAGTAGTGGCTGAGCAGGGCGATACCAGATGCAGCTGTTTGGGTCCCATTTCTTACGTTTTGTTGCTTTCCTGCTCTTAATTAAGGAAGCAGAGAGAACATTGTCAGCAGTAAACGATGGCAGGCGTTGTCCATAGTAGCAGCCCACTCCATCCCCGCAGACCACTTCTTAGACTTGGTATACATGCATTCATCATGCCGATGTGACTAAAATATGCACAAGTAGAACGAAATGGCTAAACTCTTTCTTCTCCCTTAAAAGTATATCCCGTTCAATTCAAATGGAAAGGTCAGATTTGATGAGCATTTCAATGTCAAAGGACCCCGTTTACAAACCTGTAGAGGATAACTTTGATAGATGTCATTCGCATCTCATACATCTTGCTCTCTGTGTTTGTAGGATTAATGACGTGCTCTTGCTGATGTACAAAGTTTCAGGCCATGTGTTGCAAGGAAACATATGCTAAGTCATCACATTGTATGGCAACATACCACTTTACTAAATGTTATTCCCTTACTGTACAGTTCTTGATTTCCCATTCATTAACTGTACGTTACTTGTTAGGATAGACAGTTGAGAATTGCTTAGTGTACTAGTGGTTAATGCTGGTTAATTTGAGAGTGAAATAAGTTATATCTATTTATAGCTGTTTCTTGTTTATTATGTCAATGGATTGGCGTGCAAAAGGGCTTTTGATGGCGTTGCTACCGCCCCGGAAAAGGTTGCAATTTGCAGGGTCTTAATATGGTGGGCGGAACTTTGTATTCTGCTGGCTGTAGGCGGCTACCGCTGTGGCGACTGTTGTTTCCACCCTGGCAGTCGGTGTGGTACATTGGCTGTCTATCGGAGATATCACTGCTATGGTCATAATTTGGCAGTAGTTACCGCCAGCCTTGCTCTCCAGTATTGTTACATACATGCATTGTGTCATCACAAGTACACGTACATTCAGTACACACAGTCTGTATGCACTGTTTATCACTGAAGCTTTTCTATACTGTGCCATAATGAGGTATTTGTAAACATGCAGAATGCCTCACACACACTAATCATGTGCGTGCTGCACAACATTTCACCCTTCATGAATGCTTCCTCACACAACCACACATAACCCAACCTCAGGCTCTCATTGCACGTCCACTACGCAGCACTACAATTCTCATGTAATATATTCCTGACTGGCATACATACACCCAGTACAAGCACTAACTACACATGCACTGCATTGCACTGTTCTATCCGGTACTGTACCCTTCCCAGGCAGACATACATCCAGTGCAGAGTCACTACTCCTGAGCGGCACAGCACTCCACATCTACCTGGTGTAGGCCAAGGGCGAGTTAAGCAGACAGCAGCAGAACTTTTAAAAACCTGGGTAAACCTGTAGATCTCACTCCAGTGACACAGGGTAAACAGGATCTGTTCACTATTACTGATCAGTACATGGTATGATGTGCCACCACTGCACTTCTGCTGCTTAACTCTTGATGAAGGCTGTAGCCTGTAACAACTATGAAGGTAGCAATTTAGGTGCCCCTCCTGCTCCAACAAGACCACAGTCTGTCAGACAGGCCTATGACATGGCGCACATGCACGATCAATGTTCGCCTATGAGAAAAAATAATCAGCATTAGGGATCCAAAGAACAGTACATTCGGGTAATCAGGGCAGGGGTACATTTCCTTTACCAAACCGAGTACGTTCCAATCCCAACAGTAAATGATATAGGTAAGTGTAGATTTATTATTCATAACTCTTCCTCTACATGCCTTGAAGATATATACATCATGTTAGAAATGGGGTCTTTGGTTGGCAGTCAGGTTACCCCCTGTCCAAGCAAGGACCCTTACTCTAGTCAGGGAAAGTCACACACAATCCAAATTATCCTGTGCCCACCCTCTGGTAGCTTGGCATTGAGCAGTCAGGCTTAACTTAGAAGGCAATGTGTAACGTAGTTGTGCAATAACTTATGCAATAACACAGTATAACACCACAAAAATACACCACACAGTGTTTAGAAAAATACAGAATATTTAGCTGGTTAAATGCAGGTCAAAACAATCAAGATTCAATAAGTACACGTTGAAATGTCACTTAGAGAATGATAAAAAGGAGTCTTATAAAAAGCAAAAAGTCTCTCTTGCAAGTACAAAGTACTTGGTTTGCGTTCAAATTCTCCACAAGGGACTGAAGAGGAGGAGATGCGTGGAAAACGGGGAGGTGTGCGTTGGTTTCTCTGGGCGTACACAGACCATGCACTGATAATTTTCCATGTAGGGAAGGCTTTGCGTCGATTTCCGGCCCGCTGACTTGGATCCTCGTCGGGTTGTGGGGAAACTGCACACATAGGCCTTGCGATGGCAGGCCTGAGGCATGGTTAAGGGGCTACTTAGGTGGTGCACAATCAGTGCTGCAGGCCCACTAGTAGCATTTAATCTACAGGCCATGGGCACAGGTAGTGCACTTTACTGGGGACTTACAAGTAGATTAAATAAGCCAATTGGGTATTAACCAATGTCACCATGTTTTAAGGGAGAGAGCATATGCACTTTAGCATTTGTTAGAAGTGGTACAGTGTGCAGAGTCCTTAAACCACCAAAAACAGTGTCGAAAAAGTGGAGGGAGGCAGGCAAAAGGTTAGGGGTGACCACCCTAAGGCTGTCAGGTCTAACACATATTCACAGTATTCGTTATTTGGAGTTAAATAAGGTAAACTTATTTTTACATATATAACCTATTGTTACAATATTTCAGTGTCCACAATATTCTAGTAGCATGACATTTGGAAGTCGATTTTAAGGTGTAATACCTCTTTAACATTAACCCTTGGGCATGGTCTCATGGAGCATCAATCCCCTTTAATGTGCTCAAAAATATTTTTACTTTCTTGATCTGGCTAGTGTAAAAAAAACAAAGGTGTTAAGTGTTTAATTGCAATTTTTTATCAGGGTGGAAAACTCCTCTGTACCATATTCCCTAAGGTGTTCATTTTGTTTTGAAAATAGTGAGCAGTGAGGTGTCACATAGGCATTGCCTGTAAAAACTGGGAGTGAGAAGGAACTGAGTGGTGGTGGTTGTGGTAACAGCTAGGCACTACAGCACCCAACTCCCTTTGTACAGCAGTACCAACCAGAGTGCAGAAGCACCCAGAGGCACTACCTTTACAAACAGCAAGTCGCTCCTGTAGCACAGAGGCGAGAAGGAGCTGAGTGGTGGTGGGTGCAGTGACAGTGGGTCACTACAACATCCAGCAGTCCTTTGCAGACTGGACTGCCCACAGTGCTGCAGCACCCGGAGGCGCTACCTTTAAAAACAGCAAGTTTCCCCTGCAGCAGGGGAGTGTGCGCATAATCCTCTGTACAGTATTCCCTAAAGTGTTAATTTTTTTTTTAAAATAGTAAGTGCTGTCACATAGGCACTGACTATTAAAACGGGGAGCAAGAAGGAGCTGAGTCGTGGTGGTTGCAATGACATCTGGGTACTACAATATCCAGCAGCCCTTTGCAGAGCGGGACTACCCATAGTGCAGCAGCGCCTGGAAGCACTGCCTTTTAAAACAGCAAACTGCTCCCACACCAGGGGAGCTAAATGGAACTGAGTGGTGGTGGTGTGGTGAGAGGGGGGCACTACAGCATCCAGCAGCACCTTGCAGAGTGAGACCGCCCACAGTGCAGTAGCATCTGGAGGCACTACCTTTAAAAACAGCAAGCTGCTCCCATAGCATGGGGTGCACGTGGTACGTGCCAGGGCATGTGCACGCGTCAGAGCCTAGCTGAGGATGTGCTACGCCCACTCTCGTACTTCAGATTTTTTAGCTTCACCACTCTCCTTACTGCATATCCATAAGGTGTAATTGGCCAAAGGAAAGTGCTAGGAGGTTCTTTTGTTGCAGCATCCCCCCAAAAACAACAAGTACTGACAAAATGCTGCAGAGGGCTATGGGGATTATCTCCACTGAAATTGCATTATTCAGATGAAGATTGTCGCTGGGGTCTGACTCTGCCACAAACACTGATGGAACTTTATTGCATAGGCCCACTTACACTGCACATACAAGTGATCATTTTGGTCCAGGCAATAGCCAAGGTGACTCTAATGGGTTATTTTCTGCTTCTGATATAGCTGGGGTGTGCCCAAAAGATATTTTTGAGTCCTAGAGAACCACCAACTGAGCCAGGTGGCATCAGTCATCACAGCTAACCTGTTGGAAACTGGATTATTGGGAAGGGCATGTAAGTACCTACAATTATCACTAGGACACTAACCTCCACTAGGTCCAGTCAGGTCTCAATAAATTAATCCCAGCTCAACCCTTGGTAGCTTGGCAATGAGCAGTTAAGCTTAACTTAGGAGAGGTGTGTACAGCATTTAAAAATCACAAAACAGTGAATAAGTAAAACACAAAACAGTACAAAAAATCAAAATCCATTTCATAAATATGGATTGTATTTTTATCTTTCAAATGACACTATAATGATAAAAATCCAATTAAGGGAATCGGAGATATGAATGCTTAAAGATTAAAAGTCATTCTAGCGCTAAGAAGTAAACAGCGCTCAAAGAGTTAGAAAAGGTCACACTGGACAGGGACAAAGTTCAGAGTTCATGCCACCCATGATGTAACACTGTTACACTTACTTTCAGAAGTGTTTCTCGATTCTGGAAAGTGGTCTACAGCACCAGCCAAGGGTTCAGAGACTCTGGTTTGCCTCTTAGGGACTGGGACTACAACTTCCATAATGCACCTCTTCAATGTATGGAGCTAATTACAACAGTTGCTCTAAATGTCTCCAAACTGCTGGATCTTCTTCCAGAGGTCCTTTTTGGGTCCTTGAAGTGTCCACAACTTGATCCAAAGTTCCAGAAGCTCTGAGTTGCTCCTTGGGAGTTGGGACTGCAATTACCAGAATGCACTTCATCAGAATCCTCAATGGTCACTGGACGCTGGCCAGCTGGGCTCTTCTTGCAGGACTTGATGAGGGGATTCTGGGCAGTTCATTTGTACCTGTAGATTACAGGGTGTCCACTCCTGAAGTTGCAGATGCAAGGCAAAGTAATTTTATTGTTGAAGCCCAAAGTGTGCAGCTAATGCTGTCCTTATGAGTGCAGTGCCCAGGTGCGAGCCAATGGTTCAGCAGGGAGGTCCTTCTTCTCCAGTATCTTCTTCCAGCATGGATCTGAGGTATGGGTGCAGCTCCGCCATATTTATCCTTACTGTCGGGGTGGAAAGCAAGGGGGGGCAACTGTCCAATCATACGCAGGCCACCACTCTCTTGGATGACCACTTTCTGGGAAATGTGGCAAAAATCAATCTCAGGGAGCAACATTCCTGAAAAATCCAAAATGGCAGAACCTGAATTTTGGAGGTTAGATCTGGCCGAGACCACCCACTGGTGTGGGTAAAATTCCTTAACACACCCCTCTCCTGCCCTCTCCTAATCTAATCAATGGGGCAGGAAATGAGAGAGGTCCTGAGCTGCTCCAAATGTCCTTCCCTCCTTTGAAGACCGGTTTGGCTTCTCTCCCACCCTCCTGTTTTACCCTCTGCTGAGGCAGATCTCCTCCCCCAGGCCCTTCCTTTGTCTTTACCCAAGGCCACTTCACACCTCAGAGGCTGGCCAATCAGAGAAGGGCACTACAGAGCTGAAGTTGGAAACTTTCAGGTAGAGTTTTAAAACTCTTTTACTGAACTAGTTATATTAAATTCAACAATGGAAAGTTGTTGGATTTATTATAACAATACATTTGATACCAAACCTGACACATCTAGCTCCTTTTGACCAATTTAGCATAAGGAGGGGGAAACAAATTTGGCTAGTTTCTCTCACCAGGGCTTATAACACATCTTTTATAAGATCCCTGCTTATTGCTACACTGCACCCACCCCTGGGGGCACCTAGGGCACACCTTAGGGGTGATTTATATGTACAGAATAAGGCAGTTTAGTACTTTGGAAGTACTTTTAATTCCAAAGTTGAATTTGAAGATAACGTTAATTTAAAAGCAGCCAGCAAGGCAGGCCTGCCTTTAAAATGACACTGGGCACCTCAGCAGTGCACCTATGGGTGCACTACCTATGCTGGGGTCCCAAACCCCACATGCCCTACAATGTATTAGGGACTTATAGGTAGGTTCATACTGCCAATTATAATTTGCCTAATTTGCATAATCATTTTAATCAGAGCTCAGGCCCTGGGACTGTTTAGCAGTGCTCAAATCACCATCAGAGTCAGGAAAAAAACAGCAAAAATTGAAAAATGGGGCCACAAAGTTAGGGGGCTTCTGCAATCAGCCCAGTTTTCTCACACAACCTCAATTCCAAATTGTCCCTCTGTGGATTTTGCCCCTTTGGAAACTGCTACCCTCGGTCCGGTGGAGTCTGTGCCTAAGTCTCAATGGGCAATTGACTTTATGGAGATTTGCCCGGCAAGGTTGAAGGGTTGAAACAAAAAGAGCTTTCTCCACTAGTGGCATGGTTGGAAGCTATTGAAAAACGACTTGGTATTGTCAAATTACAGCAAAATCCAGCATTTGATATATCTAGTGTTATCCTAGAGGATGCAAAGGGAATTACTCATAACTCACATGTTGTTCGGTTCCAGACGATCTTGCTACACCACCATCTGTGATCCAAGGCTCCATTGACAGCGATGCTTTAGCCTGCCATTGTAATAGACTAAGAGACGCCCGCACTCCAAAGTCTGTGGGGGGCGGTGATTAATGGGGCTTGAAGGAAATGCAAAGACGGGCCCAGGGGAAGGATGCTATCTGTGCCCAACGTCCCTAATTTTGTACAGAGACAGTCTGTGATAGACCTGCCACCTGCTTCCATGCCATACGTAGTGATTCTAGCAGGAGTCCCGTAGATGTATGTGAACCAGAAGGAGAGCCTGGAAGAGTTGAAAAATAAATATATAAATTGACTGGTCCAATATAGGAATTTTCCTTGTTATTTGATAAATTAAATCCTGTTAACACGGACAGGGGGTGGTTGGGATCTGGGTCCAAGGTACATTAATTTGAGATCTCCCCGGGTAGTACGAACCTTGTTACTTAGCCCCACCCCCCTAATCTGGAGAGCTTGGGGAGTTCCTTAGGTATAGGGTATGGAGACAAGCATCCCTGTGTTGCTGAGCCACAGATCATGAGATTCGGGAATGGAAAACAGTAGGTCATTCGGACCATCCAAGCTTTTAAAGGTGGGGCAAGTGAATCCCTGAATATCCCTAAGCAAATCAAAGCAACGCTCTGATAGTGCCCACAGGTGGAGGATGGTAGACACCTGTAACCACATAATAACACTGACTCAGCTAGCCCCTCACTCCGGTTGTATTGAGCCCTTAATTCTGAGCAATCAAGGGGAGGAATAAAAAAATGTTTGACCAATGTGGCCAAAATTGTGTCCTGGAATGTAGCAGGGCTAGTAACTAAACTTCATGAATGGACTAAGTTCACAGACATCCATCTTATTTGCCTCTTGCAAGAAACCAGGTCCATGAAACCTCTGCACCAAGTAGGATATGCTAACTTTAGTAACGAGGAGTTATTTAAAGGGCAGGGTACACCTTCAGAGGGGTTAACAACATGGGTAAGCACTGTGTTAACCTGTAAAGTTCAGGAAATGTCGATACCCTCTCCTGACATTCTTTGTGTTTCACTAGCCACTCCAACCCAAACAGTCTATTTTCATAATGTGTATTTGAGGCCAGGTGGAAATAACTGTCCTTCCCCCATTATAGAGTTGTTAAATGCGCATACGACCGCAGTCCCGGGGGAAGTTTTGAAGTTTTAGAGCGGGATTTTAATTGCCAGTTTGAACCACTAGATAGTTTAAACCACTAGATAGTAGCACAGTAGAGCTTACTCAGGATGAGTACAATGTCTGACACATCCCCAAGTTGTCAATTGCACCAAAGATAGTCCCCACTGGCATTGCTAATTAACACCTTTGCTATGAAGCAGGAGTTGCAGGCAGGACACGCCCCTTGTACTAGCCTTATTGACTATGTTTTGGTGGATGTAAGGGATTTGTGCCTTCTGATTGATATGGCTGTTGTCCCGAGACAAGATAATGGCCAGGACGCCAGTATGATGGTCACAGATGAGATTGCCTGTCCTTGCTGCAGAACAGACAAGGAAACAGACAGACATGATCTGTTTTTTGTCTGGGCATATTTAAAGAGAAGGAGAAAAGGATAGCCCCTGCCTGCAGGCATTTAGGTGTTAGGGAACACCTAGTTGCCCTCCGAATTTCAAAAACTGATGACAGTCAATGTTTAGTTTTCACTGTCTTCTGCTTTTTGCTATTTATGTGGAGGATCACACAAAGGGTGTGTAAGCAAATGATAGCCGTTGGGAACTCAACTCATCAGGCTTTGGATAATACACACTCTTAAAACGTTGTTTTACTACGACAGAGGGGGTTTTTGCACACTGATTTGGTACTGGTTTTTATTATGTATTTGTGGGATTTTAATTGTTATTCCATATTTATTATTTATATGCGATGATTGTATGTTTTCATGTGATTTTATTTTGCTTTTATGACAGACAACTGAAATAAAGATCATGATTGATTGATTGAGGTTGATGTCCCTGTCTTTTGTTTGAGGGACAATTCTGGAGAACCTTTTGATAGTAGACTGCGAGTGACTAGTAATATGTGCAAAGTGAAGTGGGCCTCCTTCGCTAATTTGCAGGAGCAGCTAGGGAAAGTCTATACTGTAGTTACAGATAGCATTGAGCACCTCCTTTTACAGGGGATTTGAACAGGCGTCTGTTGGGAAAAGGTTAGTACTATTCTAAAGTAAGCTGAACAGGAGACATAATCCGTCAGGAAACAATGTTTGTTGAAAGCAATGTTTATTTTCTTATTTCAGTGGCACAGCATAAAGAAAATGTCCAAATCTCATCACCCCAGCGCAGCGCCGATCCCTCAAGCTCCTCCGCTCTCTAACTGCCGTTTCTCGACGTCCTGGATTCCTCGCACACCACATGCGCATCAGGAAAACCAGAACACCGAGACACAGGCTTGTGCGAGCGGCTCTGCTGCGCGTGCAGTCAACAAGCGAGATTCTAGTTGCACGCGCAGCGGCAGACACTACATTTAGTTTTCCCCTTTTTTTTTTTAAACTAACAATCAAGACCAACCCTCCAACAAAAACAAACAATAAACATTTCCCCCCTTACATTACCATAAAATACTGGGAAAAAAAAAACATCAGGTAATAATACATATTACGCTCTACATTTATAAACATCACGTTTTACATTTCTCGATAGATATTAAAACTTGAGCAAAACCAAAAAACACCTCACTTAATGGTACCTCACCGGTAAATTGTGCAGTCTACAACTTTTCCTAACAGGCAACAGTTCGGAGCAAGCATCCCCTACTTTAGGATTCAATGGTTCAACCCCACCAGGTTTTTGTACATTCAAGGACTTCTTCACCTTTTCATTCTGCTCTAACGGGTCGCTAAGTAACAAAGGAACATCTCTTGGTAAAATTTTAACACTTTTCCCACATTCCACCAATTACGTCCACCAACACGAACAGCATTACCACACACTTTGTCAACCCTCAAAGGTTCTGAAAACTTTGAGTAACCTTTCTAGACAAAACTAAATAGTTTGATCCGCACCCAATCACCAACCTTGAACCGTAACTCTTTCACACTCCTTTTTTTGTCATAGTATGTTTTTTGTCTTTCTTGAGCTTTCCTCATACCCGAATGAACCTTGACGTCAATGTGTTCCTTACACAGAGAATGTTTGAAAAATGTGGACAACCAAGCTGTTCTAAATAGCGTGGCAGGTTTCCTCCCTCTCAGCGCTTCAAACGGAGACACCCCGTGCTTGTATGGGGCATTGTTCTGTAGAACCAGAGCATACTCTTTACAGCTGCATCAACCACACACCCATTAGCTAAAGCCCACTGGACACATTCACCAACCACTCTATTAAAGCGTTCAACCAAACCATTTGTTTGCGGTTGATAAAGTGAGCTCTTCAAATGTTTGATAGCACAATCATTCAGAAACTGTTCAACCTCACTTGAAACAAATTGGACCCCATTATCAGACACAAGTTAATTGGGAAACCCTTCCTCCAAAAATATATCTTTCAGAAAAGACACAACTGATGGGGAATCAGCATGTCCTACAAACTTCACATGCGGCCACTTGGAAAAGTAGTCAGTTGCAACATAAGCGTAACGTAATTTAGATGGAAGTGAGTTGAACGGCCCTAACAAATCAATACCAATCTTTTCCCAGGGCCCTGACGAACATTCAAATGGCTTAAGCGGAGGAGTTGACGTCTTGAGAGTCTTATCACTGGTGGAACAGATGAGACAAACTTTGACCAATGTTTCAATGTCTCTGTCCATTTGCGGACACCAATAGTACTCTCTCACCCTTTTTTTTGTAAGAGTAGAACCCAAATGACCTTCATGTGCTTTTTCCAGAATAATAGATCTTATAGTTTCCGGAGGTGCAATTTTATCATTTTCAGTAACACACCATCTTCAATTGACAGTTCATCAGACACCTTAAAAAAAGGTTGAACACTAAGATCCAAACTTTTCTCATGTGGCCACCCTTCCTCGACATACGTCACAAGTTTAGAGAGTACAGTATCATTTGTTGATGCTTAATTCCAGCACTTTTCAGAAAATGACCCAGTACTTTCCAATTCGATGGCCGCAATGAAACAATTTTCATCCTGAATATCCTCTTCCCCACCAGCGTCTTCAGTCATGGGATACCTAGAGAGGTAATCTGCTCTCACATTTCTTCCTCCAGAAATGTGCACAACAGAAAAATCTAATTGTAACAACCTGGCTGCAAATCTTGCGATTCTTGGTGTGCTACTTTTGACATTAGTACCATTCAAAATAGAAACTAAAGGTTTATGGTCTGTCCGGAGCAAAAAATGTCTTCCCCACAGATAAGGTTTAAACTTCTCTATACCCCACCAACATGCTAATAATTCTTTTTATATTACAGAATACTGTAGTTCATTTGGTCTGAGCACCCTTGACGCAAATCCAATAGTATGCTCCAGTTTTCCACTGATCTGCGTCAAAACAGCTCCAACGCCGAACTTGCTGGCATCCACAGTCAAACAACACTCCAAATTCTGATCATAGGATTGTAATACACCAACATCACCCAATCTTTGCTTAGTAATATCAAACGCTTCTGCACATTCAGCATCCCACACAAACTCTGTTTTTTTTTCAGAAGATTCGAAATAGGTATGATTATAGTCGCAGAATTCTCAATAAACCTAGAATACAACTCACAAAGTCCCAAAAAAGATTTGACACCAACTTTGTCCTGAGGTGCAGGTGCTTTCACAATCGCTTCTACCAGACCTGGTCTGGGATAAACATCTTCTGCAGTCAAAACATGCCCTAAATATTCCACTGACGTTTGGAGAAACTGACATTTTTCTCTTTTCAACACAATCCCAGCACTATTGAACTTTCTCAGGACTTGCATCAAAATCTCATCATGTTGACGTCGATCACCAGCATAGATCAGCACATCATCCTGAAACACACACACTTTCTTTATGCCCTTGAGCAGCGTAGACATTATCTTCTTAAACACTGACACTGCCGACGCCACTCCGAACGGCATACGACAATATTGGCACGTCTCCCACGGGGAAACAAAGGCAGTGAAGTGACGAGAATCTGGTGTCAATTCTACCTGGTGATAAGCAGCAGCTAGGTCAAGTTTTGCAAAGAGTTTCGCTCCAGTAATGCAAGAGAGCATCTCACTGACCTTTGGCAATGGATGGGAGTCCACCCAAATCTCTCTGTTAAGAGCCCTCAAGTCAACACATATTCTTAGTTCACCATTTTTTTTCTTTGCCACAACTAAAGGTGATAACCATAACAAAGAATCAACAGGTTCAATGATTCCCTTTGATCGTAAACTCTCCAATTCTTTTTCTACTTTATCTTTGACACTAAATGGTACACCTCTCAATTTATGTTTTATTGGAACAGCATTACCTTTAACTTTAATTTTATGTGTAAAGTCTCTTATCCTACCTAATTCACCTGAAAAGACTCTAGGAAACTCATTAAGCAGATTTTCTATATCGGCGGAATCTCTTATTACAGATACCTGATCACCTGTACCTGGACGCAAAACCATGCCAAACAACCCCTGATGGAACCACCCCAAAATGTTCAATCCTTTTACAGCTACATACACCTTCCCAAAAATACATCGTCCTTTGAAAACCAAGACATCTTCAAAGTACCCCACTAAATCAATCCTCCTAACTTCGTACGTCACTGGTGACCTGTCTGGTGGGTACAATTGTCGCGATCCCCAATTTTGTTCAAATAACTCCTGCGTAAGCATAGTGATTCTGGCGCCCGAACCAACTAACAACCTTAAAAGTTTGTCACCAACCTGTATTAAAATGTAAGGATCAATGCAGTGATCAGGATTACCACTTCTTATGTCCTGGTCACCCACAGCCAAAATCATTTCTTGCATTTCACTCATCAATTTACCCATTCTGTCATCACCATCACTAACGGCAGCATTGACCTTAGTATTGTCACTTTTGCTACTTTGACACACTTTTGCAAAATGTCCTGTTTTACCACATAACCTGCACTGAAATTTTTTGCTGGGCAGATCTTCCCTTCTTTTAGATGTGATGGATAATCACACACCTAAAGCATATATTAGTTTGTTTGAAGAAACTATGGTGTTTGGCCACTTCTCCTTTGCTGGAAGACGGAATGTTCATCTTTCATCTGTCATCAGATCTCTGGACTACATTAATTTGTTCAACGTGTGCACGTTCTAATTCCTTGGCTGATTTGACCGCAGTTTCAATTCTTTTTGCAATTCTGGTCAAATCCGATAAAGACGGATCTCCCAAGGACAACAACTTTTGTTTGACAGACTTAGCCGAACAGTGACAAATGACGTCCTCTCCATTTTTCTGTTCCCTCCTGAAAAACGTATGTCTCGCTATGACTAAACTTGGTGGAGCATCAAATCTGGTAACTAGTTTCTTAAGAGCCTCTTCAAATTTGTGAAGTTCTTTGCCTTCTTCCAGCTGAATATCAGGTAAGTGTTTAAATATGGATCTTCCCTCAAATCCTAAGGAATGCAGTAGCAAGCATTTTTCCTTTCAGGTCTGAACCTTGATGCTCCAATAGCCCCCAAATACGTTTCAAAAGCATCATACCACTGTTTCCATGGTATAACCGGCTCTCCAGGTGTTTCCAAAAATGGTGGTGGAGGGTTAACAGATTGAATGACAGATAAATGGAGCCAAAATGTCACTTTAAACAATGTAAAAACACAATAGTAAAGTCTTTACCAACTTACCAACTCTGCAGTAAGTTTTAAACTGAAATTTTTTTATAGAATCCTTGGGTAACATTACTGTTTAATGATGGCCGCCACATTTCCTTAGGGTTATAGAATTCCTGTAGATACACTGACTAGAGGGTCATGGGAGAAACAGCAGGCAGTTCCGGTTAAGTTTCCTGTAATTAACCTTGGATCCCCAAGGATTAAAGTGAAAGAGAACAACAGGAACGTGTGGGTCTCTGAGCAACGATGTAATAGCCTGGGGTGATGCAGCTCCACAGCTCGTCGCCACATAAAGTAAGCTGAACAGGAGACATAATCCATCAGGAAACGATGTTTGTTGAAAGCGATATTTATTTTCTTATTTCAGTGACACAGCATAAAGAAAATGTCCAAATCTCATCATCCGAGCGCAGCGCCGATCCCTCAAGATCCTCTGCTCTCCAACTGCCGTTTCTCGACGTCCTGGATTCCTCACGCACCACACGCGCATCAAGAAAACCCGAACACCGAGAAACAGGCTTGTGCGAGCGGTTCCGCTGCGCGTGCAATCAACTAGTGAGATTCTCGTTGCACGCGCAGCGGCAGACACTACATATTCACAATAACTTGTTTGTAAAATTAAAGGAACTGTTTCACGTTGCCACAAAAGGGGCCTTTTGGAGGATGACCCCCCCCGTCCTGGTACATTAGAGCATATAAGGAAACCAGACTTGCACTTTGGTCTGCAATTAAACAGTAGGATAGGAGAGCGATTTAAGCCCAGAGAGACCGCTATAAGAATACTATTAAAGCTGCCAAAAAAGATTGGGAAGTTGGAAGTGGGAAGTGGGAAAATCTGGTGGCTGCAGCCACGAAAGCGAATCAGTGTGTGTTTTAAAACCTGCTTTGAACATGTAGTAAGGCAGGGATCCGACCTGTGATGGTCAATGTCCCAGCAGCGGCTTGGGTCGCCCACTTCTCCAGCCTCTATTCATTGAAGGGAGAAGAAACCACTCCTGATCACTCTCTGTTGGATGATAACCATATAGAGGAGGAGGGGGAGTTAGTAGCAGTGAAACCTTTGTGCCAATTTCATTACAAGAAATAAGAGTTGCAATCTACAAGATAGCCCCTAACAAAGCTCCAGGGCTGGATAAAGTCTAGGGGGATCTGTATTTAGGTGAAATAGATGTGTGGGGTCCCTACTTCATGCTAATATCCAAGTTCATCATGGTTGGGGTACCAACACCCCTTCAATGTGGGCAGGGGCAGAGATAATTCCTGTGTTTATGAAGGGCTCCCCTGATGATCCACTCAAATACAGGTGAATAGGTTGAATTGATTGTTCCCAAACGTTTCTGGGGAGTGCAAAGCCTCAGTCTCTCAAGTGGGTGGTTTGCCCACTGCTTGGGCCTGGTGATTGCAAAGCCTCAGTCTCTAAAGTGTGTGCGTTGCCCACTCCTTGGCCCTGTGCAGTGCAAATCCACAGTCTCTCAAGTGGGTGGTTTGCCCACTGCTTGGTCCTGGGGAGTGCAAGGCCACAGTCTCTCTAGTGGATGGCTTCTTCCACTGGTTCTGGAGGGGGCTTTGTGCCCAGTGTGCTTCATCCTGCCAAGGAGGGGCTAAGTGGATGCATCTCTCCACTGGTTCTGGAGGGGGCTTTGTGCCCAGTGTGCTTCATCCTGCCAAGGAGGGGCTAAGTGGATGCATCTCTCCACTGGTTCTGGAGGGGGCTTTGTGCCCAGTGTGCTTCATCCTGCCAAGTATAGGGGGAGTGGATGCATCTCTCCACTGGTTCTGGAGAGGGCTTTGTGCCCAGTGTGCTTTATCCTGCCAAGGATAGGGGGAGTGGATGCATCTCTCCACTGGTTCTGGAGGGGGCTTTGTGCCCAGTGATGCTGCACCGGTGGTGTGGCAGTTTACATTCTCTCACCTGGGTGTCTGTGGACCGAGATGTTCACGGTACAGGTAGCATGATCCTCCATGGAGGCAGAGCCACACTCAATCCTGCGGCGACTTAGGCTGCAAACTCCTGGTAGTGCCAGTGCTGATGGTGGTGCCTCATGTGGTGTGTCCAGGGTCCAGGACGTCACCTGCAGCCTCGGATGGCTGCCCACTGGGGATGCTGCTGCCATCCGATGTAGTGGCACTGGCTGGGCATATGGCGGTGCAGATGGCGGTGCACGGGGCGATGGCTGCGGCGGAGATGCTTCCAGTGCTGGCCATGGTGCAGGTGTTTGTAGTGGTGGAGGGAGATACCAGACCGTCTCCGGCAGCCCCGGACGGCTGATCACTGCGGAGGATGCTGCTGACTGACGTTGTGGCAGCGGCGGTGCAGGTGGCGGTGCAGGTGCCGGTGCAGGTGACGGTCGTTGCAGCGGTCGTGACCGTGGTACATGTCGCTGGCATGTCTGGGGAAATGGTGGTCACAAACCCCTCACCAGGAGGCTCAGTTCCCTGAGGTGACCTGGCTTTGCTCTTGAGTTCCTTTCCCACCTTGGTAGTCGCTGCTGGGACCTTGGCACTGTCCTCTTTGGATTTGGATGAGGCCTTGCTGGGTGGGTGTTGCGACTTTCCCCTGCTGTATACCGGCCCCTTCTTGATCTTGGCAGGTGGCGGAATCGGGTGGTCCTTCCCATCTGTAGGTGACACACTGACAGCTCGGATGGGTGCTCCCTTCCATCCACCCGGACATTGAGGGACCACAGCGGACGTAGATTTGGTGGCTGAGGTGCTGGCCTGGGATCTAGGCATCCTGGCCCTAGGGGAACGACGGGGGAGGAGGTATAGGGAAGAGGTTGATGTTAGCTAGGAAAAGTTTTTTTGACACACTGGGACGGGAAGGTGGAGGGGGTGTGGGAATGGAGGAAGAGGTAGTGGTTGTAGGAGGTGTACGTCTGCTGAGTTTGGGTGAAGGTGCTTGGGCTGGAGGCTGTTGTGAGGTGGATGGCTGTTGAGTGGGTGTGTGCCTTCATTTGTGTACTTTGGAAGGAGGGCTCACAGACACACTGAGAGAGGACACAGGGGACATGTGAATGGTTGTGGGGGTGGTGATTGCTTGTGAACGGTGTGTTGTCATGGGCGTACCGGTGATGGAGGCAGTGGCTGATGATGTAGTGCATGCAGGTGTGAGTGGAGACCATACTGGGAGGGAGGTGGAGGACGAGGAGGAGGGGGACACAGTGGAGGCAGTGGATGTTGGTATGTGTGCATGGGTATGGTGCTTGTGTGAGTGCCTGTGTGATGATGTGTGGTGCTTATGTTTGGCTGAGCCACTTTTGTGTGTTGATGTGTGTGCATGCTGGTCTGAAGGTGTGGTTGGGATAGGCTGAGGTAGATAGGATTGGGTCTGGGTAGTGGAAGTTGGAGGGGAGGCTGGACACAGGGACAATGGCTGCCATCTCTTGCGGCAGTGGGTGCTCCGCCTGTGATAGACCCCCTGGGTCCGCACCTCCTTGGCGATGGCACGCCAAATACCCTGTTTCTGGTGGGCACTGACCTGCAGGGAAAAGACAGCAGAAAAGGGAATTAGTCACCCGTTCGGACAATCATACCCATTGCCCACCAGTTCCCAGCCATGCCCTGACGCACATACACTGACCACCTCACATGCAGCACTCAGGCCACCCCCAACATGTGGCTTACATCCACTCCAAACAGGCATTGCCCAAGCCTTATGCTCACAGTGTACTCACCTGTTTGTCTGGAGGACCGTAGAGTAGTGTGTACTGGGGGAGGAACCCATCCACCAGTTTCTCCAACTCCTCCGCAGTGAAGGCAGGGGCCCTTTCCCCAGACACTCTAGCCATTGTCACTTCCAGACTCAAGTCACAGCAGCACTTGCAGTGTAGGTCCTCTCCTGTTGATGGTCAGGTATCAAGTGAGTGAATGGGTAGAAAATAGTGGTGACGTCCGTGGTGGTGCGGACCCCTGGTGGACCTGTGGAAAATGGAGGACAGACACATTATAATCACATACAGACTTGATCGTGCCACAATCCAAGAACTGTGTGCACAATTGGAGCTGGACCTAATGTCAGCTATCCCCCAGCCCACAGGAATGCCTCTAGTGCAGGTCCTATCTGTGCTCCATTTTCTGGCAAGTGGCTCCTTCCAAACTACAGTGGCCATGGCATCAGGGATGTCTCAGCCAATGTTCTCAAACGTGTTGAGCAGGGTGTTGTCTGCCCTGCTTAAACATATACACAGCTTTATTGTGTTCCCCCAGGTGGAGGATGTGGCCACAGTGAAAGCTGACTTCTATGCCCTGGGACATATCCCCAACATCATTGGTGCCATTTGTGGGACACATGTGGCATTTGTGCCCCCTCGCAGAAATGAACAGGTGTACAGAAATAGAAAAAGCTACCATTCGATGAATGTGCAAATGTTGTGTTTGGCGGACCAGTATATCTTCCATGTGAATGCTAAGTATCCTGGCTCTGTGCATGATGCCTATATCTTGCGCAATAGCAGTATCTCTTATGTGATGGGCCAACTCCAGAGGCACCGGTTGTGGCTAATAGGTGAGCCCAAGATCCCCACACAGTATGTGTAGGTGTCTGTGTATGAAGTTGTCCCTAAGGGTTAGTGTGTGTCTCACAACTGTGCCTCGATATTTGCAGGTGACTCTGGTTACCTAAACCTCTCATGGCTACTGACCCCAGTGAGGAATCCCAGGACAAGGGCAGAGGAGCTTTACAATGAGGCACATGGGAGAACTAGGCGGATCATTGAGAGGACATTCGGCCTCCTGAAAGCCAGATTCCGGTGCCTCCATCTGACAGGTGGATCCCTGTACTACTCACCAAAGAAAGTGTGCCAGATCATCATGGCATGCTGTATGTTGCACAACCTGACACTGAGACGCCAGGTGCCTTTTCTGCTGGAGGATGAGCCTGGTGATGGTGTTGTGGCAGTGGTGGAGCCTGTGGACAGTGAGGAAGCAGAGGAAGAAGATGTTGACAACAGAACAAACATTATCCTGCAGTACTTCCAGTGACACACAGGTAAGACATTGTAACTCCTCTTGACATTTCAGTTTACTTTGGACATTGTACATGGCAGCCTCTTACCCTCTGTCTAGGGATACTGACTGTTCCCTTTAGATTCCCTTTTTTCAGATCTGTGTACCCCATTGTTATTGTATCTGTGGGTGCCATCTTATGCAATGGGTGTGTTTTCCTCATCAAATTGTGCTTTCCCTGTCACCTTGGACTTGTGTGATTGCTGATTGTGTGGGCTGGGAGAGTCTCTCTACTAGGCATGCTGTGGTGATGGGTGTCCATACAGGTCTGTGATGGGTGTCCATGCACTGGTGTTGCATGCAGGGCTTGGTATTGTGATGGGTGGGTTGTGATAGTGGGGTATATGTGAAGTGGTGGAGTGATGGAGGTGAGGGTAGGGGTTGGAGTTTGTGATGGCATGCAGGTAGGGTGGGGGATATAGTAGTAAATAGTTGACTTACCAGAGTCCAGTCCTCCTGCTATTCCTGCGAGGCCCTCAGGATGCATTATTGCCAAGACTTGCTCCTCCCATGTTGTTAGTTGTGGGGGAGGAGGTGGGGGCACACCGCCAGTCCTCTGTACAGCAATCTAGTGTCTTCATACCACGGAACGCACCTTCCCCCGTAGGTCGTTCCACCTCTTCCTGATATCATCCCTGGTTCTTGGATGCTGTCCCATGGCATTGACCCTGTGGAAGATTCTCCGCCATAGCTCCATCTTCCTACCAATGGACGTCTGCTGCATCTGATCTGTGATCCGAACAGCTGTGGCTCTACCCGGATGATTTCCTCCACCATGACCCTTGGCTCCTCCTCAGAAAACCTGGGGTGTCTTTGAGGTGCCATTATGTGGTGTGAGTGATATGTGTGAGGTGAAGTCTGGGGTGATGTGTTGTGATGCTTTATGTGATGTGCTTGGATGGTGTATGAGTGATGGTGTTCTTTGCCTCTGAGTGTATGTGTGCTCTTTGCTTGTCTCTCTATGCTTGTTCGATTCTTTTGGTTGTAAGGGGTTGTGGATAATGTGGGTGTGTGTTTTATAGTGTTGTGAGTGTGGTGTATGTATGTGTGTCAGGTGTGTGCAGTTTGAATTGTCCAAAGTGGTTTAGTATTGTAAATGTGTGTGCATTTTGAGCGTGGCGGTGTGTACTGCCAATGGTTTACCGCGGTTGAAAGACTGCCACGTTGATTCATGGGTCGTAATACTGTGAGCGTATTCCTGTTGGCGTAGCGGTGTGGGTTTTGGTACCGCCAGTTTATTGCTGACCTTTGGTGTGGCGGACTTGTGTGGGTGTCTGTATATTGGCGGTATTCTCGGTGGTTCATAATACCAGTGGCAGATTACCACCACGGTCACAGTATGTTGGCGCCCATCAGCATGGCGGTAGGCGCCATTTACCGCCAAGGATGTAATGAGGGCCTATATGTCCTACCTTAACCATACACTGCACCCTGCCCCCTGGGGCTACCTAGGGCCTACCTTAGGGGTGTCTTACATTTAAGAAAAGGGAAGGTTTAGGCCTGGCAAGTGGGTACACTTGCCAAGTCGAATTTCCAGTTAAAACTGCACACACAGACACTGCAGTGGCAGGACTGAGACATGATTACAGAGCTACTTATGTGGGTGGCACAACCAGTGCTACAGGCCCACTCATAGCATTTGATTTACAGGCCCTGGGCACCTCTAGTGCACTGTACTAGGGACTTACTAATAAATCAAATATGCCAATCATGGATAAACCAATTACATACACATTTTGTAAAGGAGCACTTGCACTTTAGCACTGGTTAGCCGTGGTAAAGTGCCCAGAGTAACAAAAACAGCAAAATCAGAGTCCAGCACACATCAACAACCTGGGAAACAGAGGCAAAAAGTTAAGGGAGACCACGCCAAGGATGAAAAGTCTAACAGCAAGGATATGAGATCAAAGGCGATATGTTCTTGGTGTCTCCCAAAATGCAGACAGAGAGTAGGAGTAGTCTCCACCACGGGCCCTGAGGATAAAGGGGAGCCATCTACAGTGTGTACTTGCTTTGGCATTTCTTTTGAAACAAGTGGAATACCTTTATCCTTGGCCCAGGTCTTGTCCAAATAGATACACTGGCTCCACAGTCCACAAGAGCAAAGAACTGTTCTTCCTGGCCTTGTGAACATTGTAACGTAACCGATATGATAAACAAGGTGGACATATTTTCTCTGGAGGAACATATTGACAGTACTTCAGCTCCTCCCATCTCCTTTCTCCTCACAGGAGGCGGGAGTTGGCATTTCCCGAAGATCTGGAAGGGCGGACAGAGCAACTACAAATCAGATGACCAGCCTTGCCACAATAAAGGCTCAGACCCTTTCATCTTCTATCCTCCTTTTCAGAATCGGACAGAGGACCATGGACAAGATCGATCTGCATGGGTTCTTCTGCAGTGGATGGAGATGCTTCAGCATGGACTTCGTCAGGTCACCGGCTTATGGTACGTTGTGCTCCAGATTGATAAGGTACTCGAGTTCTTCTTTCCATCTTGCGTTCTCGTAATCTATATTCTATGTTCGTTGATTGATCCATTAGTTCTTTCAAAGATCGAGTTGGAGTGGAGTGTATCAATTCATCCTTGATTTCTTCACAAAGTCCTCGACGGAACAAGGTTACAAAGGTGCGTTCCACCCATGTGGTCTAGGCTGCCAACTGTTTGAAACAAGTTATTTATTGTAAAACGTCCTGATTGCCTTGCTGGATATCACATAAGGCCTCCTCCACAGCTGCTTTCAACCCAGGTCATTCGAGCATCTGCTTGAAGAATTTTAAAAAAGCAGTATAATTATTCAGGACAAGATCTTCTGCAGAAACTAAGGGAGTCGCCCAAGCTAGTGCAGGGCCAGACAAGGCACTGATTAGATAACCGACCTTGGCCTTATCGGAGGAAAATTGTATCGGGCGAAAAGCAAAGAAGACCGTTAAGGCGTCCAGAAAATCTTTTATCTCATGCGGATCCCCAGAATATCGAGGTCTCCCTGTGGTCTTCCATGGTTGTTTCACAACGCAGATTTTTTGGGCGTTGAAATCTATCATGATCTGCATGATGCTTCTCACCTTTGGATGAGGAATTTGACAGAGCACCTGGTCTTCTGCTGGTTCTGTACTGACCAAGATGAGGGTGACCCTTTCTAGTAGCCACGGTGCTGCTTGACAGGAAACACCTAAGCAGACCGTACCCTCCAGAAGGAGTCCCAGAGGGAAAAAAAAAAAATGTGGGAAAAAACCTCTACACAGGAACTCCTAAAAAAGAGGAAAAAACAAGAGGGAAAAAAGGAAAATATTGAAGAAAAACCACAATCAGAACAACAGGAACTGGAGAAAAACACGACGAACAGGAGGGAGTATCACCACCAAGAGGAAGTGTTTGCAACACAAAGAATATCAGGACTGAGTGACTTATATACTAGGAGACAAGAAGTGACAAAACAGGAAAAGAAAGCGACAACATCTTGGATTGGGAAAGGCCCATAGAAAAGAATAGGAAAAAAGGTAACAGTATAAAAGATAAAAGCATGCTGGGAAAAAAGGAACAAAATGAAGACAACATGAAGACAACATGGAGATCAGAAGAAAGAAAAAGGCGAGGTGCACAGAGAAAAGAAGAAAAGAAGGAAAAAAGAAAAGGTGTCCCCTATCACCAGGCAAGAAGAAATGTCAAGAAAACAGTTAAGGGCGACGCAACCGGGAGCACGAAATGTGCTTCCCGAAACGCGTCATCATAGAAGTGCAAAAACGCAGAGGACGGCGTTTCCGATTATCAGAACCATGGCCCGACCGCGGCTGGAAAAAGAAACGCTGCGGTTAGGCGCGGCATCACAGTAATTAACTCCCACTGAAGAAGAAGATGTCTGTGTGTATCTAGGTTTTTTTAGGCAAAATAGGCAATGCAATCATCCCCTTGTGGTCAATATAGTTGCGGGGGCAATAGAGCAAGGGTATAAGTAAATGGCATACACTTCTTTAAGCAGATTTAAAAAACAGGCTACACTTAAAGACAGCAGTGCAAACTAAAACACCAAAATAAATATTTGAGGCATAAATCAACTAACATAAATTAACCTCTTTTTATTTTTAACAAATACAAAAACACACACTTTTCACCCACAACAGGTCCACTACTTTCCTCAAACAAATAGCCGCATCCCCAACAAGTCCAATATGGAAAACCTCACCCCAATGCCCTCCTCGCACTCTCCACCCATAACAAGTCCCTCCCATCAAAAATAAAAATGAAAAAGGGCTCAGAAGAGGGCACTGTCTATATGAGTCCGGAGCTTGTGCAGGCTCTTTACGATCCTGGTGAGCCAACTCTCCATCTGGTCCATTCGCTGCAGGATATGATGGAGCAATGCTCTGCAAGAGTGGGAGGGGGTGGCAGCAGGTGCAGTCAGGGACCCTGGCAGCTGGCAGCAGCACCGGTGATGTAGTGTCCAGGAGGCTGGGGCTGGCATGCTGCTGAGTTGGGTCCTGGGACGGGGGCAGCTATTTAACCCTCTTCCTCCTCCAGGACCACCAGCTGCCGGTATTTGGCCTGGATGTTCTCCAGCCTCTCCCTCCCCTATCTCCTGCATGGTTGGTGGTCGTCCAGCAGGAGTAGCTATGTTGAAAGAAACACAAATAAAAAAGTCAAATTGTAAACAATGCTCTGGAAAAAAACTTCTTCAAAAGTAGGTAGTAGGTGGCACAGACCCACGACTGTGCTAGTCCCCTAGGGTCATTGAAATTTGATGTGATTATGATTAGGAGAGTCACAGGGTCAATTTTGTTTCTTTACTTACACATGCCTCACATAAAAAGCACTTACTATCTGGTAGAAAAGAATTAAGGCAGAATAACACTAGCTTGAAAAACAGTGATTTCATTTTTTCTTTTAAAGGTTGTTCTATTAACTAAGCACTTTTAGTGGAAAATAAAAATGAATTACCTCTCATTTATGAGTAAGGCTTTATGCACTACAGAGTACAAGTTGTTGTGCCAAATTAATGGAGACATGCTAGCTAGCGCTTCGAGTACTTTGCTACTGTCTGCAGCTGGGGCAGCTGCAGTTGACTATTATCTATCTTTAATTCCAACTGACTTGCTCTTCCTCAACTGCCTTTTCCTTAGTGTCTATCCTGACTCCAAAGAGGCAGATGAATAAATAAGATATGTCACACAGGTCATGTCTGCTGTGAGTAGATGATGAGGAAAACAATGCACTGCACTAGAGGGAAAGGAATGGGTTATATAAATTGAATGTGGCATGTTTGTCACAGGGTTTCTCTTATGCCAAACTTGAAATCAAATCAGGCACTTACCAGTCCCACTTTTCGCACTGACCTTGTCCACCACCACAAATTCTTTCCAACAAATCCATTTACTGGGCAGTAAGGAGAGGAAACTTGATTTACTGTACTGCACAGAAAGGCACAGGGATTAGATGGGTAGGTAGAGCTTTTGCTATAGAATGGAGGGGTGTTACTAACCATCAATTCATTATGTGCCTAAGCTTTGGCTTATTCAGTCACTGTATAGATCAAGGTCTAAATGGAAGAATCGGAACAGACGTAAAATAAATCTGTTATGGGAAACCATGAAATATATTTTGGAAACACTTCATACAGCCATAAAAATAGATTTTTTAATTTGTTTCGTAGGCTGGGACAAAAGACATTAGGAAAGACTAAAGGAGAGAAGTATTAAGAGGTCACTGAATGGGCAGAGGGAAAACAACACACCTTGAGTGTTCGGTTTGCAATAGATTGAAAACTTTGTGAATGGCACATTAACTGAAGCAGCCGCACATTTCACAGAAAACACTGCAGGCACAAATTGAACCATACTGCACTTCTTCAGTCATGAGCGGTGAAACACCATGCTCAGGGAGGGGGTTGATGAATGATGATGATAGGTGGGATACATGTCTGCTTCGTTTAACAAATATAGTGAGTCAAGGAATTAGAACAAAAATTAAAATACCCCCAACTTTTAACAACTTTTTACTTTCTCTCAAGTCTTTCACCAAAATTCACAATTTATCCATCCATTCAGTATCCACCACCCACCCATTCTTTCAATCATTATTTTACCCCTCCATCAATTTACCCAATACTCACCCACACATCCTTTCACCCACCCATGCATCCTTTCCTTTCACTTATTTCATCCATCCTTTCTTTTAGCCTTCCATTCTTTCCTGTTTCCTTCAAGCCATCATTTTTAGCGTATATTATGTGTGCTTTTGCTGTGCTGCAGATAGAAGAGGCCATAAGTAACCCAACCACTGCTGGAGCTGTAACGCTGGGTGAGGGGGTCACGATCACGATGACACCATTGTGGCTAGTGAGTAATAGTGATTGTCAAAAAGCAAGTAATGTGACTTAACACCACCTATCCCTGTCTCAGCTTCTCCCCCTGCTCCCTCTGCTCCTGCAGCAGAACTAGAGCTGGCTCCACTGGTGGTCAGTGTGGCTGGAAAAAAAGACATTTAAACACTTTTTAGATGCCAGATACACCACCCATTAATTTTTTTAATAAAAAAAACATGCAACCGCAATACATTGTTACAGTTCGGTAAACACTGCACTATCTTCCATCAAAAATATCACTCTAGGCATTTTGTTGGTTTACAATGTTAGACAAGTCAGGTAGTCAAGCCAACCAAAAACTTTGCATAATGGAGGGGCAGAGCTATAGCCTATGATGATGATGACTCAGAATCATTGAAACGAAATGAAGGGGAGGAATACAAATGGTCAATGAAAGACAGAAAAAAAGATAATGCAGGGATAACAGGAATTAAACAAACATTGGATAGTGGAGTTGGAACTAAGGAGACAGTAAAACAAAAGTAAACAAGGCAAAATTAAAAGTAGTACAATAGTGGGCAGAGGTAAAAGTTAGGGAAATGATAACAGGACTTACTGGGATTTGCTGAGCCCCTAGTATTGGTGCTGGTGGTCGGCACCTCTGCAGCTCCTGCCAGACCCACCTCTGTGGTGCCCCACTTCTTTCCCTTGGGTGCTGATGTAAAAAAAATATATACATTATATAACAGGCAAACGCAGTAACATTGTACTTAAATCAGATCGCCTATGGCATCAGTATGATCGACTACATTGAGTTGGCTATACTCCTAAAATTCATATTTAGCCTCCCTTTTTTGCAATGCATAAATGCATACTAGTACTATACATCACTGTGAAATTGCTTGGGACTGGTCAAGCTACATAAAGCTACATAAAGAAAGTCACAGAGAACACTAACTCACTGATATCACTATTTTCTGGTGGCAGGAGGACAGGGGAGTCTGCACTGAAATGGTTTCTTAAACAATCAGCCAAAGCGAGTGCCTATGAATACGATGATGTAGCACCGAGCAACTGACTAGCTCTAACTGGATCCCATAATAAATAATATTCTAAACGTAAACTAAACGTAACTTACCTCTAAGAGTGAGCAGCATGCTATTTGGAATTTTTTTTAGCATTGTAGAACACAAACACACTGTTATAGTTAATACTCACCAAGCCGCAGAATCTCCATCCTTAGCAGGTCAAGTAGGTCCTGCACGCAGTCGATGTTATCCACCCAGCAGTGCGACAGCTGTTGGGTGGTGCACTGGACCTCAAGCGTGCCTGTGCACCCTAGCCCAATGTAGCCGATGCTACGGGGAGGTATCCGTGCCAGGCCTGCCGCCTGCTGCCACCATGGAGGGGAAGTGGTGCTGCAAATAGAAAACCAGTTCTGCCAACTCCTCCTCACAAAAGATTGGCCGGGGCTGCACCCCTTGGAGATGCCACCTCCTTCAAGGTAGGCAGCTGCTGTTGGCTGTCTGAAGGGGCC
This sequence comes from Pleurodeles waltl, assembly GCF_031143425.1. Classification (NCBI taxonomy): domain Eukaryota; kingdom Metazoa; phylum Chordata; class Amphibia; order Caudata; family Salamandridae; genus Pleurodeles; species Pleurodeles waltl. The sequence continues at coordinate 223,981,724 of NC_090444.1, read as the reverse complement.
TGGCACTACCACTACCATATTCGCTGCTACCTCCCTGCTCTGCCATGGTGCTGGGTGGGGAGTGAAGAAAAGAAACAGGAGGAGAGGGAGGGAAGGAAAAACTAACTAAGTAAGTAAAGAGAAAAATAAACAAAAATACACAAAGTCACAAAAATCTCACAAAATTGAAAAACGCATAAAAATACACAGACACAAAAAAACACACTAATACAATTAATAAAAATGAGGGATAGATTAATTAAGATGGTGGAGGATTGAAATGATTTTTAATGGATGAAGAAAACAGGCGCAGCACCATAAACAGAGTGAAAAACTAGATGGCCACACCCATGTGAAACCACGTGGTGCCATTAGTGTGCAAGTCTGAATGCCAGAACTTACCTCGCATTGTGTTTGATGTAAAACACAACGTGAAGGGGTGCGACGAGGAACTACACCTGCTCGCAGGACTATGCGTAGTGCAGTGGAGTTTTTTTGTCACTTTGCAGAGTTACGCGTAGCGCAGCTCTCCACACTCTGTCCATGTCTAGTTGTCTTAAGGTAGCTGTGGGCCCTGCCATGCCTCTGGATTTTTTGCTTGAGAATGACCAAGAGCACACTACCTGGAAGGAAGTGAAGTTCAGATCACACCTGCAAATGTTGAGTTTACCTGAGTTGGTCTGTGTGACCACAAGGTCCATGGCTGCCCAGGAGGGAAGTCCAGGAGGCCTGAAGCCTGGGATGACTGCCCAAGCATCTGCCAAGAAAAGGAAGGAGAGGCAGCTTGGGAAACAAGCCCCTGAAACTCCCCCACTACAGGTGGATAGAGTGACAAAAGAGGCTGCCCCGGAGTCTACTGGGGAGGACACTGACTCCCTTAGAGTATTGCCTGAAATTGCTAAATGGCAAGCTGAAGATGGGCCAATGAGGGAGGAGGTCTGTAAGGCACAGAAGGAGTGTCCAACTTTAGAAGACATGAGTTGTCAGGCAGAAGCCCAGGGAACATGTGACACTTCTAGAGATAACCTCATTGCTTGGGAGAATTACCTTCTGAATAGTGAGCAACATCTTTGTCAGTGGTCCACAATGCTACACAGCCTTTCTACTGAGATTGAATCCAGAAATTCCTCTGGCAGGGCACCTGGGGCAACACAAGACCTTTGCATGGCTTTTTTACCACTTTGATTGGTCCCAATGAGGATGGCCTCAGATACTTTCTGCGGGACCTGTCTTACCTACCAAGTCAGTGGGAAAACAGGGACAAAGATGAAGGCTCCTGTGAATTCCTTACCTGTCATTGTCAAGGGTGGGGATCGACATTGTTAGGCTCTTTAACTCCAAGACTGTTTTAGGGAACAGGTGAATCCTAGTGTTGGTGGACCGTACTACTCGATACCTAGAGGCAATCCCTCTAAGGTCTGTGACTACACTTGCAGTGGCAAGGGCCATAATGGGGATTTTCATCCAGACAGGGTTCCCTAAAGAAGTGGTGTCTGACAGGGACTCCACCTTCATACCTGCCTACATGATGTCCATGTGGAGGAAGTATGGAGTAACTTACAAATTTTCCACAACTATCACTCCCAAACCAATGAGCTGTTGGAAGGTTCAACAAGAACCTGAAAGAAGGCATGATCATGGGCCTGCCTGAGCCCATGAGGTGGAAGTGGGACGTCCTCTTACCATGACTGCTTTTTGCCTGGAGTGAGGTGCCACAGAATAGAGTTGGGTTTCGCCCATTTGAACCTCTGTATGGTCACTGTTAGAACCTAGGTTGTTTGTTGACTGGGGTGCAAACCTTAGTCGTACAACAACCACCATCCCAGTCAGGGTAAGTGTCAGGCAAACCCTAAATTAACCTTGGTCACTCTCTGGTAACTTGGCACAGAGAAGTCAGGCTTTCCTTAGAAGCAGTGTACCACTGAAAACAATAAAAACACTACACAAAAAGAATTCACACCAGCTCAGGGAAATAGATTTAATAAATAAATCAAGACTAAAATGACAAAAAAACAATAAGTATATTCCACTGAACTGGGACAAAGTCAAAAGTTCAGGCTGACTGCGACAGATGCATGGTCCGGCTACAGGAACCCGGTTAGGCCGATTAGACGAAAGTACCTTTGATTCTGGTTGCGGAGCACTGGGTCAATTCCGAACCACGCAGTACAGGAGATGCATCAATTTTCTCCACGCAACAGTGATGCTGCATCGGTTCTGAAATGCGATGGACTTAAGGTGCTCGTTCCTGTTAAGTGATCGTAGAGGATCCAGGTGCCATGGCTAGCGATGTGAAGACCGGTGTTGGGAAAGCGTTATACAGTTGAGGAGATGTGTCAATTCCGATGAGCGCAGAAACGGCAATATGGAGTTACAGCTTTGCTGTCAAAGTTGCTATTGATAGGGATGCGAGGACCTTGTGGTGGGAAAAGTGGTGCAGTGGCGGTTCCAAAGCAGGTTGTCTTCCATGCAACAGCAACAATGCATTGTATCTGCTCCCACAGCGACAATGTATTGTATCTGCTCCCACAGCAAAGGATGCGTCGGTTCTGCTAAAGCAAAAACCTAAAGCTAAATTTCAGGGGTCAAGGACTATGGTGGCTCCACTTGGCACAGCCCAGATGCAAGAGTGGTTGGAAGTATTTCATGTCCCTGAGACATCAGATCAAGAGGCCAGTCAGCTAGCCCTTGGAATAACGCTGGGTTCAAGGGATGTAGGTTCAGTCCTTCTCACCCAGCCAGGACAACAGCAGGCAGCAGGGCAGCACAGCAAGGCAGGAGTCCAGCAAAGCAGCAGTCTAGCAGAGTAGCCGTTCTTCAGCAGCACAGCAGTCCTTCTTCATGGCAGAGTATTCACAGGTCTAGGAGTATACTGAGCTGCTGGTCTCAGAGGCCCAGTACTTAAACCCCAGTTGGGCATTGAAGTGGGGAACACTTCAAAGACAGGCCTTTGAGGTACACAGAGGGCTTGCCGTCCTGCCCTGGCTCCAGACTCACTACAGGTGGTAATGCAGCCCTTTGTGTGAGGACAGTATGCAGCCTATTCAGGCGTAAGTGAGGCTGGGTCCAGCTCCCACTCACATCCTCCCAAAATGGTCCAGGTGACTGTATAGAGGGAATACACAAAGCCCAGTGGTCACCCATCCGAGACAAGTGATCAGAGACAGGCAGCAGGCATCAACTTGCTAAAGTCAGAAAATGGCAACTTTCTAAAAGTGGCATTTTCAGAATTACAATTTAAAATCCTACTTTATCATAAGTTGTGATTTTAAATCATGATTCCAGAGATGCCAAACTTGAAAAGTTTATCTCTTCCACATTGTGCATTACACTTATAAGATGCATTAAGGTAATCCCAAAATTATCCTTCTTGTGAGAGAGGCCTTGCTGTAGTGAAAAACAACTTTGGATGTTTCTCACTACCAGGACATTAAAAACTAAAAAGTACATGTTCTACCCTTTAAATACATTGCATCCTGCCCTCTGGGTTTTCCAGAGCCTAAGGCCCTCATTATGAACACAGCGGGAAAGACCACACCGCCAACGGTGGTGGTAACTACCGCCAACAGTCAGGCAGTCTGGGCCACCAAATAATAAAGCACATGAAAAACAGGCAGCCTGAAAATCACTCACCGCCAGCAGAGGAGTGCCAACAATGACGGAAGAGGCCGCCCACAGGCCAACGGAAAGGCCCAACCCGCCCAACAAATAATGAAGCACTAGACCGCCGTCAGTTCCAGGACGGGAACCACCGCCACGCAAAGTCAGGCGGAAACCAAATGAAAGGAAACACTCACTGAAGGCTCACACAACACGCCGAAGCAGACATGGATAGAGAGTTGCAAACCATGCCAGTCCTGCTCCTTGCCATATACCTCCACGATTGAGACTGCTGACGAAGACAACGACGGTGAGTACCTCAACCTACTAAACAAGGGAAGAAAGCGCACAGTTACATACCGACCCACTCCACCCACCCCGCAACGCACCCACGCCCCCTCACAACAGCACAAGCCATACACACCTGAACAAGAGGTACTTACCCGACACAAGGCCAAGACAACCTGCTCAAAGTGCACACATGTGTACAACACCCCCCCACAATGAAATGAGGAACCACAGATCCAGAGTATACCAACACCAACACTGGCCACACAAACTTTAATAAAGCTCCAGGAGCTACAGAATGTCCACATTAGGCCAATGGCCAGTCCATAGCTAAAAGGCTGATGGGCCCAAATGGCCCCAACTTGACTCCCACATGCACACATGGTACTCCACCATAAAGTGGAATCAATGGGGGAGGTAGGCAACTCAGGGAACAGGGTCAGGGGTAGTGGGGGTCAAGACTTATGTCTGGGGGGCTTGGGCTTACATTTGGGAGGTGGCGGGGCTTGGGTTTTGCCTTGGAAGGTGGGGGAGCCGGCTTAGACTGGGGTGTGGTAGATGCACCTGGGCCAGCATAGGGTCTCTTGCTCACAGGGGAAGGTGCACAGGAATGGGAAGGGCAGACAGGGGTGGACTTGGACAGGGGAGGAGTGGACAGGGCAAGGTGCCGGGCACGTTTAGTGATGGGAAGGGGTGGGCCAGTGGGTTCAAAATGGTCTACACAGGATAGGAAAAGTTTCTTAAGGGCAGTCGGGGTGGACCTGGGGGAAGGTGTGGGAGTAGAGGTAGAGGGAGTGATCATAACAGGTGTAGGTGTGCTTGACGTGGATGCAGGTGACTGTACAGTATGCTGAGGTGTGGTGGATGTGTGTTGGGTAGGTGTCTGGGAACGTTTGAGTGTCTTGAGAGGAGGTGGGGTGGACACAGTGGGACAAGACAGGCTGCCAGTGTAAATGGATGTTGTCTGGTGTCTGCAAGTTTGGTGAGTGTGCTGCAAGTGGAACTCTGAGACGTTGTGGTGAGTGCAGGAGTGGTGTCTGGGGTGCATGACTGGATGTCTGATGTTGTGGTGACTGCAAGAATGGGGCCAGAAAAAGTGAATGAAGGTGCAGTGCCTGTGAGTGTGCATGTAGAGGTGACAGACAGGGAGGCGGAAGAGGTCGACACACTGAAGGAAGTGGATGTTGTTGTGTGTGCCTTTGTATGTTGGCTGTGTGTATGCCTGTGGTGGGAGGTGTGGTGCTTGTGTTTCTCTGTGTGCTTCTTGTGTGTGAGGTGTGTGCATAGCTGTCAGAATGTGTGCTTGGGACGGGTGAAGGGAGTGGGGTGCTGGAAGGGGTACAGGTGGTTGGAGGGAGGACGGACAGACCAGGGACACTGGCTGCTGTCAAAGAGGAGGCCAGAGCCTGAAAAGATCTCTGTAGGCCAGACATGGCACTGTGAATGCCATCCAGGTATGCATTGGTCTACTGCACCTGGGATGCTAGCCCCTGGATGGCATTGACAATGGTTGTCTGCCCTACAGAGATGGTTCTTAGGAAGTCAATAGCCTCCTCCGTGAGGGCAGCAGGGCTGACTGGGGCAGGGGATGAGGTGCCTGGGGTAAAGGAGATGCCCACTCTTCTGGGTGAGCAGGCACGGGCAACTGGGTGGGGAGCAACTGGGAGGGCGGTGATGGTATGGGGTGGCGGAAGATGACACAGAATGGGTGGGCCCACTAGGGTCCGCCACCACCAGGAGGTTCCCATCAGAGGAGGTATCAGAGTCACTACTCCCAGTGCTAGTAGCCTCCCCGTGGTACTCCGCTCGCCCTCCAACCCACTGGTCCCCTTGGCGTCACTCGACTCTGCCTCCTTGGAACCCGTGGGCCGATGCATCCCCACTCGCCGGTGCCACTGCTCCCCGCCAGATGATGCTGATGTACACAGACAATACAAGAGAGCAGGGGTGGGGAGACAAAACAGGAGAGACATTTGTAAATAGCTGAATGGATTTACATAACTGGTTCACACATACTCCCAACCAGCAAATATACCATCATGCAGCACCTACAGCTATACTCATGGCCATGCAACTGACTAGTGGCGACAACCCTGGTATACATCCATCTCCAACATCATAGAAGGACCTAAAGAACTGCAGACCTGCCCCTTATCCTCTAACTGCCCATGGGGGCCAATATGCTAAATGACATCTGTCAGAGTCCCTGCCACTAGACAGCATACATACTACAGCACCCTCAGACATCCACCAAGGAGGCATACAATGGTCTTGGTACTCACCCCCTTGTGTCTGCTGTGCAGCCTTCAAGCACCCATTCAAGTCTGGATATGCCACCGCCAGAATGCAGCGCATTAGGGGGGTCAGGGCCTGACGGGCCCCCCTTCCTCGTTGGGAGGACTTCCCCAGCTGGGCCTCGCAGGTCTTCCTCGCCCAGCGCCGCAGGTCCTCCCACCACTTCCTGCAGTGGGTGCTCCGCTGGTTGTAGACCCCCAGGGTCCTCACCTCCCAGGCAATGGCATACCAGAGTTCCCTCTTCTGATGGGCGCTGACCTGTAGTAGACACACAGGAAAGAAACACTGAGTTCAGAATACTCACAGGTGATATCGTTGGCCATACATCCCCTATGGGACAGACACTTTAAACTGCATTACAGCACCTCACTCACGCAGATTGTCATGCATCAAACGGCTGTGCATTTACAAATCAAGCACACATTTCTACAGGCATCCACCAACATCACACACATCCATGCAGCCCAATCCGCCTACTCACCTGCACCTCTGGTCGACCATATAGCTTGGCATACAGGGGTAGGACCCCGTCCACCAGCTTGTCCAGCTCCTCTGTGGTGAAGGCCGGGGCCCATTCCCCTGTGACTCATGCCATTTCCAGGACCAGGCTCAGGACACAGCAGCACACTCAGTGGAGTACTTGCATGCACGGAATGAGGAAATGGTGTACGCTCTGCGGCTGTGTGCACCGTCACCACCGGCTGAGATCATGATAGGCCCATATTCCCCATTGACAACCACGTTACCCAATGAATGGGTGCACAGTGGTGAACACCGCCTTACGCCATTGCGACAACCGCTAGTGGTATGAGGTCACTTCCACTGCTACATATCTGGATGACAGGGGGCTGACATTTTGAAAACTACTACGCAGTTATTATTGGGTCATTGGCTCCATGTTAACCCTATGGACCTCAGCCCCAAAACATATGCCCAATAGCAGATTTACTCACCACAACAGTCCAGATGTGTCAGTTAGGACATGTCATTACAGATTAACATTCTACAATGCGTGTCACGTACTTGTATAATGGCAGTGTCATATACACAACATGTTGTGCAAATTAAATTGTGTACCTCACATGTATTCTCCACTCCTCCTAGGTATAGACCCATGTGGCAAGGGAGGGCCCCATCTGTGTACAGACCACTTATTGATTTGGAGACCATGGTGGAACGTCACATCATTATCAATTACAGAATCACTTGTGCTACTACTCATGAACTTTGTGTATTACTGGATCCAGCACTGAGTCCGGCTAATTGGAATCAGCTTGCCATCCATACTGAAGTGCAAGTGCTCTCTGTACTCCATTTGCTGGCCACAGGCTCGTTTCAGGTGACTGTGGGCATGGGTGCAGGCTTTTCACAGCCAATGTTTTGCATCATCCTGTCCAGATTCCCGGATGCATTTGCACAACACCTGTAGTCATATGTGACGTTTCCCCAAAGTGCTGACCTACCTTCCATCAAGTCAGACTTCTATGCCTTTGCCAACATCCCCCATGTGATAGATGCCATCGATGGCACCCACATAGCTATCATCCCTCCAAGAGTGAGTGAACAGGTGTATAGAAACAGGAAGAACTTTCACTCTTTGAACATTCAATTGGTGTGTGCTGCAGACCAGTACATCTTGCAAGTGAATGCCATGTTCCCTGGATCAGTCCATGATTCATTTGTGCTGAGGAACAGCAGTGTGCCAGACATGATGGAACAACTACAAGGGGACAGAGGATGGATCATAGGTGAGTGTGGCTAACAATTTTGCTATAGATTACTGACAGCCAGGCTGTTTGCAAATGAGGGTAGTTAGTTACAGTCATGTTTTTCCCACTTTTGCAGGAGATTCTGGCTACCACAACATGCATTGACTACTGACACCAGTGAGGAATCCTAGAACTGATGCTGAGAGGAATTACAGTGACACCCATGGACGTACTAGGAGGGTGATTGAGCGCACTATAGGTCTCCTGAAGGCAAGATTCCATTGCCTCCATGTTTCTGGGGGTTCCCTGTGCATGGTCCTGAGAAGGTGTGTACAATAGTGATGGCCTTCTGCATGCTGCACAACTTGGCTGTGAGGAAATCTATTCCCCTCTTGGAGGAGGGGGTGCTGTATATCCAGACCAGCTTTCTCTGAGAGGGGATGGAAGTGATGGTGATGATAAGGAGGGGGAGATGTCCACTACAGGGACCAACTGATCCAACCATACTTCCAGTGACTAAGAGGTACTGTTTGCTGATATTGTTGCCTGTACTGCATACTGTCTGTCTGACTTATTCTCTAGGGGGGTGTTGGGTCTGTAGACATTTACATTGTAACAAGGTATTCAAGTGCCATGTGACATGATGTACAACTAGTTTACATTTCTGTTTACTCCACATCATGTTGTGCGGGGGTGCCATTCCTGCAATAAAGGTCTGAATATTGGATTTCATTGGCAAATGCATTCACACTTCAATTTGATTCAACATAATGACAGGGGACATTGACATTGGTATACATGTGTTTAATAGGTGTCAGGGATGCCATGGTCCTCTTTACAGTGATGGGAGTGGGCTGATGGTGGATGTTCATACTGGCTACATGCTCTCAGCAATTGGAGGCTGTGGTAATGTGTTCATCTGTACCTTGCAGGTTGTGCAGTTGGTATTGGCTGTGGGGATTTGGTTCAGTGGCACACTTGGGAGACAGTTCGTATCAGAGTCACTTCTTTGACTGTGCCTTGGTCTTGGCAGGTGTACCAGTACCATATCTGGGCCTGAGGGACCGTTTGGGTGCCTGTTGTTGGACTGTATGGGTAGGGGTGCTGGTCAACTGTGTGTCCTCAGATAGTTGCACCAGTCCAGTTGCTGCTGCTGATATTGATGGCTGGTCTGTATCGTGGTCTTTGGTAGGGGATTCCTGGTTTGTGGGGGTCTCAGGCTGGGTTGGGAAGTGGTGCAGCAGCGCACCGGCAATGGCAGACATGGTGGCATTGAGCTTTTTCCACTGCTCCATGGCCTCTTGGTGGTGTGCAATCTACAGCCTTTGATTCTGCTCCAGGGTGGCCACGATCTGGCCCATCCTGTCCTGGGTATGGTGGTAAGCTCGCAGGACCTCAGAGATCACCTCTTGGGCTGCAGCATACATTCTTTGGGACCCCCCCGTGCCACTGATGGCCTCCCACTGGGCCTAGCCCCCTGTGCCTGTGTCCCCTGCGCAGGTCTGACGGGACCACTTGTACTGAGGCAATTGTCATCCTGTCTGTTGGTCGGTGGTGACTGTGGCCTCTGTCCTTCTGTTCCACCAGTCTGTAGCCTGGATACACTGGTGTGGGGTTGTTTGGCCAGAGCTGATGTTGGTGGCTGGGTGGTTGGGGTGTCAGTGGTATCCTGGGTGGGGCAGCAAGATGGGGACAGTCCAGGGCTGTGTGATGGGCCAGGGTATTTCTCACTGTCCAAACTACCTTAAATGGTGTCCTGAGTGGTGCCTCTGTCTCTATGTGGGGCACTGGAACTCCTTGTCCTTTCCACCAGGGTGGCATGGGTGGTGGTGCCTGTAGGAGGAATGGAGATGTATGTTACATTTACTGAATCAGATGGGGTGCACAAGGCAGGACTATTTTGTGCAGGTTTTCCACTGGTGGGCCATGCAGGGACCTTTTGTGGGGTTGCCATTGCATTTAGCATGGGATGTGGAGGTGCATTGTGGGTGGTGTAGTGCCATTGTGATTCCTTGCAAAGGTATGTGGCTGTGCACAGGGGGAGGAATGTGGGCCTGTTAGTGGGTTTGAGGGCATGCAGGGTGACTGGATGTAGTAATTGTGGCCTGGGTGGGGTAGTGGTGCTGGTGGTAGTTGGAGAGGTGTGGAGGTGCATGCATTACAGGTGTGGTGGATATGGGGTGATTGTAAATGACTTACCCGAGTGCATTCCTCCAGTGAGTCCAGTGAGGCCCTCAGGGTGCAGGATGGTCAGTACCTTTTCCTTGTAGCCGGTGTAGTTGGAGGGTGTAGGTGGGGGTCCTAGCCCAGTCTTCTGGACCTCAATGTTGTGCCTGGATACCATGGACCTCACCTTCCCATGTAGGTTGTTCCATCTCTTGCGGATGTCGTTCCTTGTGCGTAGATGGTTTCCCACTGCGTTGACCTTGTTGACTATTGTCTGCCATAACTCCATCTTCCTGGCGATGGGTGTGTGCTGGACCTGTGCACCGAATATTGTAGTGTTGTCAGTCTGGCTTCTCCTGTTGGCGATGCAAAGAATTGTGGGGTGTGTCTGTGCGTGTTTCATAGTGTTGTGGATGAGTGTCAGGTGTGTGGGTTACAAACTTGCCAATGTGTGCATTTCTTACTGTTGGGTCCCATTAGTGGTCATTCGGCATCCACTGACCGTCACGGTGATTTGTGCATCATTATTTGGAGGGTGGGAAATTTGTGTGTTTGACGGTGGCGGGTGGGATGTGCAGCTTTTTTGCCGGCAAGGTGCTGGCGGTGGCTGGTGCTATCGGGTATTTTGGTGGATTCTATTTTTGGCATCTTTATGTGGCGGGTTACTGTTCACTGCCTATGGCAGTATCCTATTCACCGTCGCCACGGCGGCCAACGGTGTTTACCGCCGTGTTCATAATGAGGGCCTAAGTTAGGGGAGACATATATGTATACAAAAGGAATGTCTTTGCCTGGCAAAAGCATTATGTTGCCAGGTCGACATGTCAGTGTGAAATTGCACCTACAGACTCTGCAATGGCAGGCCTGACACATGGTTAAAGGGCTATGTACGTGAGTGGCACAACCAGTGCTGCAAACCCACAAGTGGCATTTAATTTACATGCCCAGGGCACATGTAGTGCACTTTACTAGGGACTTATAAGTGAATTAAATATGTGGATAAGCCAATGTTACCATGTTTTGGGGAAAGAGCACACACACTTTAGCACTGGTTAGCAGTGTTAATGTACACAGACTCCCAAAAACAAGCATAAAGGAGGTCAGGAAGTAGAGGAGGTAGGCAAAAAATTGGGGGTGAAGACCACCTTAGGGCTGTCAGGTCTAACAGTCACCCTGCTAGTGGACCTCTCAGTCTGGTGAAGGAGGGGTGGGAGCAAGCTCACCTGAGGTCCCCCAATATGTGGTTAGCTACATGGCTAAGTCATGGAAGAAAGCTTCTGAGAACTTGGCAGCAAGCCAGGAAATCATGAAACTGGTAGACCAGATGGCCGCGCTGGTGGAGCTTCAACCTTGCCAGAAAGTGTTGGTGATGGAGTAAGTAGAGCCCTGGGCCCTCCAAGATGGGCCCTATAAGGTGATTGAGAAAAAACTGGAGGCCACCTACTTGGTGGACCACAAGACCCAGAGAAATCCCTTAAGGCTACTCCATATCAATTGTCTTAACTCCCTCTATGGGAGATCTGATGTCACCATGCTGTTGGAGATGAAGAGGAGAGCGAACCTCTACCTGACCTCCTGTCATCCAAAGAAAATAATGGGTTAGTGGAAGGTGTCAACCTGTCCCCTACCCTGTCCTCAGAACAGTAGAGAGACTGCCACCAGTTGCTTGGACAGTTTTCCTCACTGTTTTCCCTTACTACGGGGCTTGCAAATTTGTGTACCCAAGATATTGATACCGGGGACAGCCTAAAATATAGAGCTAAATGGAAGATTTGCACTTTGAGTAATTTCACTTAATTTTTCTGATATCTCAGTGAGTAACAGAAAAAGAAAAGACACCAATTACACTCCTACATACTACTTCCTGAACACTGCAGTTGGACAGGACTTAAAGAAACCTGTCACTGCTCATTTATTATTCACTTTTAGCTTTATTAATATATTTTTTGGGTGTCCCGGTCCCACCTGGGACACCAATCTTTTTCTTCCTATAAGGGGCATTGGGGGGAGTCCCAGGGCCGATGACCCTGCCGGCTCCCTGCAAGTGATCCCATTTCATGGGCTATCCAGGAGTCAACATTTTATTTCTATGTGGTGCCCCAGTAACTACCCGGGGCACTCCAAACCATTAATTACTTTTAGGGGCTGCTGGAGTTGCCCCAAGACAATTGCAGCCCTGTCAGCATTGCTTTTTTTGTATTATAAAGTGGCATGCCCGGGTGTCCCCCTGGGCACACCACAACTTGTCCTATTCCTTTTTCGTAAAGTGGGGTGCCCCAGTAACCACCCAGGGCACCCCAAGTGCATTCCTCATTGGGGGTGCAGAGGGAAACCCAGGGTCCCCGCAGCCCTGCCCGCTCTCCTGCTTGCACCCATTGTGGGTGCAGCAGGAGCCATCATTGCTCCAACTCCATAGGAGCAGTTTTGTTCTGCTCTTGCTGCGTTGGAGCAAACAAAAAACATTTTCCTGTCAGTGAGTGAGGGCAGGGAAATGTTTTGTTTTCCCACCAGGTAGGGAAACAGATCTTGTCCTAGGTTATGTGGATTCTGGGACACAGTCACTGAGCCAGCCTCAGGGAGGCTTGGGGAGGGTGGACCCCTCCCCTTAATTTAAATGATAAGCTCTGGAGGATTGGGTCCCTGGGGCCTCTTGGCAGTTTGGGAAGGAGAGCTAGACACCCCTCAGTCTTAAATATACTCCGTCTTTCCTTCCCTGGCTCTAGCCCACCCACGGGGGTTAAAAAGCACACTTTTTAAAAATGTTGCAGCGTTTTTGCAAAATCCTCATTCATTTGCAGCACAATTAAAAGAAAACATTTTTAGCCTCAGACAGATCCCAATATCAGGCCTAGTGCTCAGTGTATCCCTATCCTGACCCATTATGTCTTTTTTTAAACATTTTTGCTAGGACTCAGGCCTAAGTACTGAGTCCTAAAATGTCTGCCACCACATCCTGGTTGATGTGGTGGCAGCCAATCAAATCTCAGGGATGAGAACTGTTGGCTCTGCCGATCCTCCGCGTTGTGATCTATGCAAATATTTGGAACCTTTTTAAACCTAAAACCACTGAATAGATTTACAATGAAACACAAAAATCACTCATTCAGGACCAATATCTAGGTTAATTCCAGTTTTGGTGTAAACCCGTTCAGCAGTCTTGGTTGTAGTTGTGCCTAAAGTTCCTATGGAACAATGAAAGGGGAAAATGCATTTTGGGACCTCCCATTTTTCGCAACCCCCATTTGGCGGATCACCCTTGTTAGACCTATTAGCTCTTGGCATGGTTTCCCCTACCCTTTTGGCTTATGACCTCCTGTTTTGATCCTGTGCTGAACTACATTTTGCTGGCTATAGGACTCTGGCCACTCTACCAATGCTGACCTGTGCTAAAGTGCAAGTGCTCTCTGTCTAAATTGTATAGGTAATTTTTGTCATTTTGGTCTTGTTTAACTCAGATAAATATTGGCTACTTTTCTAAATTGGCACTGAGTGCTTTTGTGGTGTTTTCACTGTGCTCAATCAATCAATCAATCAATCAGTGAATTTATAAAGCGCGCTATGTACCCGACAGGGTTTCGAGGTGCTGGGGGTGGGGGGTGTGCTTCTAGCGTTTGAAGAGCCATGTCTTGAGGAGTCTCCTGAAGGTGAGGAGGTCCTGGGTCTGGCGTAGTGAGGTGGGGAGAGAGTTCCAGGTCTTGGCGGCGAGGAAGGAGAAGGATCTGGCGTCAGAGGTCTTGCGCTGGATTCGGGGGACGATGGCGAGGGCGAGGTTGGCGGAGCAGAGTTGACGTGTGGGGACATAGAAGTTGAGTCTGGTGTTTAGGTAGGTGGGTCCGGTGTTGTGTAGTGCCTTGTGTGCGTGGGTGAGGAGTTTGAAGGTGATCCTTTTATCCACAGGGAGCCAGTGGAGGTCCTTCAGGTGAGGGGAGATGTGACATCGGCGGGGTATGTCGAGGATCAGGCGGGCGGATGCGTTCTGTATGCGTTGGAGTCGTTTGATGTCTTTCGTTGGGATGCCTGTGTAGAGTGCGTTGCCGAAGTCAAGTCTGCTACTGACGAGGGCTTGAGTTACCGTCTTCCTGGTTCCTGTTGGAATCCACTTGAAGATCCTGTGGAGCATGCGGAGGGTGTTGAAACAAGAAGAGGAGACGGCGTTGATCTGTTTGGACATGGTGAGGGCAGAGTCGAGGATGAAGCCGAGGTTTCGTGCGTGGCTGGCTGGGGTGGGTGGGGGTCCGAGGGCGGTGGGCCACCAGGAGTCGTTCCAGGCCGAGGGGGTGCGTCCGAGGATGAGGACTTCCGTTTTGTCGGAGTTGAGCTTCAGGCGGCTGTTGTTCATCCACTCGGCGATGGATTTTAGTCTCTCGTGGAGGTTGGTTTTGGCGGTGAGCGGATCTTTGGTCAGGGAGAGGACGAGCTGGGTGTCGTCGGCGTAGGAGATGATGCTGAGGTTGTGATGACGGGCCAGTTGTGCGAGGGGGGCCATGTAGACGTTGAACAACGTTGGGCTAAGAGAGGAGCCTTGGGGGACGCCGCAGATGAGGTTGGTGGCTTTGGAGCGGAAGGGTGAGAGTCGGACTCTCTGGGTTCTGTCGGAGAGGAAGGATGAGACCCAGTTGAGGGCTTTGTCTTGGATGCCGGCTTCGTGGAGACGGGTTAGCAGGGTGCGGTGGCAGACTGTGTCGAAAGCGGCTGATAGGTTGAGGAGGATGAGGGCTGAGGTTTTGCCGTTGTCCATTTGTTGTCTGATGTCATCTGTGGCGGCGAGGAGTGCGGTCTCAGTGCTGTGGTTTCGTCTGAATCCAGATTGTGGGTCTAGGATGGAGTTGTCTTCTAGGAATTGGGCGAGCTGCGCGTTGACGATCTTTCCGATGACCTTCGCTGGAAAAGGGAGGAGAGAGATCGGTCGGAAGTTTTTGAGATCGTTGGGGTCAGCCTTGGGTTTCTTGAGGAGGTGTTGGATTTCTGCGTGCTTCCAGCTGTCCGGGAAGGTGGCGGTGTTGAAGGAGAGGTTGATGATCTTGCGGAGTTTGGGGGCGATGGTGGCGTCGGCTTTGTTGAAGACGTGATGTGGGCACGGGTCCGTGGGAGATCCTGAGTGGATGGAATTCATGGTTGTTAGGGTTTCGGCGTCGTCTACTTAGGTCCAGGTGGTGAGGCGGCAGGCGTGGGAGGAGTCGTCGGGGTGGGGTCTGGCAGAGGTGCAGTGTTGAAGCTGTCGTGGATGGCTGTGATTTTCTGGTGGAAGAAGGTGGAGAGATCGTCGCAGAGTTTCTGGGAGGGAGGGACGTCGTTGACGTTGGCGTTAGGGTTGGAGAGTTCCTTCACGATGCAGAAGAGTTCTTTGCAGTCGTGGGCGTTGTTGTTGAGGCGTTCTGTGAAGTGGGCGCGCTTGGCGAGTCGGATCCATTGGTGGTGTTCACGGTTGGCGTCCTTGAGGGTGGCAAGGTTGTCAGGTGTGCGCTCGAGGATCCATTTTTTCTTGAGTTTCTGGCAGGTGCGTTTGGAGGTGGTCAGTTCGTCTGTGAACCAGGCTGGTTTTTTCTTTTCTTGGTTGGCGGTGGGTTTCTTGAGTGGGGCTAAGGTGTTGGCGCAGTTGAGGATCCATTGATGGAGGTTGATGGCGGCGGTGCTCGGGTCGGTGGGTTCGGGTGGTGGGTATTTGGCGAGAGTGCTGGTCAGTTGGTCTTCGGTGACTTTTCCCCAGCGGCGGTGAGGTGGTAGAGGGATGCGGTGGTGTTCGGTGTTTTTCTTGAAGGTGAAGTGGACGCAGTGATGGTCGGTCCAGTGGAGTTCGGAGGTGTGGCTGAAGGAGATGTGGTTGTTTGAGGTGAAGAGTGGGTCAAGCGTGTGTCCGGCGATGTGGGTGGGGGTGTTGACCAGTTGACGGAGTCCGAGGTTGAGGAGGTTGGTGGTCAGTGATGCGGTGTTGGCGTCGTTGTTGTTTTCCAGGTGGAAGTTAAGATCTCCCAGGAGGATGTAGTCTGGATAGCCGAGGGCGTGGGTGCTTGCGAGGTCGGAGACGGTGTCGCTGAAGGGGTCTCTTGGTCCTGGAGGGCGGTATATGAGGGTTCCTCTGAGGGTAGTGTTGGGGTCCGTGTGAATCTGGAAGTGGAGGTGTTCGGCTGTCTTGAGGGTGTCGTCCGTGTGGGTGTGGATCTTGAGGGTAGATTTGTGGGCGATGGCTATCCCTCCGCCAATTCCGTTGGTGCGATCTCTTCTGGTGATCTTGTATCCGTCAGGTATGGCGATGGCGATGTCAGGGGTCAAAGAGTCGTTCCACCAGGTTTCGGTCAGGAAGGCCACGTCTGGGGCGGTGGTGTCGAGCAAGTCCCAGAGCTCGATGGCATGTTTTCGTGCGGAGCGTGTGTTGAGGAGGATGCAGTGCAGGTGGTTTGTGTTGGTTGTTGCTGGCTTTGTTGTTCTGTTGCAGGAGAAGTTGCAGGAGCGGCAGGAAAAAGGTCCTTTGGTGTGCTTCGGGGTGGCCAGGAAGCACTCTGTGGAGGGGCCAGGGTTGAGGGCGAGAAGTTCGCGGGCTGAGTAACGGAAGCAGGAGGTGCGGGGGCGTGAGGACCAGGGGGGTGGTGCTGGGCGCGGTCCAGGCGCGGACGGGCGCAGACGGGCTTGCCTCTGGCGCACCTCCGGCGCACCAGCGGCGCGCCCGCTGCGCGGACGCGCAGCGCCAGCCATTAAGAAGGGAGGGGGGAGGGAGGAGCAGCTGGGAGGCGGGAGGGAGCTGCGAATGGGGGCGCGAGGGGGGCGGGCCGCAGGGAGGCAGCGGCAGGGAGCAGAGAGCAAGGGGGAGCGCACAAGGGGCGAAAACACGAAAAACAAGGCAAAAAAGTCGGGCACAATTTTAACAAACAGTCACAATTTGAAAACAATCGGAGAAATACACTAATGGCACAGTCTAACAATCGGGGAGACAGCAATCAGAGGGGCACAACGGGGGCAGAAGCGCAGGAGGCGAGGCGCTTGAAAAAACAGTAAAACGCACTACAGGGCGGCGAAAAGTGGCACAATCAGAAGGGGCACGGCGGGGGCAGAAGCGCAAGAGGCAAGGCGCTGAAAATGGAAAAACACTTACAGGACGGCGGAAAAAACGGCACACGGGTCAAGTGAAGCCTCGAACACGCTAGCAGCAGCGTGGGCGGGGGTCAGAGGCAGGAGACAGCAGGTTGGTGCTGCGGACGTGGGGGGTGAGCTCAGGACCTAAAACAGGTCAGAGGTCGCTCACTCGCGACGTGCAGCGCCAGCCATTAAGAAGGGAGGGGGGAGGGAGGAGCAGCTGGGAGGCGGGAGGCGGAAGGGAGTGGCGAATGGAGGTGCGAGGGGGGCGGGGCCGCAGGGAGGCAGCGGCAGGGAGCGGAGAGCAAGGGGGAGCGCACAAGGGGCGAAAATACGAAAAACAAGGCAAAAAAGTCGGGCACAATTTTAACAAACAGTCACAATTTGAAAACAATCGGAGAAATACACTAATGGCACAGTCTAACAATCGGGGAGACAGCAATCAGAGGGGCACAACGGGGGCAGAAGCGCAGGAGGCGAGGCGCTTGAAAAAACAGTAAAACGCACTACAGGGTGGCAAAAAGTGGCACAATCAGAAGGGGCACGGCGGGGGCAGAAGCGCAAGAGGCAAGGCGCTGAAAATAGAAAAACACTTACAGGACGGCAGAAAAAACGGCACACGGGTCAAGTGAAGCCTCGAACACGCTAGCAGCAGCGTGGGCGGGGGTCAGAGGCAGGAGACAGCAGGTTGGTGCTGCGGACGTGGGGGGCGAGCTCAGGACCTAAAACAGGTCAGAGGTCGCTCACTCGCGACGCGCAGCGCCAGCCATTAAGAAGGGAGGGGGGAGGGAGGAGCAGCTAGGAGGCGGGAGGCGGGAGGGAGTGGCGAATGGGGGCGCGAGGCCGCAGGGAGGCAGCGGCAGGGAGCGGAGAGCAAGGGGGAGCGCACAAGGGGCGAAAACACGAAAAACAAGGCAAAAAAGTCAGGCACAATTTTAACAAACAGTCACAATTTGAAAACAATCGGAGAAATACACTAATGGCACAGTCTAACAATCGGGGAGACAGCAATCAGAGGGGCACAACGGGGGCAGAAGCGCAGGAGGCGAGGCGCTTGAAAAAACAGTAAAACGCACTACAGGGCGGCGAAAAGTGGCACAATCAGAAGGGGCACGGCGGGGGCAGAAGCGCAAGAGGCAAGGCGCTGAAAATGGAAAAACACTTACAGGACGGCGGAAAAAACGGCACACGGGTCAAGTGAAGCCTCGAACACGCTAGCAGCAGCGTGGGCGGGGGTCAGAGGCAGGAGACAGCAGGTTGGTGCTGCGGACGTGGGGGGCGAGCTCAGGACCTAAAACAGGTCAGAGGTCGCTCACTCGCGACGCGCAGCGCCAGCCATTAAGAAGGGAGGGGGGAGGGAGGAGCAGCTCGGAGGCGGGAGGTGGAGGGAGCGGCGAATGGGGGCCCGAGGGGGGCGGGCCGCAGGGAGGCAGCGGCAGGGAGCGGAGAGCAAGGGGGAGCGCACAAGGGGCGAAAACACGAAAAACAAGGCAAAAAAGTCGGGCATAATTTTAACAAACAGTCACAATTTGAAAACAATCGGAGAAATACACTAATGGCACAGTCTAACAATCGGGGAGACAGCAATCAGAGGGGCACTACGGGGGCAGAAGCGCAGGAGGCGAGGCGCTTGAAAAAACAGTAAAACGCACTACAGGGCAGCGAAAAGTGGCACAATCAGAAGGGGCACGGCGGGGGCAGAAGCGCAAGAGGCAAGGCGCTGAAAATGGAAAAACACTTACAGGACGGTGGAAAAAACGGCACATGGGTCAAGTGAAGCCTCGAACACGCTAGCAACAGCGTGGGTGGGGGTCAGAGGCAGGAGACAGCAGGTTGGTGCTGCGGACGTGGGGGGCGAGCTCAGGACCCAAAACAGGTCAGAGGTCGCTCACTCGCGACGCGCAGCGCCAGCCATTAAGAAGGGAGGGGGGAGGGAGGAGCAGCTGGGAGGCGGGAGGCGAGAGGGAGCGGCGAATGGGGGCGCAAGGGGGGCGGGGCCGCAGGGAGGCAGCGGCAGGGAGCAGAGAGCAAGGGGGAGCGCACAAGGGGCGAAAACCAAAAAAACAAGGCAAAAAAGTCGGGCACAATTTTAACAAACAGTCACAATTTGAAAACAATCGGAGAAATACACTAATGGCACAGTCTAACAATCGGGGAGACAGCAATCAGAGGGGCACAACGGGGGCAGAAGCGCAGGAGGCGAGGCGCTTGAAAAAACAGTAAAACGCACTACAGGGCGGCGAAAAGTGGTACAACCAGAAGGGGCACGGGGGCAGAAGCGCAAGAGGCAAGGCGCTGAAAATGGAAAAACACTTACAGGACGGTGGAAAAAACGGCACACGGGTCAAGTGAAGCCTCGAACACGCTAGCAGCAGCGTGGGCGGGGGTCAGAGGCAGGAGACAGCAGGTTGGTGCTGCGGACGTGGGGGGCGAGCTCAGGATCTAAAACAGGTCAGAGGTCGCTCACTCGCGACGCGCAGCGCCAGCCATTAAGAAGGGAGGGGGGAGGGAGGAGCAGCTGGGAGGCGGGAGGCGAGAGGGAGCGGCGAATGGGGGCGCGAGGGGGGCGGGCCGCAGGGAGGCAGCGGCAGGGAGCGGAGAGCAAGGGGGAGCGCACAAGGGGCAAAAACACGAAAAACAAGGCAAAAAAGTCGGGCACAATTTTAACAAACAGTCACAATTTGAAAACAATCGGAGAAATACACTAATGGCACAGTCTAACAATCGGGAAGACAGCAATCAGAGGGGCACAACGGGGGCAGAAGCGCAGGAGGCGAGGTGCTTGAAAAAACTGTAAAACGCACTACAGGGCGGCGAAAAGTGGCACAATCAGAAGGGGCACGGCGGGGGCAGAAGCGCAAGGGGCAAGGCGCTGAAAATGGAAAAACACTTACAGGACGGCGGAAAAAACGGCACACGGGTCAAGTGAAGCCTCGAACACGCTAGCAGCAGCGTGGGCGGGGGTCAGATGCAGGCGACAGCAGGTTGGTGCTGCAGACGTGGGGGGCGAGCTCAGGACCTAAAACAGGTCAGAGGTACTGTGTGTGTGTACAAATACTTTGCACATTGCCTCTGAGATAAGCCTGAATTCTTGAGCCAAGCTACCAAGGGCGTGACCAGGGTTTATCTTAGGTGTGTGACTCCCTTATCTTGACTGGTGCGAGAGTCCCTACTTGGACATGGTGTAAACTGCATTCCAACTAGACCCTATTTCTAACAACCTTGGAACTTTCTCTTTACAGACTAGTCAAAAACTTTTTTGGAATGTTTTGTGGAGATTTATCAGAGGGCGACAAAGTTATTAGCAACACAATAAAATAATTTCCTATGGAAACATAATCCTAACAATAACGACCCAATGACGACCGCCACTAAGTAATGATGACATATAAATACTTATAGTCACTGAAAAAAACAAAGGTTACAGGGACTTTATAGTTATGATCTGAATTTACTCATACAAAACCATGGAAATTCAGCAGTTGTAGTTAGAGCTCTTTTAAGTAACTATAACTTACACCCTGAGGTAACAATAACTTGCAACCTTCTTCAATATTTATTAAATACTAGTTAAAAGTCAGCTCATAATGAGGCATTCTGAGACACACAGTTTGATTTAAGAAGAGTAAAAATGGAGAGTCAAGAAGGTTAAAATTAAACACCACAGTGAATTATCCATATCTAGTAGGTGAAAACACGTACAATTTTGATCTCAAAGTCTTTTGCACTATGGAATCTAATTAAACAGAAACACAATGCATTCTGGGATCAAAAGAAAGAAGGTTTGCATTATCCATCAAAACATGAATGGGCCACTTATAAGTGTTGTTTGTATATGTCATTCACATCATGTAAGCATCCTTTTAGACAACCATAAGAGTGAAAAATAAATTTTGGCAAGTGCCATCTCACCTTCTTTATTCCATTAACCCTATTGGCCAATTGTTAGCATCCTATAATGCTAACAGTTGGACACGTTTCAACCTAAACAGGTCTTGATCACACCTTGATCAAGACCTGTTTGGGTTGAAACGCATTGGGTGGCGGAAGAACTGATTTATGAAACAATAATTAAAAGGCTGACATAAGAACTTCCTGGAGTGCGATGACTAATTTTGTTGAAGAAATATACATATGTATACGTATATTTGTGTGTATGTATATATATATATATATATATATATACAGATAAATATATATATATATATATATATATATATATGCATATACTGTATATATTTATATCCAAAGATTCCTTAAAGATTATTAAGGCAAACAGCACTCCACGAATAAATAAACAAAAGGTTTAATTTCACAAAACAGGAACGCGTTTCGGCGTTACTGCCTTCATCAACCCACGGGCCACCATTTTGGCCCTCTTTATATACCATGTGATTTTGGAAACAACTCATATCAGTCAGTTCACTTAAAGAAACACGATAAATGTAAAATACAATAAATAAGACAACGACAAATGAATAAATTAAAAAAAGACAATAAAGAAATAAAGAAAAAACAGTGTCTGTGAAAATTTCCACTTAATTGAAACTTGATAAAATAAAAACAAATATTAAAAATTTAAAGAAATGTGTATAATTCTACATATTCCCATTTGCATTCAATGGTTCTCACCGAGTCTCATACTTAATCTATTATCAACATTGTAAAATAATAACATAAGCGACGTTAAGGAAAAAATGATGAGATCCTTTAATTATCTAATCTATAATTGTTTAACAGGCTTACTGAGACAAATCTTATTTTAACCTTAAAGAAGGGCTATATTCATCCGATAATATCCTTATTGATCGACTCTATAATTAAATGTCAGTGCAAAGCTTCCATTTGAAAGGAGAAACATGTTACAAATGTGTACTGGATATTCAGTACAGTGCTTCCACACTCTAGTGAACAACTATTTAATTGTTTATTTATAAAAAACTCCTTAATTCAAATGTATGTATAGTTCCTCACTGGAATTTAACCCCTGTGGTTCTCTGGAATCTAATGCCAGTATATATCTGGACTCTAATTTTCTCAGATTTTTCTCCCTATCACCTCTGCAAATGTATTTTCTTATCCCATTCTTATGTCCATAAGAGACTTGTTTACACGTATTATACAGTATACTTACCACAAACTTAGAAAAGCAAACGCAAAAGACCCACTGAACAAAAGCGACTGTAATCTTCATTTACTGTGACAGGCACGCAAATTCCTACAGTGTTCAGACATCACTCTTCTTCTCCTTCTAGCCAGTTTATTCGTACCACTGCGACTGGCATGCAATATTAACGATCAGCAAATCACGCTTCTCGCCTGTAATCTTCATTACTGCGACAGGCACGCAATTTCCTACAGTGTTCAGACATCGCTCTTCTTCTCCTTTTAGCCAGTTTATTCGTACCACTATAACTGGCACGCAACATTAACGATCTCTCTTCTCCTGCTGGTCTTCTGTGACTGTGACACTATATTCTACTGTGTCAGACTAACTATTTTCACAATACTGCTGCAAAGATTTTTATTCCTATTGCTGACTCGTTTCCAGCCATCGTTCAACTACTATTGAGCTATTGAATACTTTA
Organism: Pleurodeles waltl; assembly: GCF_031143425.1. Classification (NCBI taxonomy): domain Eukaryota; kingdom Metazoa; phylum Chordata; class Amphibia; order Caudata; family Salamandridae; genus Pleurodeles; species Pleurodeles waltl. Next base: position 223,959,031 of record NC_090444.1, on the reverse strand, counting down.
ATCCCGGACCTCTGTTTAAAATACTATATCATAATAGCAGGGGATTTTAATGTCCAACTCGAACTCAATACAGACCTCATAGAGGTTATGCAGCCTGAAGACAGCATATGGAATATCCCCCCCATCCTATACAACAAACTTCATATAAACCCTGTATTAGGGCTACGCAGATAATAGACTTTATGATGCTTCATGGTCTCCGTCTTGCCAATGGCCGCTTTCCAGTTGATACTCCTGCCAGACCAACTTTTTTTAGGGGCTTATATAGTAACACACTGGATTACATTTTCTTCGACTTAAGAGTTTGGCACCACATATCTGATGTGGAAGTGGGCAATCCATATACCAGTGACCACGCCCCTCTTCAGATCACATATAAGAGATCTCTTCTAGTAGGAGCTGTATTCTCTTCTGCTCCTTCTGGTGACATGGAGTTGTCTAGCAATAGGCGTACGGTAAGATGGGACTCCTTTCAGAGATCGAATAAGCTTCGAGATAAACTGAGTGTTTTAATTTCTACTCACCAGTTATTCGACGATAACCTTATATTTGCCCCATCTGAAGTTACGTCTCTACATTTGGACCTCTTTGCAATCTTGAAAGAGCTGTTTTCTAAATGTGTTAGGCCATCGACTAACTTTTGTGCCCAACCCTGCAGCAAATGGTTTAACAAGAGGTTTAGAGAGGCTAAAAATACCTTGGTAAAGGTGTTAAGGACAAAAGATAGACTAGGAATTATCAACGCTAGGCGCCATTATGTATCAACATGTAATAAGAGCAAACATGAGTATGAAGAGGGGCTTTGGAGCGAATTATCTGAGACAGCTAGGGTCCACAACTCCAAACGGTTCTGGCTTCTGGTCTCTAATAGTGACCAGAATCGAGCACCCAATCTGGAGTCACATATTACTCCTTACTCCTGGCTTTCTCATTTCAAGGAACTGTATGGCTCCCCACTGGCCTGTGATGTACCAAGTTTGGGAGAGTTGACAGCATCTTACTCGCCTATGCCCTCCCTGCCTCCCTTCACATTGAATGAAACTGTGCTGGCCATCACTGCCCAAAAAGCAGCGAAGGCCCCAGGGTCGGATGGGATCCTCTCAGATATGTTCAAAGCGGACCAGAACAACTGGAGTCCATATATTAATTGGCTTTCTAACGCTATTCTGATTACTAGATCCTACCCTGACTCATGGAAAGAGGCAATCATCGTGCCCATTTACAAGAAAGGAGAGAGGAATTCCCCGGGAAACTATAGACCTATCAGACTTCTTGACAACCTTCAAAAAATATTTTGCCACCAATTGTTGAGCAGGCTGAGGAAATGGATAGTGGAAAACCAAATCCTAAGCCACCTCCAAGCAGGCTTCAGGGACAAAGTCAATACAACAGACCAGATTTTCCGCTTTATTTCCATTAAATTGAAAATTGTTTGACGTGGACTCAAATCACCTATTCGCAGCATTTGTTGATTTAAAATCAGCTTTCGATTTAGTACCCCGCTACAAATTGTGGGAGGTCTTGATCAAACTGGTAGTACCCTGCTCTATTTTAAATATCATTAGAGATCTCTATACTGGTAATTATGCCGGAATTCGATGGGGTCCGCGAGGTGAACTAACTGAAGAATTTCCCACTGCCCGCGGCGTGAGACAAGGTTGTGTACTCGCCCCTACTTTATTCCTCCTATTTATAAATGCATGAATTCCCTATCTCATAGAGTGTTCCAATGATGCCCCAAAAATAGGAGGGCAGAAGATTCCTTGCCTCTTATTAGTCGATGACACCTTGCTGATATCCCAAACAGCTACAGGCCTTTCAACCCTGCTCTCGAGGTTTATGGATTTCTGTAATGACCATGGCCTGGAAATTAATTAATTAAAAACTAAATGTATGGTGCTTGGGGATAAAAAAGGCAGGATGCGGCGACCTATTTACATAGAGGGTGCCACGCTGGAAAGAGTTGGCGATTTCGACTATTTAGGTCTGAAACTAGAAGATTCACATAAGTTGCACTCTCATCTCCAGAAAGCAAACCTACGCTTGAAACAACGGGGGAGTGGTATCGTAAGATTTGCAGCTAGATCCCCTAGCTTCACCATGACGCCTGCTATTGAAATATATAAATCACAAGCAAGGGGGGGGGGCCTTTATGGAGCTGAATTGTGGGGCCATTGCAATCTAGACGATTTGACAAGGGTGGAAAACTCTTTTTTAAAGATGTTGTTAAGAGTTCCCTCCAGTACCCCAACGCTTCCTATTCGAATGGATCTAAATTTGCCTCCAATTAGCCAGATGGCTGCTCTCAGGCCTTTGTTGTTTTGGATTTGCCTATGGTCACTAGATTCTCTTATTCCCTATATATGCGGGCTAGCTAACCTGATGAACAATAACATTAGTTCAAAAATCAAGTGGTGTGCGTATGTAGAACGGACCTTCGTACTACTTGGTTTGGGGACATACTGGAAGGATCCGTTATCTATTCCAAAAAATGCAACACAGACTCTGAAGGATGCATTTTGGCTTAATGCCCAACTTACACAACTGTCTGCAGTCTCATCATCATCTATGACTGGCAGTTTTCTAAAAATCAAATGCCAATATGAATCTGAGCAATACATGGACACAGTACTTTCTCCACGTGCACGTGCATTGTATACTAGATTTAGGATAGGCTCTCTTCCTCTGCGCATCCTAACGTACAAATGGACTAATACTAGTTGCACCTCTAAGATGTGCTGGATGGGTTGTGCCAGGGAAGAATCCATAACCCATGTCCTCTTTCAATGTTCTGCATACCATAAACAGAGGGCTTTTTGGATCATTCCATTATGTAGAAAAATGGGTTGTAGGAATTGCCTATTGGCTTTGAGAGTTTTTAAATCTGACTCATCTGTTTTAGTGGCTTGCTGTTTGGCAAAATATTTAGAATGTATTTGGCATTGCAGATTGAATATGTTAAAAAAAAACAGGGGAAAATCTAACAATAGACGTTGGGAGTGGTCACTGATGAACTTATTCGTGAATTTCAATGTATGCATTTATCAACTTCTCACTGTTTAATTAATTTTTTATGTTTTTATATTCTTACACCTTTTTAATAGAAATGCCTTATTCGTACCTTATTTATTGCTTCTAGTTAGGTATGCATTTGACTCCTGATACCTATCATGAAAAAGTTTGCATTTTCGCACAATTCTATAATATGGTATGAATTTTTATAGGGAAAATGTTGATGTTTAAAGTTTTTTATGTAGTTCAACGTTTTACCTTTGAGGATTTTTATACATAGCTTGTCCTTTTGTAAAATTATGAATTTGTGAATTGTGGTGTGCTTTTATGGTATTTATTTTTACCGAAATAAAGCTAACTAACTAACTGACTCGTTTCATTACTTTTATTTTTTTTATATATATATATATATATATATATTTTTCTTTTCCTCTACCGAACAATGCAGAATGTTGATGCTCCTCCTTTTTTTCTCTCCACGCCGGGAGATCCTCCAATCAAGTGGAGCAAGTGGAAGAAAGTATTCGAGAGATACGCTAGAGTTTGTGGAACTTCACTGAGTACCAAAAAGAGGACTGCCTTACTACTCCACTGCCTAGGTACGGAGGGTCAAGAGGTCTTTGACCATCTCCCTGAGATAAATGACAGTGAAGCCATCAGTTTAAATGAGTACGAAATTTGTATTAAAAAATTGGAACTACATTAGTTACTGAAGGTCACCACCATTTTGGAGCGGTATTATTTCGGTAAAAAGATTCAAGGAGAAGGAGAAACCGTTGAGAACTATTTAACTTACTTGAGACGCTTAGCCTTTTCATGCAAGTTTGGTTCATCACTTGATGAACGAATGTGTGATCAGTTTATGTTAGGATGTGGAATTGATAAAGTGCGTGATGAGTTATGGTTATTAGATGATCCTCATCTAGATGAGGTCATTCTTCTTGCGAAAAGAATTGAACACTCTTTGAAGAGTGTTGAAGCAATGAAGAAACATGATTCTAAGGAGGTGTCTGTGGTGAGGGATGGTAAACTCAAAAATCCTAACCAGGGTTGCAGAAAAAAGAAAAGATGTTTTAGATGTGGCAAGGAGGGGCATTTTGCTAACGATATGATGTGTCCTGCCATCAGTAGGTCCTGCTCATACTGCAAGAATGTGGTGTGTAATCAAAGGAGGTCAAAACAGGCGGTCAACTCCATTGATAACCACACTAATGAAAATCAAGTTGCTGATCATTTTCAGTGTCGACAGATTGTTTTGCAAGTTTCTGACTGCACAGTTAAGGAGCCTGTAGATTATGTCTTGGTGGAAGGGGCAAGAACTTTGATGCTTTTTGACTCAGGTGCCAAAATCACAATAGTATCTAATCAATTGTTTTTCAAGCGTCTAAAAGGGAAGATCCAACTATTTAAACCTGATATCAGACCATGCACTTATGGTGGAGAACCCATAGAGTTACATGGCTACTTTCTAGGCTTGCTTCAGTATGGGCAACGTATCACTTCAGGCAAAGTCTATGTCTTGAAAAAGGGGGACAGTATAATTAGTTGGTGGCATCAAAAGGATTTGGGGGTGATGCTAGACCCTAACAGTTCTCCTCCCATCAGAGCAGCTGGGTGTTGGAGAGGTTGGCAATGCAGTAGCAAGCCCTGATTTGGTTACTACGTTTCATCGTGACTTTAGTGACAAAATAGGGTGCATGCAAGACTATTCACACAAGATCAAACTACTTTCTGGTTCCATTCCTTTCTGCAGTAAAGTTCGGAGTGTGCCTTTCTCCATAAGGGATGATCTTCGAACTGAACTAGCGAAATTGAAGAGCCAAGGTATAATTGAAGAAGTGGAGAGCACGGAATGGTTGGCCCCCATTGTTATCGCAAGGAAAGCCAATGGCCAGATTAGGATTTGTGTGGATCTTTGCAAACTCAACAAGTGTGTTGTAGTTGACAGGTATCCCCTTCCCAACATTTGTGATTTGCTGTCCACAGTTTCAGGAGCTAGAGTCTTTTCCACAACTGACCTTACATCAGCTTACCACCAGGTCCAATTAGATGAGTCGTGAAGGAACTATACAGCTTTTATTACTCTGTATGGTACTTTCAGATTTGTGCGTCTATCTTTTGGCCTAATTTCTGCTGCCTCTGTATTTCAACGGTTGATGAAACGTGTATTGAAAGGGTTGTGTGGAGTGTGTGTATGTCAAGACGACATATTGGTATTTGGCAGAAATACTGAGGAACATTTGGCAAGACTCAGAGGTGTTCTAGAGAAAATAATAGAATGTGGGTTGACCATTAAGGCAGAGAAGTGTAAGTTTGGTGTGGATGCAATTGATTATTTAGGACACACCATTTCTGGTGGAGGTGTATTACCCAAGAAAGAGCTCGTTGACTCAATTCGTTGTCTTTCTTCTCCTACCTCGACAGAAGAATTGGTGCGTTTCCTTGGCATGGCCGAATTTTACAGTAAATTTGTCAGGAATTTTGCCAGTTCTTGTTTCAATATGAGGGGTCTGTTAAAGAAGGGAGTTGATTATAATTGGAATGATGAATGTGAAAGAGAATTTTGTAGTCTCAAGGAGTCTCCTGCAATGGAACCTGCTCTCAAGAGTTTTAATCCAAACATGCGTTCTATTTTGACAAATGATGCCAATAGTAAAGACCTAGGAGCCGTCCTACAACAAGGAGGTTTGAATCCTGAAAACACCATTGCTTTCATTTCTAGAAGTCTCAAAGGTGCTGAGGCTAGGTATTCAGTAATTGAGAGGGAGGCACTTGCTGTCTTTTGGGCAATCAATAAATTTTTTACAAAATTGTGGGGAGGTTCAATTGTCGTGAGGTCTGATCACAAGCCATTATGTCAAGTCTTCCATTCCAGGGGGATTGATGCTGTGTCTAGTAGAATCACTAGGAGGTTTGTGGGACTACAGGAGTACGATTTTGTTGTGCAATATGTTCCTGGCTCGCACAATCTGTCGGCACACGTCTTATCAAGATTAGTTCCGACGGTCGGTAAAAGCCATGTAGAAGTGAATTTGGATGATGATGATGCAGAATGTTTCGATCAAGTGTGTGAGATTTATTTTGAAAAAGTTCCCGAGGCCAAATGGGGTAAAGAAACCTTGAAAGATGTGGTGTTACAAGAAGTCCTTAAGTTGTTACAAGATGGTTGGGGGACGAAAAACCAGAGTAGTGGTGGAAGTGGAGAATTTTGGAATGTGAAAGACGAATTAGTATGTGTTGATGATCTGCTATTAAGAGGTACAAGATTAGTCCCTCCATCAAAGGTGAGAAGTCAGTTAATTAATCAAGCTCACAACAGTCACATGGGAATCTCTAAAACTAAAGAAAGATTGTGTTCCTCCTATTGGTGGCCGGCAATGGACATTCAGGCTGAGAGGGTTGTGAGAGATTGCTTACTGTGTGCTGTGAGTGAGAAGGCTTTGAAAACCTCGAGTCCAACCCATGGTCACTAGGGATACACTGAAAGGCCCACGGAGGGATATTGCCTTAGACATTTTAGGACCCATTCATGGGAATGGCATGGCCGAATATGTGATTGTAGCAATTGACATGTTTTCGAGGTGGCCTGAGGTAGGTTTTACTAAAAGTATCAATACGAACAAAGTCATTGCATTCATTAAGGACTTGATAATCCAAGAGGGCATACCTTCTACTCTTCTCACTGATAATGGGGTGCAGTTAGTTTCCGGGTAAATGAATGATTTTTTGAATGCGTGTTGAATTAAACACAAACTGTGCGCTCTGTACCATCCTAAATGTAATGGAATGGTAGAACGTTTCAATTGTGTCCTCAAAGAAACTGTCTTCATTTCTAAAAGCAACCAATTGAATTGGAAGGAGGAGGTGTTGAAAAAAGTCTATGTCTATAGACACACTCCTCACACAACTACAGGGGAGACACCTTTTGCTCTGTTTCGAGGTAGGCGTGGTAACTCTGAGATGGAGACAAATTGGGTTAATGATCTTCTGAATGGTAGAGGTAGAGTGGTGGTGGATGATAATTGGATGCTTAGGGAGCGTGTGAGGAAGGTGAAGAGTAAAAGAAATTTTGATAGAACTCATGCGGTGAAGAAAACTGTGATTAAAGTTGATGATTGGGTTCTTATTAAGAATCCTCTTGGAAAAAAAAAACTCTCTGGTCCAGTGAAGGTTGTGGAACTATTTACCAATGCTGTGAAAACGGATGACAACAGAATTTGGAACTTGAATAGAGTTGTCAAGTATTGTGGAGACCCAAACATCTTGCAGAACCCAGACTCAAGGAGACCGGGAAATATGACTAAAGAATTCCCAAGGAGTTTGGGGGTGAGGAGATCAAACAGGTCCGTCAAGCTACCGTCATATCTCAAGGACTTTGGCCTGTTGTAAAGAGGTTATTTCTCAAATGTTATAATGTATTGATATTTGTTGTTGTTCCAAATATTTATATGTTTTGTTTCACATTAAGGGAGGAAGAGGTGTTATATCTGAGTTCTTAGAACTCCTGTGCGTGTGGAAGGAATGTGTGTGCGTGTGGAAGGAATGTGGAATGAGATGCTCCAGGGGAGAGGAGAGAGACAGGACGGTTGCAGGGAAGAGACGGATGTCGGGATGCTTTCCCTGTACATGAACCTAACCTATACAATAAAGACAAGGTTTATTACTTTACCGAGATTTACTTCTTCGATTGTTACACTTTAACATATGTATTTCATAATAAATAAATGAGGCATGCTGCATTTGTCATAATTTCTCATAATAAACAGATTGGACACATGATATCTGGCATAAATGTCTTAATGAACCATTCAAGCCTATAACCTTTATAACTTACTTGTCACCATAACCAACTCACACCTACTGTATTGAACATAAGCTTTCCCAAAAGGCAGTCTATCAGATCAGACATACAGTCATCAAATTACAACTGCATACAATTATAGTTAGAAAATCAAAATGCTATGTATCCTTAGAGGCCCCACTAGGGATTATCATAGTGGAAATCTTCTATCCCTACAGTTTGTCAAAGGAGACAACAATCACTCAAACCATGGCCTACTATGTCAATCGGGGAGAATCCATGTAACAAAATACCTATAATAAATATGTCAGAGTTACTACTTTTATCTTAACTTCCCTACTAAAGCCTTAGTATTTGGTTGGTCATCATAACAAATTCACTCTTGCAGGAGCTATTTTGTTAGTTGAAGCCCACAACATCTGCCCAATCAAGCACTGTATTCAAGGAACTCAACATGTGGGCAAAGATGTAGCCCCTTTTTCAGCAGTACTTCTAAAATGACTTTAACTGCTGATCACATAAAGGCTAGTAACATCCACTCTGCCAAGCCAGACCTTAAAATACCGTTGTTATTGAGCTATTGGCACGGGCTTCACTGTTAAATTAATGTCAAATTCCAAAGGCAAAACATGCTGCGTTCATAAATGGCTTACATATTACTTTCTTGGAGGCTCTTTCTAATGATGGGGTATGGTAATTTGTAATAAGGCCATGGATAGTGTAGCATGGCTATGTGCTGAGATAGCTGATAAAACTATCAAGGGGACAGATTTACTAAGATCTTGCATTATCCGTACATTGCACAAATAGATGCATGACAATGCAAGCGTTTACGTCATATTTACAAAGTAACACAGTGGGAAAATTGCTTTGTTTTTGCCTGCTTTCATGGTGCAAGTTCTGCATTGTGTCTGCTTACTTTTAATGTATGTAAGAGGGGTGTTCCTATACAAATTCTAATACAAGACTAATGCAGTGGTGTTTACTGAGTGATGTATCACACAGCCTTAGGCAGTATATGGCAATGCTCAAAATGTGCAAGAATGCCATGCATGGTCCTTACAGGCTCAAGAAGTCAAGCAGTGACAATCTTATATAAGTAAGTTGCACCTACTAATCACTTCTTAACAATTGGCAGCCACTGAGGTCCTTTATCTCAGAGAGAGCCATTGTTTGCATCAACACCAACTACCAAGAAAGAGGAAGGAGAGGATCTTTCACCAGAGGATCAGCCGTATTAATCTCAGGGAGGAAGAGGTGGATCATTTCTACACACTGAAGATGGTGAATACCTCGGAGTTATTGCAAAACATATCTACAACACTAGAACCAGCAACATCCCATTCCCATGCCATCCCACAGCATGTGACATTGTTATCAGTACTTCATATTTTGGGATCAGGATCCTTTCAGAGCACTTTTGCTAGGTTGGCAGGTATTTCCCAGGGTGCTTTTTCATTTTTTGCTGCTACCTGTCCTTGATGCCATCATGAGAGTAACATCTTAAAATGTTCACTTTTCTCAATCACGGCAAGAGCAAATTAGGATCACACAAGGATATTATGAAATCACAAGCTTTACTGACGTTTTATGAACAATTGACTGCATGCATGCATGTTTAATTTGTGACACCTGCAGCAACAGCACACATCTACCATAAATGGTGAGCACATATATTCCACTTATGTACAAGCTATTGTAGAATGTAAAGGCCAATTTACAAATGTTGTACCCAGATATCCTGGAAGTGTGTTGCTTAAATAGAGCCTCTGGTTTCCAGTGCTCAGCACCAGCACTTAATTTCAATATCAGCACCTGTGACAGGTTGCCAGATGGTGGCATTTCTTGTCTAATTCTGAGATCAGCGCAATATCAGTTGTTTAATATTTTAACATATAATAAAATGACTAATAGCTGCCACCGAAGCCATCCTTGTAGTTTTGGGTAGCCTGGAGTAGTCTGAATTGTCACACTTCTAGGAGTGTAAAGGTTAGTAGCTGTGTTGGTACTGCCATTGACAGAACTACCAGAGGCAAGGGATGGTGCAAGCTGCAGAAGCCTCCTGACAATGAACATGGTACTTATTTTTTTTATTTTAGCTGGGAGTGCACATGATTCATACATATTCTGATACTATGGGGGTCATTCTGACCTTGGTGGTCTTTTCGCAAGACCGCCGAGTTACCGCCGCGGTGAAGACCGCCGACCGCGGCGGTATGCCGCTGTGCGCATTCTGACCGCTGGGAGCGTTCCGCCGGAAAACCGCCAGCAGCCACACTGGCGGTCGGCGGGAAAGTGGAGACTGGTCAACCTCCACCGCCACGCCAGCAGAACACCGCCCACAGAATTACGACCCACATTTCTGTGTGGCGGTCTTCTGTTGGCGGTCTTCTGTTGGCGGTCACCTCCCCATGGCTCCTGTCACCTCCCGGAGGACCAACGCACAAGGTAAGTTGATCGTCCGTGAGGGGAGGGGGTGGGGGGGTGTTGTGTGATGTGTGCGTGCATGGGGGTGTGCGTGTGAGTGTGTAGAGGGGGTGTGTGAGTGCGTGCATGCGGGCGGGGAGTGCTGCTGTGCCTATGGGCAATGTGTGTAGTTCGGCGGGTGCGCATGTCAGCATGTATGTGTGCGGGTATGTGTCCCCGTTGTGTATGTGTGTGTGTAGGGGGTGTGTATATGTGCATGTTGGGGGTGTGTGCATGTCGGGGGGCGTGTATGTGCATGTCGGGGTGGGGGTGGGGAGGGGGTTCGTACCACCTCTGGGGGGTGGCAGGGGGGTGGAGGGTGTGGGGGGAGGACTCGGGGGGCAGTGGGGGGTGGGGGAGACCCCTATCAGTGCCAGGGAAGGAATTCCCTGGCCCCGATAGTGCCTACCGCCATGGTTCGCATGGCGGTTCCCGAACACCAGAAACCGCGGCGGTGAGCAGGGTCATGATACCGTTGGCGGTCTTGGGTCGACCGCCGGACCGGAGTGCGCAGACTCCAGCCCATCGGTCATGACCGCCGTGGCTGTCGGAGTGGGGAAGTGGCGGTCGGTCGCGGCGGGGACCGCCGCGGTCAGAATGCCATTTTTAATACCGCCGGTCTGTTCGCGGTCCGACCGCCGCCTCTCCGCCGACCGCCAAGGTCAGAATGAGGGCCTATATGATTAATGGGATGAGTTCTATGAAAACTCTCTCTTGATGGGTGAATTTATTTAAAGGTGCAGCCATTTTGTACCTATGATTATTTGTATTTAAAAAATCAGTCACTTGTTTATTGTTAAATATTTAACAATAATATCACAGCTTTACAAAAATCTGTAAGTTATCCATTGTACAATTTTAAGTTACTTTGTTGTGCAGCATGAATGTGAGAGAAGTTAACATTCAAAAATTCCAGTACGTTCTGTTTTTGTCTATTTGCTCCTGCAATGATGAACTTGTGCCTGACTACCAACAATGCAGCCATTGGTTGGAAACAACTTAAGGGTACCACAGTCATACTTCAAATATTTTCATTTTAACATAGACAGTTTTTTCTGAATTAAGACCTTCTTTCACATCATCTTTCCTGTCATACGGAAGTAACAACACACATATTTCATTTCTGAATCATGTTTGGAATGTGTTACATTTAGATGTAAATCCAGCTGTTCACATTAATAAAATACAGCATCATGGAATGACCATGCTCCACCCATGTAATGCCTACCTGATGCAGCATAATGTGAGGCAGTGTTCTGAGTTGTGTCACCGTATTAATTTACATTAACACATACACATATTTTGTGTGCTATACTGAATCATATTTATTTAGTTTAGTTGCGACTAAAACAAACAATCCTATCAAAATAAGGCTGTTTTAACAATATAGGCGGTCATTCCAACCCTGGCGGTCTCTGACCGCCAGGGCGGAGGGCATCGGAAGCACCGCCAACAGGCTGGCGGTGCTTCCAGGGCTATTCTGACCGCGGCGGTAAAGCTGCGGTCAGAAAAGGGGAACCGGCGGTTTCCCGCCGGTTTTCCCGCCGATTTTCCCGCCGGTTTTCCTGCTGGTTTTCCCCTGGCCCAGGGAATCCTCCATGGCGGCGCTGCTTGCAGCGCCGCCATGGGGATTCCGACCCCCTTCCCGCCAGCCTGTTTCTGGCGGTTTTCACCACCAGAACCACGATGGCGGGAACGGGTGTCGTGGGGCCCCTGGGGGCCCCTGCACTGTCCATGCCACTGGCATGGGCAGTGCAGGGGCCCCCTAACAGGGCCCCATACAGATTTTCACTGTCTGCTTGGCAGACAGTGAAAATCGCGACGGGTGCCACTGCACCCGTCGCACCCCTGCAACTCCGCCGGCTCCATTCGGAGCCGGCATCCTCGTTGTAGGGGCTTTCCCGCTGGGCCGGCGGGCAGCCTTTTGGCGGTCGCCCGCCGGCCCAGCGGGAAAGCCAGAATGGCCGCCGCGGTCAGAATGACCGCCATAGTCTGTTAAACTATAATGCATGTACATTTTTCATGGTTTAGCTTTTAATGATGTAAACATGTATTGTGAACCTTGACAAATATTATTTATTTGTTGATGTGAAAAATCATTATTTTAAAAGAATAATTGAAAACATTTCTCAATGTTGATAATTAGTAAGTTCCTACATTTGTGTGCTATTTAGATATTGGCACAACTATTACTGTAGGTTTTCTTTGTATCAAAATAGTTTAATTAACATTTACATAAACATGATTTCTTTTTTTAGAATGTTTTCAAACGTTTCATTATTTGAATGTATTTTAATCTATACATTACTATACCTATAATTTCGAATACATTTTATTTTGTATGTGAACAAGGATATGGCCTTCAGCTGTCTAAAATGACTCATTTTCTCAATCACAGAATGATAGCAAAAGAGATTAAATGCATCTTTGAAGAAAATGTGAATCATAGTTGAGGGGGGCCTTTGGTGTCTTCAACTCAAGATAAACGTGTTTGGAAATGCCAGCAAAGAAACACCTTTTTTGTTCACTGAATCTGGGCAAAATGATTGTGTTCTGTGCTGCATAACATTTGCATACAGTCCAGTTTAATATGGCAAAGTGATACACAGGTGCCAACAACTGATGAAAGTGATTTACCTTAAACAGTTCTTGATTCAACTGATTACATTTGTTGAATTTCTTTCCTTATCGGAACAGATTTAATAGTGTGCAAATGGGTAAATATGAATTTAAACTTTGACCATTACTGTGCCAAATTATTTAAATGATAAAAAAATCATACTTGTCTTACTATTACCTTATTTCAGATCTTGTTGCTGACATCAGATGTTGAAATATGATAAGTTGTGTCTTAATAATCATTAACTATGATTACATTACTCATGAATGACCTCATAATCCACTTTTGCATAAGTGTGGGGTGTGGCTAGCTGAGTGAAGTTGTCCTGAGGGGTTTTGGCAGTTCAGGTAAGTTGGGTTAGTTGTGCTATACCTTGTATTTTGGCTGAGTACCTTAAAGTGTGTGCACCTATGTATTGTGAGACAGTAAAGTCACCTCAGCTGTGGTGTGACATGAGTTTGGTGGTGGAGGTTGAGGTCCTATTTTCCTGCTGCACTCTGATCAATCTGAATTTTATTTTGCAATGCTTAGTTAGTCCTCTGTAGAGGGTATTAATGTAGTGCAGTCTGCTGGTGATGGTGACTTGGGTGATGTTTTCCAGGTGTTGATGGATATCTATTTAAATATATTTGTCTTCATCTTTAATGCATAGAAGCAGGACGAGGTGACTGAGTTGACTTGTGACAACATGTTAAATTTGTTCATGATAATGAATCTGAGGTTTCTTATTAGTTTGCTAGGGGTGGTGTTGGATCAAGCATCTATGGGCCACCAGGTCCAGTCCAATGGCAAGGTATAGTTTTACAAAAACAACGGGTTGGTCTTGTCTGTGTCCATTCAGCTTTATTCAAGCAGCCACTTTGATGATGCACGTGTTTAAGCTGATCCTGGTGCTGTGTGCTTTCTCTGAAAGAGACAACATCATTTACATATTGTCCATGTAGGTGATTATGTTGTTGTGTGCTTGCATGACATCTGCCAGTCGAGTCGTGTAGATGTTGACGATGGTTGGTCTGAGTTGCGAACCCTGTGGAACTCTGCACATACGTTCCGGTACTTATGATGAGTATGGTGGCCTGTTCACTGTATATTTCCTGCCAGTGATAAATGTGCAGATCCATTGGAGGGCGTGTCCTTGGATGCCAGCATCATGGAGTTGTGCAATCAGTATGCAATGGGAGACTGTGTAGAAGTCTACAGAGAATCTGAGTATTTTTTAATCAGTAGCTGTGACAAGGCCAATCTCTATACTGTGGTTTGGTCTGAATCCTGATTATGTGGTGTTGATGATCTGTGGGTTGTCAGGGTGTTTAGTGAGGTGTGTTTTGTTGCTTTTTTCTAATACCTTTGCTGGGTATGGCAGTAGTGAGAATTGTCTGTATTTTGTAAACTTGGTTAGTTCAGTTGTGGTCAACTTCAGGACAATGTTGAATGCTAGCAGAGTTTCATGAAAGTGTCAGCATTGATTAAGTCATTGTGGATGGTGGTGAGTGCTTTGCTGTCTGGGACTGAACCTTTGCTAAATGTATGGTGTAAGAGAGGGTCTTATAGGGCCTCAGACTTGATGGTTTTCAGGATTGCTGTAGCTTCCTCTGTGGTAATAGCATTCCATGATGTCAGTGTGTTGACTATGTCAAATACTGGGTAACTTCTTGCAAGATTTAGATCGTTTCAGTTGTGTGTCTAAGTTACTATACATGACTGTGGATTTGATGTTGCACAGTTTTTGTTATTGCTGGTGAGCAATGGTCTGGGAACAATTTACTCCGCTATTCTGAATCTTTGGACTTGGTGAAGAGTGTAGTAGTCAGAATAATTCAATAACAAATCAATGACCTTATTCCATAAACAATTCTAGACACCATAATTAATTTAACACTAAATCAAACTCCCAACCAAGTAAAGTTTCAAAGCTTTATTACAATCCTAAAATCAATGTCACATATATGATAATTGATGAAACTAAGTTATAAACATACATAAAAACCACATGCTGACCGAAATGTCAGAAAAGATTCAACCAACTAAACATCAGTACTGTTAGACTCTCCAAACTAATCATATAGATTAGCAGCAATACAATATGCCCATGATTATTAACATTCAAAGCAGATGATCATGACATCAGTAAATCAACAAAATACAATTCGATATTCAATTTCAGATTTCGAGTTTCAAAGCTGGGCCAAAAAGCAAGCAAAAGGAAGACAAAAATAATTTGGAAAAGCATCTCACTAATGCAACTTACTATAAAATATGCTTGTGTAAGTTAATATCTAAAGAAAACCAGAAACCACGTTTAGTTATACCTCTCTTCAAGGGACAGCAGACAGGAACAGTTCAGCAGTTCAGAATTAGTTGGCCTTATTAGTAGTGAACCACATAACAGAATAAGGCAGGTAAGACTATGATGCGGAAACTCATCAGGAAACTCAGAGAAGAGAATGTGACAGCAGACTTAAGACAGAAGTGGACTGAGTTCTGGACAGTTTCGAGGCATGGGGATTCTGAATGAAGACTGACTCCAAATTCAAAGTTTCTGAATAAGTAAAATAACCAAAATCTATTCAGTTGGTCCTTCAGGTGAGCACACGCTGGGCATCAGATTCAGAATCCAATCACTGCAGATGACAGCACCAAATTCTGATACTTTCAAGAATCTTCTCAGCAAAAGTACATTGTCATCGGGTAACTTTACATGTGACTAACAAAATATTATATTCTTTAATTATTTGTTACTTGAGATACTTTCTCACGGCATAGAATAAACAAAACTAATTCATTTCAAATGAGAACTACAAATTTCTTGTCCTGTTCGACAGCTAGAACAAATAATATAACATTGTTGATTCTAAAACATGTCTCTTGCCTACAATACAATAGGACATTCAACATTCACATTAGCAACCTAGGAAAATAATTCAGGTCAGAGGGGACAGAATAAACAAGTGAACCTCCATTATTGCTGCAAAATGAATATCCTTAGGCCTAGGCACATCAAGAAAGCCTCAATACACATTAATACATTTAATACACTAATAAACCTATTGTGCACCTTACAATTTCATAAATACAAAGCAATTGTTGATTCGCAAACATCATTCATAAAATGTTAGAGCTAATTTTAAACATGCATTTATTTTTCTGCACACACATAGTTTGCATGAACTAAATCCATTTATCCAAATATAAGTACGATTAATTCACATTCATTTCAACACTTGAATTATTAATTGACATTTTAATAAATAATTTTTAACGTTAACTCAATTTAATTATTTCATTTAATATGAATGCAAAACTCTCATGTTAAAACGTGGTGCATAATAAGAATGGCGGCCACATGGCTCACCATAGTTGAAACGTGCACATTTTACAACTCATGTTACTTTCTCTGTTAGGCTTTTAAATGAAGGTTGACTCATCACCAAATGCTAACTTCTATGTCACTAATTTACTAATAAAATGTGATCTATCTCAGTCCCTCCTCTGATGGTGATCATGGGGTCATATAAGAACTATTCTCATTTACAGTGAGACAAGTCAAAACCGTGTAGTTTGATAGCGCACAGATCTAGGTTTGCGATAATTGTCAATTCTTTTTATCGTCTGATAATATCTGTCTTTCATACTCTCCATTTCCATACCTCCCTCCTCTTTTTATACTTTGCTCTTTGTTTTCTCCCGAAATTGTAAAATCCTATTGCACAAATTTTGCACGCTGTCACAATCAATAAAGGTTTCAAGATCATTTTCACAAAACCATCCCAAGTTTCCAAACCGAGAGCATACCTTAGAGAATCCTCCACCTACTGTTTCCCAAATATTTGTCTTCTCTAGGTCCCTTAAGTAATTTTTCAGAATCTTCAAATTAGATAAGTATCTCCTTATCTCTTTGCTGTTATTGGGTATATACCTACAGTAGTGCTGTGATTTTAAAACTCTGCAGACTCCGCCCTCCTTTGCTAAAATGATGTTTAACGCAAGGCGATTCTAAAGAATCATAGACCTCGACACAAACATTTCCATGTCCATTAGGAGCATTGCACCTAAAAAATCAGTTGACATCTTATCTACAATTGTTGATAACTTCCTTATCTTTACGTCATTCAGGATCACACCCACTGATGGAATAAAAGCTCCCAAAAATCTCCTGTAACTTCACTACTTGCTCCTCTTTTAAATCTCAGTTTAGGTCCCTCAATCCCTTCTGGATTGTTAATGTCATCCACTTGGTAAATTTTTGAGAAAACCACTTCCAAATAGCATGTACCACACCAGCCTTCGGCAACTTGTAATACTGCTTCTGTTATTGATGGGACTTTATCAGCAACCAGTTCAAGTGCATCTGCAGACCATTTATCTCCTTTAACAGTTCTCCCTTCTAGTGCAATTGATTTCACAATGTTTGCTGTGCTGGCAGGAATCCGTTGACTTTGACTTTGACTCTGTTCTCCTGTACCTTTGTCTGTTTGCAGGCTACTTCCACTTTTATCTGCACCTTTATCTGCACTCAGTCTGCTTGTGCCTTCACCACTTGCACGTTTTCTGGTTCAGCCACTGGTTTCGTCCTCACAGCTTGACCAAGTTGAACCCCTTCCTCATCAGCATTTGCTCCTGCAGGATTAGTCTCTGTTTTCAAGAGAACACAGAACTTTGCTTGTGTGGCTTGGTTGTATCTTGTTCGGATGACCAGCACACTTGTCATGACCAAGATAACTTGAAACAGTCCTTTGCACCTTGGCTCCAGGCAAGACTTCCTCACATACTTCTTTACTATCACCCAATCACCAGCTTCCAAGCTGTGACACTGTTTCTGGGCTGTTTGAACTGTTGCTACTTCACCCTGTTGAGACAAAGAGGGAACCACATCAGCTTGACCGTTGCAATAATCCAGCACTATGTCATCTGTTGTGTTCACAAGTGCACTTGCAGGTACTGCTGTTAGCCTCATTGCACGGCCCATCAGAATCTCATGGGGAGAAAGTCCTGTCTTCCTGTCAGGGGTGCTACACATGCTCATCAGGACAAGTGGCAATGCATCAGATCATTTCAATGCTATAGAAGCACAAACCTTTGCCAATCAAGCTTTCAGCATTTGATTCATTTGCTCCACCAATCCAGATGCCTCTGGTCTGTAACTGCAGTGCAATTGTTGCTCAATGTTCAGTGCTGCAGACAACTTTATGATCTCATTATTAAAATTAGTTCCTCAATCTGATTCAGAAGAACTCAGAAATCCATACCTTGGAATAAATTCCGTGGTCAGCAGTTTAGCTACAGTGAGAGGATCATTCCTGTTTTTGATCACCCTCGATCAAATTGGAGACACACCCACAATGACTAATACATACTTCAATCCATTACAGGCAGGCACTTCAATGAAATCAAGTTGCATTCTGTTACAGACCTCTTGATCTGCCTACATTGCTCAAATTAACCACTGTATGTTTCCTTACATTAATTTGCTGGCATTGAACACATCTGTGAAAAACCACTTCTGCAATCAAACTAAATCTGGGGTTGTACCATGTCTGTTTAAAAGTTTGAATTAACCATGATAATACCTTGCCATCAAGTTTAATAAATAATAAGACAACACAACTTTCCCTTCATTTGAAATCCAGACATCATCTCCTCTCTTTGAGCACAACGTGCTTTTATCCAACCTCTGTGTTCTTGCTCTGATGCCTCTTCCTGCAATCTCTTAATTTCATCCCAGGTGTCAATCACTGACATCAAGAAATTTTAATTTGTCTCACTGGTGTCACTTTCATTACTCCACTCTTCATAGAAGGAGTGCGCAGTATCTGGCAATTTGGTCAGCATAGGCATTAATGAATGTTACATAGTCATTTGACCTTTGGTGGGCCCCACATTTAACAATGGCAATGTTCTCAGGTAACTGTAGAGCATTTAACAGATTATGAATTCTTTCATCATTTCTAATGGGTAATCCAGACGAGGTTATTAAACCCCTCTGGTGCCATAACTGCCCGAAATCATGGGCAACACCAAACCCATATTGACTATCAGTAAATATTGTTCTTTTGAGCTGCTCTGATTCGCAGCATGCTCTTGGGCAGAAATGACTCCTTGAAGCCATGAGGCTTAAACCACTCCTGAGAGGGTGCAAACTGCATAACAGCTCTCAGACCACCTTCCCTTTCTCTCAAAAAGGAGCCATCAACAAAGACAACTTGGTCATTCTCCTCTAGAGGAGTATCCTGAATAACAGGCCTGGGTTTGGTGCACAGTTCAGTGACATCGAGGCAGTCATGTTCAATCTCATTAACATCATCTGAATCATCAACATTTACCAGCATTAATGTGGTGGGGTTCAAAACCACATGCCATTTGGCTGTTACATTTGGGGATCCCAGAATCAATAACTCATAACAGGTAAGACAGTTATTGGTCAAATATTGGGTTTTGGACTGAGTTAAAAGTACTGTGAGGTATAAACAGCTAAAGGGTGTCCCATCACAATGCCTTCACATTGGCTGATACTCATACCAGCAGAAGCGATGGCTTTCAAACAGCAGGGAAAAGCAGCAGCAACAGGATCCAATGTGGCAGAAAAATATGCCATTGGCCTGTTCTTTCCTCCATGTGCCTGGGTCAAAACAGAAAGAGCACAACCATCACATTTATAACAAAATAGTTGAAAACCGTTTGTGTAATCAGGCATCCCCAAAGCGGGAGCTCTACACAAACAGTCTCTCAACTCAGTGAAAGCTTTTATGCACTCTTCATTGAATAGGACTGGATCTGTGACTTCTTTATGTGTCAATTTCTACAACGCTTGGAAATTACTGAAAAAATCGGGATCCATTGGCGGCATTAGCTCACCATGCCCAAAAACATTCTGAAATCTCTTTGTGTAACTGGGTGATTAATATGCATAATTGCTGGAGCTCTCTATCGGAATACTTTCTTTGCACCTTTCTCAATTTTGTGACCCAAATACTTCACTTCTTTCTGACAATATTGAAACTTAGCTGGGGAAACCTTGTGTCCGTTTTCATCCAAATGATTCAATAACGCTATGGTATCTTGTCTGCAAGCTTCAAGTGTATTGGATGCAACCATCAGATCAACAATGTACTGCACTAAAGTAGACTGAAATGGCATGTTCAAAGACTCTAAGTTCTTCTTTAGGGTCTGATTAAAAATGGATGAAGATTCTGAAAACCCCTGTTGAGTCAAACACCATAAATACACACAGTTGCCGAATCGGAAATAAAAGAGGAACTGACTATCCTCATGCAATGGCACTGAGAAAAATGCTTGTGACAAATCAATCACTGAAAACCACTCTGCTTTATGTGGAATCTGAAAGAGGATCACCTCTGGATTTGGCACTATGAGACAACAGGATACTACAATTCCATTCACCTTTCTCAAATCCTGAACTATGCAATACTTCCCACTTGGCTTTCACGAACCCATTATTGGTGAATTCAATGGGCTGCCCATCACTTCTTTTAGAACTCCCTGATCAGCAAAGTCTGCAATTACTGTGGTAATACCTTCAATCACTTCTGGGTTCATGTTTCTGTGGCATTCTGGAGAAAACTGCATTTGGCTTCACAGTCACTTTGCCTGGATCAACACCTCAAATGAGTCCAATATCCTTTCAAGAGAGTTTCCAAATTCTCTGTGTTACTGTTTCCTGTAAGTCCTCATGCAATTCTTTAACTGTCATGGCAGGAAACAATGTATTGAGAGGGTACATCTCATCAGTTTGATTAGAAGTTTCATCGCCGCTATTAGTCTGAATTGCTATCCCTTCATGTGTGCAAGTAAGGGAACATTTCAATTTGCATACCAAGTCTCTTCCTAACAGACTCAAGGGACTGGAATCGAAAACTACAAACTGGTGCAAACCCTCAAAGATTCTGATTCTAGCTGGAATGGGCTCTGTAATGGGGTTTACCAAATGCTGGTTTGCTACTCCTACAACCTGAACTGCTCTTCCTAAATGGGGCACATTTGGGACTTCTGCAGGTCTGACAGCGGAATCAGTTGCTCCAGTGTCAACCAAGAATGAAACGTCATGACCTATGACAGTTGCATTCACACAAGGACCATGCTGATTTACCTCCAATGAGCCAGCCAACACACATTCTTCCTCTTCTAAACTCTCACTCATGCATTCTTCACTCATCTCATCATCACTGAAATCAGTCAATGGGTGTTGTGTCACTAACGTATTCACGTGTGTATTTGTTCTCTAGTTCACATTCTGCTGAGGAACCATTATCTCTTGCTGTGCCATCGGAGCTTGTGGTATCTGCATTTGCTGTGGGACATGAATTTGCTGTCATCATCACCATTGCCTTTTCCTTTAAGCTTTTCTGCTTCAAATCAGTCTCATCACTGCAGTATTTTGCATATGTTAGCACATCATTAACCTTCTTTCCTTTCCAGCAAATCAAATGATTCTTAATCATATTACTTATTTCAGGCTTCAGTCTTTGAATGAAACTAAACACAAAATTAATCATGTCTCTCTGCTCAATAATTTCTGTGCCAATGTACTGCCTGAATGCTTTCAGCAGTCTCTCATAATAAGCATGAACAGAATCCTTCGCTTCCTGAGATGTTCTGTCAATCCTTTGCCAATCAATATCTTTAGGGGAAACTCCAGTTTTCAAAAACTCAATCATCTTACAATAGTTTTTCATCGCCTCTTCAGATGGCACACCTGTTACTGCATCTCTTGGTGGCACATATGTCAGCAATCAATGCTCCGCTTACACTCAATCCACAAATCTGTTTGAACCACAGTCTCAAACAAAGTGTTCAGATCTTCCCACAAACACTTCACAAGTTTGACAAACTCTCTGTTGGTGGTACCATTCCACTGGTTTCACCCTCAACTGACAATATGTCACTTCTGCTCCAAAGAACCTGAACAAAATTCCCTCCAGGAATTTTTCTCATTGGCATCAATTTTATAGCTCCTTCAGCCTGCTGTACATCATTTCAATATAAAGTCGCCTTCTTCTTCTGATCTCTTGTCTATGCCCATCTGACTTCCCATGCATCTAATGCTCCCCATGTTTGAATACTTTGAATCAACTCCTTATGTGAATTTTCATTTCAGGTGATCTCACGCTTGCAATCTCTCTTGTATCAAATTCTAATCTGTAACTCTTCTTCAACTGTTTGGATTTATTAATTTCGATTTCATATTTCTCAGCCAAATTAGGTAATTTCTCATAGACCTGACCTGCTCATAGAGTAACATCATTACACATAAAACATGATTCATTTTCATTGTAGGAATTTAATCGGTATATTTCAAGGGTCCCCTCAATCATTTCATTTCATTCTAATTTTAATCTTGGCATGTTCAATTGTAATTGTAATTGTAATCGTATTTATATAGCGCTTACTACCTCTGACGAGGCGTTGAAGCGCTTTTCGATGAGTAGCACGCTACTCCGGAACCCAACAAGAATTAGAATTAGTGATGGATTAGTATCGTTAAATAATGAGTACAGTTTTAGTATTATTTTGAGTTAATTTAAACCGCGGATATGAGAGTTTGTTAGTTAGACTGGAGTAATGGAGGGGTGGAGGAGGAAATACATCCAGAGGTGTTAATTGGGAGTATATCCTTCATTTACTCAACCCAAAGGCTTGGGATGAGTAAAGGGGGGTGGAGGGGGAAGAGTATGTGGAAGGGTTAGGGAGAGCATAGTAGCAGGGTGAGATGAATGCAGGAGAATTTAGTAGGGTTGTGTGGGAGGTCACAGAGGTAGAGTGAGGTTTGGTCAGTTAGATGTGGAGGGAAGAGCTTAGGCAGAGATATTTAGGAGATGAAAGTGGTAGAAGGGATTTGGGATGCGTCAGAGTGAGAATGGAGGATAGTTTGATAGAAACATGACATAAGAGTGATGAGTAGATAAGTGTGATAAGATGAGAGCAGGAATTCATAGATATCTAGTATAACAACCCAAAAAAAACAGGAGCCATACAATGATCCACGAACATGCCAAGCACAGAAACATATACACATACACATACATAGATATATATACATATATATATATATATATACGCCCACACACACATATGCACATACAATACATAATTAGAATCATGGGTAAAAAATACTTAGTCAGACAGGTTTAAAGAGTGTGTGTGTATTTTATTGTTATGACATAGTAGCAATACATATTTTCCAAAGAAACTATAAATAAATAGAAATATACATATAATCTGAAAAAAAATATTTATCCACATAGGCATATGCAGTTAATAGTTGTTTGAAAAAGGTGGTTATGAAGGAAAGAGCCAACTCTTGAGTAGTTTTCTGAAGACAAGAAAGTTATCTGTGGCTCTTATAGTTGGGGGTAATGAATTCCATAGTTTGGCTGCTTGGACGGAGAAGGATGTACCACCTATAGTCTTTTTCTTGTATGGTGGTGTTCTAAGGCGGGGTGCCAGTCTTGAGCGGAGGGTTCTTTGTTGGATGTATTTGGTCATTTTCTTTCTGATAAAAAAGCGGTCCTGTTCCATGTATAGCTTTGTGGGTGATACAAAGCAGCTTGAAAGTGCATCTTCTGGCAACGGGTAACCAGTGTAGTGCTCTCAAGGCATCGGAGATGTGGGCTTGCGGCTTTATATGCAGTAGTAGCCTGGCTGTGGAATTCTGGATACGTTGTAGTTTTTTCATAACAGATAGAGATGATCAATGGTAGAGGCTATTGGCATAATCCAGTTTGGATAGTACAAGTGAGATGGTAGCTTGCACCTTGTGTGGAAATCCGAGGTGGGGGAAGATGCGTCGTAAAGTCTTTAAGATGATGAAGCTTGTGCGTGCTAATTTGTCTACTTGGGCATTCATAGTTAACTTGGAATCCATGGTGATTCCTAGGTTTTTAACTTCCTTGGATAATTGAGGAGGTGGTCCGAGATCGTCAGTCCAGACGCACAGAGGGTCATAACTTTTCCAGTCACCACATATGAGTATTTCTGTTTTGGAGGTATTTTAGTTTGAGATGGCTCCAGGTCATCCACTGATCAACGGCTGTGGGGCAACTGAAGATTTGTGAGTTTTCAATGTTTTTTGGGGTCTTCTAATTTAAGTAGTATTTGTGTGTCATCTGCATAGTTGTAGCATGTGAGATGGAAATCATTGATCAGTTCTGGTAAAGATATCATGTAGATGTTGAAAAGAAAAGGTGAGATGATTGACCCTTGGGGGACCCCTGCTTTTGTGAGGTAGGGTTCGGACGAGAAGGGGGGCGAGTGGATGATATTTGCTCTTTTTTAAAGATAGGAAGTAATCCAGTCGAGAGCAATCCCTTGTATGCCGGCTTCATGGAGTCTTTGAGTTAGGGCGTCATGGTCAATCGTATCAAAGGCAGCCTGTATTCCTTCTGTTTCTTGTATATGAGACAATTATGTATTAAACTGTGTTGACATGCAGTTAGAAACAAACACATAAGGACCAGTGAGGGTTTAAAAGATTCGCAAGAACAGCAAGATAGCTAGACTTCGGAAGGGGATGTCAAGTGAGACCTTTCACTAGATTTAAGAGCGCTTTTCACTGAGCCGAGTTTAAAAACAACCCTGAATAAAGCAGACTTCATCCAGGGTGTGAAAACATACCAAGGTCTGGCAGAGGCATTGTGCTATAGTTGCATGTATACAGTGCTTCAGGTCCTGTCGAGATTTTGGACTGGTAGCAGGCTATTTTGTGGGATTGTTATGTTTTTTTTGGTGTTTTTTTTGTTAGTGTTTTATAAAGGGAGAACCTTCTACTCTGTGTCTCCAGTAGCGGAAGATAGAACCCGCTCGTCACAGTCTTATACGGATTACGCTCCAGTACATCATCAATTCACCTCCAGGAAGGATTCTAGATTTTTTCTGCTATGGAATCTCTGAGCGCAGAGCCTTCCTTTATCTTTGCCAAGCCCAGGAGTTAGGGTGGCTTGTCCTTTCCAGAAGCTGAGCTTCAACTGGGGCACCTGCTACGTTTATATTTGTAAGTGCTTCCTGTTGAGGTTTAGTTTCTGTAAAATGAGCATCATGGCCTACCCAACCGGAGTATTTTCTACGAGTAAGTCAGTAAGCGTTTACCTAGCATGTTTTATATGCCCTGTTTATATTGTACACTAAGGCTACGTGATGGGTCATGGGGGAAACGTCTCCAACAACCTTGTGTGCCTTTGGCAATGTGATTGTTACTAGTGCGTCTTTGTGGAGATGTCCTCATGCTTCTGCGCATCAACAACGCACCACCTGAATCGGAGGTAAACGCAGTGGGGTCGTTTTCGAAAGCTGTCCATCATCCTGGTAAAAGGTGGGAATTACTTTGCCTACTACGAGGGTGGACGGGCGTGGCTCACCGGGCGGAGCTTACAGGTGACTTATAAAGGGAGAACCTTCTACTCTGTTTCTCCAGGAGAGGAAGATAGAACCCGCTGTTCAAGTCAGATACAGATTATGCTCCAGTACATCATAAATTCACCTCCAGGAAGGATTCTAGATCTTTTTCTGCTATGGAATCTCTGAGCGCACAGCCTTGCTTTATCTTTGCCAAGCCCAGGAGTTAGGGGGGCTTGTCCTTTCCAGAAGCTGAGCTTCAACTGGGGCACCTGCTACGTTTATATTTGTAAGTGCTTCCTGTTGAGGTTTAGTTTCTGTAAAATGAGCATCATGGCATACCCAACCGGAGTATTTTCTACCAGTAAGTCAGTAAGCGTTACCTAGCATGTTTTATAAGCACCGTTTATATTGTACACTAAAGCTATGTGAATGGACCACGGTGAAAAACGTCTCCAGCAACCCTGTGTGTCCTTGGCAATGTGATTGTTACTAGTGCGTCTTTGTAGAGATGCCCTCGTGCTTCTGCGCATCAACAACGCACCACCTGAATCAGCGGTAAAAACGCAGTGGGGTCGTTTCGGAAAGCTGTCCATCATCCTGGTAAAAGCGGGAATTCCTTTGTCTACTTCGAGGGTGGACGGGGCGTGGCTCCAGGAGAGGACAATAGCACCCACAATGCCCTTTCTCTCTCAGGCATGTTTCCTGGATCGGATGCTCCACTCCAATTCTCTAACCATTCAGTCAATTGCTGAGGTATCAATCCCTGTAAACTAATGTTATTATAATTGTTTCGGGGCACAAACTGTGGTACTTTACATGGGGTTCTCATAGTCTGCTCTTGAGTCATTTCAGATGATCTCATTGAGCATGGGGGACATGTCACATCAATTAGTGGACTCACTCTATTATGTGTCTCGTTCGAACCAAAATAATTCATAGGGGTCATGGCTGGGACAGTAGTGCTCCGTCTCTCCATTTCTACATTAGCTCGGAAAGGTGAATTTATTGCTGATACTGAGTTTGAAATCTGGGGACCACTCTCATTATTACGTTGGGCATACAATGGGACTACTGGGCCTATGGTTACAGGGACTCTTAATACTCTTGTCCTGCACAATTCGACTGACTTTGTGGGAACATCAATTCTTTACTTTAACCAGTTAATATTGTATCAAAAGCTTGATTTGACTGATTCAGGATAACATTCTGTGATGTCATTACTGGGGAAAACATTGGCATGGACTGTTTTAGTTCATGCTTAGTTCAAGTGTCTGTGTCACTCCTACATCCTGAATTGACTGTGACATAACTGGAACTGGAACATTCTGAACTATGTTAACAGCACCTGTTCAACATTAGCAGTAGGTATGTTTGGAACTATCTGAACCTGGCTTTGCGCAACTGGAACTGTGGCAATACTCAGGACTACATTCTGACTTATTGATTCAACTGCATTATATGGTTGGGGATGCAACAACTGAATTATAAAGTCATCCTATGAATCACTTCATCTGCTACCTTTTTATTTTCACCCAATTCCTGTAATTGCTGGAAATAGTTTCACTGCCTGTAGTGTATCTGCTCTCCACATTCTCAGCTCTGCATCCCACCTAGCTTCTGCTAGCGTCTTTTTCCTCATTCTCCTTTAAAATTTCTGAGCCTCTTTTTGTTTAGCAAATATTTCCCAAATAGCAAGTGCTTCACATTGTGCGGGTCTAGAAAAGGGCTTTAATTCATAAAATACCCTCCTCAGATTCTCCAAAAATTCTCAAACTAAAGGTCACAGAACTAGGAAAAGCTAAGTTGCCTTCTTTCTCAGTTATTTTGCACCATTAATTCATACATAGACATGCTTTCTCTACCAGTACCTCAAATGCTGGTGTACCCTCAGGTGGAGTAGGTTCACCATCAGTAACTGGAATAAAAACATCTCCTCTCAACGTGCTCCTTAAAGCGTTGAAAAACTAAATTTTTACACAAATCTAATTCACAAACACAAAATCAATGAAACCCAGAAGCAATTTTCAATCCCACAATCCTATTCAAGAGCTGTTCTCAACCTATAGCAGTGCAGTCTTGTCCACTAACCTGTGGGTGGCTTTTCTCACCAACCAACCTATCCCAGCACAGACCAAATGACGTCACACTCACTCCCTTCAGCAGCTGTGATTCACTTCAGAGCTGTCTCACACACCTCTCACACAATACCTAAATTCAAATATTGCAAGCACAGAAACCAAAACTTGTCTGCTCACTATAGATAGGACTCAAACGTTTCCAAAGCTGAATGGAAATTTTGACTGTACTCTTTTGCACAAACACGTACTCTTCCAGCTGTGGCTTTCTCACAAACACAAATAAGATTTGACCCTCAAACCTCACTCCGATTGATACGGATTCTCCATGTGCATTCAGGATTCACCTACAACCAACCAACAACACATACACTTAAGGTATTACAAGGATACTCAAGGACACTACTGGTATTGTCGACAGTGCTCAATCGACCAACACCTTACCTGCAAATAATAAATTAACCAAGTGTCTCCATACAATTGCACAATACTCCAGAGTCTTAGACATCGCAGGACCCGATACAATAACAACCATGTGGGCAATTTCTGAGCACAAAGCTCAGCATTCACTCGAAGTATGCCAAATTCCCACTCTCTTACCTTGAGTACATAAACTGCCTACTCAATTACCTTGGAGTACGCAACTAACCCACTTCCTGGAGGAGAACCGCACCCTGGACCCTTCCCAATGCGGATTCTGCAGCAACCACAGCGCTGAAACCACCCTCATCGTCACCACCGATGACATCAGAACCATTCTGGACAGCGGTGAAACTGCGGCCCTCATCCTCCTGGACCTCTCAGCCGCGTTTGACACTGTCTGCCACCACACCCTACGCTCACGCCTCAGCAATGCTGGAATCTGCGACAGAGCCCTGGACTGGGTCACCTCCTTTCTCACCGGCAGAACTCAGAGAGTCTGCCTCCCCTCATTCCATTCGGAGCCCACCAAAATCATCTGTGGTGTACCCCAGGGTTTGTCCCTCAGCCCAACCCTCCTCAATGTCTACATTGCCTGCACGCTAACATCGCCTGATCCCACAACCTCAACATCATCTCATATGCCGACGACACCCAGCTGATCCTCTCCCTCACCAAGCACTCCGCCAAGACCTACCTTCACGAAGGAATGAAGGCCATCACCGAATGGATGAAGAGCAGCTACCTCAAACTCAATTTGGACAAGACAGAAGTCCTTATCTTCAGCTCCACCCCCCTCTGCATGGGATGACTCCTGGGGCCTGCCACTCTCGGAACCGCTCCGGCTCCTACCTACCACTGACGCAACCTAGGATTCATCTTGGACCCCTCACTATCCATGACCCAGCAAGTCAACGCCATCTCCTCCTCCTGCTTCAACACCCTCTGCAAACTCTGAAAGATCTACAAATGGATACCCACCGAAACCAGAAGAACAGTCGCCCAAACCCTCGTAAGCAGCAAACTGGACTACAACAATGCCCTCTACGTAGGAACCACGGCCAAACTCCAGAAAAGGCTGCAATGCAGCCAGAACACCTCTGCACGCCTCATCCTGGACATCCGTGCAACTGCCACATAACAGACCACCTGAAAAACCTGCACTGGCTCCCAGTCAACAAGAGAATCACCTTCAAACCCCTCACCCGCACTCACAAAGCACTCCACAACACTGGGCCAGAATACCTCAACAAACGACTCTCCTTCTACAGCTCGGCCTGGCCTCTCAGCTCTGCTGACCTCGCCCTCGCAACCGTCCCACGCGTCCGCAGAACTACAACCAGCGGTAGATCATTTTCACACCTCACCGCCCAAAACGTGGAACACTCTTCCCACCCCCCTGCACCAGACCAAAGACCTCCTTACCTTCAGGAAACTTCTCAAGACCCGGCTGTTTGAGCAGTAGCACCACCTCCTCCCCCCACCTTCTCCTCCTCCCCTCCTCAGCACCTTGAGACCCTCACAGGTGAGTAGTGCGCTTCACAAATCCCTGATTGATTGATTGAAACTCCCTACTCAATTCATACATCCTGCTTCACCGTGATTTGGCAAAGCATTTCAAGCGTAAAATCCTACTCAAAACACATACTGTGCACTTGCAGCACAAAGCTGGAATATCAGTGGCCCTTCCACTACAGCAAAAACAAATCATAATGTGAGCAAATTATAACTGTCCTCCTCACAAGACAAAGCCATCCTCTGCTACCAAAAACTGCTGGCGTGCAATGGTCCAGGAGAAATTTACTTCCCGACTCCAGTTCAACAACCACTGTTGTGCAGGTGAGATACCATCAACAATCTCACCTCCTGAGGGCGACTGAATCTTTGGACTTGGTGAAGAGTGTAGCAGTCAGAATCATTCAATAACAAATCAATGACATTATACCATAAACAATTCTAGACACCATAATCAATTTAAATTTAAATAAAACGCCAAACTGAGTAAATTTCCAAAACTTTCTTACAATCCCAAAATTAATGTCACATACATGGTTTGCAAAATAATTTATAAACATACATGAAACCCATAGGCTGACCGAAACGTCTGTATGGATCCCAAAAGAATAGTATAGATTAGCAACAATACAATATGCACATGATTATTAACATTCAAAGGAGATGTTGGTGACATCAGTTAATCATTAAAATACAATTTGGCATTCAATTTCACACTTTGAGTTTCAAAGCTGGTCAATTCCTAACACTAACCAGAATTGGTACTTGCATGTGAGGGAACAGGCTAACACATGCAGACAAAAGCAAGAAAAAGGAAAAAGGAAGACAGAATAGGGCAGTTAAGATTATGATGAGAACACTCATCAGGAAACTCAGAGTAGAGAATGTGACAGCAGACTTCAGAAAGAAGTGGACAGGGTTCAGGACAATTCTGCAGCATGGGGAATCTAAGTAAAGGCTGACTCCAAATTCAAATTCAATTTCACACTTATTAAAATTATCAAAATCCATTCAACATCTCCTCCAGGTGGGCACACTCTGGCCATTAGATTCAGTATCCAATCACTGCAGATGGCACCACCAATTTCTGATACCTTCAAGAATCTTCTCAGCAAATGTGCATTGTCAACTTTACATGTGATTAACAAACTATTACATTCTTTAATTATTTGTTACTTGAGATCCTTTGTCACAATACACAATAAACAAAACTTATTCATGTTATGTGTGTACTACACATTTCCTGTCCTGTTCAACAGCTAGAACAAATAATATAACATTGTTGCTTCTAAAACATGTCTCTTACCTACTATGCAATAGGCTTTTCAACATTCACATTACCAACCTAGGAAAATACTTCAGGTCAGAGGGGACAGAATAAACAAGTGATTTTCCATTATTTCGGCAAAATGAATCTCCTTAGGCCTAGTCAAGTCAAGAAAGCCTTAATACACATTAATAAACTTAATACATTAATAAACCTATTGCACACCTTACAATTTCATATATGCAAACCAAATTATTTATTCGCAAACATCATTCATAACACGTTAGAGCTATTTTTAAACATGCTCTTATTTTTCTGCACCCACACAGTTTGGATTAATAAAATCCATTTATTCAAATATAAGTACAATTAATTCATATTCATTTCAATACTTCTACATTTGAATAAAACATTTTTAATGGCAGCTCAATTTAATACTTTAATTTAATATGAACGCAAAACTCTCATTTTAAAAAGTAGTTCACAATGCAAATGGAGGCTACATGGCTCACCATAATTTAAACGTGCACACTTTACAACTCATGTTACTTTCTCTGTGAGGCTTTTAAATGCAGGTTAATTTGTTACCATATGCTAACTTCTATGCCACTAATTTATTAATAAAACTTGATCTCTCATTATGGTGACATTGCTAGAGGTAGCTGCTGGGGAGGTTAAATATGTGATAATTGTGAAATTCAGACTGGTGCTCTTTGAGTTAATGTTGATTTCGTCATCTAGAGTCTTTCTCTTGGTTTACCACATTGGCTAGGGTATCACCTCTAGACGAATTAGACTATGTCCTCGTCTGGTTCTTCCTGGCTGGTGTTCCAGCTCCACTCTAGTTGTTTATAGTGGTTTTTAGTCATTCGAGTTCCTTTGTGTACCAAGTGGCATGCTTTAGTGTTTTTATTGCTTGGCTTTATTTCTGTTGGGCAAGGATGCTGGTGCAGGCAGTCTCCCAGTTGTCAAACTTGTTGATGTTGCTGACTAGGTGGCCGGTAAGCATAGGTTCTATTTTATTCAGGGCGGAGTTACAATCCACCTCTGATATGTGGATCCTCAGTTGGCAGTCAGTGCCAGTTGTGGTGGATCTTGTTTGAAGTTTAATGAGAAACTGTCAATAGTGGTCTTCTACCAATTGACAAAGGTGGGGGAATTTATTGTGATGTGTAATTATGCCAATATTTGGTGCAGGATTTTTCTTTTGGTGTGGGGGGGGATGAGACATGTTGGGTGAGTCTGTGTTCAAAAGTGTGACTCAGTTAGTGTTGGTCATGCTTTCTAGGTGATGATTATTGACTCGTAGGAGAATCTGGGGGCTATTGATGGGTGGCATTGGAACAAAGTCTGTGAGGCTGCAGATGAAATTTTGTTTTTGTTCTGTGGGTCAGTGGGCCAGAGTTCCATTTAAGGTCAATGTGGATGTGACTTTTACTTTGAATTTGAGGTGTTTCATGTAGTCAGTTATGGTTAATGATTTGGAGATGGGGCTTATGTTGTCCTTGCAAATGTTGGTGTTTAATTCTCCAGGTCTGTGTCTGTGGTCCAGTCTGATGATTTTGCAGCTGGTGAGGGTGAAAAATCACAAATATAATTAAATATACTTAAAATAATTTTGCACAAATATTTGTTCAGTCTTCCCTTTGAGGAGATTGAACTGTGTCAGTCCCAGTTTTTTTTCTTTTTGGGCTCTTGTTGTGACAATTTTGAGGTTGCTGTTTGGAGGGGTGGTGTGTCACTTAGCCGACTGACATGTGCCTGTTGTAATGATGTTCTCTTTAAGCTGGTTGCTTTTTGCGTCAATCATTGTCTGTGTCCTTGCCTTTCAGTTTTTTTTCAAATCATATATTTTATCCATCTTTCTGAATCCACAAGCCATTGTGAGTTGATATTGAACTTTGCAAAATGGAATTTATTTTACTTGCATTTATATTTGATGGAGATGAATAAATATTAACTGATTGTCAATGTAAACAATTTAAGCTGAAAAAACTTTCAAATTTTTTATTTGCAATGTTTTCCAATTTTGGCATGTGAAAAAAGTAAAATTTTTACAGAATGCATTATGATAGCCACAAGCTATATTATATTTGATTTTTCTCCAAAATATTAATGTCATTGTGATGGAAAAGTTAAAAATAAAGTACAAATAGAACCACATGTCAGTTTGATGAATGCACTCTATGACTGCTGTAATTATTAGAATACCTTAATTTTTTTGTTCGTTTTTTTTCAAGAAATCAACAAGTTTTAGTAGCTGATGTAATTTGTTTATTTAGAAATTTTACATCACGCTTGGTCCAAAGTCAGGCATCTAACTAATCATTTACCACACACAATAGCAAAACTTGAGGACGACAATTAATGACAAATCATGTAATACAACACAGCTGAACTGCACAGCATGAAACATAAAAAAGGAATGGGCCATATCTACTAGGAAATGATTAATTCCTGCTGTCTGCTAGTGCTAGTGCCCCTGTGGCTGTCTAGCACCAGCGTAGCCACCCTTGCGTCATGGTACAAAGGTGTCTGTGTTAGGAGTAGGTTTTTTTTGTGCTTGAAGGTATCCCTTCTTGCAGAAAAAAATTCTTAAAGGCATATTCCACTTTCTATGTGTGCTGCATAATTCAGCATACATGCAATAGGAATTTTCAAGGATAAAAAATTATATTTGTCCTGGTTACACCGCTGTTGGGTAGGTACAGTATTTTTGCACAGACCCACATTTACAATTCTTTGTAAATCTGTGTAATGTCGAAATACATAGTTCAAGGCATGGTAACAGCCCTACTCCACCCATGCACTGCCTACCTGATACAGGGTAACGCAAGGTAGCAGTATGTGCTGCCTTGTGTTACTCTGTATTTATTAAACCAAGCAAAACCACACAAACAGGGTTTGTGTGGAAACAGGGTTTGTGTGGCTTAGTTAATGGCAAAATATATTTGGCATCAGGGCTACACCACAAAAGTGATGCAACCTTGAAGCAATTTATTTCTCATTCTGGCTCTTCTGGGCTCACATTTGACAATTCATTGGTGAGTCATTCTTAATACATAGTCAAGTAATGTAGTACTGACTGTCCAACTTTGTTTCCTTAAATCAGGTTGATACTTCATGAGTGGAAAAATTGATATTATTTTCCATAATAAAGATTTGTTTTTTGCATTATCAGATATGCTAAATTTATTGTTCACAAATCGCTATATTAATTTGTGCTTTTAAGCCTCTGCTGCTTTATAGCTGAGAATGTGTGTAACATGTACTTGTTCTTTTATCTTTGCATGTGTGCTGCATTTAGCAAAACATATACTAAACTGGTGAAGATTTTCACTCGTGTTAATTTATTAAAAAAATATTAATAATGAAAAACAACTCAGGCTATCTTGCATTTTTTTACAAGGGTGAATTTGTGTCTGCTATTCTGGCACAAATCTACCGGTGCTACAAGGTATCATTGCTGTTACATATTTTACGTGGTTTATCAGATTGCTGCATTCCTACTTTCATGCAAGTCATCACAGCAAGTTTCCTAGCAGTGTGCTGTTTTAGCAAGCAATATTAACTCTGTCCTACTATTTAAATTGAGGACACACCAACGTACACTGTGAACTATTAAGGCCACATTTTGCATACTTAGGCCCAGATTTCTTGTTACCTAGCGCCATTCCAATGCCACATTAGCATAATTTTTTTACATTAATGTGGTGATGGAAGGGCAAATACGCCACGCAATATTTAGAAAATGGCGCAATGCTTGCATTGCGCCACTTTGTAACCCCTTGCACCACATTATTCCTGCTCCAGGCCTAATGTATGCAAGGGGGCGTTCCGGCGCTCATGAGGTCGTAAAAATGGAACAAAGGAATCTATGAGATGCCATGTTGCGTAAATTCAAATTATCCTAATGGGGCTTATGGATTTGGGTGGCAGAATCACTTGAATTATGTAGTACTGAGTACAATTCCACCAAGTGATGTCTGTCGGCCTAATCCAGGTTTTCTGGCTACTTAGCAGCGCCTTATCTCTGCCCAAGAGCAGGGATGATTGTGGCAACCGGGCACATGACAAGAAAGACTCCTCACGGGAATCGTGGTCGATCAGATCTCATCTCTTTCTCTCAGTTACATTAGTCTCACCCAGGCAAAGATAAGCAGAGGCAGAACATAGTTCAGTAAGGGTTTATTGAAGTAACTGTATCTTTTAGAAATGGGGTTGACAGTCAGGTTACTCCCTGTTCAAGCAAGGACCCTCACTCTAGTCAGAGTAAAAGAGAATCACCCTCAGCTAACCCCTGCTTACCCCCTTGGTTGCTTGGCAGAGCAGTAGGCTTAACTTCAGAGTGCTAAGTGTAAAGTATTTGTAACAACACACACAGTAACTTAATGAAAACACTACAAATGACACAACACAGGTTTAGAAAAATAGGAAATATTTATCTAAACAAAACAAGACCAAAACGACAAAAAATCCACAATACACAAGTCAAGCTATCAATAAAAATGCAAAAAGAGTCTTTAAGTAGTTTTAAACACACACTAACACTGTTGGCGTGAAAAAGTACCTTGGGTGTGTCAAAAATAACCCCGCACGGGCGAGTTCACATCAAAAAGGGCTTGCGAGGCGTTGGTTCCACTCACAAGTGGGATCTTCCATCGTTTCTCCTTTCATGTGGTTGGGCGCGTCATTTCTTCTCTCTGCACTCTCGGGTCCGGGCAGGCCTTGCATTGTTTTTACACGCCCAGCGGTACTTGAGGTTGCAATCTCCCAGCCTCTGTAGGCGAAGCTGAACGTCATTTCTCCTGCTCTGTGCGTCGATTCTTCGGTCGCGTTTACGCTGAGCATTGATTCTTAGCCACGGAGCTGGCGGCACGTTGTTTCTTGAGCCGCAGATCGGAGTTGCGTCGATCTTTTCCCCGCATGGTGCTCTGTATGTGGATTTCATTTTCTTTAGGCTGCCAGCTTCTCCTTTCAGGGTCCCAGGAACTGGATGGACACCACAGGGCAGAGTAGGAGTCTTTCCAGAGACTACAGGTGCTGGCAGAGAGAAGTCTTTGCTGTCCCTGAGACTTCAAACAACAGGAGGCAAGCTCTAAATCAAGCCATTGGAGATTTCTTCTCAAGATGGAAGGCACACAAAGTCCAGTCTTTGCCCTCTTACTCTGGCAGAAGCAGCAACTGCAGAATAGCTCCACAAAGCACAGTCACAGGCAGGGCTGCTCTTCTACCTCAGCTCTTCAGCTCTTCTCCAGGCAGAGGTTCCTCTTGTTTCCAGAAGTGTTTCTAAAATCTGTGGTTTTGGGTGCCCTTCTTATACCCAATTTCTCCTTTGAAGTAGGCCTACTTCAAAGTAAAGTCTCTTTTGAATGTGAAATCCTGCCTTGCCCAGGGCAGACCCCAGACACTCACCAGGGGGTTGGAGACTGCATTGTGTGAGGGAAAGCACAGCCCTTTCAGGTGTGAGTGACCACTCCTCCCCTCCTCCTAGCACAGATGGCTCATAGGGAAATGCAGACTACACCCCAGCTCCCTTTGTGTCACTTTCTAGTGTGAGGTGCAACCAGCCCAATTGTCAAACTGACCCAGACAGGGAATCCACAAACAGGCAGAGTCACAGAAATGGTATAAGCAAGAACATGCTCACATTTTAAAAGTGGCATTTTCAAACAACAATCTTAAAATCAACTTTACTAAAAGATGTATTTTTAAATTGTGAGCTCAGAGACCCCAAACTCCACATGTCCATCCACTCCCAAAAACATATCTACACTTTAATCAGATTTTTAAAGTTATCCCCCATGTTAACCTATGAGAGGGACAGGCCTTGCAACAGTGAAAAACGAATTTAGCAATATTTTACTGTCAGGACATATAAAACACATTACTATGGGGGTCATTCCGACTTTGGCGGGCGGCGGAGGCCGCCCGCCAAAGTAACCCCGTCGGAAGACCGCTACGCGGTCGAGAGACCGCGGGGGTCATTCCGACTTTCCCGCTGGGCCGGCGGGCGACCGCCAAAAGGGCGCCCGCCGGCCCAGCTGGAAAGACCCTGCAACAAGGAAGCCGGCTCCGAATGGAGCCGGCGGAGTTGCAGGGGTGCGACGGGTGCAAAGCAGACAGTGAAAATCCTGCTGGGGCCCTGTTAGGGGGCCCCTGCACTGCCCATGCCAGTGGCATGGGCAGTGCAGGGGCCCCCAGGGGCCCCACGACACCCGTTCCCGCCATCCTGTTTCTGGCGGTGAAAACCGCCAGAAACAGGCTGGCGGGAAGGGGGTCGGAATCCCCATGGCGGCGCTGCTTGCCGGGGGAAATCCGGCGGAAAACCGCCGGACCTGGCTGGGAGACAGCGGCTGTCAGAATGCCATATGAAGCACCGCCAGCCTGTTGGCGGGGCTTCCGGCATCCTCCACCCTGGCGGTCATAGACCGCCAGGGTTGAAATGAGGCCCTATATGTCTTACCTTCACCATACACTGCACCCTGCCCTTGGGGCTACCTACCGCCTACCTTAGGGGTGTCTGGCATGTAGGAAAAGGAAGGGTTTAGGGCTGGCAAGTGGGTACACTTGCCAAGTCGAATTTACAGTTAAAACTGCACACACAGACACTGCAGTGGCAGGTCTGAGACATAATTACAGAGCTACTTATGTGGGTGGCACAACCAGTCCTGCAGGCCCACTAGTAGCATTTGATTTACAGGCCCTGGCACCTCTAGTGCACTTTACTAGGGACTTACTAATAAACCAAATATGCCAATCATGAATAAACCAATTACATACATGTTTTATAAAGGAGCACTTGCACTTTAGCACTGGTTAGAAGTGGTAAAGTGCCCAGAGTAACAAAAACAGCAAAATCAGAGTCCAGTACACATCAACATCCTGGGGAACAGAGCCAAAAAGTTAAGGGAGGCCACGCCAAGGATGAAAAGTCCAACAGTATCTTAGATAAAAAAGGCATGCATTTCAATAACTAGGATGATAAAACACAATAGAAGCAAAATTGTGACAAGGATAGTGAAACACAAAATCAGTCCCACCATACTGTCACTAGGAGTGATATAATATCTATCCTACCTAAGCTATGTTAGAGCACAGCATGATAAGCCCTAATCTGCCCTTCAGGTTCCCACTCCCCCGGGAAGACATCATCCCCCATACCTGAGCAAAGAAGCCTGTCGTCTAAAGAGACACCATCCCCAGGTAGGCCAGGAGTTCGGCAGTCTAAGCAAGCAGCTGTAGCAAAGACGTTCAGTAATCAGCATGTATTTTTGGTCATCTGGCTAGAATCTCCCTCTAATGTGTATTGGACAGAGAAGTGTTTTTATAATAAAACAGCTGATGTTCTAAGAAATGTCCCCATGTAAAGATGTGTATGTTTCTGTGAATGTTGGAGACACAGCGTACCTCTTTTGCCAGCAATCCTTTGTGACTGCAGCCTTGAGGAAAGCACAGAGTGCAATGCTAAGAACAAGGTACTTTCCTAGGCAAAGGAAGAAATAGCTAGAGAAAATAAAACAACAGCATAAATGTGGCTATTACTAGAAAAAATAAAGCAATACTGAGTAAAATGTAACTGAGCTAAAGTTAACAACGGCAGACCTAGTTTGCTAAAATGGCCTGTTTCAAATATGGCTAAAATAGCTATACAACACCCTCCCCTTGCCGGTTCAAAAGTCGTTCAGAGCCTAAAATGAATAAAAGCTACTAAGATCTATTTACAAAAACATATAAACATGAATGTAAATAATGACAAGTTAAAAGGCACTTGTGCATGGAGGAAAAGGACAATTTAAACTTCAGTAGTGGCGCCAATTAAACCAAATTCAAAAGTCAATATCATTTTTAAAGTCACCAATTATATCCCGGGCAATTGAAGCCAGGAAATGTTCTACTTTGGCAGGTGGTAAAATATCCAAATAGTTGCCAAGGAAAACCTTGTCATCAGCATCTTTTTTCTAATGCCTGCTAAGTGCAGGTGTTAAAAAGAGGCTCCCAATGTGTTCAATGGGCCTCTGGGTGCTTTGCAGGATTAGTGCCATCATTTTTTACGCTAGTTCTGCAAAGCATCGGAATAGCGTAAAAAATTATGACGCTATATCCGAACTATCGCCATGGTGTGCCTTATTTTAAATACAGTGCACACATGGTGGCGTTAGGGGGCCACTAGGTACAGCACCACTTTTCATAAATCTGGGCCTTAATGTTTCAATAGGATGCCAAATGTTACACCATGTTCATCATAATGGCCTATATGTAATAAAGTTCACACATGAATACTATCAAAGAATGATACAGTATCTTCACAAAATATCTAGTTTCTACATTGTTAACTGTTTCAGCTTTTATGACTATAAAACTGAATATAATACTTACATGAAATGCCTCCCATACATCTTATCACATTAATGACTTTACATAAGTTTATAAAAATTCATTTTCACGTGTGAATCAACCATGTCAAATGTTTGGAGTTTTGGCAAAGAATGCACACATTTGAAAATAAATCATTGACAGTGACAGTAACCATAATCAGTTAAAAAAGCGTATTACTTAGCAAACCCCTTCCCCTATCTGTATATATATATATATATATATATATCATTACAAGTCTAGTGGTCACAAGACCGCCAGACTCGTGATGGCTGTCCGACCACCACATTACAACCCTGGCGGTCAGGCTATCAGGGAACAGCCATCTCCACCAGGATCACAGTTCCTGAAGGTCTGGAGGTTGGTGGCTGTCCTGCTTTGCAGACAGTGAACATTATGAGGATGCATTGCCGCCGGCTTGATTTCAAGCAGGAAACAATGCTGTATCCTGTTTTCCGCTAGGCCTGTGGGCAGAAACTCAGGTCAGGACAGCAGGACACTCTTAATAACACTAGCTGGGAGGTTGCCGCCTAGCCGTCGGCCACCCAGTCAAGAGTTTGCCGTCCACCAAACTCAAAATAGGGCCCATAATTTTAACACACAGACAAACACACTGCCATCACCAGCAATGTAATTTGCCCAATTTATGGGCCTCATTCACAAAGGCAAAGATTATCACTTTTTCATATTCACAAACTGTGACTGCAACTTGAAAAATAGTAATTTGGGCCCTCATTATGAGTTTGGCAGACGGGAAAGCCCATCTGACAAACTCTGAACAGGGTGGCCGCCGCTGTAGTGGGGACCACCCTGCCGGACCTATTAGGAGTTTCCCGCTAGGCTGGCGGGTGGAAACCTAGTGGGAAACAGGCAAAAATCACTGTCTCCTGCTTGTAATCGAGCCGGTGGCAATGCTGTAGCCTGCTGGGTGCACCAGCACCCTCGCAATGTTCACTGTTGACGGTGCTGGGCAGCACGACCCCTACACTGCCCATGACAAGTGCATAGACAGTGCAGGGGGCCCCTGTGCCCCCTGCACCTGTTCTTTACCAGTCTTTTCCTGGCAGTAAAACCACCATGAAAAGGCTGATGCAGAGCGAGGTCTTAATCCCTGCAGCGGTGCTGCCCTGGGGGATTACAAGCTCTGCCACCGCCAGGCTGTAGGGATCAGTCAGTCAGTCAGTCAAAATAACTTTATTAGGCATACTGCCATAAAAGTACACATACATACTTATAAATCATCATAATATACAGTACTTATTGTATAATTCAAAGACAAGTCTCTCTGATCTGCAAATCTATAAAATCCAAGTTTACCACTTAATCCTACTAATTAATATAAAATAATAAATACTTATAAAATCGTATACAGCAGTAAAACAATATCTAAATTCCCTTAATAGGTAATCACATTACTGATTCGTATTGGGTCCTAATGGTGATAGCGGATTTGATAAAACTTAAAATAGAACTACACATTTGTTTGGATGAAAGGCTTTGAATGCCAATCAATCCTTCTTTATAAGAAAGGGTGTGCAAATTACGCAAGATAGGTAATAAGAAAATTTCCCTAGGAGCTGAGTAAAGTGTACAAAATAAAATAAAGTGACAAGTGCTTTGTTTTGAAAAATTATCACAAGGGCATGGTGGTAATATTTTTTCCCACACGCATTTTGTCGGAAACGCCACTCTAAAATGGATCAAGTTAAATCTAAAAAGTACAAGTAAAGGGTATAAGGAAGGGATCGGGAACCAAACAAAATAAGGTTCTAACAAATCTAAAGATGAAATTTGTACATATGAATTAAAATAACTCCATTTCTCTGCCACTTGATATCTAAGGTTCATAACATGCTCTTTATATCGGAGTTTAACAATTTCTTTCGCATTGGCAGACATTGGCTGTAGGGATCACCGATGCTGGCAGTCTGACCACCAGGGTCCTTATGTGGAGGTCGGACTGCCACAGCAGAGGCTCTTAATGACTGCGTAGTATCTGTAGTCAGGACAGAGACTCAGCACATAAAAATATAGGCCTATCCTTTTATGTGTGGAGTTTCCACCCTGTCTTCAGAGTATCGGCAGTTGTAAAATTACAATGAATAAAGTGACACTTGTGGTTTGTCCATACAATAAAAATGGTAAACTTACTAAAAAGTGCATCACACCAGTGTTTCAAAGTGTCTAGCCAGAAGACTTATCAAGGTTCTTCAACATATACCTAATTACATCTTATCTCTTTAAGTAGTAGGTCTTGTCTGCCAGGATTTTGGATGTTTCATCAAATTGGCAATCAGTGATTTTGGATACAATTTCGTCTTGTTTCTCAAAACCTAAACTACTGTTTATTATTATTATGGCAACTTTTGATCTAAAAGCTTCTAAACTTGGAGCTGTTCTAAATATACATTTTGGAGAAGGATGTCATCAGGATCCTTACTCATTGTTGGTTTTATTGATGAAATTATGTGTGGTACTTTTTGCCTTGAGGAAGTCTATAATAAGGTAGGAAACACGTGTCAGCTGAACTCTCAACTTGGTCAAGAATATCAACACAGATGAGAGCTTCCACATTCTACTGACATGAATCATCACCTATTTAAAGCTATGTATTATTTCAAAATATTTTTTTATCAAATTTGATTTCTTGTTGATTGATGAAAATCTATCTGTTAAATCAATTATAAATATGTGCCCTTTGACTCAATTTGTTTGTATGCATAATTGATAGAAAAGTGATTACATTTTATATGCTCCTGACCCTTGTTTATAAAAATATGTCTAAAAAGAGTGCTCCGCTACTTAGTTTGTGTTTTTAGTCCTAGCAGATTTTTTTCTGGGTAGAACATTCACATCAGGACAACAGCCCACAACAGTAGCGTATGAGCGCCACACGTTGGATACCTCTGAAATATAAAGGGATGTGCATTATCTAGACCATTGCTGCCATTCATAAAGTACTGTATTTTCCGCACTATAAGGCACACCTAAGAGCCTTAAATTTTCTCAAAAATTATCTGTGCGTCTTATAATCCGGTGTGCCTTATGTGTGCACTGAGTTCCAAAATCTGTAAAAATGTTGTTGTGCAACTTTGGTAAGCGCTTTGCTTGATTGACTGTCGGACCATTTTTCGCGGACACAGGGACGTAATACGTACACTATATAAGCTGGCAGCGATAAACCAATCAGAGAACATTACGTAATATGTACAGTACGTGCGTTTATCTTCTCCACTCCTCCAGTAGGTATACTACAGGCATACTGCAAAACAACATTTGTTTGTCTAAGGACCCCCAAAAATGGCACCAGTGAAGAGACATGCTTACGAGGCACAATTCAAACTACAGGCTATCAGTTACGCGGATGGTGGAACGACTCATCCGCGCCAGACATCGCCATCCCAGACGGATACAAGATTTCCCGCAGGGACCGCATCAACGGCTACAGAGGAGGACTCGCCATCGTCCACAAATCCTCCCTCAAGATCAGCACCCACACCGGCGACCACTTTAACACCGCAGAGCTCCTACACTTCCGGATCCACACCGACCCCAACACCTCCCTCAGAGGAACGCTCGTCTACAGACCCCCCGGACCACAGGCCCAGTTCTGCGACACCATCGCTGACCTCGCAAGCACCCACGCACTTGCCTCCACGGACTACATCCTCCTTGGGGACCTCAATTTTCACCTCGAGAACAACAACGACCACAAATCCACCATGCTGATCAGCAACCTCACGAACCTCGGACTCAGACAACTCGTCACGTCACCAACCCACGTCGCCGGACACACACTGGACGCCATCTTCTCCACCAGCGACCACGTTACCTTCAATGACACCACCTAACCCTACTGGACCGACCACCACTGCATCCACTTCACCTACAACAAAAACACTGCACATCACCACAGCCGCCAACTTCCCCGCCGCAACTGGGGCAAAGTCACCGAAGAACAACTCCTCAGCACCCTCTCCCAGAACCCACCGAACGAGCCCACCGACCCAGACACCGCGGCCTGCAACTTCAGACAGTGGATCAACAACTGCGCCAACATCCTCGCCCCACTGAAGAAACCCCCCACCAACCACGCCAGCAAGAAAGCCTCCAGGTTCACCGACGAACTCCTGGCCTCCAAACGCGCCTGCAGGAAACTGGAAAAGAAATGGCTCCAAGAACGCACACCGGACAACCACGCAACCCTCAAAGACGCAACCCGCCGACTCCACCCCCTCAACAGGACCACCAAGAGGTCCTCCTTCAAAGACCGCCTAGACAACAACGCACACAACAGCAAAGAGCTCTTCCGCATCGTAAAGGAACTATCCACCCCCAGTGCCAACGTCAACGACATCCCGCCCTCTCAGGAACTCTGCGACTCCCTCGCCGCTTTTTTCCACAGCAAGATCGCCGACATCCACAGCAGCTTCAACACCCCGACCACGGCCACCTCCGTCACAACCTCGAACTCAAGCATCGATAACCCCATCACCGCCTGGTCCAACGTCGACGACGATGCAACACGCAAAATCATGAACTCCATCCACTCCGGATCACCGACTGACCCCTGCCCCCACCACATCTTCAACAAAGCCGACTCTATCATCGCGCCCCAACTCTGCAAGATCATCAACGCCTCCTTCGAAACAGGCATCTTTCCGGAAAGCTGGAAGCACGCAGACATCAACGCCCTCCTCAAGAAACCCAAAGCCGACCCCAAGGACCTCAAGAACTTCCGCCCCATCTCCCTCCTCCCCTACCCAGCAAAAGTCGCAGAAAAGATCATCAACCTTCAACTGACACGCCACATCAAAGACAACAATGTACTCGACCCCTCACAAACCGGATTTAGACGCAACCACAGCACCGAGACCGCCCTCATCACCGCCACAGATGACATCAGACGCCAACTCGACCACGGCGAGACCTCCGCCCTCATCCTCCTAGACCTCTCCGCGGCCTTCGACACGGTCTGCCACCGCACCCTACTATCACGCCTCCAAGAAGCCGGCATCCAGGAAAAAGCCCTAGCCTGGACCTCATCCTTCCTCTCCGGCAGAACACAGACCGTCCGCCTCCCACCCTTCCGCTCAGAAGCCAACAACATCATCTGTGGCGTCCCCCAGGGCTCCTCCCTGAGCCCAACGCTGTTCAACATTTA
Source organism: Pleurodeles waltl (assembly GCF_031143425.1). Lineage (NCBI taxonomy): Eukaryota > Metazoa > Chordata > Amphibia > Caudata > Salamandridae > Pleurodeles > Pleurodeles waltl. Next base: position 223,914,967 of record NC_090444.1, on the reverse strand, counting down.
CATGGCCCCCCTTGCACTAGTGGCCCGCCGTTACGACCTCAACATCATCACCTACGCCGACGACACCCAGCTCATCCTCTCCCTCACCAACGACCCTGCCACCGCCAAAGCCAATCTCCACGAAGGAATGAAAGCAGTCGCCGACTGGATGAGAAATAGCCGCCTGAAACTCAACACCGACAAGACAGAAATCCTCATCCTCGGGACATCCCCCTCCGCCTGGGACGACTCGTGGTGGCCCACCACCCTTGGAACGGCTCCGACGCCCACCGACCACGCCCGCAACTTGGGATTCATCCTCGACTCCGCACTCTCCATGGACAGACAAGTCAGCGCCGTCACCTCCTCCTGCTACAACACCCTCCGCACCCTCTGCAGGATCTACAAGTGGATCCCGACCGACACCAGGAAGACAGTGACCCACGCCCTCGTCAGCAGCAGACTGGACTACGGCAACGCACTCTATGCAGGAATCCCAGCAAAACACCTTCAACGACTCCAACGCATCCAAAACGCCTCAGCCCGACTCATCACCAACGCACCCCGCCACAGCCACATCACCCCTCACCTCAAAGAGCTCCACTGGCTTCCCGTCAACAAAAGGGTCACCTTCGAGCTCCTCACACACGCACACAAAGCACTCCACAACGCCGGCCCCTCCTACCTCAACGACAGATTCAACTTCTACACACCGACCCGCCAACTGCGATCCGCGAGCCTCGCCCTCGCCACCGTCCCCCGCATCCAACGAACCACCTCCGGCGGCAGATCCTTCACCTACCTCACCGCCAAGACCTGGAACACGCTCCCTACCTACCTCCGTCAGACTCAGGACCTACCCACCTTCAGAAGACTCCTCAAGACCTGGCTCTTCGAGCAGTAGCAGTCTCCTCACCCCCCCCCATTCCTCCCAGCACCTTGGAACCCTAACGGGTAAGTAGCGCGCTTTATAAATGTCTGTGATTGATTGATTGATTGATTGATGTAAATGGGAATAGAGCAGCTGCGAAAGAATTCAACATCAATGAATCTATGGTTCGGAAGCAGAGGAAGCAAGAAAATGAACTGAGCCAAGTTAAGAAGACGAAACAGAGTTTCCGAGGGAACAAATCGAGGTGGCCACAGTTAGAAGACCAACTTGAACAATGAATTCTTGAACAAAGAACAGCCAGGAGGAGTGTCTCTACAGTCACCATTCGACTGAAGGCAACAACGATAGCACAAGACATGAAGATCGAACACTTTGAAAGAGGTCCGTATTGGTGCTTTCGTTTTATGAAAAGGCATCATCTCTCCATCGCTCAAGAACTACCGTGGCACAGCAACTGCCGGCGGATTACAAAGAAAAGCTAGCCATCTTCCGCACCTACTGCAGTAACAAGATTACCGACAAAAAGATCCAGCCCAACCACATCACCAACATGGACGAGGTTCCCCTCACTTTTGACATCCCCGGAACCATACTGTTTAGAAAAAGGGGACCAGCACGGTATTGATACGCACCACGGGGCATGAGAAGTCAGCTTTCACTGTTGTTCTTGGTTGCTACGGTAATGGACCGAAACTACCACCTATGGTCATTTTTAAGAGGAATACGCTGCCAAAAGAAAGGCTTCCAGCTGGAATCATCAATAATGCCAATCAAAAGGGCTGGATGGGAGAGGAGAAAATGAGAGAGTGGCTGAGAGAGGTGCATGTAAAGAGACCGGATGTTTTTTTCCACGCATCACCGTCCCTGTTGCACTGCGACTCCATGCTTTCCCATCTTACCGCTACTCTGAAAAACCAAGTGAAGCAAATGAATTCGGAGCGTGCCATAATTCCGGGAGGATTAACAAAAGAACTCCAACCGCTGGACATTGGTGTAAACAGGGCGTTCAAAGTGAAGTTGCGAGCGGCGTGGGAGTGATGGATGACAGACGGCGAACACACTTTTACTAAGACTGGGAGACAGCGCTGGGCGAGTTACGCCACCATATGTGAATGGATTGTGGATGCCTGGGCTAAGGTATCTGCTTTAACTGTTGTCCGAGCTTTCGCGAAAGCCGGCATCATTGCTGAAGAGCCACCTGGCAACGAGACTGACTCCGACAATGATGTGAGAGAACCTGGAAGGTTTGATGGCGAAATTGCCCAGCTGTTCAATTCAGACACAGAAGATGAGGACTTTGATGGATTTGTGGGAGAAGATTGATTAAAAAATAATGTGAGTGTATTTTTAAATAGTAGAATGAAGTTCAACTAAACTCACTGTTTTGCTTCCGTTACCTTTTTACAACACTATGAACACCGTTACCTTTTTTGTAGACCGTATGTTTTAGCATGCGCCTCATAATACGGTACGCATTATGTATCGGTTAAGTACAGAAATAGATCCCGTAATTGAGACTGTGCCTTATAATCTGGTGCGCCTTATGGTGCGGAAAATACGGGTAGTTAATATTTGTGTAATACATTCTACAGGTAGCATAGTAACTGGAAAAAACAAGGAGAATTATTTTTTAATATTAGTTACGCCATCCGCTGGGAGTAGTGCAGATTTGATAGAATCCTAAGTTTTCAAACGTTTGGAATTCCGTTATTGTGTCTATACCACTAGCTGTAGAATCACTGAAGCAGGCTATTTCAGCATCATTAAAAGGCACGTGTCCACCTACAAAACAAAAAACATATACACATCACATTCATTTTTAATATAATATATAAAACAATAAAAGTATTTAAACGTTATTGATAAAATTACACATTATATCAAAGGTTATTTACCTAAAATGAAGGATATTGACAACTCACTATATATTTTGGGTAGCTAGTCACAGTATTTTTACCAAATATACTTATGAAAGACATTGAGTTAAATAGAATAATCTTTGACATTGTGTGCAATAATGTTCTATGGGCAAAAAAACATAAAATGCCATACTATTATAAGTTATTTACATATATAAAACATACTTACCAAGTGGCACAGCATCCTCTAGGCCAAGATGGCCCAGCAAGTCGACTTCCAGGGAAACTAAGGGGGTAATTCTGACCCTGGCGGCCGGTGGCCGCCAGGGCCACCGACCACGGGAGCACCGCCAACAGGCTGGCGGTGCTCCCACGAGCGTTCTGACCGCGGCGGTTCAGCCGCGGTCAGAAGCAGTAAGTTGGCGGTCTCCCGCCGACTTTCCGCTGCTCGGGGGAATCCTCCATGGCGGCGGAGCGCGCTCCGCCGCCATGGGGATTCAGACACCCCCTACCGCCATCCTGTTCATGGCGGGAAACCCATGAGGGGGCCCCGCAAAGTATTTCAGTGTCAGACACTGAAATACGCGACGGGTGCAACTGCACCCGTCGCACCCCTGCAACTACGCCGGCTCAATTCTAAGCCGGCGTCCTCGTTGCAGGGGCATTTCCTCTGGGCCGGCGGGCGCTCTTTTGGAGAGCGCCCGCCGGCCCAGAGGAAATGTCTGAATGGCCGCCGCGGTCTTCTGACCGCCGTGCGGTCATTTGGCGGCTCCCTCCAGGCGGGCGGCTCCCGCCGCCCGCCGGACTCAGAATGAGCCCCTAAATCTGCTCATCGGCATTGCAGTTGTTGGATTTTGCCTTCTACCAAACTTACTGGAAGTAAGTGCTTGTAAATTCTCTCCAAACACACTTGTCTTTCCCTTAGTGGGTAGCCCTGGCTGACTTGAGGGAAGTAATTCACCTGCCTCACTCTCATTAAATGTGATAACCAGGTATAATCCTAGTTAATCCTGATAACGTTTTAAAACCTACAAAAACTCTAATACCCCAATAGACTCCTAAAATTCCTAAACAGCTAAACCCCTACTATACAAGGAACAGACAGACAAACTAGACCACAACACTAAAACTATCAAAAATCACAACAAAACACTATACAAAATTACACAATAGCAATCTACTACAAGAACAATCACAGAAACAGTCAACAACCCCCTGAAAACTCACCAACACTCTCCAAAATCGTCATCACCACTAATTTGTGAGGACACCAAAGAGAAATTAAAAGTTACATGCAAAAACATGCTCCAAAGAAGTCATGCACCTTAAATCATTTCTGGGGTGTTTCATGATGATTTGTGCAGTATTGCATAACGTTTTCCATGCACTCCATGCAACACATTGTGGGTTGTGAAAAAAACCTGCTTCTTCACACAACTTACAAGAAATGTTGAACATATGATTATAGTTACATGTGATAACACTAATTGTAAAATGCGTGCAATTAAAATTCTATGCCTGTTCATTAACTAACATACAAATATAATTTTATATTTTAAATGTTTACTACTATATGCAGAAAGGACACAGGTTGCATATTTTAATTTTAGAATTATGAAAAAGATCATGAAATCATATTTATGTTTGAAACACAATAAACATTTTAGCAAATTTATTGATTATATATTTTACATTTGGATTAGGTACTTCCTAAATAACAAATGAAATCAGACTTAGGGCCCGATTGTGAGTATGATTATGAGTTTGGAGGTCCATGGACCACCAAACTTGCGATGGCAGTCAGACTGGCGCAATCCTGGTGGTCCGACCGCAGGATTATGATCTCGGTGGTCAGACCGCCAGGAGACAGCTGCCTCCACGGGGATCAGGGATCCCAAAGGGTTGACGGGGGTCAAAGTCATGCTAAGCCACGGCAGTGCCAAGTTCGGCACTGCCATGCTGATCACAACTTTGCTGTGCTGGCGGAAAGGCAGTGCTGTGGGCAACACAGGTTACTCTGCACTGCCGACGACTATATTGTGGGCAGTGCAGAGGCCTCACTGCCAGCACCCTCGGAATGTGCACTGTCTGCTACAGCAGACAATGCGCATTCCGAGGGTGCTGTGTGCGATGGCATTGGCCTTAGCTCCCTAACAAAGCTGAGGCCAATGCCGCTGCACTGTTTCCACAGAACTGACCAGCGGAAATATCGTAAGAAGACGTTTATACTAATCAACCCAGTGGAAACATCGTAATATGGTGATGACAAGGCATCCAACTTGACGGGCACCTTACCACTGCCGTATTGGAATTGTGACGTTCAGCCGCCCAGGACCTAATTGGGCTCCTAGATTTTTCAATGGACAATGCATGTTTAAATACTATTACTATATTAAAACAATGGAGTAAACCAAAACATGCTTTTGATTTTCAAAAATTTCAATGGAGCTACTATTATGTGCAGTAATTGTATCTATAATCCTAAAATGTCTAACAAAATATGCTGTTTACAGTTATTTGTATTTAGGTTTAAAATATAAAGCTTGCACTGTACATATATAGAATATGTTTCCTACATTTAAAACAATTTAAATAAAATAACATGTTTTTAGGCCACCAGCAGAGAATTCAGCAAATCAATTTTAAACTGATCAGCAGTGCTCAGCTGACTGTTGTGCTTCTTGCAGCTTAAATGTCCTGGAGTAGAATAGGGGGCTAGCAAACTGGCCCTTGGAGTTCAATTTTCTGTTCTAGGTAGAGGTGGGAGCAGCTCTAACTGCTGGTGGCTGTAGCCACAGGTTCAACAGCAGGTCCGGCCTTCTTCTCTCTTACACATGCCCTATGGTGTTTTGAGGAAGGTATTCAGGGCTTTCAAATTAATGTCTGGCACTAGATTGTGGGTGTGGTAAAGTCCCTGTACAATATAGGAAACCATCCCAGGGGCACAACTACACACTGACAGCATTTTCTGGTGGGTTGCCTATAAACAATACTGCACTACAATGATCTGCCCAAATCCAAGATGGCATATCACTTCTCCCTCTGTGCAGAGTTCCGGTGTCCACCCTAGCAGCGTTGCAAGGGAAATGACATTCCCTCCTCTGTGGTCAATGCAACTCAGCTTTGGGCCAACTTCCCCCATCTTGGGAAGGGTCTACAAATGAAAACTACAACTTAGGGAAGTGCCAAGCCAGCTTACATCGATTTGAGAAAGGGGAGATATACTGGAGTTTATTAGCATTCCTGGCCATTGTTATTTACATGTCATTTAGGTCCTCATTACGACTTTGACAGGTCTGACAGTAAGACCACCACGGTGGTGGCCATCAAAAGACCGCCATGGTGGCAGCCATCCAACCACTGTATTAGGAGTTACACAGCTCAGTCTGCCAAAAAGCAGCCAAATTCCCCAAACCGCAAGGACACTGGAGGACAGAAAAAAGGCAGTTTGACCAACAGCACCGCCAGCTTGCAAAAAAGCCTCTGACCAAATTACGATCCACAAATCACGAGAGTGGTTTTTCCATGTTGGAAAACCATTGGCGGTGCAAACCGCGGCAGATGGAACTCACATCAGTTAGAACACAAAACCACATTGGGTAGTTTGAATAGCCCACTCCTGCCACACATTCACATACGCGACACACCTACACACTGCACCATAAAACACACCCCTACACAACCCACATTCCTTTGCAACAAGAACACCACTCACAGCCAGAGACTAAAAAAAGATAAAAACAACTAGCAAAAGAAACAATAGATACCCGTACACGTTTCACTCAGCACTCATCCCACACTTGCACAACATACACAACACACATTTTTTTATCCCACATATTACACAACAACCGTCACCCACTCACATCACAGCACCCACATCTCATCACTAAAAAAGATACAATACATTTTTCACTACTTCACAGTCTCTTCCACCACTACCATGTCCACACAAAAACATCCAGTTTCACTGATGATGAGTTGAGGGTCATGGTGGACAAAATTGTCAGAGTAGAGCCACAGCTTTTCGGAGCACAGGTTCAGCAAACATCAATAACCAGGAAAATGAATTTGTGGCAAAGGATAGTCGACAGGGTGAATTCTGTAGGCACTTACCAACGCACAAGGGAGGACCTCAGGAAGAGGTGAACTGATCTAGGGGGGAAGGTATATTCCATGGCCGCCAGGTACCAGCTGGTGGTCCTCCAGACTGGCGGTGGACCCTCACCTCCTCCCCCTATTTTCACATCATGGGAGGAAAAGGTCTTGGGCATCCTGCATCATGAGTGCCCTACAGGAATAGCTGGTGGAGGGGAATCTGGTAAGTCATTACACCATTCATGTCACCAAAATGTTTTGTCTTGCATGCTCACTGATCACCTTTCCCCACCTCAACGACCAAACCACCCACCCACCACCCATGTGTACGAATGTCTAAATATCCCTACCTGGCATGCCATATGTCAACTAAACTTACCTGGGACCACAGTGTTTGTGTATGGCATGTGAAGTACAGAGACTGACAGGGCTACAACTCCCAGCAAGCATTGCTCAACCTGTAAGAACACCATAACAGTATACAACATTTTAAAATGTCTTGCATGTGGAACTAACAAGCAATGTAATTCTTTCTGAATACACCACTGTCTTACAGCCCATGGCAATGATAGCAATTCTATGGCCCACTACCAGTACTATTACAAGCAAAGCACAGCAACAGCTGTGTCTCCTACCAAACTGGCCTTTGAGAAAACCTTCCTAACAAGGTCATATACTCACCTCTGGGTAAAAACTCTCTGGTAAACTTGATGTACTTGCAGTACATCCATACAGAGGCCCAGGTCAAATGGTAACTCCCATACTGTGTGGCAGCTCTGTCACCACTGTGCATTGTTCAGCTCTCAGTTGAATAAATTATGCCATACACCATACTAGGAGAGAAATGTACATTGTCATGTCTTTACTCAGACAGGATATGAGGGTATCAGCAGTCATCTAAACACCAACATACTCCAAGAGCTTGGAGCATGGTGTATGCAATTGCAAATATCCAAGTCCCACATCGCTCTAATCCAGATTTTGAAGCAGCTGTCTTTGTCATATCAGGGGATCGTGTATAGACAGTGTGTGCATGTCACATAGCATGTCTAGTTGTCAAAGTTAAATATCACTTGTTGCATAACTTACAGCAACTATGGCCCTGATTCTGATCTTGGCGGACGGCGGAGGCCGTCCGCCAAGGTACCGCCGCCAAATGACCGCACCGCGGTCAGAAGACCGCGGCGGCCATTCAGACATTTCCTCTGGGCCGGCGGGCGCTCTCCAAAAGAGTGCCCGCCGGCCCAGAGGAAATGCCCCTGCAACGAGGACACCGGCTCAGAATTGAGCCGGCGTAGTTGCAGGGGTGCGACGGGTGCAGTTGCACCCGTCGCGTATTTCAGTGTCTGCAAGGCAGACACTGAAATACTTTGCGGGGCCCTCTTACGGGGGCCCCTGCAGTGCCCATGCCATTGGCATGGGCACTGCAGGGGCCCCCAGGGGCCCCGCGGCACCCCCTACCACCATCCTGTTCATGGCGGGTTTCCCGCCATGAACAGGATGGCGGTAGGGGGTGTCTGAATCCCCATGGCGGCGGAGCGCGCTCCGCCGCCATGGAGGATTCCCCCGAGCAGCGGGAAGTCGGCGGGAGACCGCCGACTTTCCGCTTCTGACCGCCGCGGTCAGAATGCTCGTGGGAGCACTGCCAGCCTGTTGGCGGTGCTCCTGTGGTCGGTGGCCCTGGCGGCCACCGGCCGCCAGGGTCAGAATGACCCCCTATGTGTTTCACCTTCTCCTACACATAACCTTGCCATTCTCAACATGGAGAGTTCACCAGAGACTGATACCACCCCTCTGGATGAAGGCCCCAGTGAGGAAAACAGTGAGGGTGAAGCTGGCCCATTAGGGACACCTGGTCAGTCAACAACTGTGAGACTCACCCTGCCCACATCGACTCCTCCCAGCCCTGTATCATCCACCTCACAGGCAACCATTCGCCTCAAAACCTGTGTCCCAAGGACAGTTTCTTCCATTGTGTGTCCCCTAGTACAGGTACCTGAGTCTCCTGTCATCACCCCTGACAATGATAGTCCTGCCACCAGTAGGGGTGGACACATTATTCCAGGGGCACAGGTACATGGGGGTAGGATGCATGGGAAGGATGGTGTGGGCCAGGGGATGAGGGCTCCAAGGGACACAACTGACCAGGACACTATCTCCCACATCTTGGGAGCCTACCAATATTCTCAAGGCACGGTGGGCCAGGTACTGACCATGATGGCGGAGATCTGACAGCTGCAGAGGGACAACCACCAGGAAGCCATGCAGCAGTGGCAGGCCCAAAATGCCATCCTGGCTTCCATTGCTGGGGTACTGAGAGACATGACTACCATCCTGAGTAGGTTTTGTAGCCAACATCAGGCCTCTTCCACTAACAATGAAACATCAGACCCTTCTACATCTGTGGCTGCTAGTGGAATGGAAGCCCTGCCAGGGGAAGAAAATACCACAGAGTCTGTATCAGAAGACCTCCCCTCTGCCAACATGGACGTCTACCCAGACATCCAGGAGGAGCAGATGCCAAGACCATGACCAGTGCCAGGAAGTGAACCTCTACTGATTGGTTCCCCTTGTGTGACACAGATACACCCTGTTGATTTTTCTGAAACCTATCTCCATTTTCCTATGGTAAAAGGACACTGGACTTGTGTTTCCAAATGGTGTAGCAGCTACTGTGATGATGTTATCTACCATGACTGACCTCTTTACTGTTTTGACTCATTTTGCTGTGCATTCCCCAATAAAAAACACTTAACCACAGATCATGTGTTAGCGTGATTTATCAACCATAAACAACTGTCATGTATGAAAGGCTTGTATCAAAATGTTCCTCTCTCATGTAAAACATTTGTCATGGTCATTACACAAGAACTGTATAACCAGGATACATATTGGACTGACAATGTATTATATACACACAACACAAATCACTTGTATTGTAAATTCTCACATCTTTACTTGGAGAATGCCAATTATCACATAGTGAAGAAGTACTGCAAACTTCAGTGTTACAGCATAGGTGTCAAACACTACCAACCCACATACTTCTGAAGTTAGGGACATGTCAGCCTTTCAGTATCCCAGGAGGCAAACAGATTGGTTCATTGTATCATCAGCTAAAGACTCATCACATACCCATAACACAGTTCCCATAATGACCATACCCCATGAAACAGACAGAGGTCAGTACTAATGTCCCCAGTTATGGAACCTCCCATTTACCATGGTCATGTATCTGTAGGCTTGCCACTCACCTATGTTAGTCTTCAGATGACACATGCACATTGGTTTGCAAAGGGGAAACACACTGACAGCCATGTGCAAGTTGGTTCACATACAACACAAAACATTATGATGTTGAAGGGTCTGGATACCACATTATGACGTGTCAGAGACCCATGAACATACACATGCACCCATTGCTCACACCTCCAATACCAAAGTAGTCTTTAGTGTAGAAAAGGACATTACTATCCCACTGTTTTGACAGTCTGGACAGAACTCACACACCACAAGCCTCATGCTAGACAGTACCTGTTTTAATACATATTCACTTCACATGTCAGTCTTCAAATCCCATCTGCCTGTGACACTGTCTGATATTGCCAGATGAGGATGAGCCAAAGCATCAATCTGCAATATGGAATTGACAAACATAAGGTACAGGTAAAATTGATACATGAAAAATTATAGTGCCAAATCATATGTACATATGTTACCTTGATTGTCCATTGTGACAACATTAGACTATGTACATAACATTTCTGTACACAGTTCCAAGTAACAATCTGCATGCATATCTGAGTTATGGGCTTTGGATCCCCTTATCACATATCTGAAGGTCATAATAAGGACCTTTTCTGGCATTCCTAACCTCCCTAGTACCCCATTGAATCACTTTTATTACATAACATCACATACCTTGATTCAGTTGAAGTACTGATTGATGAGATCAGCCCTGATGTGTCCAGCTTCAACCCCATCATGCTCATCCTCACTTGGCAAATCTGCAAGTCCACCCACAGGATCTGCTGTCTTCCTCTCATCTGGTATGAATGGTTTCTGACATCTCAGGGTGAGGTTGTGGAGCATGCAGCAGGCAACAACAATTTTACAAACGTTGTTGGGTGAGTAGAGGAGGGCTCATCCAGACTAGTCAATGGTGCAAAACCTTGCCTTCAGGATCCCAAAAATCAGTTCCACGACACGCCTTGTCCTTCCGTGGGCCTCATTGAAGCAGACTTCACCTGGCTTGGTTGGGCACCTTACTGGTGTCAACAATCAAGGACAGTTTGGGTAGCCGGAATCCCTTCTAAGGAATGGCTATAACAATCCAAACATTAATCTTGGACATCAACATATATAGTAGCAGATAAAAGGTACAGACACAGATTACCAACCATTCACGCCCTTTCTGTGTGTAGTCGTGTCATTAGCAGAGGGCTATTGCTTGATGAAGGAATCATGGACTGACCCAGGATAATTTGCACAAACTTGTGAAATGTACTGGTCAGCCAAACAGACCACTTGGACGTTGATGGAGTGGACGTTTTTCCTGTTCCTATATACCTGTTCATGGGCACTTGGGGGAACCAAGGCAACATGGGTGCCGTCTATGGCTCCAACCACATGTGGAATGTGTCTCAAAGCATAAAAAGCAGCCTTTACATGGGCCAAATCCTCACGTTGGGTAAATCTGATGTAGCTGTCCATGTGTTTCAACAATGCAGAGTACAGCCTTCAAAACCACATTTGAGACCCCTTACAACAACTATAAAATGCAGCAAGAAGTGTTTGCAGGCCATGCAAAAAGGACTTTTCCTTGCAATACAATATTAATTTAAGTGAAAGATTAGAAAGTGCAAATGATTTCAAATGTTTGCTGGTTATGTTTTACAGTACTTATCCTGTCCTTACCTTACACCTGCTTTCTCCACAAGCACATTTGGATTGCTAGGCATGTGTAAATGATAATAACTATAAATATATGAGAGAAATACAATTCTGTAGTGGTATGGACGATTGGCATGGTTTGTTGTATACCTCCTATGAAAAAAACAAATATATTTAATGCAAAATTGGCTCATTCTGCCTTGCAGCATAAACATTTCACATACAAATGAAAATAATTAATATTAAAAATAGAGTAGATGGAGTTTTGTGTGGAGGGCTACTACAAGAACACTACAGCCAGTGTGTGTAACATCACTCTTAAGCACGTATAAATAAAGACACAGACAAAATATTTGATGGTAAATAACAGTATTTTTTTAATGTTGATTTAAGTATCTTTGTCATTGTTGACACAAAAAAAGATAAATCAACTTAACATAAGGGGAAAACCATCACAAAATTCAAATGGTTGACTATGACAAAACTTGTTTTACAATTTATTTTTACAAATTACCCTTATCTAAAAATGATGCTTTCTGACAAAGATATATTGATAAACTATTGCACCAACAGTGTACTGCATCACAATGACAAAAGGTGACATGATGCGTATTCCAGGACCACGGACATATCTGGTCAAAAGCAACTCACTAATGTTCATCTACCAAACGTGCTTTGCAAAGTAGGTAAAACTACATCTTCATCCAACCATGATTCAGCAGGCTCCTCAGGTTGTGATGGTGGTGGAGGTTGAGGAGCAGACACGATAGGACATAATTACACTGCTAAATCATCAAAGAAAGAAGATGTAGAGTGCAAGAGAAATTTACCATTAGCGAGGGCAATGAAGGCTGAATGAAATTCTCTGGGAAGGGCCTGCTGATTTTGTATCCCAGCAACTATGTTGCTTTAAAGGGCACTCCAGGTGACAATGAAGGAGTCCATCTTGGAGTCCATCCCCTGATGGAAAGAGTGGATGGAGTAACTGGTGAGTCCTAGGTGCATGACAGTTTTATTTGAGCATGAGGGAGAAGGCTGTTGTTCACTCTTCTTCAGCATGACACCAGCAATGTCAGCTAAATACTCATCAATTCCACAAGCCAAGGATGGGTCTCTTAAGTAGCCTCTGTCAAGCTCTTGTTTGGGCTGAAACACCTCTGGACTCTTTCTATAGTGCCTACAAATGTCTACATTCCCAACTAAAATTGTGGAACCCTATGGTCTCTCTCTGATATCTTATGCTGATGATACCCAGCTGGCCTAACCTTTTAGCACCAATGTAAACTCTTATCCAGAAGCGCTATCCTCCTGCCTTACAGACATCGCTAACTGGATGTCAGATAGTAAGCTCAAGCTAAATGATGAAAAAACTGAAGTAATGTTGAAGGGCAATCTTTCCCTCCTTAAATCTCCCATCTCAATTCCAGAAGAATTGAAAAGACTTCCTCCCCTAAAGGAAACCATAAAAAGCCTAGGAGTATGGTTGGACTCCCGTCTATCGATGGAACAGCATGCAAAATAATTAGCAGCTTCTTGCTTCAATCTTCTGAGAATGCTTTGAAAATATTTCAAATCTCTCCCCTTTCTTCCCTAAATACTTTTTATTCAAGCCCTCATATTATCCCGCCTAGAGTATGGGAACGTGCTGTTCCTGAGTTCTCCCATCTGTGTATTAAGGAGACTGCAGATAGTGCAGAATGTGGCAGCCCGGCTACTCATGGACATCCCCAGAAATGCATCGGCCAAACCAGCCTTAGCCTCCCTCCATTGGCTTCCTCTCCAGGAAAGGATTAATTTCAAAGCTTTGTGTATGGTACATCGAGCTTTTCATGATAGGGGAATTCTTTTAGCAAGAGCATGATCACATCCTACACCCCCTAGAGATCCCTGAGATCCTCATCTGCTGCTCTAATTAACACCTACTGTGTTAAAAAAATAAGATGGGGAGGTAGGTTGTTCACCTTCAAAGCAGCGAATATATGGAATTCCTTTCCCCTGTCACTTCAAGTGGACAATTCCGAACTCTCTTTTTGCGGTAAATTTAAGACTCTACTCTTTCCAGCATAAATTCTCACTGTGATGCCTTCGTCCTCTTTCAGCGCTGGAAGGCCTTCAGGTAGCCATGCACTGTATAAATCTATTAAACTAAACTAAACTAAACTTGGCTTCTTCCACCACAAAATATTGTACCCCAACCACTTTTCGTAACAACATGACTTCTGCATCAGACTTAGGTTGTGGAACATGCTGAGCAGATGGTGGTTGTGAAGAAGACTAGGTTAGATCATTTTTAGTGACACAGCAATATCTAAATCCCTTGCCAAGACTAGAGGTGAAGCATTTAAAATGTCCAGGATTTGGGTGAATGTTTCATCATCCGTGAAGGACAGACAGAAATCGAGCTCATGAGCCACAAAAATGGCAGGCGCTGCTCAGAATACATTTGTTGTTCCTCTAAAACAGTAGTTGAAAAAAGTATTAGGCGTTCGTTTTCTAACTCAGAACAACATGGTTAATATGTCTGTGCACACAAATCTATTTGTAACATTTTTTTTTTAAAATATTTGCCATATTTTGACCCGTTAGGCATTCTAAATAAATCATCGAAGTTTACATTGTTAAGAAAAAATAGGAATACATTTACGAACTTATTACCATTGTTTATTAATGCAAAAACAATGTCAAGTGGCAAGGTGATAAGTGCAATCCTACAGCTCTTCATATTCACAATATAATGAGCAAACCCTTTTAGCCAAAGCAGTAAAATGCACTCACATGCTTTTGTTAGCTACAATGATATGTGCCATGGATGGAACAAGCACATTTTCATGCAACCACCCATGACAGTGAGCAAAAATTAATAATTAAAAATCTTTGTGAACAGAAATGGTTAGCAAAACTTATGATCTCCTGAAGTCATATGTAAATTGGAAACATGTTAACATTACTGCAAATGTACCCCTCTTTGCATGTTAGTTGTATGGTTCGCCACAAATACAAACAGTAAAACACTATAATTCATATATTTATGACAGAAGGTTACATATTGATGTATCCCAAGTATGGTTAACACAAGGCAGACAATCTTGCACTATAGTGGAACTCTGTGTGCATAGCCAGATGGCAAATAAAATCCAACAACAGAAGGGCACAGGACTACTAAACCATATAGTAACCCATATGTCAATTCCCTGTACTCTTGTGCCTCTTTAGCACAGCACAACAATTTATTTTGTTGTACTGTGTTGCAATATTTGATTGCACATATGGAACTTATTTCAAGATATCTTTTACATATTTGGAAATATAAAAAACACAATAAATAGAATAAAAAATATGACTTTGTCTTACAATCTACATTATTTAGTCATGAAGAAATCACATTTAACATTGATAAAAATGTCGTTCAAACACATGGATATATTGCTTATGAGAAATACAGAACATTGGTGGTGTGAAGCTGTTTGTCTGCGAGTCATAAGAAAATCTTCCAATTGCACATTTTCAAGTTTATATTCAGCAATGTATAAACATACCATATACATTTATATTTGTCAACACGAATCTGATGTAAACTAACCCCACACATTGATGCAGGAGTAAGGCATAATGAGTATAGATTGGACATTGCAACATTTAAAAGTTACATTTGAGCTGCATTGTGAAAAACAAGGACTAAGATTAAACTATCACAACGTTTATCTTTTTGGACAAAGTAAGACGTGAAGGCACAAAAAGTATTAACAGACACCATATGCAACCTTGGCCCATGGCACAACAGTCTCTGCATTATGCAATTATGAATGCACCATGGGTAGTAGTTGATAGTAACAAAATATGTTGTTGCTTTGAAAGGCCAGTTCAGCTGTCTCACTTTCACACAGTGCAGCTTCAAATATACACTTGTTTGTGTGTTGTATTTTGTTAATGTTAAAAAATAAACTGCTGCTTGATGTACAAAAAACAACAATCCTTAAGGACCAATGGCAAACTGATTATCCAGATGTAGCCTGATTTTACTTGAGTGGGGTCCATCATTTTGTCCCACAACCCCAACACACTTATCATGTAACCATTTACTAAGCCACTTAAAGTCAATTTCTGTGGCATTGCATGGTTTACTAAATGTAAATTTATGGAATGCACGACATAGCACTGTCTTGCATTACCTTGCATTATGGAGGCATTCCAATGGAGGAGCATAGCTATTATCATGGATCCAACCATTGATTTTGTCATAATCCCTGATTTCCAAAGGGTTGGAAGCTAGTGATTTTGACAAAATGGTGTGCCTCCCCAGTCAAGGCATAACAATAAGAACTATCCTGATTTCTCCTGGTTACTTCCTTTTTATAATGATGTATTCAGCATCATACATAGAAGGAGGAAAATGCATCTAAGATTTGTTTTTGCAGAGGACAGTGGGCCTGATTTAGATCTTGGCAGAGGGAATACTCCCTCACAAATGTGACTGATATCCCGTCCCCATATTACGATTCCCATAGGATATGAGAGCGTAATACGGCAGCGTGTTATCCATCACATTTGCGACAGAGTTACCCCCTCTGCTGGGATCTAAATCAGGCCCAGTATCTCTTGATATGCCAAAACAAAGCTGCTTGTAGCACTGGCACCCTTGCACCATGGCATGAGAGTGAATGCATTGCAGCAAAACTACACATAGTGCACCAGCACGTGAAATGAGCAAAAGTGCACAATGTCTTAGTAGACATGGCACATTTCCACTCTCTCTGTTTCATATCCAGTGCAGCACATCAAATTTTCTTGCTGAGAAGCACAAAACCTTAGTGAAGCTCCACTTTTGTATAATTATTAAAAAATATAACAATATTGAATATTATAACCTTAAACATTATGGAGAATACAAATACGTCAAAGCTCATGTACCTTTACAAATACAATGATACGTACATTCAAAAAACTTTGTTTAGCACTTCTTACCCTCATACGTTTGAAATGACTGAAGTTCCAAGTTGTCTGGACCTCCTTACTCTGGCAACCAAGTATGGTATTACTGATGCCACCTGCTTCTCCATGAGATTGAGCGCCTCTTGGACCTCAAGTCCTCCTCCAATGGCAAATACAGTCTTCAGGTTCTTGTCTAGCTTCTCTTTAGTCCTGTGTTTGTAATTATGCCACCTTTCCTCACCTTCAACTATTTAACTAGGTTTCTTCTTGTTGGTGCTACAGCATTTACTTTCTCCACTATGTGTTGCCATAAAGCTTCCTATTAAGACAAGGGTAATTTGAAGGTAGCAAACAAATACATTTCATTGTTTGTCAACTCAGTAATCAATACCTAGTTTTCCTCCTCTCTAAAGCTGACTTTCCTTTTGTGACTTCCCCTCAAAGGAGGACCTCTATTCCCACTTGAGGCTTCCTGGTTGGTGTCATCTTCATTGGTAACCATTTTTCAGATTGAGAAAATGGAAAACTGCATGTCAATTTTTAAAGTGCACCACAATAAATTGGGCTCTTCTATGATGCAAAGCCAGTTTGTGACACACATTTCTACCTTACATGAAAAAAGTCGGCTTTGTGACACACAAGATTGTGATGTGTCACAGTGCCTTGTGCCAGAACTACAGTTCTGCGTCGTGCTGCTGCGCACTTGCGTCATGGTGTGCCATTTAGTAATTATGGTGCATTCATGCGGCAAGAAAGCAGTCCAACGCAGCACAGCCATTTATCACACATCGCAACGCAACACAGCCCTGCATGAGTTTTTGTAAGTCTGCCCTAAAGTGTATTTAAAGTGACAGATTGTATTGAATACTTTCATATGATGAACTGTTTTTAAGAAATCAAAAAAGACACACTACTTTATTTTCATTTTGAATAGCGTGATACAAAGATCTATCGCTTAATGTATACAACATAACAAGGGGAATATTTATACTTGTTTTGCGGCAAATTTATGCCATTTTTTTCATGAAAATTTGGTGCAAAACTATCTCCATATTTATACTTTGGTGCTAGACCCGTCTAGCGCAAAAGTTTTGGAGTTAAAGTCATTTCGTTGGACATGGAAACCTACCTTGCGTCAGTGAGAAGCGAGGTATGCGTTCCTATGCAAAAAATGACTCTATGGTCTTAGTGCCATATTTATACCCCTGTGCTAAAATCACGCACGAGGGAGGAAGGGTCAAATAATGGTGCAAAGTATTATTTTTTTTCCCTCTCTGGGGCCTAACTTGGCCTCCCTGCATGGCACTGTGCCCAATGGACATGCCCCCATGACTTATGTCCCCCGGGCATGGCCATTGGGATGGGGAGGCATGACTCCTGTCTTTACTTAGACAGGAGTCATGTCCATGGGGGTTGTGCGTCTAACAATGGTGCTAGTCAGGTTAAAGTCATTATTTTGACTCTGACTTGACTAGCGCCATTCTTTCACGCACAACCTCCAGTTTTCTCTACGCCTCCCCCACCTGGTTAGCGTCATGTATTTTGATGCTAAACGGGCCTTTGTGCTGGCTTGCGCCATTCCTTAAAAATAGCGGCCAACTGGCACTCTGGAACGGAACTATCCGGTGCTATACTTTTTGACGCAAACCTGCACTAATGCAGGTTTGCGTCAAATAGTATAAATCAGGGCCTCAGAATCATCTGCAACATAACCACACGCTGAAATGACAGTTTGCTGAACTACAAAACCATTTCACAATTTAACCTATTGTCTCTGAATATACTGGCCGTTACTAAAAAAAGCCCCAGAAAAATCACATACTTTAGGTTTCTCAGCAAAACTCTGCCCCAGAATATTGTAAAATAAATAAAAAAAATAGGGAACATATAGGTCAGTGGTTCCCAACCTTTTGACTTCTGTGGACCCCCACTTTGTCATTCTGGGAAACCGAGGACCCCCAATGAATATTATTGGAATCGGGGCACCCACACTGAGCCATTAGTGGAAGGCGAGGACCCCGGCCTAAACATTGTTGATGATTTGAGACACAAAGCAGTACACAGAAACAAGCATTCATCAAACACATACAAAAAAACGATAACATTTTCTATGATTTGCAAACAATTATAAGTTTCCCAAAAATATAATTTTAATAGGAAGGTTGGAACTTTTCTAAATTCAGTTGAAGCCACACATCATACATACTACATTCTGTGTGATGCACTTGCACATCACATTTCAATTTCTTTGACATTTACAGAACGTTTTAAAATTTTCATTTGAAGATTTAACCACTTTATTTACATTCACTTCATTAATCTGTTAACATTATGAATTTTTTTCAGCAGTCACTGACCCCTGAGGAGGCTTCGCAGACACCAAGGATACTCCAGACCACAGGTTGGGAACCACTGACATAGGTCATACTTGAAGGAGACGAAGAGTGCTCTATGATATCTCTATGCACACTAAAGCCCCAAAAAGCCTGTCTTTTTTTAAAGGGCAGATCTCTATTTTCCAGAAATCCAACATCTACAATACAAAGTGCACAGTAGCTTTCAACTAAAGACAGTCTAAGCCCTGCTGTGTGATGATAACATGGTTGGGGGCTTAGTGTGCAGTGAGGAGCAAGTCCACAAAAGGTCTTCCCATAAGGTGTGATTTTAAACCCCTGTGAATTAATCTTAATTTCCTGCCAATAGAGTTAGTTCTTTCTATGTCGGTGGGAATTTGTAGTGCACATCCAGTGAATGATCACAGGGTGGGGCTTATGGTGGCTCAAAACTCAGGACAACATACAGCTATCCCATTTTGTGATCCACTTGCTCATATCCCTCACATGCACAAAATGGAAAATTCTTGCCCACCTGTCCCCATGTTTTAGTGACTCACAAGGGTGTAGGTGAGAAAAAAAAGTGCTTGGAATATGGAATTCAACTGTTCTAAAAATCACTTTGGTGTGAGATTGGGGCTATCATGAGATGATGCGTGGCCTAGTGGTGACCTGTAGATTCTATGCCTATGGGTTGCTTACAGGGCGATGTCCTGACTGGCAGGGCGGGTTTCGCTCAGGCTCGATCTGTTCTTTGTGTCTGGAATCACTTTTGGTAAAAAATTGTGCTGCAGTGTAAATAATTGGACATGATATTAATAACATATCAATGCTGTTGTAAGGTGCTGATATCAAAATGTACATCATGTTTAATATTCCTGAGTGTTCTTCATCTAGGGTTATTGTTTTAACGTTAGCAATGTTTTTTTTTATACTTGTGAGGTTCATTTATAGGCAATAAAATAAGATGCAGCCACCACATAATCCATCTGTATTAATGTGTGATGCGTCACCCCTATTTGTACAGGCTGTTGCACTTTAATTCAAAAGATTAGGTAGACACAAAAATCACATATCACGGGAGGCATAAGTATACTCTTTTACAAATTATCTTTTAATCAGATTAATCTTGTATCGGCAGCTACAGTTTTTCAGTGCTTGATGAGCAAATTATTCAAAGGCATTGAAGGAGTGGCATGCTTCCAAGATGACATTTTGGTGATGGTCTGAGACAAGCAAGAACATGATGCGAAGTTTGAATTAGTCTTGAAAAAAATTGGCTCAAAAAGGTTTAACTGCAGAAGTATGAAAATGTAAATTGGCATTAAGATATGTGACATATTTAGGCAATGAAGTAGGTAGAGAGAGTAGTTTGTCCCAAAAAAGCATAATTGAAGCAGTCAGCAATGCCCCTGCTCCTGCTTCAAAAGAGGAAGTTAGGTCCTTCTTTGGACTTGTGAAAATTGATTCCAACTCTGTGCTGAATTTTGCCATAAAGCCATTTGGTTTAAGACAGTTATTGAAAACAAGGCAGGAATTTAACTAGAATGATGTGATACAAACAGATTTTGAAAGGGCCAAGAGTGATATATGTACAGTTGATCCTTTGCAAGGGTTTGAGGTTGGTGCTTGTAGTAACGACAGACATCAGTGGCAAGGGTCTTGGTGCAGTATTAACTCAAGCATCAGACATGGGGGAAGAATGCACAGCAGTGTTTCTTCCCATTCACTAACTCCTGCAGGTAAGAAGTTTTCAGTAATCGAAAAAGAAATGCTAGCTGCAGTATGGGACATGGAGAAATGTAGACAATATCTGTGGGGATCAAGATTCAAAATGCGCATGGATCATAAACCATTAGGGAAACTCTTTACATCCCATGGTGTGATCAAGGCGACACTGCATATTGCGAGAAAGACATTAAGGTTGTTGGATTTTGTATATGATGTACAGTACTTGCCGTGTAGTAAGAACAAGGTGGCAGACAATTTGAGCCATTCCCCATTACCATTGGGTGAGCATACAGATAATGGGATGAATATAGTGTGGCCATGATCATTGATGGTATTTTAGCACTACTGGATTAAGTGTGGATGGAAAAGTATGAAGAAGATGAAATCTTGGTGGAGGTAAAAAAGTAGATCACAAATGGCTGGAGAGATAAAAGCAAACTACAGGAAGAAAGCAAGATGGTGTGGGAGATCAGGGATGAATTGTCCCTTAGTGAAGCTGGTTATATTCTCAGTGAGGACAGAGTGGTACCTCCCAAAAGGTTAATAGGTATTGGCAAACTTAAGAAAAGAGTGAAATTATCTTACTGGTGGCCTGGCATGGAAGTAGACACAAAGAGGTTTGTGAGGAACTCTCAAAATTGTATTAATTCAGATAAGGTGCAGTTGGTCTTTCACTTGCCTCTTGGAGACCGTAAATGTCCAGAGAATCCATGGGAGGAGTTAAACATAACCATTTTGGCTCCCATCTTGAATGATTGGGAGGTAGCTAAACACATGACAAGCATCATTGATCACTACTCTAAATGGCCAGATGGAGTTGGTGGATGTGAATGCTGTAATTTCCTTCCTGGAGGTATTCCTAAAACCATACTTACAAGAATGGGCCATAATTTGCAGTTGAGAATTTTACAAACTTTCTGGCCAGGACTTATATCAATGGTAAGTCCACTCAAATTTATCATCCTGCAGGAAGCAGGGATGTGGAGCAATTCAACAGATTGATAATGGGCAGTGTCCAAGAAGCCATTAATAAGGGGCTGGATTGGGAAAGAGAGTTAGGAAGCACAGTATGAAATTACAGTATTACACCAAAGCTAACTGGATAAAGTCAATTTAGAATTTTAAGAGGTAGAGAACCATTCACAAGGGACTAAACAGAATGGATGATTATGAGATTGTGCAGCAAATGATCTCCCTTTGTGGTAACAAGTAATTTACTTAAAATGAAAAAAACTCTATAAAGAGTATTACAATAAGAAGCATGGAGTGAAGGATCTGTACTTGGTTCCTGGTGATGCGGTGAGAGTACAACTCGACTACAAAGCCATGAAGGGGTTGTTGGACATGGCCCTTCTTAGGGCATTTCCCTAAAATGTTTTGCTTTTTCCTTCCAGTTCTACAGCTGCCTCTCTATGTATGGCCTTAGGACTCTGGGCACTTTCCTGCTGTAATGCAGTGGAAAAGTGAGTTTGCCCTTCCTGCTCATGCCAGGAAGAGGTGCTTGAGTGATTAATTGAGGTGCCATACCCAGGAGTGCCATGTACACCACATCCCTGGGACAGGTACAGCCCTGGCCACTAGTGGGACATTGCACTGAGTGTACCACCCACCAGAGCAGCCTGACCAACATGTAGTATGACTGGTATTGCAGACCTGTGGAGGCGCAGGTGCCCCCAAGCTCAAGATGGCATCTTCCACACTGGGGCCATCACTGAGTAGGCCTTCTGCTAACCCTTGAGCACCCCCAGAGGGTAGAGCAGATGGTAGACAGAAGGCAGGGCAGGGACACAAGGGTGTACTCTGCCCTGGTAGGGGAAAACCCCCACATGGAGATACCTACCAAGGAGATTGGCTCTTACTTGAGGATTTTGCTGGGCCCTGGGCACTTTCCCACTGTAAGTATGGTGTGAAAGTGTGGGCGTGCCCTCTTTACATAAGTTATGAAGGGGCACCTACCAATATGTGCACACTTGCACATTGGTGTGTTCATGTATATACTGAGCCTAGCATGGCATGCCTAGCTATGCACACTTGTACATTGGGTTATTTATGAATATCCTGAGCCAAGCATGGCATGCCAGTATGTGCACACTTGCATGCTGGTGCTTTCATATGTATATTGAGTCTAGCACAAGTTGCCAGTATGTGCACACTTGCACATTAGGGTTTTTATATATTTACTGAGCCTGACACAACAGGACTGTATGGGCGCACTTGCACCCTTGTGGTGTTCTCAAAGCGTGTGTACTGCCTGCCCCTGCAGGTTGGTCATGCATCAGGGCACATGTGCCCATGTAGTGAAGAATGCCCATGTGTGTTTTCACCACCATTGAGAGCTGCTCTTCCTATAGGTTAATATGGGGGAACGTTTATAATTAATCCTAGCTGCAGTAGTGAATTGGGGTGGAGCAGCCATCATGTTTACTATCATTATTTTCCCAATGGCAATCCCTTTGCAATGGAGAACGTGGTTTTGTTGATAATACCTTAGAAATGCCACTTCTAGAAAGTGGGCATTTCCATGCTCTAAAATCCTTCTTGTGTGCCTTTTCACTTCAAGCTTCATTTCCCTGGGGCCTGGGGGAAAACACATCTTTGCATTCCCCCATGACAGCTATAAAACTTGGACAATCGAAACAGCAGACCTCTTCCATTTGAGGGCCTGGCTGGATAGATTGGAGGCAGAGGTTTAGACACTTGGCCTCTCGGAGTCAGATCATGGCAACACTAAAGATAAGGATGTACATTCTGGGGCCCCATGGCAGACAGGACTGAAAGTTAGAGAAGACAATCCTTTGAACCATCCCCAACTTCAAAGTGTCACTTTAGGGGGACCACACTTCAGCAATATAGAAATACACTTACAGGAGCGCAAGACAGTATCCCCGTACTCCATGGTGCACACTGTCAGAGGAATCTGTTGTGCACAGGAGTATTTACTGTCCTGGGCACACTGCTTGCTATAGTGTGACACTCTGAACTGTGCTCTCCAAGGCTTGTTGGCTTGCCCCCTGTTCTATGTGGAGGTCTCAAGGACAACAAAGACCTTCAGAAAGCGACCATTACAATCTACCTTGTCATCTGGAGAGCGGTGCCCTCCCACACGTCTACATAATCTGCTGCATTCCACCAGGCAGCAGCAGTGTGTGGGTTGAACTCAGTATTGGACATGGAGACAGGATTGGCCTGGTGCAGAGCCTGCAAAGTACTGTCTACATTTAAGGAGTGAGGCTCTTGATCATGGGGCCATTTCACGCATACATTCTTGGTTGGTAGTAAACAGATTACTGGTTGTGGGAATCCGCAAGGCCCATTGTTGTTGAGTGTGCCGCATTTCTCTATTCTGTGCGGTGTCCGTGTCACTGGTTGTGACCCTCGGAGGTGGGGTGTAGCCAGAGCAGTACCACATTCTACGTTGGTACTCCTGAACTGGTCTGTGTGTGTGTGTGACTGGATTTGTCTGGTGCTGCTCAAGTCATCACACACCAAATGTTGTGCCTCATTCCATGGAGGTACTGATGGGGGAACTGAGTGTGTGTTCAGAAGTGCCTGGTGTGACTCAAGTCATTGCTTACCAGGTGGGTTATTTCATTCTAGGGAGATGCGGCACTGGTAACTTTCCGTGAGCAGCAGGATTGTCTGGTGTGACTCAAGTCATTATGCACCAGACATTGTGGGGGTCATTCCGCCGCCCGCCAAGCGGGAACCGCCAATTGGCCGCTCCGCGGTCAGAAGACCTCGGGGGCCATTCTGACTTTCCCGCTGGGCCGGCGGGTGCCGGCCCAGCGGGTGCCGGCCCAGCGGGAAAGGGCCTGCAACACTGAAGCCGGCTCCGAATGGAGCCGGCGGTGTTGCAAGTGTGCGACGGGTGCAGTTGCACCCGTCGCGCTTTTCACTGTCTGCTAAGCAGACAGTGAAAAGCATACTGGGGCCCTGTTAAGGGGCCCCTGCACTGCCCATACCAGCGGCATGGGCAGTGCAGGGGCCCCCAGGGGCCCCAGGACACCGGTTCCCCCCATCCTGTTTCTGGCGGTGAAAACCGCCAGAAACAGGCTGGCGGGAAGGGGGTCAGAATCCCCAGCGCTGCCATTGAGGATTCGCCCAGCCGGGGGTAATCTGGCGGGAAACCGCCGGACCCGGTTTTCCGACCGCGGCTTTACAGCCGCGGTCGGAATGGGCAATGAAGCACCGCCAGCCTGTTGGTGGTGCTTCAGTCGTTCGTGGCCCTGGTGGTCGGAGACCGCCAGGGTCAGAATGACCCCCTGTGTCTCTTTCCAGGGAGACATGGCAGTGGTAAAATTTTCTGTGCACGGGGTTGCCTGGTGCTACCTAAGTCATCGCGCACCAGGCATTGGGCCTCATCCAAAGAAGGACCTGCATTGATTCCTTTGCATCTGCATTCAGAAGTGTCTGGTGCAACTGAGGTCATTGTGCACCAGACCTTATGTCCATACCAGGAGGGCACAGAATTGGTAATCTCTTCATATACAACCGGGACATCTGGGGCTGTCCAAGTCATTGTGCTGCAGACGTCATGCTTCTTGTCCTAGGAGGTGTTGAATTGGTAACTATCTGTGAAGTGGTGTGTCTGGCTCGGCTGGGTGCCACGGTGAACAGCGTGTCTGAAGGCTACCCTCCCCCTGTGCTCTGCAGACCAGAGCCTGCTCCAGACCTCTGGTGTGGAGAACCCTGAGTTAGGATCAAACGTCCGTTTGCCGACTGTTGCCTGATCAGCCATTCTCTCCTTCTTCCCCATACCTTTGCCCCGGGATCATGAATAAGTGTAACCACTAGCCGCGAGTGCCTAATATCCAGGGAAAGGCTGCATCACTTCTAACACTGACGGGTGGCAGAAATTGGTGGAAGGTGGAGGAAGGTTTGGGTCTAAGAGTGGCCTGCAAACTCATTTACACCTCATCTGCTGGTTCTCAGAGCACTGCATTAGTGTGCTGGAAGCGTGTGTATGCGAGTGCATGTAGGTGAGCGTGGCTGACATCAGTGGCACATAATAGTGCAGAATGAGGACGTGGTAGAGAGTGTCTGGGCTTGATTTCACCGGACAGCCACATTGTCATGAATGCTGTTTATTATTGTGGTTGACATTAACATTTACTAGTGCAGCCTAGACCGTGGAGCTATTTCAAAAGTGCTATAGTTCTCTGTATGCATACATTGCTGCTATAGTTGGGAACCGTAATGCATCCTACACTGTTTTACATTAAATTGGGCTGACCGTTGGGTTGGGTCTCGTGCTGCCAACTTGGGTAGTACCACATGCGGATGCAGGGAGGGAAAGTATTGTTTTCTTATGTGTACATACGGCTGACTTCGTATTAACACTGTTGGACCTTGTCTTATTAGTGATATTTCTGAATGTAATTTATGCTTAGATTTACATGACGTTCATGTGGTGTTAATTTGTGTGTGTTAAAGACAAACTTTATCTACATACACCTTGTGTGAAGTCTTGTTTCAATCAATCAATCAATCACTATTTATATAGCACGGCTTATCACCCTGTGGTCTCAAGGCGCTAGCGGGGATGTGGGTCAACCAAAGACCCAGGTCTTGAGGTCTTTCCTGAACTGAGCAAGTGTTGGGGACTGCCTGAGTTGGAGCGGCATCAAGTTCCAGGTCTGCGCAGTGAGGTAGGAGAAGGATTTTCCTCCAGCCGTGCTCTTTCAGATCCTGGAGAAGGTAATGAGAGCCAGTTGCACTGAGTGAAGTTGCCTAGAGGGGGTGGGTGGACATGGTCAATCGGAGGTGGAGCAGTTCTGGGCTACAGGGCCACCATGAGTCGTCCCAAGTGGAAGTGTTTTGGTCCAGGATGAGGATCTCTGCCTTGTCTGAGTTGAGGTTTAGGCAACTGTCCCTCATCCAGTCAGTGACTGCTTTCATTCTGCTGTGAAAGTTCTTTTTGGCTATTGATTGTTTGTCAGTGAAGGAGAGAATGTGTGTCCTTGGCATATGAGACGATGCTTAGCCTGTGGTGTCTGACGATCTTGGCGAGTGAGGTCATGTAGATGCTGAAGAGGGTGGGGCTCAGGGAGGAGCCCTGGGAAACTCCACATCTGGTTTCCATTGGCTTTGAGGTGAGGGATGGGAGCCTGACTCTCTGGGTTAGGTCGGTGAGGAAGTAGTGGATCCATTCCAGGCCTTTGCTGTGGATGGCGCCATTGTGTAGTTTGGTGAACAAGGTGGTGTGGGAGACGGTGTTGAAGGCGGCAGAGAGGTCGAGTAGGATGAAGGCAGGTGTCTCACCATGGTCCAGTAGGGTGCGGATGTCATCTGTAGCTGTCAGGAGTGCGGTTTCAGTGCTGTGTTTGCTCCTGAATCCAGATTGGGAGGGGTCAAGGATGTGGTTGGCTTAGATGAACTGGGTGAGCGGTACTTTGATCACTTTTTTGATTACCTTGGCTGGAAAAGGGAGCAGTGAGATTGGTCTGTAGTTTTTCAGCTCCGTTAAGTCTGCAGAAGGTTTCTTCAGGAGGGGTTTATCTCCACGTGTTTCCAGGCATCCAGGAAGGTGGCGGTTTCAATGGAGTGGCTGATGGTATGGCATAGCTCGGGAGTGATGATGGTGCTGGGTGATTAAAGATGTGGTAGGGACATGGGTCTGAGGGTGCCCCAGAGTGGGTAGTATTCATGAGCTTGAGGGTGTCTTCCGGGGTGAGAAGGATCCAGTGCTCCACGATCGGTTGGTGATAAGTGTCCATTGTTGTGCTGATGGACAGGGGGGCGGGTCCTTGCTTGCAAATCCTTCATCTTGTTTGTGAAGCTCAGTGTACCTATTGTATGGTTGTGCTGTCCCAATGCTTTACACATTGCCTCTGTAATAAGCTTGAATGCTCTGTGCCAAGCTAGCCAAGGGTGAGAGCAGGTTATTCAGTGAGTGTAATCACCCATCCTGATGAGAGTGGTAGATTCTGCCTGACTAGGTCCCCGACTCAACCAACCAGAGTGTGCTGCTAGAAACAGGGATTTAGTAAACTTTCTGAATTTCTGCAAATCAAAAAAGTGTATGAAAAATCGACAATGTTAAGTGATAAGAAAGTGTGGCATTTTAGTAGAATGTCAAGATGTAACAAAATTCTGAACTGGCAGACCAACAAAGGAAAGCATGAAAGCACTCCCCATTCTAATGAGTGGTCGTGGGATGAAGTAGAAGAATTGGGTACTGATTTGAGGGTACCTAATTCAACAACTGAACCAATTACAAGCAGTGTTATTACTTCGGTTGAGATCATAAATTAGTTGAGTGGTGGAAGACAATACACTCTTGTTCGGAGATCAGTAGTATTACCTAAAGAATTTAATGTTTTTGTAATGGGAAATTCAACACGAGATAAAGTAAACAAGTTGTAGCTTCAATACCCTGTATATTATTATGGTAAATAAGTACCATACATTTTTCTTTGTTCTTATTACAATGTAACTTGAAAAAGTCATGTTGTTAGTTATATTGTGTATTGAAGGGGTGTGTGGGTCTATTCTTGTTGTTTTTATTTGTATTATTGTTTTAGTTGCTTTATTATTTTTTGCATATGCAGTATTCACAAATGTATAATTTTCATCTGTATTAGCTAGTTAGTGTTATTTCATGTTCATTTAAGTAGGAAGGGGAGACGTGGTATCTTGGTTACCTCTGCTTAGGCAACCAGATTTACTGCAACTGTTATGGAATAGTAGAATCCAAAGAAGGGGTGGCAGCTTGAGAAGTTACTGGTGAAGCAACGAAGCTGCATGCCTGTTCTCCAGTAAACATACTACTACAACTACTCATCTTGTAGTTATTGAATTTCTACACTGTTGTCCATCTGCTTGCTCCCAGACCCTCTCTCCCATCCTCTGTTGCCCATCTGCTTGCATTAGCGCCTTTTTTCCATTGTGTCTGCTTTCACGAACACCACCCTCTGTACTCTCTCTGCTACCACCCTCCAACGCACTGTTGGCTGTATGATGCTTCCAGTCCCTCCCTCCTACCCTCTGTTGTCCCTCTGCTTTCTCCCATCCCCTATTTCCAACCCTCTGTTCCCTGTCTGCTTGCTTCCAGCCCTCCCACATACTCTACAATAGCCATCTGCTTACCCCCAGGCCCTCCTACCCACCCTCCATTATCTGTGTTGCCCCACAACCTGACCACCCTCTGTTGTCCATATTGTCACCATCCACCCTTCCTTTTCTCTCTGTATTGCTTTCTGCTTACAATGACAAAAAGCACTATAATGTGCCAGGGCTGGCTACCTCATAGCACTTTTATTTTTTACTTTCATCCATGCTGCGCAAGTATCTGCAATGCTGTGCACCATGATTAGAAAACATTGACAAAGTCAATAGATCTCGTAGGTGAGATCTATTGCCTTTGCTAACTCTTGTTAAGTTTGCCTCCCATGTATTGTTCTAGAAAAAATGTCTGCCTTAAAATGCTTGAGAATTAAGGTAGGCACTATGATATATGCATGTGGTAGCAACGGGATGATGCAAGACGACCTGCTATGTGTCAAAAGATGTAATAACGAATCCATCGGCTCTCTACGGTTTGAATCTATGAGTGGTTTCACATAACATTCTAGACTGGCACAGAATTGCATCACTGACATGATTTATATATCATCAAGGTACATATATGTGTATATATCTATATATATAAATATATATATATATATATATTTATATGTATATATAGTAAAACTTTGCTTACCTATAGAAACTCACCTTCACATATTTTTGTCCTCCATATTCTTGACACAATATTTTTGTTTCCGATATTCTGTCTAAACACCTATAAAACTAACCACCTATAGAAAGGGATACAATGGTGAGGGGAGCATACCACTGTGGGAGGAAGAAAAGCATTTGTTACATACAATTGCTTACTGTTCCATAAATTATAACAAAATACTTAAAATTATACTTGACTTCATAATAGAAGGTTTGTAGATTTGAGCAGTGGCAATGTGGTACCACTGCTTGGCTGTAACTGGTGTGACTTTACCAGGCTCCAAATACACACATATGTGTATATATATATATATATACCCAAGGGTAGGTCGCTCCCCCTGCCACTGCAGCTCCACCAGCCCAGGCTCCTGAGACCTCCTAGAAAGCCCAGCAAAATCACAGTAAGTACCCCACCCCCACCGCCCAGCCCCTCGCCCTGCCCCGTGCTACTCACCTCCTCTCCTGCTTCTTTTCTTCATCTCTGATCTTCCTCTGTGCTCTTCATCTGTATTCTTCATCTGTACTCTTCTTTCTTCCCTGCTCCCCGTCCTGCGTCTTGTTTCTTCTGTCTTCATCTGTGTTCTTCTTCTGTGTGCTTCTTTCTCTCTCCTCTGCACCGCGACCTGCGTGTGCCTTCTTCTTCTGTGTCCTTCTTCTAGGCTCTTCTCTCCTCTGCTCCGCTTCTTTTTCACCGTCTTCTTGGCTCTTCTCTCTGCTGCTTGTCGCTCCTCTTCTTCTGTACCTTCTTCTGTGATCTTCTCTCTTCTGATCTTCCGCTCCTCTTCTTCTTTACCTTCTTCTGTGATCTTCTCTCTTCTGATCTTCCGCTCCTCTTCTTCTTTACCTTCTTCTGTGATCTTCTCTCTTCTGATCTTCCGCCCCTCTTCTTCTTTACCTTCTTCTGTGATCTTCTCTCTTCTGCTCCTCTTCTTCTTTTACCTTCTTCTTGGATCTTCCTGCGTCTGCCCTCCTGCTCCTGACTCGTCTCTCTGACCTCCCTCACTCGCCACCCCCTCTGTAACGCCCCTATCTTCCTATCTTTCTATCTTTCTCCCTCACTCGCCACCTCCTCTGTAACCCCCCATCTTCCTATCTTTCTATCCTTCTATCTCTCTCCCTCACTCACCTCCACCTCAGTAACCCCCCTCCCCTATCTCCCATCTTTTCTACCCTTCTATCTCTCTCCCTCACTCACCTCCACCTCTGTAACCCCCCCTCCCCTATCTTCCTAACTTACTCTCCCCGCCACCCTTAACCCCCCTCCCCCATCTTTTCTCCCCTCTACCTGTCCCCCCTCCCTCCGCTTTCCCGCCGCCACCTCCTGCATGCCCCCGCCCCCCAGCTCCCATTCGTCGCCCCACTCCCGTCCCCCGCCCCCAGCTGACCCCTCCCCCTCTCCCTCTCATGGCGGCCGCTGCGCGACAGAGTTAGCGACCCTTGACCCAAGGGTAGGTCGCTCCCCCTGCCGCAGCAGCTCCACCAGCCCAGGCTCCGGGGAGATCTCCTAGCAAGCCCAGCGAAATCACAGTAAGTACCCCCCCACCGCCCAGCCCCTCGCCCTGCCCCGCGCTACTCACCTCCTCTCCTGCTTCTTTTCTTCATCTCTGATCTTCCTCTGTGCTCTTCATCTGTATTTTTTATCTGTACTCTTTTTTCTTCCCTGCTCCCCGTCCTGCGTGTTGTTTCTTCTGTCTTCATCTGTGTTCTTCTTCTGTGTGCTTCTTTCTCTCTCCTCTGCACCGCGACCTGCGTGTGCCTTCTTCTTCTGTGTCCTTCTTCTAGGCTCTTCTCTCCTCTGCTCCGCTTCTTTTTCACCGTCTTCTTGGCTCTTCTCTCTGCTGCTCGTCGCTCCTCTTCTTCTTTACCTTCTTCTGTGATCTTCTC
Source organism: Pleurodeles waltl (assembly GCF_031143425.1). NCBI lineage: Eukaryota > Metazoa > Chordata > Amphibia > Caudata > Salamandridae > Pleurodeles > Pleurodeles waltl. The sequence goes on along the minus strand of NC_090444.1, from coordinate 223,883,648 downwards.
TCTTCTGATCTTCCGCTCCTCTTCTTCTTTACCTTCTTCTGTGATCTTCTCTCTTCTGATCTTCCGCCCCTCTTCTTCTTTACCTTCTTCTGTCATCTTCTCTCTTCTGCTCCTCTGCTCCTCTTCTTCTTTTACCTTCTTTTTGGATCTTCCCGCGTCTGCCCTCCTGCTCCTGACTCGTCTCTCTGACCTCCCTCACTCGCCACCCCCTCTGTAAAGCCCCTATCTTCCTATCTTTCTATCTTTCTCCCTCACTCGCTACCTCCTCTGTAACCCCCCCGATCTTCCTATCTTTCTACCCTTCTATCTCTCTCCCTCACTCACCTCCACCTCTGTAACGCCCCCTCCCCTATCTTCCTATCTTTTCTACCCTTCTATCTCTCTCCCTCACTCACCTCCACCTCTGTAACCCCCCCTCCCCTATCTTCCTAACTTACTCTCCCCGCCACCCTTAACCCACCTCCCCCATCTTTTCTCCCCTCTACCTGTCCCCCCTCCCTCCGCTTTCCCGCCGCCACCTCCTGCACGCCCCGCCCCCCCAGCTCCCATTCGTCGCCACACTCCCGTCCCCCGCCCCCAGCTGACCCCTCCCTCTTATGGCGCCCGCTGCGCGACAGAGTTAGTGACCCTTGACCCAAGGGTAGGTCGCTCCCCCTGCCCCTGCAGCTCCACCAGCCCAGGCTCCTGAAACCTCCTAGCAAGCCCAGCGAAATCAGAGTAAGTACCTATCCCCCCATCGCCCAGCCCCTCGCCCTGCCCCGCGCTACTCACCTCCTCTCCTGCTTCTTTTCTTCATCTCTGATCTTCCTCTGTGCTCTTCATCTGTATTCTTCATCTGTACTCTTCTTTCTTCCCTGCTTCCCGTCCTGCGTGTTGTTTCTTCTGTCTTCATCTGTGTTCTTCTTCTGTGTGCTTCTTTCTCTCTCCTCTGCACCGCGACCTGCGTGTGCATTCTTCTTCTGTGTCCTTCTTCTAGGCTCTTCTCTCCTCTGCTCCGCTTCTTTTTCACTGTCTTCTTGGCTCTTCTCTCTGCTGCTCGTCGCTCCTCTTCTTCTTTACCTTCTTCTGTGATCTTCTCTCTTCTGATCTTCCGCTCCTCTTCTTCTTTACCTTCTTCTGTGATCTTCTCTCTTCTGATCTTCCGCTCCTCTTCTTCTTTACCTTCTTCTGTGATCTTCTCTCTTCTGATCTTCCGCCCCTCTTCTTCTTTACCTTCTTCTGTGATCTTCTCTCTTCTGCTCTTCTGCTCCTCTTCTTCTTTTACCTTCTTCTTGGATCTTCCCGCGTCTGCCCTCCTGCTCCTGACTCGTCTCTCTGACCTCCCTCACTCGCCACCCCCTCTGTAACGCCCCTATCTTCCTATCTTTCTATCTTTCTCCCTCACTCGCCACCTCCTCTGTAACCCCCCCTATCTTCCTATCTTTCTACCCTTCTATCTCTCTCCCTCACTCACCTCCACCTCTGTAACCCCCCTCCCCTATCTTCCTATCTTTTCTACCCTTCTATCTCTCTCCCTCACTCACCTCCACCTCTGTAACCCCCCCCCTATCTTCCTAACTTACTCTCCCGCCACCCTTAACCCCCCTCCCCCATCTTTTCTCCCCTCTACCTGTCCCCCCTCCCTCCGCTTTCCCGCTGCCACCTCCTGCACGCCCCCCAGCTCCCATTCGTCGCCCCACTCCCGTCCCCCGCCCCCAGCTGACCCATCCCCCCCCTCCCTCTTATGGCGGCCGCTGCGCGGGCGCGCCAAAGGCAAGCCCGTCTGCGCCCGTCCACGCCTGGCCCGCGCCCAGCGCCACGACCCCTGGCCCTCAGCACTCCCAACCCCCGCTGCACCGCTATGACCCCATCACCCTCCACGCCCTCAACCCGGGGCGCTCCAGCACCTGCTTCCAAGCCAACCTGAAACGAACCCACGGACCCTTCGTATGTCACACCTGCAAACTTACCTTCCACCACGAAACTACCACGACCGCCAGCCCACGCGCCATCAACCACCTCAAATGCATCCTGATCAACGCACGATCCGTCCACAAGCACGCCGTTGAACTCTGGGACCTCCTGGACTCCACCGCAACAGACGTCGCCTTCATCACTGAGACCTGGATGAACGCCTCCTCGGCCCCCGACATCGCCATAGCCATCCCCGAAGGCTACAAGATTTCCAGAAAAGACCGCACCAACCAAGTAGGAGGAGGAATCGCCATCGTCTTCAAAGACTCCATCAACGTCACCACCTCCACCGAAGACACCCCCCTCGCCGCCGAACACCTGCACTTCCAGATCCGCACAGACCCCAGGACCACCCTCAGAGGATCCCTCATCTACCGTCCCCCCGGACCGCGCGCCCTCTTCAGCGACTCCATCACCGACTTCATCTCCCCGCACGCCCTCGCCTCGCCGGACTACATCCTCCTCGCCGACCTCAACTTCCATCTGGAACAGAACAACGACCCCAACACCACCGCCCTGCTCGACAACCTCGCCAACCTCGGCCTCAAGCAACTGGTGAATACCCCCACCCACATCGCCGGACACACGCTCGACCCCATCTTTTCCGCCAGCAAACATGTATCCTTCAGCCACGCCTCCGCTCTACACTGGACCGACCACAGATGTGTCCACTTCACCTTCCGATGCGAAACTCGCCACCTCCGCACACAACCCATCCCACGTCGACAGTGGAACAGAATCCCCGAAGAACAGCTTCTCTCCACTCTCATCGACAACCAACCCTCCTTCTCCGCCGACCCCAACAACGCAGCCCTCAGCCTCACAAACTGGATCACCAACTGCGCAGACAACCTCGCTTTCCTCAGACGCCCTCCAAGACAGTCCAACAACAAAAAACCTCTCTGGTTCTCTGACACCCTTAAGGAATCAAAGAAAACTTGTTGCACCCTCGAGAAAGCCTGGCGTAAGGACCACACCGCAGACAACATGACTGCCCTCAAGAACGCTACCTGCGAACACCATCACCTGATCCACGCCGCCAAAAGGAATTTCTTCACAGACAGACTGGACAAAAACAGCCACAACAGCAGAGAACTCTTCAACATCGTAAAATAGCTCTCCAACCCCAACGCCAACGCCATCACGCCTTCACAAGACCTTTGCAACTCCCTCGCCATCTTCTTCCATCGGAAGATCACTGACCTACACGACAGCTTCGGACTCCAGACCCAGCCGACCACCACAGAACCCACAACCCCAGCCATCACCCTCAACGCCTGGACCCACATCAACACAGAAGAGACCAAAGCCACCATGAACTCCATCCACTCCGGTGCCCCCTCGGACCCCTGCCCACACTTCATCTTCAATAAAGCAGACGACATCATCGCCCCGCACCTCCAGACCATCATCAACACCTCGTTTTCGTCTGCTACCTTCCCCGAGAGCTGGAAACACGCTGAAGTCAACGCCCTACTGAAGAAACCTACAGCTGACCCAAGCGACCTGAAGAACTTCCGCCCCATCTCGCTCCTCCCCTTCCCTGCCAAAGTCATAGAGAAGGCCGTCAACAAGCAGCTTACCAACTTCCTTGAAGAAAACAACCTTCTCGACCCTTCTCAGTCCGGATTCCGAGCCAACCACAGTACAGAAACCGCCCTCATCTCAGTCACAGACGACATCAGAACACTGATGGACAACGGAGAAACAGTCACCCTCATCCTCCTCGACCTCTCGGCTGCCTTCGACACCGTCTGTCACCGCACCCTAATAGCCCGCCTCCGCTCCACCGGGATCCAAGGCCAGGCCTGGACTGGATCGCCTCCTTCCTCTCCAATCGCTCCCAAAGAGTCTACCTCCCACCTTTTCGCTCAGACCCCACCGAGATCATTTGCGGCATCCCTCAAGGCTCCTCGCTCAGCCCGACACTCTTCAATGTCTACATGAGCCCCCTCGCCGACATCGTACGCAAACACAGCATCATCATCACCTCCTACGCCGACGACACTCAACTGATACTTTCCCTCACCAAGGACCCCACCAGCGCCAAGACCAACCTGCAAGATGGAATGAAAGACGTCGCAGATTGGGTGAAACTCAGCCGTCTGAAACTGAACTCAGACAAAACGGAAGTCCTCATCCTCGGTAACACCCCGACCGCCTAGGACGACTCCTGGTGGCCCACGGCCCTTGGCACCGCACCGACCCCCTCAGACCACGCACGCAACCTCGGCTTCATCTTGGACCCACTTCTCACCATGACCAAACAAGTCAACGCCGTATCATCCTCCTGCTTCCTCACCCTCCGCATGCTCCGAAAGATCTTCTGTTGGATCCCCGCCGACACCAGAAAGACCGTGACCCATGCCCTCGTCACGAGCCGCCTGGACTACGGCAACACCCTATACGCAGGAACCACCGCTAAACTCCAGAAACGTCTGCAACTAATTCAAAACGCCTCCGCCCGCCTCATCCTCAACATACCCCGCAACAGCCACATCTCCGCACACCTGAGACACCTGCACTGGCTTCCCGTCAGCCAAAGGATCACCTTCCGTCTCCTCACCCACGCACACAAAGCCCTCCACAACAAGGGACCAGAATACCTCAACCGTCGCCTCAGCTTCTACGCTCCCACCCGTCTTCTCCGCTCCACCAGCCTCGCTCTCGCCGCCGTCCCTCGCATCCGCCGCTCCACGGCGGGTGGGAGGTCCTTCTCCTACCTGGCGGCCAAGACTTGGAACACCCTCCCCACCATCCTCAGGACCACCCAGGACCACTCCGCATTCCGGAGACTACTCAAGACCTGGCTCTTCGAGCAGCAGTAACCCCTTCCCCCTAGCGCCTTGAGACCCGCACGGGTGAGTAGTGCGCTTTATAAATGTTAATGATTTGATTTGATTTATATATATATATATACATACAATGTTGCGTTATAGTGGTGTGTGTATACTCAGTAAGACCCTTGGGTCAATATCTCCGGCACACTCAGGAAGGGTATTCGCTATGTGGATAAGAACAACTGAAATGTGAGATGCAGCAGCAGAGCCCTGTGATGTGTGCAAGTGGTAGCATCACGATGCTGCATGGCAACCTACTACATGCCAAGACACCATGGTAAAGAAGCAAGATGGCAAAAGAGGACAACACATTTGCATTGATAATGTTGCAAGCTATGCAAATAATTGCACTTGTTGGGACTTTCAAGTGCATATCACATTAATTTCCAACAAGTGTTTTGCCACTGGGTGATGTGATGTCTTGCTCGCAAGTCAAATATTTTAACTCATTTTTGAACTGAAGGTGTAAAGCACAGGATTTGATTCTTGATAGCACAATCTTAGATCAATGTATCTGTGAGGGTGAAAGCATAGTAAAACGGATGTTAGGGGATCAACAAAGCATTCGTGTGATGGGCGACAGAACGTGGTGGCTCTCTTTAGCAGAAGATACATGCAAGAGTACTACAGTTTGCAGTAATACATTGAGCCCGCTTAAAGACTGTAACACTGTCCTTAGTAGTTACACCAACATTTTAAACAAAGGTCAGAACCATGGTTAGTCCTTTTTTGCATGGCCATAATAGATTACCAGAGGCCATGAAACATAAGAATTGTTATACCAAGCTGCAAAAAGGCACCAAAGACAACCTGAAGGTATGAGATGAGTTCTTGACAGAGTACAAGGGGTGAGGCCATGTCAAGGCTTGCCGGTAACTAGCAGAGCTTTGCAGCTGCACATGGATGCCATGGGCAGTGTTGGCTTTGGTGCCATTCTGATAGGTACAGCTTGAGGTGGACGGACACTTGGCCAGGGAATGCACTGATCACTAACTTTTATTTTCTAAATTCTTTTTCATAATAGTGGTGGTAAAAATTAGGGGCCAAAATGTTACAAAGACATGTTATGAAGTCTTGAAAGCTTCCACTAGGACTACCCTAAATAAATCCTCTTGTAAATGCTGGCTCTAAGGTAAATGCCCTCAGTTTCCTTTTCCCTAATTAGATTTTTAGAGGTGAAGGGAGGCTTGCGGCTAACAAGAGCTAAACACGAATCATGATGTGAGGCCTTTTCTCCCACAGTTGGTGTATCTTATTAAGGTAGGCAACAAAGATTTATGAAAAGGAGGTGGGTTGACAGTAAAGGAAAGTGGCATTCATGGGGTGAATGATCTCAAATAATTGGAACCTGAATCTTCCAAAGTTGGTTGACGGATGTTGAGCAGCCTAGACTCACTGAGGTACTAAAGTAGGCATTGTGTTTGTGACACCACTAGACAGGATCAACTTTGTCATCAGTTGGGCAGTACCTGTATTCAGCACCTGATATGTATATTCAGCCTTAATGCATACTGCACCGTTAGTAGACCATTTTCTGACTGCCCTCCTCCTCTGTCAGGGAGTTTACTTCAGGTGAATAAACATCAAATAATTCTAATTAGCATACTGTTACATAACAAACACCCCACACTTTACTGCTGTGGTGTCAGTAAAACTCAGAACATCGTGCTGCACATTATGCAGCTCTGCATGAAGTTGAATATGATGCCCAACTTATTGTGTGTCTGTGTGTAACTGCTTTGAGGGTCATGATACAGGTGTTTGATTGAAAAATATGTCCATGCAAGCACCCTTGACTCATCTCAAAACTAGGCCCACATTAGCACAAGTGGGGGTTGTTTACGTCGGGGTGTGGATGGGGAGTGAGGGGCACCGAGTGGGACCATTTGTTCCACTAGAATAAAATGCTCCTTCTAAGATCAGTGCAGCCCTAGTGAACTGTGAGAAACTGGGTTGTTGGTTGACTAGGGTATGACCCCTGGTGAAGCAGCAACCACAATACTTGTCAGGATGAGGCACAAGCCAAACCTTAAATAACCTGTGCTCAACCCTGTTGTAGCTTGGCATAGAGCAGTCAGGCTTAACTTAGAGGCAATGTTTAAGGTATTTGTGAAAACTTCAAACAGTAATACACCACACAAAAAGGATCCCACACCAAGTTTGAAATATACATTTAATTTTAATTAACAAAACAAGACCAAAACAACAAAAATCCATCATAACCGGGAATATGCCTTAAAGATTTTAATGTAAATAGTGCCAACAATCACAAAGCCCCAACTCTGGTTATCTGGATTGAGACAACGTGGCAAGTTCAGGCCAACCAGCATTGAGTGCAGGTCAGCTACCCAGACCCACTTAGATCCACTGAGCAAAGTACCTTAAATCCTGGTACGTAGTCTGAGCAGCATTGCTTTGCAAGGCTTGTAGTCATCCAGCATTGGTATCTAGGAAACTATGTGGCAAGTCTTTGTGGGGCCTGGAATTACTTTGTGTAGGTTCCTGTGATCTGTGTGGGGAGGGTTTGCAGGGCTTTGCGTCACTCACCATTGATTCCAAAGAGGCTGGCAGTTGTGCAGCAAGGTTTTACAGGGCTTTACATCACTTCACAGCTGGACTTGACACAGCACCTTCAGGTCAACTTCCAAGGGTCCAAGACTGAGGTGGCACCATTAGGGAGGGTAAGGCTCAGGGATGGCAGAGTTCAGGTGTAGGATTAAAGGTTGTTAGAACCTTCTGTCCCTGATGGTCAAGTCAGGAGGCCAGTCAACTAGCCTATGGAGTCACTCTGGGGTCCTGGGTTCAAAAACTGTGCATCCAGTCCTTCTCACCCATGGAAGAGGGCACCAGGCAGCAGATCAGCACAGCAGGGCAGCAGTCCTTCAGAGCAGCAGTCCAACACAGTGGCAGTCCTTTCAGAAGCACAGCAGTCCTTCTTCTGTGCAGTGTATTCATAGGTCTAGAAGGGTACTGAACAGTTGGTGTTTGAGACTTAATATTTATACCTGGTGCCCTCCTCTGGAAAGTGGGAGAAGTTTCTAGAATTTCCTTTGAAGTCCCCAGGCAGGCATCCTGCATTCTCTGCCATGGCTCCAGACTAACTACAGGGAGTATGCAGCCCTTTGTGTGGAGGCAGGATACAGCCTATTCAAGTGTAAGTAGGGCTGTGCCCAGAATCTCCCTCCCATCCTGCCAGTGGTGGCCCATTCAGGCACACTTATGCTCTTTATTGTGTCTGACTGTCTAGAAGGAATACACAAAGCCCAACTGTCAACTACACCCAGTTGTGTGACCCAGAGTCAGGCTAAAGGCATTGAATGGCTAAGGCAGGCAAATGCCAACTTTCTAAAAGTGGCATTATTTTACAATTGTAGCTTAAAATTTAACTTCACCATCATTTAGAAATTTCCATTGTAATGCCAAAGACACAAAACATGAACTGGTTATCTGTTCCCATTTGGAAATTACAGCTTATTAAATGTAATAAGCTAACTTTAATGTTATTCTATTGGGAGAATTAGGCCTTGCAGTAGTTAAAAATAAATGTAAGAGTTTTTCACTACCAGGGCATGTAAAACTGAAAACTTTTAAATACACTGCACTCTTCTCTCTTGGCTGTCCATCGCCTACCTTAGGGGTGGCGTACATGTATAATAAAAGAAGGTTTAGGAATGGCAAAAAGTTTATTTTGCCAGGTTGAAGGGGCAGTTTATAACTGCACACAGACTGCAATGGCAGACCAGAGGCATGTTTAGGTGCTACTTAAATGGGTAGCACAACCAGTGCTACAGTCCCACTAGTAGCACTTAATTCACAGGCCCTGGGCACAGGTAGTGCCACTGTACTTGGGATTTACAAGTAAATTAAATATGCCAATTGGGTATAAGGCAATTCTGCCATGTTTTAAGGAGAGAGTGCAATATCAGCACTAGTTAGCAGTGGTAAGGTGTGCAAAGTCCTAAAAGCTAACAACAACAGGTTCCCGAAACAGGAGGATGAAGGACAAAAAGTTGGAGGATGACCCTGCAGGCAGGTCCAAGTCCAAAAGAATTGTTCAGAGTTTTGCACTGACTACAGGACAGCTGGACCTCCTTTGTCAACGGGATTGCGCATGGATAATCCCTACATGTTTCAGCAAAACTTCCCAATAACTAGAGATATGTAGGAGTACTAAGTAGACTTTTGCTCTGTCGGGAAACTGTGGTACTAATACTCTTTGGATAGCACAACCCATGTTTGGGCGACACCTAGCAAGCGTAAAGAAGGCCCAAAACACCTCGTTGGACAGGCACATCAGGTGAATCAAAATTCACACACAAATTACAGAAATTGGGCGATTATTTGACAATGAAATTTCACTGGCACATGCTGTATGCCTTTTCATACCCTTACAACCAAAGCATTGTGTTGTGTAGTAATTTAATTATGTGTGTAACTGTTTAGCAGGTTCTGTTAATGGTTTGATGGGTAAATACCTGCAAAGAAAAAGGATGCAGTCTCAGACCATACTCTGTCCCCTGATCCCATTAGATTTGCGAACCTACGAGCTTCTGCGTGCCAAACGCTACAATTCTGATTACACAAGCATGCCTAAAGGAGACATTTCCCTCAAACTCTCCTTTTGTAAACCTGCAATATGTTGCTTTCAAGTGAAACAATCAAACATTTACATATCCCAATCGACACATTGCAAAGTAATTTCACATGTGCCTCGGTTTCAATAGTGTAATATCTTTTTGTACACCTCAGAGAAAATTGTTATAGCACTTGTGTTCTCACCTATCTGGCCCTGGCAGACAGATTGCATGCAAAAAAGCATAATTACCAGTCGAGCATTTGAGACATAAACATTGTTCTAAGTTGGGCAAATATTCACTATTTCCCACATCATCACTGCTGCGCATTCATTAATGCAAATATTTCATTGCAGTGGGCCCCGAGGGCGAGTTATAACACAAAAGCCCTTCTCAAATACATTATTCTGAACAAAAGGGGCAATGATTTTTTAAATGCTGCTCCAGTGAATTAACAACCATTTCTCATTAGGATTGCGTGAGTTTATTCACAGCATCTCCTATGTTTCAGTGACGTAAGAACCAGAAATGTTCATAACACGGTGGATGTCTAGAAACACAGTCCCCACTGCTCAGTAAAACGAACTTTGTACTCCTTCGGTGCCAAATACTTTAGAGAAGGTACCATACCCATAACCACTGTACCGCTAATTTTCAGCCCATTCATAACAAGCAGTGGCAGCGTCCAGCATTGAGCTGCTTTTTCGCTTTGTCAATGCTTGTTTTGTTGGGAAATGCCTTTGCAACCGTTTATCGTTGAAGTAGCTACTGGGCCTTTACAGTGTAAGCAAAGAACATTTTTAAAAGCAAAAATGTTTTGTCCTAAAAAATTACACATTGTTGTTGTAGTTCCTAGCACTTTGGGGAAATTACTTTGTGTGCAGATGTTCTCCTTGTAGAAGAGAAAAATGCTGTCACTAATATAGCCTTAGAGCCTGCTGTAGCGGGCTATACCGGCCATTAACCACTTCGCTGCCAGGCCTTTTACCCTCCTGTGCCCAGCCTTTTTTTGGCTAATTGGGGCAGTTCGCGCTTAGGCCTTCATAACTTTTTTTTCACATAAGCTACCCACGCCAAAGTTGCGTCCTTTTTTCCAACATCCTAGGGATTCTAGAGGTACCCAGACTTTGTGGGTTCCCCTGAAGGGGACCAAGAAATTAGCCAAAATACAGCAAAAATTCTGTTTTTTTAAAAACAATTGGAAAAAAGGGCTGCAGAAGAAGGCTCGTGGTTTTTCCCCTGAAAATGGCATCAACAAAGGGTTTGCGCTGGTAATATCACCATCTTCCCAGCTTTCAGAAGCAGGCACACTTCAATTAGAAAACCCAATTTTTCAACACAATTTTGACATTTTACTGGGACATACCCCATTTTTACTATTTTTTGTGCTTTCAGCCTCCTTCCAGTTACTGACAGAAATGGGTGAGAAACCAATGCTGGATCCCAGAAAGCTAAACATTTCTGAAAAGTAGCCAAAATTCTGAATTCAGTAAGGGGTCATTTGTGTAGATCCTATAAGTGTTTCCTACAGTAAATAACAGCTGAAATAAAAGAATATTGAAATTGAGGTGAAAAAAGCAGCCATTTTCTCCACGTTTTACTCTGTAACTTTTTCCTGCGATGTCAGATCAATATACCGTTACATCAGCAGGACTCTTCTGGTTGGGGGGATATATAGGGCTTGTAGGATCATCAAGAACCCTAGGTACCCAGAGCCAATAAATGAGCTGCACCGTGCAATGGGTTTTCATTCTATACCGGGTATACAGCAATTCATTTGTTGAAATATAAAAAATGAAAAATAGGTATCAAGAAAACCTTAGTATTTCCAAAATGGCCACAAGATAAGGTGTTGAGAAGCAGTGGTTATTTGCACATCTCTGAATTCCGGGGTGCCCATACTAGCACGTGAATTACATGGCATTTCTCAAATAGACGTCTTTTTTACACACTGTCTTACATTTGAAGGAAAAAATGTAGAGAAAGACAAGGGGCAATAACACTTGTTTTGCTATTCTGTGTTCCCCCATGTCTGGCGATAAAAATTGTACCTCACTTGCATGGGTAGGCCTAGCGCCCGCGACAGGAACTGCCCAAAACACAACATGGACACATCACATTTTCACAAAGAAAACAGAGCTGTTTTTTGCAAAGTGCCTAGCTGTGGATTTTGGCCTCTAGCTCAGCTGGCATCTGGGGAAACCTAGCAAGCCTGCGCAGTTTTGAAAACTAGACACCTAGGAAAATCCAAGATGGGGTGACTTGTGGGGTTCTGACCAGGTTCTGTTACCCTGAATCCTTTGCAAACCTCAAAATTTGGCCAAAAATACACTTTTTCCTCTCATTTCGGTGATAGAAAGTTCTGGTATCAGAGAAGAGCCACAAATTTCCTTCCACCCAGCATTCCCCCATGTCTCCTGATAAAAATGGAACCTTACTTGTGGGGGTAGGCCTAGCGCCCGTGACAGGAAAAGACCCAAAACACAACATGGACACATCAAATTTTCACAAAGAAAACAGAGCTGTTTTTTGCAAAGCACCTAGCTGTGGATTTGGGCCTCTAGCTCAGCCGGCACCTAGGGAAACCTAGCAAACTTGCACAGTTTTGAAAACTAGACACCTAGGGGAATCCAAGATGGGGAGACTTGTGGGGCTCTGACCAGATTCTGTTACCTAGAATCCTTTGCAAACCTCAAAATTTGTCCAAAAAAAACCTTTTACCTTTCATTTCGGTGACAGAAAGTTCTGTAATCAGAGAGGAGCCACAAATTTCCTTCCACCCAGCGTTCCCCCAAGACCCCGATAAAAATAGTACCTCAGTTGTGGGTGTAGGCCTGGTGCCCGTGACAGGAAAAGCCCCAAAACACAACGTGGACACGTCACATTTTCACAAAGAAAACAGAGGTGTTTTTTGCAAAGTGCCTAGCTGTGGATTTTGGCCTCTAGCTCAGCTGGCACCTAGGGAAACCTAGCAAACCTGCACAGTTTTGAAAACTAGACACCGAGGGGAATCCAAGATGGGGTGACTTGTGGGGCTCTGATCAGGTTCTGTTACCCAGAATCCTTTGCAAACCTCAAAATTTGGCCGACAAAACACCTTTTCCTCTCATTTCGGTGTCAGAAAGTTCTGGAATCAGAGAGCAGTCACAAATTTCCTTCCACCCAGCGTTCCCCCAAGTCTCCCGATAAAAATGGTACCTCACTTTTGTGGGTGGGCCTACTGCCCGCGAAAGGAAATGCCCCAAAACACTATCTGGACACATCAAAATCATCAAATACAAAACTACCTGTTTTTGCAAGGGGCATCTGCGTTTTTGGTCCTGGGCTCAGCAGCCTTCTAGGGAAACCTACCAAACCCATACATTTCTGAAAACTAGACACCCGAGGGAGTCCAGTGAGGTGTGACTTGCGTGGATCCCCCAATGTTTTCTTACACAGAATCCTCAGCAAACCTCAAATTTAGCTAACAAATCACCCTTTCCCCACATTTCTGTGTGGGATCACTGCACTGGGACACATTTCATGCCACCCAATGTTCCCCTCAGTCTCCCAGTAAAAATGATGCCTCATTTGTGTAGGTGGGCCAAGTGCTTGTGAAAGGGAAGAGACAAAAACACGTCGATATTGAGGGGGAACCAAAGGGGGCCCAAAAGGGCAGTTTGCAAAAAAACATTTTTAGGCTGACAAGTGCAGCAGAATTTTTATCGATATAGATGAGACAATGCTGGGTGGTAGGAATTTTGTGGATTCCTGCAGATTCCGAAAGGTTCCATTACAAAAACGTGGGAAAAAAGTGTGATTTCCAGCAAAGTTGGAGGTATGCAGGGGATTGTGGGTACAAAAATGGTGCTGGGGTGCACGTGAAACACACCACGCTGGAATCACCCAGATATTTAGTTTTCAGATGTGTCTAGGTCTTGTGGATTTTTCTACATGGCAGCGTCCCAAAGTCCATAAAGTGCAGCCCTCACCATTCCAAGTGGGACGATTTTGAGAGTAAGCCAAGCTCTCTTGGACAAATGTAAAACTAAAACCCAAAATAATCAAATGCCTTCTTGCTTACTGTGGGATAAGATGTTTTAGAGTGCGGGGGAGAGCTGAAAGATTGTTACGCCCTTCAGTTGAGGTGGGGGCGTAACCAGGCCCATACTGGCTGGTAGCCACCACCCCAATATATATATTTTTTTTTTATTCCCTGGCATCTAGTAGACTTTCTGCCCGCCCCTGGGTGTGGATCAGGGGTAATTGCGCTATCTGCCCACTAGTGGGCAGAACAACTTTGGCCCCATTTATTTGGGGTGGGGGTATCTTATTTTTTAAAACAAAATTCCCTGGCCTCTGCTGGGCTTTCTGCCCCCCCTGGGGGGAGATGGGCCTTCCAAAAATAGGCCCATCTGCCCCCAATGGGGGGCAGATATGGCCAACAGTAATGTGAGAAAACACATTTAGTCATTTTTCACAACTAAGACATGTTAAACTAACAAGTGCATGCCTCACCTTTTAATTATACAGCACCCTGTCCCATGGGCTACCTAGGGCCTACCTGAGGGGTGACGTATGTGTAATAAAAGAGGAGCTTAAGGCTTGGCAAGAGATTTTAAATGCCAATTCGACATGGCAGTGGAACACTGCCTTCAGGCTGCAATGGCAGGCCTGGGACAAGTTTTAAGATTCTACTTAAGTGAGTGGCACAATAAGTGTGGCAGGCTCATTTGTAGAATTTAATGTACAGGCCCTGGGTATATGGTATACCACTCTACAAGAGACGTACATGTAAATTAAATAAATATGCCAATCAGGTAAATGCCAATCAAAACATTTTTAGGGGGGGAGAGCACAAGCACTTTAGCACTGGTTAGCTGTTGGAATAGTGCATGAAGTCCTAAGCCAACAAGCAAAAATCCTGCAAAAAGTAGGAGGAGGAAGAAAAAACATTTGGGGGTGATCCAGTAGAGAGGTTCATTTTCAACATCTACCCTTCCCTAAACCATAAAAAATTGTACCTGTTATTATTACCATTCACTGAACCTTAAAACCCTTTGTTAGACATGTACGCTACACATGTCTGAGGCCTGAAAACTCAAAATTACTTGTCAATGCGACACTTCCCTGAACCCTTAAAACTCCTTACTATCCTTTAACAATACCCTTTCCTCAACCTAAAAAACCTTATTACCCCTAAACATTACTCTTCACTTCACCCTAGAAACCCCTTGCTGCTCTTTTATGCTACCCATCCCAAAACCCTAAAAATCTCAAGCCATCATTTAGTGCAACCCCTCCCTAAATCCTAAAAAAATAACTACAGCCCCTTAACGAAACTCTTTCCGGAATCCTAAAAACCCTTTACGAGCCCACACCCCATTCCCCACATGAATGTACATGACCTCTTTACTTTAGAAGGAAGATGCCCCCTTGCCATTGTTGTCAGTACATGTTCCTTTGCCCAATAAGGTCCAGCAGTTTTCAACTGTTTTGCCACAACCTTTTGTTGATCTATTTTTTTCAGCAGATGACATTTATGGCATGCTGTTTTTTAGTCTACTTGTGTCCCACAATATTCTACTGTGAACCTAGGCCCATATTTATACTTTTTGACGCAAACCAGAGCCGGCTCTGGTCTGCGTCAAAAAATTTACCGCCGGCTAACGCCATTCCAACGCACCAGGTGGGCGCCTTATTTATGGATTGACGTTAGCCGGCGGTGCGGGCTGCTCAGAGTAAAAAAATGACTCTAGCCGGGCAGCGCAGACGTAGGGAAGAATGAGGGTTGTACGTCAAGAAATGGTGCAAGTCAGATTAGAGTAAAAAATCATGGCTCTAACCGGATTTGCGCCATTTTTTTATGCACAACCCCCATTGAAATGACTCCTGTCTTAGGAAAGACAGGAGTCCTGCCCCCCTGCCGAATGGCCATGCCCAGGGGACTTCTGTTCCTGGGCATGGTCATTGGGCACAGTGGCCCAAGTTAGGCCCTCCTATGCCACTTAAAAAAAAATCCCAAAATTACTTACCTCAACTTACCTGTACTTACCTGGGATTGTTCCTCCCATCCATGGGTGTCCTCCAGGGTTGGGCGAGGGTGGCAGGGGGTGTCCCTGGGGGCAGGAAAGGACACCTGTGGACTGCTTTCATGGTCAGAGACCATGGAAATGAGCCCACAAGTCCCTTAACGCCTGCCCTCACCCAGGCATTAACAAATGGCGCAAATCAGGATGTGCGCCATTTTTTAAGGCCCGCCTCCTCCTGTGAGTCAAAATGACGCAGGAGTATAAATAAGGCGCACATGCCTTAAAGTCATTTTCTGGACGGGAACGCCTACCTTGCATGCCATGAACGCAAGGTGGTATCACGCATCCAGAAAATGACGCACACTGCTGAATTTTGACGTTCGTGGTGTCGGGCGTCAAAGTATAAGTATGGTGTTAGGTTTGCATCAAATTTGCGTCATAAATTTTGACGCAAATTTGGCGCAAACAGAGTATTAATATGCCCCCTAGTTTGCCAACCTAAAACACTGATACTTTTAGAGGTTTGTCACCAATTGCTTTTTCTTCTGATTCTGTTTTTTATATCACAACTTTCAAAACCATTCTCCAATCTCATTTAGGGCCATAGTTATACTTTTTGACGCAAAACTGCGCTAACGCAGTTTTGCGTCAAAAAAATTAGCGCCGGCTAACGCCATTCTGAAGCACCATGCGGGCGCCGTATTCAATCAATGACGTTAGCCGGCGTTAGCCGCCGCCGCTGCCTGGTGTGCGTGGAAAAAAACGACGTACACCAGGCAGCGCCGGCGTAGGGGGATATGGGGCTTGGGCGTCAAGAAATGGGGCAAGTCAGGTTGAGGCAATTTTTTCGCCTCAACCCGATTTGCGCCATTTTTTTTCACTCCCAACCCCCATAGAAATGACTCCTGTCTTAGCAAAGACCGGAGTCATGCCCCCTTGCCCAATGGCCATGCCCAGGGGACTTCTGTCCCCTGGCCATGGTCATTGGGCATAGTGGCATGTAGGGGGGCACAAATCAGGCCCCCCTATGCCACAAAAAAAAAACAAAAAAAAAAACACTTACCTGAACGTACCTTAATGTCCCTGGGATGGGTCCCTCCAGCCTTGGGTGTCCTCCTGGGGTGGGCAAGGGTGACAGGGGGTGTCCCTGGGGGCATGGGAGGGCACCTCTGGGCTCCTTCAGAGCCCACAGGTCCCTTAACGCCTGCCTTTTGCAGGCGCTAAAAAACGGCGCAAAAGGGTCCGTACGTCATTTTTTTGGACCCGCCCACTCCCGGGCGTGAATTTTGCCCAGGAGTATAAATCCAACGCACATGCCTCGGAGTCGATTTTTTTTACGGGAACGCCTACCTTGCATCTCATTAACGCAAAGTAGGTGTCCACGCTAAAAAATGACGCAAACTCCATGGACTTTGGCGCTAGACGCGTCTAACGCCAAAGTATAAATATGGAGTTAGTTTTGCGTCGAAATTGCGTCAAAAAAAACGACGCAATTCCGGCGCAAACGGAGTATAAATATGCCCCTTAGTTTTTAATTTGATTTATATTGTTCTTTTTCTACTTGACTTGGGTGTTTAACTTCAAGTGCGTTCTTATTTGCATATAACATCTCATGTATTTACTCTGATGACTGCCATAATGTTCAAGCCCAGCTATCTAAGAAGAGCCAAGGCACTTTTAATGAATTCTGTTGATTTCTATAGATTGGTATTCTAGGCTTCAGAAATCTCAGTCACACCTCGAATCTATACTGTCACCTGCTTCACCCATACAGTCTGCCCAGCTTCAGTCTTCCCAGCTTCCTATAGATATGTGCAGTGCAACACTGCTTAAAGTATAAGGCCAAATATTACAATTTTGACAACACCAAATGTAATGAGGTTTCATTACAAGAGTGGTATCAGAGTCTAACAGGGATCACAGAGATTTACCATTTTTCTTTTAGGGATTTGCCTAAATGTATTATTACAGTGTTTCCCAAACTGTTTTAGGTTGGTCATGAAAATCTAAGCAAAAAATGAAAACGTCTTTAAATTGTGTATTCATCTTATAAGATTTGCAGCACTTGAAAGACAAAGATTAAATGTCAGGCTATTCTTCTGATAAAAAGCTGATTATATTTTTTTTAAAATGAGAATAGGTGTTTAAAAACTCTTTGCACTTTGCAGTTGGAGAAAGAAACAAAGTGAATTACGTGACAATCTTGCTGGAGTACAGAGAATGTGAAAGGGAAGGTTGTAATGCACAGCAAAAGGTAAAAATATACCTGTGAATGAACTGTACACATTCATCAATAAGGAAAACAAAAATTAACCACATATATTTGTGTAATTTTGAAGTGTGATGGAAGCAAATATTGAAATAGAATCAAAACAATTCAAAGTACTTTACTTGCTGATGCACAAATGATAAACATTCAGTGAAACCCAATTTCCATACAATATCATTTGTGTGCAAAATAGTTTTATCAGTTAACCTGTATGCCTATGCAATTTTAGTGGCCGCCTCAATTGAACATGTGCTCTCTGTTGTTAGAAATGGGGTCTCTAGTTGGCAGAGGAATTCATCTTTCTCCAAATAGGGACCACAATCCCAGTCAAGGTAAGTCACACACAATCCAAACTATCATGCACCCACCTTCTGGTAGCTTGGCACTGAGCAGTCAGGCTTAATTTAGAAGGCAATGTGTAAAGTATGCGTGCATTAAATCATACAGTACACAGTGAAAACACCACAAAAGTACAACACACAGGTTTAGAAAAATATAAGATATTTATCTGGTTAAAGTTAAATTAAGGTCAAAACAAGAAAGATTCAATAAGCACAAGTTGAGATATCACTTTTGCAAGAATAAAACGAGTCTTAAATCTTAGAAATCAACAGTTGTCTCTTGGTTTCGCAAAGTACCTGGATTGCGTCAAAAAATATCATGCACAAAGACCGCAGAGGAGGAGATGCTTGGAAAAATAGGGTGTGTGTTGGAATTCCTGGTGCGGCATATACGATGTGTTGTTTCTTTCCGCTCTGCAAGGGGCTTTGCGCCGATTGCCGGCATGCAGTCTAGGTTCCTCACTGTGATGCGGGGATCTTTTTGGTGCCCAGGGAAGATGCGTGGAAGTCCTGGGCATGCAGAATGAAGTCACAGGCGTTGCGTCCATCCAGTGTGGCAACGCGTCGAATCTTCTGTCGCAATACAGGCACTGCATCAATTCTTCACTCAGGAAGTGGAGCTGCATTGTTATGGTTCAGCTGTGCAGCGAGTTTCTTGTCGCAAGGCAGGCTGTGCATCGTTTCCGGCAAGCTGTGCGTTGCTTTTCAGTGCACAAGGAGCTCCTGAGACTTCAGAAAAAAGGAGGCAAGCTCAATCCAAGCCCTTTGAGAGCACTTCTCAGCAAAGTCAGAGGACAGCAAGGCAGCAGGGCAACAGCAGGGCAGCAGTCCTTCTCAGCAAAGCAGTCCAGATGAGTCCTTTGGGCAGCCAGGCAGTTTCTCTTGACAGTTTGCAGGTTTGGATCCAGAAGTGTCTGACTTGGTGTTGGCAGAAACCATGTTTATATACCCCAAAATGCCTTTGAAGTGGGTGAGACTTCAAAGAGTGTTTTTGAAGTGCACAGGGTCCCCTTTCACTACAGGACTGTCTCCCAGGGTCCCACTAGGGGGGGGTCGGCAGTCCAATTTGTGAGGGCAGGCCAATGGCCTTAGAATTGTAAGAGTCAGGCCCTCTACCCTCCCAGCCCAGGAAGACCCATTCAGTATGCAGATGAGTGCACGTGTGACTGAGTATCCTGTATTTGTGGTTGTATGAGTTAAATGCACAAGACAGCTGTCAACCAGCCCAGCCCAGGTGTGGTTTGGAGACAGGCTGTAAGGCACAGATGGATTTTAAGTGTGGAGAAATGCTCACTTTCTAAAAGTGCCATTTCTTAAATAGTAATATAAAATCCAACCTCGCCAATAAGTAGGATTTTCTATTACCATTCCAGCCATACTAAATATGACCTGGTTACCCCTTTCTGATCAGAATCTACTACTCAAACAGTATGTGAGGTTAGCACATACTGTGCAGTTTTTCTGCCACTTCGACTTGGCATTTAAAAGTACCTGCCAAGCCTCAAACTCACCTTTTTCTACATATAAGTAACTCACCCCTAAGGTAGGCGGTAGGTAACCCATAGGGCAGGGTTCTATGTAGATAAAAGGCAAGACTTATAACTGTGTAGTTTATATGTCCAGGTAGTATAAAACTCCTAAATTAATTTTACACTGCTATGAGGCCTGCTCCTTTCATAGACTAACACCTCATATACTGTTTGAGAGGTAGATTCTGATCTGAAAGGAGTAACAAAGTCATATTTAGTATGGCCAGAATGGTAATACAAAATCCTGCTGACTGGTAAAGTTGGATTTAATATTATTATTTTAGAAATGCCACTTTTAGAGAGTGAGCATTTCCCTGTACTTAAATCCTTCTGTACCTTACAATCCACGCCTGGTTAGGTTACTTGACAACTCCCTTGTGCATTTCACTCAGACAACCCCAAACACAGGATAGTCAGTCACATCTGCACACATCTGCATACTGAAGGGGGCTTCCTGGGCTGGGAGGATGGAGGGCCTGACATTTACATTTGAAAGGACAGTGGCCTTCCCTCACACAATGGACTGCCAAACACCCTACTGGGACCCTAGCAGACAGGATGGAACTGAACTGGGACCTGGTGCACTTCTAAGCCACTCTTTGAAGTCTCCCCCCCTTCAAAGGCACATTTGGGTATTAAAACAGGGCCTCTGACCCTACCAACTCAGACACTTCTTGACAAGATACCACTTGTGAAGAAACTCTGGACCAGACCCAGCAACCTGCCAAGAGGAACTGTTTGGCTGTCCAAAGGACTCACCGGACTGCTGCCCTGCTGTTGCCCTGTTACCTTGCTGCCCTCTGACTCTGCTGGGAAGTGCTCTCCAAGGGCTTGGATAGAGTTTGCCTCATGTTCCTTGAAGTCTCAGTATCAAAAAGACTTCCTCCTTCACAGAACTCCTTGCACAGCCTGCATCGCAGTGAGAAAATCACCACACGCTGAACCAGAACAACGTAGCCTGGCTCCCCGAGAGGAGATCGAATCAGCGCCAGCGTTGCAACTGGAACTTCGATCCACAGCCCACTAGATCGACATATAGCTGAGCCGTAATGACGCAGCCCGACTTCCTGCGGGAAGAATCGATGCAGCGCCTGCCGTGCGAAGGAAACTTCCCTGCATCACCCACCGGATCGACGCAGCTCCTGTGACTTCGTCCTGCATGCCCAGGATTTCTCCACTTCGTCCCCAGGGGGCCGGGATACCTTGCAACCCAAAGAGGATCCAAATCAGCATGTCGGAAATCGATGCAAAGCCTTCCCTGCGTGGAAATTTATCGGCCCATCATCTGTATGCACCCGGAGAAACCGATGCACGCCTCCCCGTTTTCCACGCATCTCCTCCTCTGCGGCCCCTTGCGGAGAATTTGAACGCAAACCAGGTACTTTTTGCTTGCAAGAGACATTTGTTACTTTTTAAAGACTAAAGACTCTTTTTATCATTCTCTGAAGTGATATTTCAACGTGTACTTATCAAATCTTGATCGTTTTGACCTGCATTTATCCAGATAAATATTCTATAGTTTTCTAAACACTGTGTGGTGTATTTCTGGTGTGTTATTCTGAGTTATAATATAATTTATTGCACAAATACTTTACACATTGCCTTCTAAGTTAAGCCTGATTGCTCAGTGCCAAGCTACCAGAGGGTGGGCACAAGATAATTTTGATTGTGTGTCACTTACCCTCACTAGAATGAGGGTCCTTGCTTGCACGGGGATAACCTGATTGCCAACTAAAGGCCCCATTTCTAACATTGGTGATCAGCGGTGGGATAGGACTTTTATTTGTGCAGTGACATACAATAGCTACGTGCACACTACCTACCCACAGTTGAAGGTCAACTTGATTGTTTGTCTTTTTCTGCAATTTAGTTTTCTGCCTGACATTTTTAACTAAATCCTCATTCAACATGTCTCTGGCTGGGTCTCAAGCAGGAGCTGAAGATTTTGACCTAGCCAAGCCAGAGACGTACACGGTTAACTACCTGAAGGGTTTCTGCAAGGGGATGGGAGTACCCACCCAGGGTGCCTCCAGAAAGGAGGAATACCAAAAGGCACTGAGGGCCTGGGCTGAAGCCCATTCAGATGAGAATGTTGAGGAGGAGGGTCCAGAGGATGGCCCCTCAGAGGATTTTTTTGCCAGTATTGGGGGATGTTACCCCTGGAATTGTGCCTCCTAGTAAACCAGGGAGCAGTTTCTCAAGCCATGGCCTTACTGCAGAGGAAAGGAGGGAGGAGAGAGAGTTTCAACTACAAATGGCAAAGCTAAACCTGGAGGCAGAGGAGAGGAACGCAGCAAGAGAGGCTGAAGAAACAGCCAAACAAGCTGAGGCTGAAAGGGCTTTGGCTGAAAAGAATCTTTTGTTGGCTCAAGAACTGAGTCTCAAAGAGCTGGAGATCAAGGCGAGGCAGTCTGAGTCCAGCAGTGATGGTGGCAGCATACATGCAGGACCTGCTGGGGAAAGGAAGCTTTGTAAACCCAAAAATGTAGTGCCAAGTTATGAGGTGGGAGATGACAGTGATAAGTGGTTGGCTGCTTATGAAGTCGCACTAAGGGCTCTAGGGGTCTCTGAGGAGCAATGGGGGGCGGCCTTGTGGGGGTGTGTACCAGTAGTGGGGAGGGACACACTTCTTACACTGGTTCCAAAAGATAAAAACATATATGCCCCCATGAAAACCACTTTACTTGCCAAGTTTGGGCTGACTCCTGAGAAATACCGTCAGAGGTTCAGGGACAGCACCAAACTCTCCACACAAACTTGGGTAGACTTTTTTGATTTTTCCAGTAAGGCCCTGAATGGATGGGTGTGGGCAGCAAAGTAAATGATTAAACAGGATTATATAATTTGATTCTGAGAGAGCATATGCTCAGTATTTGTTTTACAGAGTTGCGCCAGCACTTGGCAGACAGTAAGCTGACTGATCCTAGGAAGTTTGCAGAGGAGGCGGACCTCTGGGCAAGCACCCGAGTGTTCAAAAAGCTATCTGGTGGGGACACCCACAAAGGTGGTCAGGGTTCCCACCAGAAAATAAGAGGGGGAGAAAAACTTAAAAACAAGGAGTTTTCAAAAGGCCCCCAAAACAATTCCCAGGGGGGTGGTGGTAACTAGTCCCAGTCTGAGAAGAGGCCAGGATTCTTTGATAAGAAGAAAGTGAAGCTTTTCCCCAAATGCTTAGAGTGCTTTAAGTTAGTTTGGACACTCTAAGGGCACCTCCCAGTGTTCAACAAGGGCAATGCGCACCACTGGAGGGCAGAAACCAAGGTTGGCTAGTGTAGTGCTCGGTTGGGGGAATGGTCCAAGTTATCTTGGGGCACAGATAGAGGTATCACTAGTGTCCCTGGGAGATAAGGAAATGGTGCAAAAGCCCACATGCCTGCCAATACTTCCAAGTATAGGCAGTGGGTCACCATTGATGGGCAAAGGGTGGAGGCTCTGTGTGACACAGGAGCCAGTATGACTACTGTCAGGGGTCAGCTGGTGTCAGCAGAGCAAGTCATCCCTAATACATTCCACCAGGTCTTAGTCTCTGACAATCATGAGAGCCACCTACTGGTCGCTCGGGTTCCCTTTGAGTGGGGGGGGTCTCTGGTACTCTAAAAGTAGCTGTGAGTCCTGCCATGCCTGTAGATTGTCTGTTAGGCAATGATCTTGAGCACACTGCCTGGAAGGAGGTAGAGCTCAGATTCCACCTGGGTATGTTAGTTTTGGCTGAATGGGTCTGCATGACCGCACGGTCCATGGCTGCCCGGGAAGGGGTTCAAGGGCATCTGGAGCCTGGAACAATGGCCCAGACAGCTGTACAGAGGCAGGGCAAGGGGCATGTGAAACCAGCCCCAGATATTCCGGCGGTGATTGATGGGGTCCCAGAAGAGGAGGCCCCTGAGCCAACTGGGAAGGATATTGCCGACCTGGCTCCCCTGCATGAGCTTGCTGGCTGGCAAGTAGAGGACGGGCCAACCAGGGAGGAATTCTTCAAAGCACTGAAGGAGTGCCCCATTCATGAGGGTTTGAGGCAACAGGCCTCTGCCTAAGCAGCAGGTGAAGCCTTTGGCGATCACCACATATACTGGGAGAATGATCTCCTCTACAGTGAGCCTAAGGTACCGACCGCTGGGCAGCATGTGTGCTGGTGGTCCCCTAGTGTTACCGGGCCTTCCTACTGGGCCTGGCCCATGACATCGCCCTGGTAGGACATTTGGGGCAAGCCAAGACCTTTGCCAGGCTTGTCACCCACTTTTATTGGCCTCGAATGCGGGTAGCCTCAGATGCGTTCTGTAGGTCCTGCCCAACCTGCCAGGCTAGTGGGAAGACAGGGAAAGGCTCAAGGCCCCTCTGATCCCACTCCCCATCATTGGCACCCCTTTTGAAAGGGTGGGCATCGATGTCATTGGTCCCTTAGACCCCAAAACCGCCCTAGCCAACAGGTTTATCCTGGTTTTGGTGGACCATGCCACCCGCTATCCAGAGCCTATCCCTCTAAGGACAGGGACTGCACCGGTGGTGACCAGAGCTCTGATGGGGATATTTACCCGTGTGGGGTTCCCAAAGGAGGTTGTGTCTGAGAGAGGCACAAATTTCATGTCAGCGTACATGAAGTCTGTTAGAAATGGGGTCTTTGGTTGACAGTCAGGTTACCCCCTGTTCAAGCAAGGACCCTCACTCTAGTTAGGATAAAAGAGAATCACCCTCAGCTAACCCCTGCTTACCCCCTTGGTAGCTTGGCAGAGCAGTAGGCTTAACCTCAGAGTGCTGGGCGTAAAGTATTTGTACCAACACACACAGTAACTTAATGAAAACACTACAAAATGACACTACACCAGTTTAGAAAAATAGGAAATATTTATCTAGACAAAACAAGACCAAAACGACAAAAATCCAACATACACAAGTCAAGTTATGATTTTTTAAAGGTTTAAAATAAAAAGAGTCTTTAGGTAGTTGTAACAACACACTAGCGCTGCTAGCGTGAAAATGTACCTGGTTTGCGGCAAAAATAACCCCGCACGGGCGGTGTGCGTCGAAAATAACCCTGCACGGGTATATGCGTCGAAAACAGCTCGGCACGGCGAGGCGCGTCGAAAAAGCCAGCCACGCGACGGTCCGAAAGTCCCGCGGCGCTGGTTGCGATCTCTCAGCCTTCGTCAGCGATGCTGCGCGTCGTTTCTCCTGCTCCGGGCGTCGATTCTCCGGTCGCGTTTCCTGCGGCGTCGTTTCTCAGCTGCGGAGTCGGCGTCGCGTCGTTTTCTCAGCCGCGATCGGATTCGCGTCGATCTTTTCTCCGCACGGCGCTCGGTGCGTGTATTTTTGTCCTTAGGCTGCCAGCCTCTCCTTTCAGGGTCCCAGGAACTGGAAGGGCACCACAGAGCAGAGTAGGGGTCTCTCCAGAGACTCCAGGTGCTGGCAGGAAGAAGTCTTTGCTATCCCTGAGACTTCAATAACAGGAGGCAAGCTCTACATCAAGCCCTTGGAGATTTCTTCTTCAAGATGGAAGGCACACAAAGTCCAGTCTTTGCCCTCTTACTCTGGCAGAAGCAGCACTGCAGGAAAGCTCCACAAAGCACAGTCACAGGCAGGGCAGCACTTGTTCCTCAGCGATCAGCTCTTCTCCAGGCAGAGGTTCCCCTTGATTCCAGAAGTGTTTCTAAAGTTTGTAAGTTTGGGTGCCCTTCTTATACCCATTTTAGTCTTTGAAGTCACCTTCCTTCAAAGGGGACTCACACCTTCTTGTGAAATCCTGCCTTGCCCAGGCAAGGCCTCAGACACACACCAGGGGGCTGGAGACAGCATTGTCAGAGGCAGGCACGGTCCTTTCAGATGAGAGTGACCACTCCACCCCTCCCTCCTAGCAGAGATGGCTAATCAGGAATGCAGATCACACCCCAGCTCCCTTTGTGTCACTGTCTGGTGTGAGGTGAAAAACAACCCAACTGTCAACTGACCCAGACAGGGAATCCACAAACAAGGCAGAGTCACAGAATGGTTTAAGCAAGAAAATGCTCACTTTCTAAAAGTGGCATTTCCAAACTCACAATCTCAAAATCAACTTTACTAAAAGATGCATTTTTAAATTGTGAGTTCAGGGATCCCAAACTCCACCTGTCCATCTCTTCTCTAGGGGAATCTACACTTTAATCATATTTAAAGGTAGCCCCCATATTATCCTATGAGAGAGAGGCAGACCTTGCAACAGTGAAAACGAAATTGGCAGTATTTCACTGTCAGGACATATAAACCACATTACTATATGTCCTACCTTATCCATACACTGCACCCTGCCCTTGGGGCTACCTAGGGCATACCTTAGGGGTGCCTTACATGTAAGGAAAGGGAAGGTTTAGGCCTGGCAAGTGGGTACACTTGCCAAGTCGAATTTACAGTGTAAGAATACACATACAGACACTGCAGTGGCAGGTCTGAGACATGATTACAGAGCTACTTATGTGGGTGGCACAACCAGTGCTGCAGGCCCACTAGTAGCATTTGATTTACAGGCCCTGGCACCTCTAGTGCACCTTACTAGGGACTTACTAGTAAATCAAATATGCCAATCATGGATAAACCACTTACATACAATTTAAACAGGAGAGCATATGCACTTTAGCACTGGTTAGCAGTGGTAAAGGGCTCAGAGTTGAAAAGCCAACAGCAACATGTCAGAAAAATATAGGAGGCAGGAGGCAAAAAAGTCTGGGGATGACCCTGCAAAAGCAAAAGTCCAACACGACCCCCTACCAGCCTAAAGCCAGGGGAGAACAATCAATACCTTGATGTACTTCCCTGATTGGGGCGATAGAACAGGGACCCAGGCCCACAACAGCAGGGGCATGCTCCAGTTCTACGCCTTCCTGACTCCAGTTGGATCCCTCTGTCCATACTCTCAGGGCCCGCTAAGCTAACCCATGGGGAACCCTTCTCCACATCTACAGACACCATCTGTGCAACACCTAACTTTACTTTGCTCATAGATGTATTGCAATGGGCAGATAGTACCACCAGGGCCAACACAATGGTGTTGCCCACTCCACCCCTGGGGTGTGACTCTCGTCCTTCCCCCCCCAGGGGCAACTCTGTCCACCAGGACAGCAAGCCACAGTGGCCCCAGACAACTGTCAGGGATGAGAGCCCGACCTCAGGCCTCTCTAACCACTGTGACTGTGGAGAGTGGGGGGTGGTAGCCCCAGGTGCCTGGCACCCTTTGACCACTCTCTCTTCCACCAGGTCAGGGATGACAACCTGACCCTGGTCCTCCCCTCTGGGGCTCTGTACCCTCCCTGCAGAAGCGGCACCCCCAGAGTCAAAAACTGTCAGGGTGCTTGTAGAAGCAGTCCTGCACAATTCTTCCATCAGTGCAGGGATGTTAACCTGCAACTGATCCTCCAACCTGGGGTCTGTACCTTCAGGTGGGACCAGGGCCAGGGGTGAGGCTTCCCTCCCCCTGCCCTCTCTTCTGGGGTCCTGAACCACCCAACTAGGAGCGGCCCCCCCAGAAGACAACATGGTAGGGGCACTGTTAGCAGTAGCCCCTTCCTCCAGGTCAGGGGGGACACCCTTAACCTGGCCTCCCAATCCAGGGCCTGTACCCACAGACTGGATCACTGCCTGGCAACCCAGGACTTCCTGGGGGGCATACCTACCCCCTACCAGGTCAGAGTTTACCCTCTGAACCTGGTCATCCAACCCAGGGTCACCACCCTGCGGTTGAACCACTGCCTGGCACACCAGGACTTCCTGGGGAGCACACTTACCCCCCATCAGGTCAGAGTTTACCCCCTGAACCTGATTATTCAACCCAGAGTCACCACCCTGCGGTTGAACCATTGCCTGGCACACCAGGACTTCCAGGGGGGCACACTTACCCCCCTCAAGGGACACACTGTCCCGAAGGGCCACACAAGAGTCTGGCTGGCGCAGGTCTCCTGACCTCTGCCCATCTGACAGAGTCTGGATTCCCCCCAACCCAGAAATGGTCTCACCAAGGTCATTCATGGGGGGCTCTGCTCTCAGAGCTGACCCCTGACCCTCCAGGTTCTCCACTGGGGTCCGCAACCCCCTCTCAACCCTCTGTCTGGACTTCTGCAACCCCTCACTAGGAGTGGTACTGCCAGACACCAGAACTGGTGGGACGCTGGCTACAGCCGCCCCCCCAAGTTCTCCTGACACTGTGGGGTCTCCCTCAACAGATGGCCCTATGGTACAGGCTAGGCTCCCCTCCTGGGGTTCCCGCAGGGAACCCTCCAGGACCTGGGACCGGATCTCGGGCACCTTGGGCCTCAACCCATCCCCATTCCCTCTCCTCTGAGACTGGACATGGGGTCCCTCACCCATCCCACTACACTGGGACCTACCTGGGACACTACAATCCTTCCCTACCTCACCTGGTTGGGAACTACCTAGACCACTCCTCTCAGGAGCACCCCCAAATGCCTCTTCAGACTCTCTGGTACTCACCCAGAAGTCTGCCTCCATTGTAAGCTCCCTGGGGTCAGAGAACTCACACTCCACCTGGTGTTGGCATAGCTCTGGAAAATAAGGACTAGACATCTGCTCTCCAGCAATTACATCACTCAGCCCCTCACATGAATTAACCAAAGTACCCTTCACCCAACCATCCAGTGACTCTGCTTTGACAAAGCACCCCACATCACCCTCCTGAGACTGGTGAGACAGTACCTGACTGTCCCTGACACTCAACCCACACTCTTCTGGGATGTCTTCACACTCCATAACCAGGACTTCTACTTGGGGGGAACCCCTCTCCCTGTCACTCTCACCTAGAGTCAGTAGAGTGTCCCTCCCACCAGTAGGAATATGACTCCCCATGCCAGTTCCCCAATCCACCTCAGGGACCCTGTGCATCACTGGAGCTACCTCATACCCCTGAACCTCCTGGCGTGTGTTAACTCCCTCCTTCAAGTAGGGCACCACCTCTCTGGGCATGTGCACTTCTGCAGCATCACTGGATATACAATTGTTGCTGCCACCATTCCAGCTGGACTCAGCCCTCATGACTTCCAGCTCTTTCAATTTAAGCTCGTAAGCATAAATCATTTTTTTAATCTCTAAGTCCCTCCTCCTTTCTGCCAGGACTAAGGCTCTCTTCTCCTCGGCCCTCTTAAGCTCTTCCAGACTCCGGATTCGAGCTAGGAGCCTATCATCTCTTTCTGTTCCCTCCTCAGGGCCACTGCCCTCCTCTTTGGAGTAGTCCTCCTCCTCAGAGTAGTTATCCTCCTCAGACTCATTTGGTGGTGTTGCCTGTCAACGTTTCAATTCATCCTGAAACAGGGCTGACTCAAGATCCTCCCTTCTGGATTCCTTGTTCACAGCCAGTCCCCTTTCCATGCAGAATGCTTTAAGCTGCCACTTTTTATACATAGATAGGTGCCAGAAATTGACTTCCATTTCTGCAAAGGCTTCACAACCAAAAACCAAAGTCCAAAAATATTAGCAATACTTCCAGGAGGACATCAGAGAACAAAAAGCAGAATCACAAGACAAGTAGTATGTGGTCACGTAGTGGTCTGAGATCAAAAACAGTAGTGTACACTCAATTACTGTATGTCAAGTACAAATACAAGTCCAAATCCCGACCGCTGGTCACCAATGTTAGAAATGGGGTCTTTGGTTGACAGTCAGGTTACCCCCTGTTCAAGCAAGGACCCTCACTCTAGTTAGGATAAAAGAGAATCACCCTCAGCTAACCCCTGCTTACCCCCTTGGTAGCTTGGCAGAGCAGTAGGCTTAACCTCAGAGTGCTGGGCGTAAAGTATTTGTACCAACACACACAGTAACTTAATGAAAACACTACAAAATGACACTACACCAGTTTAGAAAAATAGGAAATATTTATCTAGACAAAACAAGACCAAAACGACAAAAATCCAACATACACAAGTCAAGTTATGATTTTTTAAAGGTTTAAAATAAAAAGAGTCTTTAGGTAGTTGTAACAACACACTAGCGCTGCTAGCGTGAAAATGTACCTGGTTTGCGGCAAAAATAACCCCGCACGGGCGGTGTGCGTCGAAAATAACCCTGCACGGGTATATGCGTCGAAAACAGCTCGGCACGGCGAGGCGCGTCGAAAAAGCCAGCCACGCGACGGTCCGAAAGTCCCGCGGCGCTGGTTGCGATCTCTCAGCCTTCGTCAGCGATGCTGCGCGTCGTTTCTCCTGCTCCGGGCGTCGATTCTCCGGTCGCGTTTCCTGCGGCGTCGTTTCTCAGCTGCGGAGTCGGCGTCGCGTCGTTTTCTCAGCCGCGATCGGATTCGCGTCGATCTTTTCTCCGCACGGCGCTCGGTGCGTGTATTTTTGTCCTTAGGCTGCCAGCCTCTCCTTTCAGGGTCCCAGGAACTGGAAGGGCACCACAGAGCAGAGTAGGGGTCTCTCCAGAGACTCCAGGTGCTGGCAGGAAGAAGTCTTTGCTATCCCTGAGACTTCAATAACAGGAGGCAAGCTCTACATCAAGCCCTTGGAGATTTCTTCTTCAAGATGGAAGGCACACAAAGTCCAGTCTTTGCCCTCTTACTCTGGCAGAAGCAGCACTGCAGGAAAGCTCCACAAAGCACAGTCACAGGCAGGGCAGCACTTGTTCCTCAGCGATCAGCTCTTCTCCAGGCAGAGGTTCCCCTTGATTCCAGAAGTGTTTCTAAAGTTTGTAAGTTTGGGTGCCCTTCTTATACCCATTTTAGTCTTTGAAGTCACCTTCCTTCAAAGGGGACTCACACCTTCTTGTGAAATCCTGCCTTGCCCAGGCAAGGCCTCAGACACACACCAGGGGGCTGGAGACAGCATTGTCAGAGGCAGGCACGGTCCTTTCAGATGAGAGTGACCACTCCACCCCTCCCTCCTAGCAGAGATGGCTAATCAGGAATGCAGATCACACCCCAGCTCCCTTTGTGTCACTGTCTGGTGTGAGGTGAAAAACAACCCAACTGTCAACTGACCCAGACAGGGAATCCACAAACAAGGCAGAGTCACAGAATGGTTTAAGCAAGAAAATGCTCACTTTCTAAAAGTGGCATTTCCAAACTCACAATCTCAAAATCAACTTTACTAAAAGATGCATTTTTAAATTGTGAGTTCAGGGATCCCAAACTCCACCTGTCCATCTCTTCTCTAGGGGAATCTACACTTTAATCATATTTAAAGGTAGCCCCCATATTATCCTATGAGAGAGAGGCAGACCTTGCAACAGTGAAAACGAAATTGGCAGTATTTCACTGTCAGGACATATAAACCACATTACTATATGTCCTACCTTATCCATACACTGCACCCTGCCCTTGGGGCTACCTAGGGCATACCTTAGGGGTGCCTTACATGTAAGGAAAGGGAAGGTTTAGGCCTGGCAAGTGGGTACACTTGCCAAGTCGAATTTACAGTGTAAGAATACACATACAGACACTGCAGTGGCAGGTCTGAGACATGATTACAGAGCTACTTATGTGGGTGGCACAACCAGTGCTGCAGGCCCACTAGTAGCATTTGATTTACAGGCCCTGGCACCTCTAGTGCACCTTACTAGGGACTTACTAGTAAATCAAATATGCCAATCATGGATAAACCACTTACATACAATTTAAACAGGAGAGCATATGCACTTTAGCACTGGTTAGCAGTGGTAAAGGGCTCAGAGTTGAAAAGCCAACAGCAACATGTCAGAAAAATATAGGAGGCAGGAGGCAAAAAAGTCTGGGGATGACCCTGCAAAAGCAAAAGTCCAACAAAGTCCATGTGGGATGAGTGTGGGGTAACCTACAGGTTTACCACCACTTACCATCCTCAAACCAATGGGCTTGTTGAGAGATTCAACAAGACCCTGAAAGGCATGATCACTAGCCTACCTGAGGCCATGAGGCATAAGTGGGGCATCCTCTTATCATGCCTTCTCTTTGCTTATAAGGAGGTGCCCCAGAAAGGGGTAGGGTTCAGCCCCTTTGAACTTCTCTATAGTTACCCTGTTAGGGGATCTCTAAGTATAGTGAAGGAGGGATGGGAGAAAGCTCTCAAGAAACCTCCCCAGGATGTGGTCAGTTACATGCTGGCCCTCCGCAACCAGACACAGCATTTCTAGAAACAGGCCAAGAGCAACGTCAAGGCCAGTCAAGAGGTGATGAAGGAATGGTATGACCAGAAGGCCACTCTGATAGAATTCTCACCTGGAGACAAAGTATGGGTGATGGAGCCAGTAGAGCCTAGAGCTCTACAGGACCACTGGACTGGCCCATTCGAAGTCAAGGAGCGAAAGGGGGAGGCCACTTACCTAGTGGACCTCAAGACCCCTAGAAACCCCATAAGGGTTCGCTGCCACAGCAGACTTTGAGAGGTCTGATGTCAGTATGCTTCTTGTGACTGGTGAGGGCATGGAAGAGGAGAGTGAACCTCTCTCCGACCTCCTCTCTGCCAAGGAAGGTAATGTGTCAGTGGAGGGTGTTAATCTCTCTGACTCCCTGGCTCTAGATCAGAGAGGTGACTGCTACAAGTTGTTGGAGCAGTTCTCTTCCCTGTTCTCCCTCACTCCTGGGCTCACACACTTGTGTGTCCACGATATTGACAAAGGAGACAGTCCATCTGTGAAGAACAAAATTTACAGGGTGTCAGACAAAGTGAGGTCCAGCATCAAGGATAGAGTTTCCAAGATGCTGACTCATGGGGTGATAGAGAAGTAAAGTAGCTCCTGGTCCAGCCCAGTAGTATTGGTTCCCCAGGCTGCTGCTCCTGGTGCCAAGGCAGAACTTAGGTTCTGCGTGGACCACTGGGGTCTCAACTCTGTCATGAAGACAGATGCTCGCCCCATCCCCCAAGCTGATGAGCTCGTACACAGGCTTGGCGCTGCAAAGTTCCTTAGTACCTTTGACCTCACGTCAGGGTACTGGCAGATCGCCTTGACTAAAGGGGCTCAAGGGAGGTCTGCTTTCTCTACTCCTGAAGGCCATTAACAGTTCAGAGTAATGCCCTTTGGGTTTAAAAATGCCCGCTACCTTCCAACAGTTGGTTAACGGGGTCCTAGCTGGCAAGGATGCTTTTTGTGCAGCCCACCTAGATGACATTGCCGTCTATAGTTCCAGCAGGGAGGAACACCTGATCCACCTCAAGGAGGTGCTTCAGGCCCTTCAACAAACAGGCCTGACCATCAAGGTGAGTAAATGCCATATTGAGCAGGGTTCCATAGTGTACTTGGGACACCTAGTAGGTGGTGGCAAGGTGCAGCCTCTCCAGTCCTAGACTGAAACTATCAAGGCCTGGCAACCACCTAGAACCCAAACAGAGGTGAGAGCCTTCTTGGGCCTCACAGGATATTACCGCAGATTCATTAAGAGATAAGACACCATAGTAGCCCCCTTAACAGAACTGACATCCAAGAAACAAACTAGGTTGGTGAATTGGACAGAGGCTTGTCAGAAAGCCTTTGACTCCCTGAAGGAAGCCATGTGCACGGCCCCCTTGCTCAAGTCACCTGACTACTCCCAGGAATTTATTGTGCAGACACACGCTTCAGAGCATGGCATAGGGGCAGTTCTAGCACAGGTAAATGAGGAGGGCCTAGACCACCGGTAGTCTTTATTTAGTAGAACGCTATTACACCAGGAACAGAGGTGGAGTGCTATTGAGAGAGAAGCATTTGCTGTGGTCTGGGAACTGAAAAAGCTGAGACCATACCTGTTTGGGACTCACTTCCGGGTTCAGACAGACCACAGGCCCCTTAGATGGCTCGTGCAGATGAGGGACGAGAATCCTAAACTCTTGAGGTGATCCATTTCCCTATAGGAGATGGACTTTACAGTGGAGCATCGCCCAGGGATTGACCAGCTGCGTGTCCATTAAAGCTAGTCAGGTCATGAAGGTTTGTCCTTCTAAAAAGTGAGTCATGCTTCCAAAACGTTTGGAAAACACTGTCATAATACATTAAAGGAAGGCCCATTTATTCCTCAATATGGACGGTCTTTACTGTCTGTTGGTCCCTGTTGGTAAGAAGAAAACATGAAGCGTATGTTTAATCACCCTGATATAATAGAAATGAGTGTTTATTGATAGTGGAGGCACTTCTAATGATCCTTTTTTGAGGTATCAACTGGAGAACATATTTTCCTTTCTAGAGGTGGCAAAAGATAGACGTGGGTGTACTTCATATAAACATCTGGCAGTGATTTCTTTGACCTCTAATACTAAAACTTGTTTATTAAGCATTTGAAACGTGACAAGAATCATTGATGCATGTGTTTCATCAGGAAGCATTCACATATAATGCATGACAAATTGCACACACCACTCTTTTCTACCACTGAAAATACCAGGGAGCGAAGGTGGTAAGATGGAAAGGTTTCAGGAGAATACAGTATTGGGCCAAGGACTATGAAGACAGCTCTGCATGGTAACTGAAGTAAACTGACTAATGAAAAGATCACACTAAGCCCTCTTGTGCAGAAGATCAAGAACACGTACATCTACAATGCTGTAAAACTCAATTAGAATTTAGGATCCTGAAAACATGGGAGGACTCCGTATCATCTGATGTAAACTGCTCAATCTTGATTTTAAATTTAATAGAGCCTGTAGCATGCTGAGTAAATACCTGGACAGATCTATCCTGCACCAGTCCCAGTTTTGTTGCCAGATTGAAGCATTAATGTCCAAGGTGTTCGTATCCTCTTAAGGCGCCAAAGTGTGTCTATAACTGCATTAGTATGTGTAAATCTCGAAATATTTGTATTTTGATATTCTTGAAGGACAGCCCCTTCTTCCTCAAGAATTCTCTGGTGAGCTCTACTCTGTCTGTCCAAGTCTGCAGTTATGGTTGCTGAACCTACAGAAGTACCACTTTTGCTTATAATGGCAATCTTCCTGGCTCTGTGAATGTTCACAACTAATGAAGCAGTCCCCTTAACAAACATCTGAATTAAAGAACTGAAGAACTGTCCCTCTTTCTGATTAAAAGTATGACACTCTTTTTGAGGTCATCATAGGTACCAATTGTGATGTCTCCTCCATATTTCTCTCTTCTAGTCAGTTTGTTTTTTATCAACAACACCCTAATTTTGGTCACAGGTCTAGAGGCATCAATTTCCCCAACACTGACCGAAGTGGGCAGATTCCACTTCCAGCATTTCTGACATTGCCGGGCAAGACAGTAAGGGACAGACTAATGTTTTAGTGCTGCCTCAATATCAGCGATTTGAGATCAGTGGTGATGAAAATATTTCTCCAAAGTACGCTTAAGAATTTTCCTTCACAATTGTGCACCAGGACCAAGCCAGCATTTGTGGTCCAGATGTCAATTTCTCATCAAGAAAAAGGCAATAGATAGGTTGTGACCCACAGTTAAGATTAATTGTACTATCCTTTTTATTTTCCGTTCGAAACACTGGACAATACATAATGGACATTGGCTTAACTAAGGTCAATTCTTGTGTGTAAAACATAAATTCAAAATGGATACCATAGGTTATCATATCACTACCTTGAGAGGGGAAATTTTGGAAAGATCCACTTGATGGTACTTTAGTTTGGTCTGAATTCCGTTGACGCTCTAGGAAATCCACAAAAAAAGTCTGTAATTTATTGACAGTGATTGCAGCTACTGCAAATTAGTACCTGACATCAGGCTTCTTCCAAGGCACCTGTGCTGAAGAGGCTGGGTGTCACAAAGTGCTATGTCTCTATTCCTGCTATGTGTGCCCGAACCATTACAGTCCAGCACTTCATGTTCCTGAAACATTGGTTTTACCTGTTGACATGATAGACATATACAGAAACCATTAAAACAGAAAAAACTTACAAGCAATGAGTAATGCTTCACCAATTTTATTGCTGACTACTCTAGTAGTACTAATGACTCATACATATTCAGGCACTGTTTTATCAGTAAACATCTTGAAAGTGGTTACTACAAACAAGGACAGTTTGTGGGAATACTTGGCCCACATTGACATCAACACGCATGAGTAGGTGAGAGGCAAAAAGCAGCAATTGCAATGTGTACTTCACGTATCATAGGTGAGCATGATAACGCCTTGAAAGCATAGCTAATCAGTCTTTGTGAATCTCAACAGACCAGCCAAGAAAAACTACAACATACTCAAAACAGTTGTCTGATGCCTAGACCTGTTGAGGGAAACTCCTTTACTTTATCAAGATTCTCTGTGATGTGACTGCATTGCGTACAGCATTGCACAGCCTAGCAGTGAGAAGTGAAATGGCTCTTGATGAGAACCCAGACAACAAATTGCAATCTCAAGTAGGCACCATTAATACAACACCCAGCACTGACAAAAACTCTCAAGATGGACGGATGAGAGGACAGGAAACTGGAGTAACCAGCTGTGAACAAGGCCTCACTGAGCCCTCGGGCTCCATGAGGACTTTGTTTTATTTAGTAGAACATTCCGCCCTCTAGTGGCAGAATGTTCTAATAGCCTAATAGTCCTTCCTGGCTGGGCTATACTGACAATAAAAGTCCCTTATTAAAGGCCCAACCCCAGCCTTTAATGGCTGGTATACCCGACTACGGCGGGCTCTAAGGCTATAGTAATGCAGGAACTGTGATACATTAATGGTATTCATCACATTGCAGCGGTGACCTTGGCTCATACTGACACAATTACCCATGTCCATAGTAATTAAAAGTAAAGGTTGATAAAAAAATGAAGCGGACTGGTAACAAATGGGTGAATTATCCCTTACGATTGCTTTAGAAAAACCTTGCTGCGTGGACGACTGATAAATGTCTATTGTTAATTTTAATTTACAAATATAAGAGATTTTTGAGTTGATGACGAAGAAGCAGCAAACCTTCACTATTCAAAAACTTCCTTTCATACTAACATGCAATTTTACCTTTATTAGTGGAGGAAACTGCATCCAAGATAAATGGATGCATATTTTGTGTTTTGAATATCTGCTTTACTTTGGATATACAATATGTGTGCACATATTATTACCGAGTTCATAAGTGAAACACATTAGTTGTCAGACTTGTTACCTTACTTCGACAGCGTGATTGCGCTGCCAAATAAAATAAATTCAGGGACTTGCAGGAGTTTATGTGTGTACATATGACAATGACATCAGTTGGAAAAACCTCAAATACAATTTCAGTCAATGGACTTTTCTCAGACATCTCAGACCTATTTGCTAATTCAGCTACAGTTTGTATGGTGTCAGGCAGGAAAATCCAATTTGTTTTGTAAACCTCACAATTCAAAGAGGTAACAGATACTGCACTGTCATCTAAAGAAACCCAGGACTTTGCAGAATACTGTGGAGGAAACCTTAAGAAAATTATTTACTTCTCTGCATATTGACGTGAGAACAGTTCGTATGAATAGCTAAACAGGTTTATTCGCCAGCTGAAGGATGTGAATTTGAACTAGAAAACGGATCTATTTAAAAGGAAAAAACACCAGCTGACAGAAGCCCCGCCATCAATGTTCACAGCACTCCTGGATGCCCCCCAAACATGGATTCACTAACATCCCTAGGATTAATCATATACATTTATGTTTAATACATTGTAAGCTTCCTGTGAGAAATTGGGCTGTTGGTTGGGGGTGGGAGAAGGTTAAACCCTACTTATTCAACAACCATAATCCTTGTCATTGTGAACCTCAAAAAATCACTAAATTAACCAGTGCTTAACCCTCTGGTAGCCCAAGCACAACAACAGTGTCAGACCTGAAAGCCTTAGGGTGGTCAGCCCTAACTTTTTGCCTGCTTCCCTCCAATTTTTGGATACTGTTTTTGCTGGTTTTAGGACTCTGCGCACTTTAGCACTGCTAACCAGTGCTAAAGTGCATACGCTCTCTCCCTTAGAACATGGTGACATTGGTTCATATCCCAGAGGCTTATTTAATCTACTTTTAAGTCCCCAGTAAAGTGCACTAAATGTGTCTAGGGCCTGTAGATGAAATGCTACTAGTGGGCCTGCAGCACTGATTGTGCCACCCACATAAGTAGCCCCTTAACCATGCCTCAGGCATGCCATTGCAAGGCCTGTGTGTGCAGTTTTTCTGCCACTTTTAACTTGGCATTTAAAAGTACTTGCCAAGCCTCTCACTCACCTTTTTCTGCATATAAGTAATTCACCCCTAAGGTAGGCGCTAGGTAACCCATAGGGCAGGGTGCTATGTAGATAAAAGGAAGGACTTATACCTGTGTAGTTTATATGTCCAGGTAGTATTGTAGTGTGGTCAGTTTTATGTATCCTTTGCGCATTAGCTTCAGGCTTCAGGCCTTTGTGCACTTTGCCCTGGATGTATTTTATTCCCTTGCTTGCAGCTTAGAGCCTCTGTGCACTTTGCTCTAAATGCTTTTTATTCGGCTTCGTACTGTTATTTTTCAAATAACCAGTTCTATGGTCTTGTTTTATTTTTTATATCACACTGTTTAGCCTACTTCAGCACTGGAGTTCTCAATAACACATTCCTGTTTACTCTGTGCTTCAGTCAAGGATACAGTCTGGTACATTGCCGATAGACGTGGTAGGAGTTTAGTCTTTGGCGTTCTTGCGTAGGGACATTTTGTGATCACGCTGACATGTTAGTTATAAAAACACTTCCTTGTCCCAATACAAGAGAGAGGGAGATTCCGACCAGGGAACCACAACTAGACGCTGACTGCCTTGTTGCAGATGCTGAACAAGATCACAGGCCTTTGCTCAGGTATGAGGGTTGATGTCTTCCCAGGGAATCTGAAAGGCAAGTTAGAAGCTTAACATGCGGTACTCGAAATAGAACTAGCTGAGAGAGAGTAGAAATTGTTAACACCATGATAGCGTTATTCTTATGTTTCACTCTCCTCGTGACTATTTCAATCCTACTGTGTTGTATGGTTCTGGTTATTGCGGCTCACGCCTTAATATCTAAAATGCAGTTGTTTTATTAAAACAATATATAAAACTTAAACTGCCTTTGTCATTTGTATATGAGATCATACTGTAAATGAGAGAGCTGGTTTGGATCTGAGTGACCACGACTTTCCTGAGAAGTTCCAAAGATGTCATGCGCTCGGCTGCCCAATCATCCCTTCCCCTTGGGAGAGATGAGGCACTGCTAGTTAGCCGGAGCAAACCCGGATTTAGGGTGACAGAGGTCCTTCCCAGTGGGTCAGACTCAGTCCCCCACACCGTGAACGATCCTGCTACCTAGAAATCCAGTAGTCTCATTTAGGATGATGAGAGCCAACGCGACAGTATAAAACTCCTACATTAATTTTACACTGCTGTGAGGCCTGCTCCTTTCATAGGCTAACACTAGGGCTACCCTCATATACTGTTTGAGTGGTAGATTCTGATCTGAAAGGAGTAACAAAGTCATATTTAGTATGGCCAGAATGGTAATACAAAATCCTGCTGACTGGTAAAGTTGGATTTAATATTATTATTTTAGAAATGCCACTTTTAGAGAGTGAGCATTTCCCTGCACTTCAATCCTTCTGTGCCTCAAAATCCACGTCTGGTTAGGTTACTTGACAACTCCCTTGTGCATTTCACTCAGACAACCCCAAACAAAGGATACTCAGTCACACCTGCACACATCTGCATACTGAAGGAGTCTTCCTGGGCTGGAAGGATGTAGGGCCTGACATTTACATTTGAAAGGACAGTGGCCTTTCCTCACACAATGGACTGCCAAACACCCTACTGGGACCCTACCAGACAGGATGGAACTGAACGGGGACCTGGTGCACTTCTAAGCCACTGGACAAGATACCACTGGTGAAGAAACTCTGAACCAGACCCTGCAACCTGCCAAGAGGAACTGCCTGGCTGCCTAAAGCACTCATCTGACTGCTTTTCTGCAAAGGACTGCTGCCCTGCTGTTGCCCTGCTGCCTTGATGCCCTCTGGCTCTGCTGAGAAGTGCTCTCCAAGGGCTTGGATAGAGCTTGCCTCCTGTTGCTTGAAGTCTCAGGACAAAAAATACTTCCTCCTGCAAAGAACTTCTTGTGCGGCAAACATTCGACGCACAGCCTGCCAGAAACGACGCACAGCCTACAGCGCAGTGAGAAAATCACTGCACGCCAAACCGGAACGATACGTTTAGACCTCCATTTATCCAGTTAAATATTCTATATTTTTCTAAACACTGTGTGATGTATTTTTGTGGTGTAATACTGTGTTATTGCATGATTTATTGCACAAATACTTTACACATTGCCTTCTAATTTAAGCTTGATTGCTCAGTGTGTAGTTACCAGAGGGTGGGCATAGGATAGTTTGGATTGTGTGTGACTTACCCTGACTAGAGTGAGGGTCCTTAGTGATAACCTGACTGCCAACCAAAGACTCCATTTCTAACAAACAGTCAGACTCAACTTAGAGGCAATGTGTAAAGCACTGAAAGGATATTAAAGTGAAAACACAACACAAGAAACACCCTGCACTTAATTAGAGAAATATAGTTAAATGTATAAGCTATATGACACCAAAACAACACAAATCTAACGAGCAGAGCCAGGTGTAAAGATTAAAGGTAGGAATAGTGCCTAAAAGCTCTCACATCACTCATGTTGATCTGGTGGTGCAAGATGGGTTAAAGTCATGAGTTCAGGCCAGCTACAATCTAGTGTGAGTCAGTTACAAGGACCAGGTTAGTCTTCCTGAAAAAGTAACCTCTTTAAGTCCAATGTGAAGAGTTCTATTTGTGGTGGAAGAGACCCTTAGGAGCAGGGAGAGCCTTGCTGAAGGTTGTTGCTGTAGCGTGAAGAGCAGGTCCGGTGTAACAGGTGGTCATCGCTATAGTGTGAATATCCTGATGGGCATTGTGTATGGTCGTTGCTGGAGCTTTGCGATGGCATGCACTGTGGGATGTCAATGCTGTAGTGAGAAGTGCAGATCTCATGTTTCAGGTCATCACTGGCATTTACTGTAGCGCACAGAGTCGGGTTCACTGGTGCTTCACATTGGCAGTCAGCGATGGCGACAAGATCTTGGCACAGACAGGCCCATTCTGAGTTGTTAAGGGTCCAAAACTTGAGAAATTCTCCTTTTCTTCAAGGAGAAGGTAAACAAGTGATACACTAAGGGTCCAGGACGTGGGAGTCAACTCTTGGGGATCAGGAACTCACTCCAACAAAGGCCAGCAAGGCTCAAGCAGGACCAGTTGCAGGTCAGGCAGGTGCAGTTGCAGCAGGTCGGCTGGGCAGTTGCAGATAGGCCTCTGGACCTGGTTGTGTCCCTGTAGCTCAGAACAGGAGATTAGTCACCTGGCCCATGGAAACACTTCAGCAAGGGATGAAAGGTGCAGGTCAGGTCTTCCTTATCAGACAACAGGGCAGGCCTGAAGCAGCCAGGTAGACCTTCCTCTGTAGTATCCATAGGTCCCAGGCCCAGTTCTACCTGTGCTGCTACATCGCTCTTGCTCCTGTCTTCTCCTTGCTTTCCCCTTGTTTTTTGTGTGCCTTCTATTTGCTCCTCTTGCCTTGTTTTCAAGGCTTTCTCCTTGCTTTTCTCTAATTTTCACAGCTTTCTCCTTGCTTTTCCCTGTTTCTTTGTGTTCCTTTTCCTTGCTTTTCCTTAATTTTCATTGCTTTCTCCTTCTCCTTGCTTTACCCATCATTTTCATTGCTTTCTTCTTCTCCTTGCTTTTTCCCTCGTTTTCACTGCTTTCTCCTTGCTTTTTACCTCATTGCCATTCCTGCCTAGCACCAGTTATTTCCTTTGTTAAAACCTAAGTCTCTAGTTGGCAAAGGCATGCACCCTGTCCAAGAAGGGACCACAACCCTAGTCAGGATCAGTCAGGTACACTTCCCCAATTAATCTGTGCTCACCCTCTGGTAGCTTGGCACATAGCAGTCAGGCTTAACCTAAGTGGCAATGTGTAAAGTATTTGTGCTACACTTGAATTATAGTAACATAGTGAAAACACCACAAAAAGACTTCATACCAGTTTAGAAAAATAGGATATACTTATCTGATTAAACTTAGACCCAAACAACAACAAAATCCAATTA
This sequence comes from Pleurodeles waltl, assembly GCF_031143425.1. Classification (NCBI taxonomy): domain Eukaryota; kingdom Metazoa; phylum Chordata; class Amphibia; order Caudata; family Salamandridae; genus Pleurodeles; species Pleurodeles waltl. Next base: position 223,842,185 of record NC_090444.1, on the reverse strand, counting down.
CATTTGCATAAGTTATCAAGGTTATCTTAGCTCCGGGTAGGCCTATAATCATGCTCTTCAAGGTATTGTTGAACCTTACAACCAACCCATTGGTTTGGGGTGGTAAACTTTATAGGTCACCCCACACTCCTTCCATATGGCCTTCATGTACTTAGACATGAAGTTGGTGACCCTGTCAGAGACCACCTCCTTGGGGAAAGCCACATGGATAAAGTTCCTCATCAGTGCCCTGGCCAACAGGGGCGCAGTCACTGTCCCCAGAGGGATAGCCTCAGGGTACCAGATGGCATTGTCCACCAAGACCAGAATGGATTTGTTGCTATTGGCTGTCTTTGGAGCCAGAGGCCCCACAATGTTGATGCCCATCCGCTCAAAATGAGTTGCTGGGGGGCCTTGCCTTCCCCCCTAATTTGCCACTTGCATGGCAGGTCTGACAGGACCTACAGTATGCAGCTGAGGCCTGCCTCATTTGAGGCCAATAAAAGTGGGTGACAAGCCTGCCAAAGGTCTTGTCTTGCCCCAAATGACCTGTCAGTGGCACATCATGAGCCAGACCCAGTAAAAAGGATCTGTAGCACTGGAGGTCCACCAACACATGGGTTGCACCAGGCTCAGGACCCTTAGGCTCACTATACAGTAGAGGAGACCTTTCTCCCAGTAAATCAGGTGCCTGCCAGAGGCGTCACCAGTTGCCTGGGCCTCAACCTGCTGCTGAAGTCCCACATGAGTAGAGCACTCTCTCTATTCCTTTTAGAGCTCTCCCTCGGTGGGACCACTTCATGCTGCCAGTTGGACAGCTCTGACAGGCTCCCCAGTTTAACTATGTCTTCCCTTGTAGGTACCTGGGCCCCCCTCAGGTTCAGTCTCCTCCCAAAACATAGGAGTCTCAGGACTGAGTTTCCCATGACCCGTGCCCTTTCACTTTTTGGCAAGACCCTGGGCCATTGTTCCAGGCTCCAGGCCCTTCTGACCACCCTCTCGATCTACCATGGACTGTGTGCTCAGGCAGACCCACTCAGGTAACCCCATCATCTCCAAGTGTGACCTACGTTCCTCCTTTTTGCAGATATTGTGCTCCAGGTTGTTGCCATCAGACAATCCTCAGGCATGGATTGACTCAAAGCTACCTTCAGCAGACCTGAGACACCCCTCATTCAAAGGGAACCATAGCCACTGGTTAGTGGCTCTCATGGTTGTCAGCAACAGCAACCTGGTGCACTGTGTTAGGGGCTACCTGCTCTGAAGACACCAGATGACACCTGAAGGTTTTTATGCTGGCTCCTGTGTCTCTCATAGCTTCCACCCTCTGCCCGTTGATGAACACCCACTGCCTGTACTTTCTAGTACTAACAGGCATCTGCGCTCTTTGTACCATCTCTCCATCACTCATGGACACTAGGGTTCACAATACATTCTCCCTAACACTTTCTCAGGACATCTCCTCCACAAGCACTACACTAGCCAGCCCCGGTGTCTGCCCACCAGTGGGGGCCTGTGCCTGATTGAGACACTTTGCATCTCCCTTGTAGTACTGTTCTTGTTGCTACACATAGCACTTCACTGGAGCCTTTCCTGTATACTTGTTTTCAGGAAACCACTTCTTTTTCTCAGAGAGGGAAGGGAACTCTGTCCCACAGAACTGGTTTGGGATCCTTCTGAGAACTTTTTACTCTGCCCCCCCTCCTTCTTCTGGTGAGTACCCTGTCCACCCTTGGTGTGATCTCACCCAGGTACCACCTTGTGGACCCATGTGCTAACCTATTGGCCCGCCTCCTTAGCAAGCTCTCTGAGGTCAGTGAGCTTGCTATCAACATGGTGCTGGCACATATTTGAAAAGCAAAGACTGAACAGGTGCTCTGTTGCAAATTATACAACCCCAGGGAATCTTTCACCTAACTGCCCTTCACCCAACCATGCAGTGCCTTGCAAAACGAATCCATGCAATCCCCCCAGGTCTGGTGGTAAATCTTCTGACTGTCCCTGAAATTCTGTCTGTATTTCTCTGGGGTCAAATCAAACGTCCTGTTTAGGGCCTCCTTCATGGGGGGATACCTTATCCTGTCACTTCTTTCTAGGGCCAGTAGAGAGTCCCTTTCCTCACCAGGGATATGTCTCCACAAGCCAGCTCCCCAATCTGTCTCAGGGAGCAATTTCATATGCCTCAAACCAACTGTCTATGTCATCTCACACCACAAAATCAGACACCAGACCTTTGGCTATGTGTACCCTCCTGTCAGAGGGCACAGAGGAATTGATGCCACCACCACTAATGAAGTCTACCTGCCTGGCCTTGATGCCCAGCTCTTTCAAGTTCAATTACTGAACCAACATAATTTTCTTATCTTCTATGGCCATTTGTTTCTCCTCTAAGGCCTTCTCCTTCTCTAATCTGAGCTTAGCCAGCTCCAAGTTTAGTTTCCTGTCCTCAAGCTCCTCTGGGGTCAGGCTTTTGGAGGACATTCTGCTTTCTGTCCTGGGGGAACCATCTATCCTTACAGGCTGGTTGTCCCTTGTCCCACAGGCAGTACCAGACTCTTCACTGAATCCTGGTCCACCTCGTTGTCATCCTCTACCTCCACATCAACCTCCTCTGAGGTCACATATGTTACATTTATTGATTCCAACCAGACCCTCAGCAACTTTTGCAGCTCCACCTTCTTGATGAAGCCTTTAGTAGAAAGCCCAAATTCCTTGCAAAAATTCTTGAGTTGTTGCACTGTGTAGTTCTCCAATTTTGACAAATCCAACTCCAGTTGTGCCGGTGTGTGTACAGTTAAGGGACCTCTAGTCGGAGGCATGATTTTGAATAATAAGCAAAAATGGCAATCAGGGAGAGTTGAAAAATAAAAATGCCAATTAAAGCGAGTAGAAAAAAAAATATGCCACAAGACAATTGATTCAAATTGGCCTAACTGTGGATAGTAGTGTACACCAAATGACTGAAAGGTATTGCACAAACATCCTATCCTCACCGCTGATCACCAATGCGAGAAATTAGGTCTCTAGTTGACAAAGGTATGTACTAATTCTAAGTAGGTCTAAGTAGGGACCACAATTCTAGTCAGGGTAAGTCTCACTTTCTAATTGAACTTGTGCTTACCCTCTGGGAACTTGGCACATAGCAGTCAGGCTTAGCCTAAGATGCAATGTGTAAAGCCTTTGTGCAAAACTTGAATTACAGTAACACAGTGAAAACACCACAAAAGACTCCAAACCAGTTTAGAAAAATAAGGAATATTTATATGATTAAACTTAAACCCCAAAAATAATATTTCAATTACATTTACATAGGTTATCACAGTTCAAGCGTAGTATTGTAAATCACAGTGCTTAAAAAGATGCAGGAGCTCCCTCTCAGGGGGTTACAGTAAGTATTAGGAAAGCACTCGCAATTATAGTTTCCGATGTAGTCTTCCGACCGGAATGGTTTGCAAGGGGTCTAGGCTCCCCTCGAGATTGGAAGCCAATGTGGGGCAGAAATACACAACAGGCACCCCAGAGTTACAATGCAGGGTCTCGCTAGGCATCCACACACGGAGGCTCGCCTTACTCACAGTACATTGTCGGTGTCTGGATGGCCGTGTGCAAATGTCCTCAGTCTCAGTGGCTGGGCCGGGCACAGTGTTGTGTTGCATAATGCTGGAAAGTGCTTGACACATGCTGGGCTGATAGAGGAGGAATCGCTACATGTGCTGGTAAATTAAGAAGTGCTCCATCTGCATGCTTGGCAAATGAAGAAGCGCTTGACATGTGCTAGCTTGGTAAACGAAAAAAGCACTCAGCACACGCTGACTTGCTGAACAAAGAAGTGTTTGACATGAGCTGAGTTGCTAAACGAAAAGCCCTAGGACCCCACTGGCTTGGTAAATGAAGAAGCGATCGGCATATGCTGGCTTGGTGAACAAAGATGCGCTTGACACGCCCAGACGTGGTAAACAAAGGAGCGCTTGATGTACGCTGGTCATGTGGTGCGTGTCATGAACACGTAGCAGTGGACACATGGTTCCTTATTAAGGCACACTGCTACCAGACTCACGGGTGATAGAGTTCGCAGGCAGTGGTGCGCAGTTGAAATCTTTGATGGGGCTGAGATTTCCAGCAGGGGCAAACCAACAAGCCTTTGAAGCTACTTGATATGTCTTTTGAGGTTGTAGCGCAGGAGTAGTCCTTCTTACTCAAGAGGCAGCAGGCAGCCAGCCAACACAGCAGAGCAAGTTGCAAAGTGGCAGTCCCTCTTATCAGCACAGCAGTCATTAGTAGGCCAACAAAACAAAGCAGTTAGCAAAGTGGCAGTAACTGCTGGCAGAACAGCTCCTCTTCTTGACAGTCTTCTCAGGACCCAAATGTGAACTGATTTTGAGAGGTTTGGGGTGCAGTACTTATACCAGAATGTGTCTTTGAAGTGGGGGAGACTTAAAAAAAGACTTTGAAGACCAGAAGGTCCCTTCCCTTCCTTTCCTAGCTCCACACACTCTACACTGGGGTATGCAGCCCTTTGAGTGAGAAGCACAGCCCTATTTAGGTGTAGGTGTCAGCTCATCCCTCCCACCCAGCCCAGGAAGACCCATCAGCCAGGTGATGGGCAATCAGGATGCAAATGTCACACCCAATCTCTCTTTGTGTGACTGTCTAGAGGGAATGCACAAAGTCCAACTGTCATCTACCCCATATGTGTATCTAGAGACAGGCAGAGGCATAGAATAGTGAAAGTAAGAAAATGCCAACTTTCTAAAAGTAGCATTTTCAGACTTGCAATTTAAAATCTGTCTTCACAATAAATTGTGATTTTAAATTGTGCATCCAGAGACAACAAACTCCCTATTTTTATCATTTCCCAATGGGAAATTACACTTAAAGGATGTTTTAAGGAAAACCCCAATGCTAAAAGGTAGATGCCCAACTTTTTAAATACACTGCACCCTGCCCTTGAGGTTAACCATGGCCTGGGGTGACTTTGGCAAGTGTGTACACTGGCCAGATCGAAATGGCAGTTTAAAACTGCACCCACAGGTCCTGCGGTGGCAGGCCTGAGATATTTTTGACGTCTGCTGTAGTGGGTGGCACAATCAGTCCACTGGTGGTACTTGATTTACAGGCCCTGGGTCACATAAACTGCACTTTACTAGGGGCGTACACGTAAATCAATCAAGTCAGTCATGTATAAGTCAATGTTACAACGTTTAGAGTACAGAGCACCTGTGCTTTAGAACTGGTCAGAAGAGGTAATGTGCACAGAATCCTAAAAGTCAACAATAATGAGTCAGAAAACAGGAGGCCAGAGGGAAAAACGTTAGGGGAAACCATGCCAAGGATGCCAAGTTTAACATCCCGCCTCCCACCTAGCCCTGCCCATCCCACTCCTTCCTTCCACGACCTACACACTGGAGGCCATAGTCAGGGCGCACAGCAAACAAGTGCGGTGGATACATGCAGCAGATGAGCTGCTGGTGCGCCGCAGGTGCACCAAAGGCAAACCGTCTGTGTCTATCCGTGCCTGGACCTTGCCCAGCGCCCAGACCTCTGGTCCCTGGCCCACTTACAGTTACAATGATGCTACCCTCCATGCCCTAAACACCGAATGACCCAGAAAACGCTGCTGCTATGCCACACACACTTAAAAGTAGGACTGTTATCCTGCACCAGATGCACCTTCTCTTGCACAACCACCAACATGCCGTATGGCACCATGTCAAACTCTCATCACAACACACTAGAAGCAACACACCAACTCCACTGCCTGCTCCTCAACACACGCTCAATGTGCAAACACTCCATCAAACTATGGGACCTCATTACTACTGTCACACCTGGCTTTCTCTTCCTCACCGAAACCTGACTCAAACCCACATGTACCCCAGACATTGCCACATCAATCCCTGATTAATAATAACTCACTCACGAAGACAGCTCCAGTAAGCCAGAAGGAGGAACAGCCATAGTCCACAAAGAAACCATACAGTGCACCACCTCCACCGACAATGCTACCAACCCCTATGGAGCACCTCAACTTCAAGCTCCGCATGGACGACAAGACTACCATCAGAGATACCCTAGCATACCACGCATAAAGGCCCACATGCCAGCTTCTGCAATACCATTGCAGACTTCATTGTGCCTCTAGCCTTAGAATCCAAGGACTACATATTCCTGAGCAACCTTAACTTCCGCTTCAACAACACTGCATACCTCCTCGACAGTATGAGCTACTGTGGATTAACCCATGTCATCCACAACTCTACATACACTGCAGGACACATGCTTGACCACATCATCCATGAAGCAGCTGCGTTACATACAGCTTCATCACCAAACTCTCAAGGACCGACCAATCCATCATTGACAACCACATCTCCAGCCCCCGCACTGCCCCCCCCCCCAAGACATTCAGTGTTCCACAGGCATGGAGCAAAGCTTCAGAGACCAATTGGACTGATGCCCTCAACACCTCCAGCCCTGCCATGGCTACCTACCTCAAACAAGGAGTAAAGAACTTCAGAACCTAGATCAGCAACTGCTCTGACAGCATTGTCACCTTCAAAAGCAGCATTCAGAGAAAACTCTCCAAAGAAGGCCAGTTGGTACAACTCTGAACTCAGAATAGCTAAACAAGACAGGAAACAGCTGCAGAGGAAGTGGCATGGCAGCAAAGACAACTCCGACAGGGTAGCTTTCAAGACCTCCCTCAACCTGCACCAATGCCTGCTGAGAGCAACAAAGAAGGTAGCATTACCCATGCATATCGAACCCAGCAACAACAACACCAAGGAACTCTTTAGCATCGTTAAGGAATTTTCCAACCCGGTGTCTAGTGAAAATAACATCACACACTCACAGGAGCTGTGCGACATATGGTTTGGCCCAAACTGGGGTGATGTGGCAAGTAGAATAACGATGGATTAAACCCAGATCTGTGCCTGGAGGTGAGTGTTTGAAAAGTTTCAACACTCTATCCATCATTTTATTTTGGTTTTGCTAAGTGCACCCTAAGTGGCAAGGGTATGCCAAGTCATCTGTCCCTTGCTCACTGCGCCACTGGATTCAAGCTAGCCTGGCTGAGGAGGGTGATACCCTTAAACCGGTCCCAGGATGCTATTTTCTTGGCAGTTCGGTCTGGACTGTCCCTATAGGGAGCAGTGTCAAGATTGATTTGCATATTGCTGGGTCCAAACTGGGGTGACGTGGCATGCAAAATTACAATGGACTAATCCCAGATCTGTGGCTGGGGACAAATGTTTGAAAAGTTTCAACACGCCATCCATCATTTTATTTTGATTTTGCTATATTTGCCCTAAGTGGCAAAGGTATACCCGGGCTTGGGTCCCTTGCTCGCTGCACCACCCGATTCAAGCTAGCCTGGCTGCTGAGGGGTGATACCCCGAAACCAGTACCAGGAATCTTGTTTCCAGTCTAGGGAGTACCTGGCTTGGCATTTCAGGCTAGACTGTTCCCATGCAAATCAGGGCCAAGACTGATTTGCAACTGGCTCGGTCCAAACTGGGGTGACAGGGTGAGCAAAATAACAATGGATTAAACCCAGATCTGTGACTGGGGTGAGTGCTTGTAAAGTTTCAACACTCCGTCCATCATTTTATTTTGATTTTGCTATGTGTGCCCTAAATGGCAAGGATATGCCCAGACATGGGTCCATTGCTCACTGTGCCACTGGATTCAAGGTAGCCTGGCTGATGAGGGGTTATACCCAGAAACCAGTCCCAGGATGCTTGTTTTCAGTCATGGGAGGACCTGGCTTGGCAATTCGGGCTAGACTGTTCCCATGGGAAGCAGGGTCAAGACTGATTTGCTTATGGTTGGGTTGAAACTGGGGTGACGTGGCAAGCAAAATGATGATGGATTAAACCCAGATCTGTAATTGGGGCTGAGTGTTTAAAAAGCTTAAATACTCCCTCCATCATTTTATTTTGGCTTTGCTGTATGAGCCCTAAGTGGCAAGGGTATGCTGAGACATGGGTCCCTTGCTCGCTGGGCCACTGGATTCAAGCTAGCCTGACTCAAAACCTGCCCCGGAATACTTGTTCTGGTCCAGGGAGGGCCTGGCTTGATAATTCGGGCTGAGTTGTTCCAATGGGGGAGCAGGGTCAGACTAATTTGCATATGTCTGGGTCAAAACTGGGCTTAGCATGAAAAATAACGATGGATTAAACCTAGATCTGTGATTGGGGGTGAGTGTTTGAAAAGTTTCAACCCTCAGTTATTTTGGTTTTGCTATATGTGCCGTAAGTGGCAAGGGTATGCCCAGACGTGGGTCCCTTACTTGCTGGCCACTGGACTCAAGCTAGCCTGGCTGATGAGGGGTGATACCCCGAAACTGATCCCAGGATGCTTGCTTCCAGACCAGGGAGGCCCTGGCTTGGCAGTTCAGGCTGGACTGTTCCCATGGGGAGCAGGGTCAAGACTGATTTGCATATGGCTGGGTCCAAACTGGGGTGACCTGGTGGGCAAAAAAACAAAGGATGAAACCCAGATCTTTGTGACTGGGGTGAATGTTTGCATTATTCATCATTCCCTCCATCAGCTGTTCTTTTTGCTTTTCTCCCACATGGTAGCAAAAACCTGGAACAGTCTTCTCAGGCATCTACCGACCATCACCTCTCATCTGGAATTTTGTAGACCCCTCAAGACCAGGTTGCTCAAATGAGCCACTGAGACCTGCAAGTGCCTGGATATACTTGAGGATGATTAGTCATTCTTTACAAATCCTGTTTGATTGATTGATTAATTGTCAGGCCCCTCAGTGTACTGAAGAGTGGGTCTGAGGGTCCCATTTGTATAACTGGTGCCTCCATTGATGTGGCAGAAGCTGCTAGAGCTTTCCCTTTATAGAAGTGTCTGGCATTTCCTGCCTCTCTGCCCCAGTTCCAGTCTGTCTGGGGGCACAATACCCTAGTGTGAAGTTCTTTGTGTGTGAGCTGGACCAGTGTCTTTGAAGTGCAAGTGCAATTGCGGTAGGTGACAGCTTCTCCCCCCACCCCACCCCATCAAGCCAGCCTGGTCTATCCTGCCAACACCCAGACCCTCTATTGGGATTTTTTTGTCGAGGAATACACAGAGGCCAATTACAGGCACCAATGGTTAGGGTAAGAAAATGCCAAATTCCTAAACATCAAGAACAACAAAGTGTACCTTGTCTGACATAAGTTGACAAACACAATGCATCATTAACCTGTGATCAAGAAATCAAGAAATGTAATTAGCATGACCACATTTTTTCAGAGCATATGTTCAAACCATTTTTTCACTTATTTGACACATATGCTTTTGAAAACCACACCAATAGTCAAAATCTTAATACAGTTGGAAAAACCAACACATATGCATAGACAGAAATTATGAACAAAATGTGAATTTTAGAGTTTATAACACTTTTGCCAAATATTAAACAGGTTGTGGCAAATTAAAATGTTCCAGTTCACACTTTTTACATACAGAATCTCCTATTTATCCCAATTGTCCATAGTACTGCACTGAAGCTGCAAAAGCTGTTGAAGCTCCTTATTTCTTAAAATCAAAGACAGGCCCTCTTATTCACAAACAGGTCCACTGTATCCAGTAATCACTTTAACAACTCCCTAGTACCTAGTGCTAGATTGTTGATGTGTTTCAAGCCCTGCGGTTTTGGGTTCTCCTTGGGACCAAGAACTGGAATTGCTTGTTCCTTCAAATTCCGGTTACTTCATAAGATAGTTGTTTTATAATGTGGAGGCCCAAATTCCTTTTGTGTTCCTCGGGCATACATATGGTCTCTTCTCTTTACTTTTATCTAGAGGTATTATCAAGGGTTTTTTAAGGCATTGCTGGAGTCCCAGTCTTTTCCTTCAAAACTTTCACTCCTCTAACCCTCTGGTGATCACGCTGCAGGCAGTTGTCAGCCTTCAATTTATTCAGCGATGTCAGCTTCCAAATAATAGTTACTAGTTAGTTAAGTGCCTTCGACATCTTTCAACTCAGAGATCTTCAAGATGTCAGTTTCATAGTCAGTAACATCCACAAGCGTCTCCTTCTAAAAGTGCCATTTACAGAATTGTGACTTAAAATCCTACTTTACTGTTAAAGAGAGTTTTAAATGACAATTCATCAGACACCAAACATTCTAACTCCCAAACAAAATGTATCACTTATTGTTAGATCTGGCATCCTTAGGGTCATCTTTTCCCAGCCTTTTTTCCTTTACCACCTGTTTCGTTGCTGTATCTTTTTGCTGGCCTTAGGACTCTAAGCACCTTACCACTGCTAATCAGTGCTAAAGTGCATGTGCTTCTCTCCTAAAGTATGGCAATATTGGTGCATCCACAATTGGCATATTTAATCTACCTGTAAGCCCTTGTAGAGAGCTAAACCACATACCCAGGGCCTGTAAATTAAAGGCTACTAGTGGGCCTGCAGCACTGATTGTGCCACCCACTTAAGTAGTGTTGTAAAAATGTCTCAGGCCTGCCACTGCAGAGCCTCAGTGTGCAGTGTCACTGCCACCCCGACTTGGCATCTAAAACGGTTTGCCAAGCCCAGAAATCCCCTTTCTTACATTTTAGTCACCCCTAATGTAGGCCATAGGTAGTCCATAGGGCAGGGTGCTATAAAAGTAAATGGGCATGTACCTCTAAGTTTTTCATGTCCTAGTAATGAAAATCTCCTAAAGTAATTTTTCATTACTGTGAGGCCTGCCCCTCTCATTGGGAATTCCTTTTAAGAATTTTTAAGCTGTAATTCCTGATCTGAGAGGAGTAGCTGCGTCATGCTTAGTCCGGGCACAATGCATCCTCTTTACTGGTAAAGTCAGATTTATTATTACTATTTTAGAAATGGCACTTTTAGAAAGTTGACATTTCTCCACTCTCTCCATCCTGTGGGCCTACAGCCTATCTTTAATACACATCCGGCTTGGGCTAGATGACAGTTACACTCGTGCATTCCCTTCAGACACCCACAACACAGGATACTCCGCTGCATACATCTGCGTTCATCTGGGTCTTCCTGGGGAGGAGGTTGGGAAGGGCTCACACTTGCACATCAAAGGGTAATGACTAGAGTCCACACTTCACAGGGTAGTGACTAGAGTCCACACAAAGGGGCTGATTACCTCCCACTGGCAGTCTGGAGCCAAGGCTGAACTGAAAGGGGGACCTGTGCACTTCACAAGAACTCTTTTGTAATCACCCCCATATCAAAGGCACTTGTCAGTATAAGTACTGTGTCTCTTGGCCCACTAAGATCAGTACACTCCTGGACCTGCAAGAAACTCTGCTGGAGTAATGGCTGTTGCGCTAGAAGGACTACCTCTTTGTTTTCCCTGACTGTTCCTAGGAACTGCTGACCTGCTTCGTGAGCTGTGAGCTGCCCTGCTGAGCTCTGCCCTGCGCAAGGAACCCTCAACCTAACTCTAGAATTACTCTAGGGGCTGGACCTCTAACCCCTGCCTGTGTCCGAGGTCTCAAAACTCCTGCTGACCTCATCACCAGGAGACCTGCCACTCTGCCAGCGCCCCCAGTGTCACGGACTGAGCACCATGAGAGCGCAGTAGCAGGGACCCCCAACCTGTGCCCTGGTTAAGCTGCGACAGTGCTTGGCGACTTCGTGCATTTGCTCAATGGAGCATTGGGACTGTTGCGTACTTTAGCAAGTGAGCCCTGCCGACTGAGCTTGCAGTCCAAGGCTCTGTGTGATGCCCGCTTTGCCAGCCCATCCTGCCACTGTGTAGCATGGCTGCTCAGCCTGTACTGCGGACTACGTGGGAGGAGCCACTGACATCCCAGGGTCTGGAAATACCGTTCTGTTGGCAGCCAATCATCTTGCTGGTGGCTGCGGAAGGTGTCAGAACTGTGCGTTCCGAGCTCCTCACTGGAGAGGCAGCATTACCACATTCCATCTGAGGTGCCGACCTGCGAGGCCCGCCCTGAACACCAGCCATGGCCATACTTGCATAATCATTAGTCTTCTAATCTGCTGGGTCACTTGTTTTGGTACATCTACTTGTTAAGCCTTGCATAGACTCCTCACAGGCTCATATTCCTGGCCTGTGCCTGATACTGGTCCAACCAAATGTATCCTACAGTATAATCTCTAAACTACCTATTGGATTCTTGTTGTTTTGCTCTTATAATTACTATATAAATAACCACTATATTTTCTTTCATCTTGTGTAGAGTCTTTTTGGTGGTGTTCTACTGTGTTGTTATAAGTGTATTGCAAAAATACTTTACACATTACCTCTTAAATTAAGCCTGATTGCTCTCTGCCAAGCTACCATAGGGTGGGCACAGGTTAACTTAGGGTGTGCATCTTACTTACCTACTTACTTAGTGGTGGGGTCTGCCTGGCTTAGGTGTACATACTAGACAACTAGAAACCCCATCACTAACACTTATTAAAGGTAATTTAATGAGAGATAGGCCTTGCAATAGTGAAAAACTAATTTGCCCTACCAGGACACATAAAACTTAAAAGTACATGTCCAACTTTTTAAATACAACGCACCCTGTCCGGACGGCAGTTTAGGGCCTATTGCAGTGGTGATTTCTATGCATTAAAAAAGGAAGGTTTAGGCCTGGCAAAAGGTTGATTTGGCCAGTAAAAACAGCACATAAAGTGTGTAATAACTGCTCTTAGACATGTTTTAAGGGCTACATAAGTGGGTGGCATAATAAGTGCTGCAGGCCTACCAGTAACATTTAATTTACAGGTCCTGGGTACATGTAGGACCTCTTTAATAGGGTCATACATGTAAATTAAATACGGGGTGGGGGTAAAAAGTTTAGGGGTGATCAAAAGGCCTGATATGCTCATCACAAGCATCCCTTCATCACTTCAGTGGCCCTGACTCACAAAAAAGGGTAAACAGTTTGTTCAGGGTTTTTTTTCCTCTCATGCTTCAATGGACCTTTATACTTCTTATCAATTCACACACCTTTCCAAGAACAGGCATAGAAAGGTTTCAAACTGAAGGTTTCCACAAAGTACTTCCACTAAGAACAATTGTATGCAGAGTGTAATTTGTTAACATAAAAAAGTGGTGCTACTGTGAAATTGCACTTCTCTACTCCATGGGGAAAATCATGAGGAAACCTTTTTCTTTAACCTACATCCCAAAGACTTTGGGGTGTTCCACTGTCCTTCCTACCTTTGAATGTAGTTTACTCAAGTCATTGACTGGTGTAAATCTCTGGCCAATTCCAAGGTAGGCTAGTGTTGTAGAGATGTTTGTGAATATCCACAAACCAATAGGTTTGTGGACATTAACAAGCTGAGAACTTTGTTGGTGCTCATGCACTTTAAAGGCTTCCCGTGCTTTGAACGTAATACTTCCCAAAACTGGTATTTTCTCCTGTAGTCTATGTTAATGTAAATATATTAATTTTAAATTATTGATGAATGTTTATGTATTTTGAATAATGAAAAATGTAGTAAAATGACTAACGTAGAAAATAATAATGTGAACGTTTGAAATTGTGCCCTCGGAGAGTGACTACCAAAATTCACAAATTATATTAAAGAGCGACTAACATATGTGAAAAGCAAAAAATGTATTAAAATAATGTAGTAATATGTCATATTGTGAGACATTACTTATGTTTGCATTATATTGTAGAGCTTAACTTAACCAAAGTCGTGGCCTAGTTTTGCCAGGCCTCATGCAGAAGCTGAATATTAACGTTCAATGTAAGTCACCGACATGCTGAACTAACCGTGAACTCCTCATTGTTTAATAAAATCTGCTTAGCTAGAAACCTTTGCATGAACCAACGGACAGGAGGAGATGGAATAAAATTGTAACAAAAACTGTGTAAAGCATTCAGAGTGTACTTTCCCAGGACTTGAACAATATAGACACTGACAAGCCGGATGATGAGGACATCGTATAGTGAACCAATCAACTACATGGGAACTGTGTAATGCTAGAACTCATAGATTTGAATTATAAGGATCATTGGGTAAAATAAAATCGTGTGATTAATTGACCAATCAGGAATTGGGGGATAGTCTGGGAGACTTTGAAATTACAACGGGACAGAAGGGGAAAGTTCAGATGTTAGATGCAGATGTCCGGAGAGAGACCACGAGATCGAAGAGATTTGTTATTCTGTCATTGGGCTCATGCTCTTGAGAGCCTGATGTGATGCTGATCAATTGATGACCTGAAGACGAAGACTGACTTTGTTGCTGGTCCATACCGTGGATAGGTAGCTATGTTGGTGATCCATACTGTGGACAGGTAGCTATGACAATGTGACTGAATTACCTTTTGTGTCTTTTCTTTCTAGGTACCAACTGTGCTGTCTAATAGTTTTCTTTTAGCTGGATGTTTTTCCAAATTTGTGTTTTAAATTGTTTTCTCATGAAGTCCCACATGCTAATGCTAATCTGGGTTAGGTGAGGTTGAGCTATGGAAGACACAGGGACCTCTTGTTACATTCTGTAGGGCAGTCCCTTCATTTTGTATTATGCCACTGGATCACAAAGTAGTTTTATGATGGAAAACGGCTTTGTGAATCAAGAACAGTTATTCTTCAAGATTTCATGATAACTTTATACATGTGTACAGGGCAGCAACAGACATCTAAAATGTTTATGAATACTCACAAACCTATGAATTTCTGATTATTCAATGAATTTTGCGTGATCACTCCCCACTAAGACTCACCCATTCCCACTCCTAAATCTACAACATTTGACAGCTGAACATTCTTCACACTGATAGATTTTTGATTATAATGATTTTTTGTTTGTGTTGTAATTTTTTATTATTTTGAGAATGCTAGCATGAGTACATTACGATACACCGATAATAAACAAAAGATAGATACTGATAAACAAAGAATAGCAGATCGCGAGTCCCATCTGGTGGTGTTTATAACCGACAAGGAAAGACATTTCCATTCAAGATATTTCTATTCAATGTAATCTGGGTAACCACAATGCACTCATGTTCTTCTTTGTGTTTATTGACACAATAACAAAAAAGAGAAAAAGAAGAGATTCAAGGAGAGAAAGATAAAGAGAATGGGAGATGGAAGGATGGCAATGTTGAGACCCACCATCCTAACAGGGGAATAGATGAAGGAGGGGAGAAGAGGCAGAGAGTTAGCGCAGACTTTGGACTGGCATGCCCCTTGAGAAGTTATCTATCCCCGTATTGGATCCCGGTCGAGTATAAGTCCATAGTGCATAGTCAGTGAGCAGCGACCTGTGAGCTTCTAGACATTGCCCCCCCCCCTTCAGTAAGCGTCAACATGTACAAAAGGCTTTGTGAGTGTTTTGCTAGTGCTCTCTGCCACATGGCAGAGCCAGTCATGTAGGCTACATACAGGGGCAGGGGGTGAGGAGAAACCTAACACTCGGGTGTCCCCTAACAGAGGGGGCCTGCAAAAGTCTGCGTAGAAAAAGATAATTGGAGTTTCCCCAATCGATACTGAAGTGGCTGGAAGATAAGAAGAAGAAGAGAAGGGACAGGTGAAAAGGGAGAGAGGGGGTGATGGTGGGGAGATCAGGAGGAGGAAGTGGGGGCTAAAGGTGGAGAGTAAGAATGGATAGAGAGAAGGAGAGAGAAACGGATAGGGGGAGAAGTGAGGGAGAAGGAATCAGACGATCTCCAGGATAAGGGGAGAGAAAGAGAGAAGGGGAAAGAAGTGAAAGGGGGGAAAGGGAGAGGGGACACACAGGAGGGAGGGAAAAGAAAGAAAAAAGAGAGAGAGGGATACTGGGATGAGAAAGAAAAAGGGAGAGGGAGTGAAGGGGAGGGGGGAATCGGAGGCTGAGTTGTTAGCTGAAGAACGGTAATGACTAAGACATGACCGGAACATCTGAGAGGAAGGGGCCCATACCTGAGTAAATATGGCTACCTGATCTTGAAGATTATAGATAATTCTTTCGTGCCAGGCTACATTAGTCATCGCCACTATCCATTCCTCAGGCGAGGGGCGGGGCAACAGATCTCCAACAACGCAAGATACACATTTTCGCTGTTGCCAGAGCTGTGTGTAATAGTCTTTTTTTTTGGCCGCATTAGGGCCGGAAGGGGAGCAGTGTCATGCAACATAATAAGGGACGGAGGTAAGGGGGATGGTAAGGACATGGAATCTGACAGAGTATCCTCCACAGCCCTCCACAGAGGGCGGACCGATGGACAACCACTGAGTGCATGGATCAGGTCGCAGTGTGCTTCTGGACAACGCCAGCACATTGCATGCGAAAGAAGGCCAGCTCTGTGTAATTTTGCTGGAGTCCAGTACCAATTATGTAGCGTTTTGAAAAGGCAGAATTTTAGATGTGCTTTGCGCGTGCCTCTATCCAGTGCATCCACCATGTCTGCCCGGTCCTCTGCGTCAAAGACTTGGTGGAGGCGAGCTTGCCACTGTAAACGCAAGTTATTGAGTACTGGGTGCGAGTGAAGATGTCCTATAATGAGTCCGTACAGGCCAGATACAACCCCCATTGTTTTTCCCCCATGTCTTCATATACACTATGATGGGTGAGGGCTGTAGACCTCATCGGATAACGTCTGTGTGTCGGTACATGTAGTGTTGGAGCTGGAAGTATCTCCACTCCTGTTTGGGGTGAAGGTGAAATTCCTCTTGTAGCTTGGCACAGGATGTGAGCCTATCGTCTTCCAACAACTGGGCTAGACGGTCTATCCCAGCATCTCTCCATTCTGACTAGTTAAGGGGCAATCCGCCTATGCGCAGACTATTGTTGTGCCATAAGGGGGCCTGGGCGTGGAGGAAGGGGTAAACCCCTAAGAGACGGTGAGCTCTTTGCCATGCCGCAGACATCGCCTTCAGTATCGGGTTCGAATCATAAGGGGATGCAGGGGTCCTTCAATAGAACTCATCGAGGCCTCCAGCATGGGTGAGGATCTCTGTCTCTACTGGGACCCATATCGGTGGTTCCGCGGGACCGGGCAGGGTGGCTGCTTATGGGGACAGGTGGAGAGCTAGGGCATAATGCTCTACCGAGGGGAGCCCCATTCCACCATGAGATCTGCGTGCTATGAGTTTGGTTGACACCAGCCAAGGGTGCATAGTACCCCACACGAAGGACCTGATTGCAGCGTCAATTGAACGCAGCGTGATGAGACGTATCTGAAGGGGTAGAAGTCATAGGAAATAGGTGAATCGAAGCACTGTGACCATTTGCACTGCCTGTAGCCTGACCCACATGGAAAGGGCTAGCTGGGACCATTTATCGAAGTCCAGTCGCATATGTGTTAAAAGGGGATCTAAATTGTCTGCCGCCATTCGCTCCAGGCTACGGTTGTCTAAGACTCCTAAATATTTAAGGTGCTTCGGGGTCCATCTAAATGGGAGTCCTATGAGCGCTGCTTTCGTCGTCACCCGTGAAAGGGGGAGGGCCTCACTTTTGCCCCAGTTTACCTGATACCCGGAGAGGGGAGTGAAGTAATCTATAATCCCCATTAAAGTGGGCAAGGAGCACTCGAGGTCAGTGAGTGTAAGCAGAACGTCGTCCGCATACAGATGAAGCTTGAAAGTACCTCCAAGAAGGGGGAGACCCGACACCAGTAGTGAGGCGCGGATGGCAGCCGCCAGCGGCTCTAGCGCTAAGAGGAACAGAATGGAGGATAGAGGACATCCCTGTCAGGTTCCTCTGCGAACAGGGAAGGGATCCGAGAGGAAACCCCGGCAATTAACCCGCGCCGTAGGGTGTTTGTACAGCAAGCAGATTTTTTAAAATAAACTGGTCACCCAGTCCGAATTTCTTCAGCGTTGCAAATAAGTACAGCCATTCAATGCGATGGAACGCCTTTTCCGCATCTAGGGACAATGCCAGCCCAGCCTCCGGAAGGTCCTGAGCCTTCCAGAGGGTATGGCAGAGGGTACGGAGATGGTTACGCGAGCTTCGCCCCGGCACGAACCCTACTTGTGTCTGATGTATAAGAGACGGTATGCCCTTACTCAAGCGATTTGCCAGGATACTTACCAGAATCCTGATATCTCCATTCACGAGGGATATGGGTCAGTATCTACCACACAGCAAGGAGTCTAGGCCGGGTTTTAGTATAACAGCAATAATAGCAGTGTTGGAGATCTCCCCTAGGGGGTTCATCTGACATGCCTCAGTGAGCGCTTCGTGCAGGACATTGAGTGTGTCTTCCCCTGACCATTTATAAAATTCCGCCAGGAATCCATCCTCTCCGGGCAACTTATGGTAGGGGTGGTTGGCTACTGCTTGTAGAAGCTCCTGACGGGTGATATCCCCCTCCAGTAGACCGCGACCCTCATCAGAGAGCGAGGGGAGAGTAAGCTTGTTAAGAAAAGTCTCCACCTGGGCAGGAGAGGACTGCGATACTGGTGTGTAGAGGTGATGGTAAAAGGTTGCAAATTCCTCTTCAAACTGCTGTGGGTGCGTGAGGATCTCCCCCGTACTGGCCTTAATGGCTGGTACAGCTAGTGTTGCCTCCCGATGGCGGAGTTGAGCTACCAGCAGGCGCCCGGCCTTCTCCCCGTGTTCATAATGTCTCCCACGCAGGCACTGCAGCGCATATTCGTCCTGAGAGTTGAAGAGCTCATTCAGAGCCATACGGGCTCTCTCCAGCTGTTTACAGATGGATAGGGAGGGGTGGTCTGTGTATTGACGTGTCAAGCTCCTGATTTCAGTTTCCAAGGCCGCATGTCGCGTCTTCCTCTCCTCTCCCTATTCGCCAGTGCAGCATCATGCATCATTTGGCCGCGTAAGGTCGCCTTTGCCGCCGCCCATGTGACCCTTTTGGACGTCACCATGCCGAGGTTGTTGCGAATGTAAGTCGATGCGTGTGCCTGCAGTTGCGCTTGCCATTGAGGGGTTCGGTAGCGGTGGACAGCAAATCACCAAGGCTTGCGCCCAGGGCATATCAGGCCCAGATGGATGGCTAAAAAGATCGGGAAATGATCTGATAAACCTCCATCTAATATATGAGCATCCTGCACATGCGCCACTATGCTATGGGAGATAAGGAAGCAATCCAATCAGGGCTGAGTACCATGGACCGGGGATAAAAAGATATGTTCCCGATCCGCCGGGTGTGTCAGTCTCCAAAAACCCACTAGACCATTATCCTGAATGACATCAGATTGTAAGGCCCGGTCTCCATTATTAGCAGTGTCTAAAGGTCCGGTCTAGTATCGCGTCCCTAGCTAGGTTCCAGTCTCCCCCAATTATGTGTCGGTAGCCCCTATCTCTGTCAAGAGGTGGTTAATACATAAGAAAAACTGCCTTTTTGAACCAGTTGCGGCGTATACAGAACCCACACAGATCGAAGACCCTCCTAGTTTCAGTTTGGCAAACACGTATCGCCCCTCCGGATCAACCCATGATTTAGTGACAGTGGCAGGTAGGCTTTTTCCGTAAGAGAATCACAACACCGCGGTTTCGTGGCGTAGTGCCTTTGGTGGCCAGTGGGGGAGGGCTACAGCTAGACAACACTGTTCCCACCCACTCTTGTCGCAATTTATCAGACTGAACGTTATTCAGATGAGTCTCTTGTAAGAGAGCCACATCTGTCCGCTTAGTATTAAGGTATGAGAGTATGTTCTTGCTTTTAATGAAATGAGTGAGGCCATGAACGTTCCAGCAGATGACCCGCAATGGGGTGAAGGAGGAGGACGAGTGTCCAGCCATGATAGAGGACTAAAGGGAATGACCAGAATAGAGGGATGTGCGGAAGAGGGAGAAGCAGAGGAGGAGGATGGGAGGGTCCGATACGAGAGAAGGAAGCGTGTGGGGGAGGGAGGATACAGGGCAATAGAAAAGAGGAGGGAAATGGAATATCCCAGGGGTTCCACCTGAAGAGAAGAGAGGGGGAGAGGGTAGGTGTTAATGTAGAGGAGTGCAAAAGATGGGATGGGTGGGGGGAAGGGAGAAGAGGGCCAAAGACAGAAAGAAAGAGGGAACGGGGTTAAGAGAAGAACTCCGGGGCCGCCGGAATGTCGGTAGGCAAGGGGCTACAGTTCTCCGTCGCCCCCGGGGGCCCGTCCCCCAGCAGCAGGACACTCTCCTCTCCTCCCCAGCTCCAACAGAGAGGCTCCGTGTCCTCGCCACACCACCCCCTGGCTTATAGTGAATGCAATTGTAAGATTTCACATGGTAAGTTAATTTAGGTGCCCAAAAATCCTTGTAAATCAAGCCAAATGTAATGAGTTAATTGGGGGTGGAGGGTTGTGTAGTGATCTACTACAATGAATGATTACATCTGCTAATACCACCATGTTTACAGCTTATATTAGTAGACTCAACAATGCCTCTGCACACAAAAGGTGCAGTCCATACAAAAGATAGAGTAGTGTACTAGAATTTGACGCAAGTGAAAAGTCTAGACTTTTGGTAAAATATGTAAATTTATATCTTGAGAATGGCAGATTTTTAATAGCTATTTCAGTCCGGTCCTTTTTTAAAGTATGAGGTGCCAAGCACCATTATGGCAAACGTTGTCTTTCAGCACGTATATTAAGGCTCAATACAGATATCATGAATCCACATGTGGAATAGCTTGCCTGCATTAACTAGTCTTATGTTGCATCTCCATTGAAACAACTAGCTATATTCTTAAAGTTGAAAATCAGCACAATAGGAGACATAGGCACTCAACTTGCAGATATTTCTGAGTTTAATCTAGTAACCAAATCCGAAAGATGTGTAAATGGAAAACATAATTGTCAACATTTTCTATGAGGTAGGTCTGTCTACCTGAAAACTAACTATGAGAACTGCCAGCTTCGAAAAAACCCTCACACATAGGGTTAATATTGCTGTGAAATGTAACAGTTAATATTGTTTTTGTTTACATAAAAGGAAGAATTGCTACTGGCCAGACCTTGATGCCACCACCAACCTCCCACTCCATTACCATGCTTGCAGTAGTGGTTCTCCTAGAGCAGGAAACGCCCAAACCCGTGATCATGTAGCATCAATATTGACTTGATATGATCACAATTTGGGTGCCTTCCAATCCCATGCAACAGGTCCACCCCACTTGTGCAGTACCATTTTTGTTAAGAGAAGTGTGAGAATGGAGTATATAGGAATTTTTGCTGATAGACCCAAAGTCTTTGGTCTTGTGTTTTGTAGCACCAACCTATGGGAAAATTGAATTTTTAAGACGTTTCAGGGTTGCTGTACATTCTATGTGGGTAAAAGTGTGTGGTGTATGCATTCCACAGTAAGTCTCATGTTTTCACAAATTCCTGGGGTTGGTAGAGTACCCTGTGAGCCAAGCACTGCGGTAGAGCACCATGGGAATTTTGCGGAAATCGTATATTTTAACTACTTTTTCAGTTGGAAGGGCGTTCTGTTTTAGTGGCATTCACACAATCCATATATCTCTGCTTCCATGTGGTCTCTACTTTTCAGAAATGCTTAGGATTGGTGGGGAGCGGTGGTTGCTGAATGACATCAGTGCCAAATGCTGCTGACATCCTCCATGAGAATTTTAAGAAAAATGTGTTGTAAACAATACTTTGCTATTTTCAGGGACATCTGGTAAGGTAGATAGCAACATTCATGCAAGACACACATCTTTAGTGCAGAGGACCAGGAGGTCAGGGCTTCTGCATTAAAAGGGTTATGTCATGTACTGCTGTGTTATGTTGTTTTACAGTTTGCTGATTAATTATTAGCTGAGTTTATCAATTACAGTTTTGAAGGGCATCAGCTGATTCAAGGAGGAAAAGCAAGCTGATACAAAAAAGTATGTTGCAAGTGTTTTCTTTGAAGAAAGATACTATTTAATTAAATGCAGTTTTTCAGCTGAAACATACTACTACCCGGTACAAACCCTCACTGCCACTATTTCCTAATGTTAGTGTTCAGATATGAGACCTTATTCAATAATGTCTCTTTGTAATCTGGGGAATTTTACATTGTGAAAATAATGCATTATATCCAAGATTACACAATTACAACATCTCACGATTGGGGGAAAAAGTAATATAGGTATTAATGAGATCGTAGTGTCACCCAATTCGAAGCTGCATTTCATTTATGCAGGCACTGAAAAAATAACTGAAAAATCATTTCGTGTTAACCTTTTACCCATTTTTTTGATTTACACAGAGGAAATGCCGTAGAGAGAGGCTACTGTACATAGAGTATCATCTTCTGCTTCCTGTCCTGAAGTCTTTCCTCTGTGCCTTATCCAGCGTGTGGCCATTTTGGATTTTGAAGGGAAGCATTACTCTTCCTTTGTCTGAAATCCATGCTGCATCGTCTAACCTTGGAAGTTGGAATCTATACAGTTTTTTGGGGACAATCAAGTAAATAGAACAGCAATGGATATATTGTCTAGAAAACAGCATTACAGGACTATAACTTCCTGTATATACACATGAGCTCCCTACTATATACAAACTATATCACCACCACGAAAAAGTCTAACATCCAGGCCTATTTTGACAATCAATCATATATCTACGGCAGCGTTACAATCTAGTAATTAAATAAGCATTTTGACTTATGTTAACACACAGGAAATGGTATGAAATGGCCAAACCAATAAAATATTGTTGCTTGATTTATTCTTTACATTATTTATTCTAAGCGATATCATTGAAGACCCTTTTGAAAACAGTGTCAGAAAGTTTTTTGACTGAAATAAGGTATCAGTCCTATGAGAAGGCAAGTTTAGAAATATGTGGCCCATGAAGGTTTGTCACCACATGGCACCGTGGAGTGGGAGGTGGAGGGTAACTTCCTAAAGGGTAGCGAGGAAATGGGAGGGGAGAAAATCCCTGGAGTGTATAGCTAAAACCATTCAGGACATTCCCAGGCGTGTTTGTTATTACTGTAGTTGTGTTAAGTTTCTCCTTCGAGCTAAAGAAAAACAATATGTGCAGGAAAATTGTTTTATAGAGTCAGAGAAACTGAGGCGAGACAAATGAAACTCATTTTTAGGCCAAGCACAGCAGCGCATAAACGCTGCTTTTCCGACTTGTAGTTATCTATTTGGGTTTTTAACAACACCCACCTCACGCCCATCACGTTCACTAGTTCACGGGCTTGCCCTTCAAAAATCCTTTGTTACCATTGGCAAATGTTTCACGTTTGTCCTTCCTTGGGAAGTTTTGTTACTGTCTATACGTTTGGCTGTGAGCAAACTTATTTTTCCTGTTGTGTGTCTCCTACACGCTAATGCTCATGGCGGCCGTCTGCTCGTTTTAAAAAGAGGCGTGCGGCGCAAATAATTCTAATGTCTTCAAGTGCCCCACAAGAGCATAACTGTCATATTTGTAAGCGAAACTGAGGAATGTTTATTTTTAATTGGGCCATTCATTCATTTCAGGACCAACTCTCATCACAGCTCTCGCCACAGACCTGTCTGTGATGGCGATGCAACCGATCCTATGCAGATCAGGGAAATGAGGGCTGTCTGTGGTTTTCATTGAAAGACGAATATAAAATGTAACTTGGATGACATGTTCCTTTCCGCATGAATGGCAGGACCTATTCGAGCTCTGAAGGAATATCTGATTACCAAGCCCGTTACTGTACATCATTTCACGCAGTCATGAAAACCTTTGTGGTATCAGCATGATTCGTAGGAGGCCAGGAAGGTCTGAACGTGCCAGAGTGAGCTACCAGGATTCCCGTAGCTGCTGGATGGGGGACTCTGCAGATAAAACAAATGTTTCTTTAAAGGGAAAAACTGGTATAGGTATCTTAAGTGAGTGAAAAAAATATACTGAGGAAAAATCTCATTCTGTTGGTGTCGAGGATGTCTGGCGGTGAGTTGTAGTCTCGAAGACATCTTTACATGCGTGAAAACTTTCTATTGCGCATGTGTAGTGTTGCTTCATTCTCTAATTATTAGCCTACTAAATTCGCAGAGTTCCCCCCTTCTTCTACATCAGTGCCCTGGCATAGTTTCTTTGCTATATTTCCTCCTGGGTACTGAAAGTGTATGTGTCATTTTCTTGAAAGTTAACTTCAACACCCTTCTGTATATGGATTATGAAACTGTATAGATTGTGGCAATCTATTTTTATATAAAAACTCCGGTATTTAATGTGTAAATCTACATAAACAAATCTGAACAAACATTGGGTAGGAACTGCGATATTTGCAAAAGTTTTAGAGAGATAATATTTGCAAACTGCACACCTTTATTCTTTCTGCAATATTCGGAGGTCAGCTATTAAAAAACCACAAAAAGTTTTAAAATATTCACATAACATTTATCGTGGTTGAACTGGCTTGTAAGGCAATCAGGCAATGTCCAATGGGCTGGTCTGACAGGTCAGTGTGCAAGCCGTTTTTAGGTCGAGCTCTATACCCTCTTTTTGACCTGTTGTAAGTATTCTGTGGGCTTTTAACCAATCTCATCTCACGCCCACCACCTTCACTCATTTGTGGGCTTGCCTTTCAAACATCCCTTGATGTCGTTGGTAAATGCTTTACGTTTCTCCCACCTTGGGCCGATTTTGTTACCGCCTTGCAGAGTGACCCTGTTACATGGCTAATTGCACGATTGCCGATATACTTCAGCTTGGGCAAACTTTTTTTTTTTTTGTCTTTCCCCTTTGTGCTTCATGGTGGACATGGCGCTCTAAATGCAAACATCACAGAACAGCTGCTCAAACTCAGTCTGTGGTATTGAAACGCTGGTTACCTTGTTTACACTGTTACCTAATCAGAGTCATTTCTTTTGGCTCTACCCTTCATGCTACATAGCTTTCACAAAAATACTTGTAATTGATAAATGCTTTATGTAAAAAATAGAGAAATCCTCAAAGCGGCTCTCCCGACGCAATAGTAGAGCTGATACTACAATATTCATTGCACTGTGGAAACTCACCCCATAATGCTGTGCAAGCATTCTTTTACAAATTTTTTTGCCATAACCCAGCCTGTGGTGGTCCTAGGACAATGGGACCAGCACCAAAAACTTAAGTACGGTGGCAGTCTTTCTTTCTAGGTAATTTCTGGGTCCCCACACAAGGTCAGTGGGGACCCAAAATTAATAATCCCTCCCACCATGCAGTGTGTGTTTGAAGGGCCTTGTTTGTAATATCTTTGCAGTAGGCCTGCCAGTCTTCAAAATATGTAATACACTATGCTCTATAGGGGCTAAATACATGCTTGCACTGCATTATTTTCTGCCATTCTGTTTTCATGTGATTATGCCCTCTTGAGGCTGACTATAAGATTACATGACCCTGTTTCTTAGTAATGCTATTTTTATCATGGGTTCCTCTAGGGGCTGCTCTGAGCGCCACAATCAACATACTACAATATTTGCAGCACTCAGAAGCTCACCCCTTAAATCTTTGCAGGGCATTCCTTTTACAAACTATTTTTGCTCATAACTCAGCCTGTGGTGGTCCTAGGACAATGGGACCATCTTCAAAATGTGTTCACCCCAACGTGTTCTTTCCGTCTAAATCATCTCTGCATCCCCACACTAGGTTAGTAGGACCCGAAAATAATAACCCATTCCATCAGTCAGTGTATTTGTAAACACTCTTATGGCTGGAACTTTTGTTTTGCATTTGGGAGTAGTTTGTGTTTTGAGGGTCTTGTTTGAAAAAATATTCCAGTAGGCCTACTAGTTCTTTAGTTTTATGCAGGGTTCCTGGAATTATGTGACAGAAAGAAGTCAGTTATAAATTTACAATATTATTAGCTTTAAGTTCTGCACGTCTAACTGCAGAAGCAAAGCGTCATGTCCTAGAATGCAACTATAGGCCAGGGTGTGCCCTCTAACAACAGCCCAGAATCATCTCCAGGCTAGGCCATCAGCGTAGTAATGATCGGCATTTGTAAGTTTGTTTCCATTCCGTATTTTATTTCAATTTCCCATTGTTTAATTGTTTGTTACGATACCAAGAGCTGAGCTAATCCAGGCTTTTTGTACAATCTATTCACTTCCAAATGGAAAAGCCCCTTATTGTTCGGGTCTGGGAGTTTTTACAGCCGGATGCGTTTCTAGCTGTCACCTCATGTACATTTTAACCCTTTGCATCACCAGCTCAGTCTGAGGTGTACGAGTACTGTTACAATTGAGTAGCACAAAAATAGGGTAATGGTAATATCTGTTATTTAAAGAAAACTCACAAGTGCTCTTGTATAAAACAAGAGTATTATAAGTATTACTTTTTCACTCATGTCCTGTAAAATCTGGTCAGGGCTACCTCCTTACGTTTAAATGCCCTCCTTCTGCTGTCCACCTTGTTACCTACTCTCTGCTGTCCTCCTGCCATTATCCATGTTCCCCACCCTCCATAACAAAAAAACAAAAAAACGCTATGACACAGCCAACAGTTATGCTGCCAGCTCTGGTTTTACTTGTTTATCTTCGGTGCATGCACGTGCTCCTGTATTTTTTAAATGTCTCCTGTTTTTTTCATGGGGATATCCCTTCTATGGGCTAAGAATATGGTTACAAGTCCATATTTCTTACAGAGGATATTTTTCCTATGGTGCCCTCTAGTGGCTGTTTTGAGCATTACAGTTTAATGCCAAGTTTATTTCTGGTAAAGGTTTATATGATAATTATATATGTTTTGATAATCTCTCCTTATTTCAATTATGACCATAATTCAGGCCAACTTATCATCCTTGGTACACTATGACTGTTTGAACACTCTTGATATGTTTGCATGACCCTTCAAGTTTCATTCTTCTCTGCAGCTCTCTTGTGTCTTTTTTTTGGTGATTGTGTTAGCCAACCAGCAAGTCTGATGGTGGGGTTTTCAAAGTGGTACTCTATTGGAATTAGCATGACAGATTTAAATTAGGATGCTAAATGGCAACATTTTCATTTTTTGCTGCAGATAGAGGAAGAAGGTAAATGGAAATGCTTTAGTTATATGCAGTGCTACTAGAATTACATGGCAGGAAATGATGAAATTATGTGGCAGGGTTCACCAATTTGTGGCAAGAAAAGTCCAGTTATGAATTTACAATGTCAATAGCTCTAACTCAAGCAAATGCGAGACCTATTGCATTGCAAATGCTTATTGTATTTTTATTTTCCTTCAATCTGTTATTTTCTCTTGGGATTAAGAGGGGAAAGATAGAAGCTACAGAAAGGAAGAAGTTGTTGAACAGTAAGAGGGGAGAGCGACCAGGGGGAAAAGAGGGATACTTTCCTTCTGCCTTTCTTTTTTTCCAAAGAACTGTGGTCTGGGGAACTGTGTCCAGTGAACATGTAAAAACAACAACCATGTAGTGAGAATATAAGGAACATTCTTCTTCATGTTTTTAATCCTTACATAGACCCCAAGAAAAAGTAATAGAATATAGGGGTTCTATAGTTAATTGTGGACTGCAAAATCCCTCACAAATCTTCCTAGATATCTATGCTCACTCATATTGAATGCAACAAGGTGGTACACTTGCAACCCCTAGGGCTACATCTACAAAAAGGTCTCAGGCAAAAAGCCCCCTTGAGGGGCCAGCTGGGCATTGAAGCACCAGCCCATTGAGGAGCACAGCCTGATGATGAAGCATTTCACCCTTGGGTGGGTGAGAGCTTATGCTCCGTTTCGGTAACACTATCATTGACCTACCTGGGTTTGGAGACCTAAGATAGTAACTGAGACTGAGCATCAGAACGGTATACTTTATTGATTACTGTGATAAGAAAAGACAGGAATTAAATACTGAAGAGGCAAAGTGCCAGTGATAAAGATTCCTGTATCTGAAGATCAATGGAAACAAATGAAACAATTAAAGCAGTAAAAAAAAAGGACCAAAGTAAAAAAGCTTGATTGGTTGCATCAATTTTGACACGTACAACAATCACAAACCTATTACTGGGGTACATAAAGATAGAATAGAAAAACAAAAAATAGTGGTACATTATAAGTCCTGATGAAAGATCTGGACCCATGAAGGCCCCAAGGAGACAGCTGAAACATGTTGACAAAAAAGATGCCAGGAGAATTATATTCATGTATTTTCCTAGTTGCCTTTAACTTTGGTACCAAAAATAAAGGGATACCATTGTAGTCTGTAGATATTTAAATCTTACTATTCACCCCAAAAAGAAATATCAAAGTACTCCCTTACCTCAGGCCAGGCCCATCCTGGTTTTCAAGGATAACGATGAAACCTGATGATGAAGCATGCCACTAATACAGTGGGC
This sequence comes from Pleurodeles waltl, assembly GCF_031143425.1. Classification (NCBI taxonomy): domain Eukaryota; kingdom Metazoa; phylum Chordata; class Amphibia; order Caudata; family Salamandridae; genus Pleurodeles; species Pleurodeles waltl. Next base: position 223,814,101 of record NC_090444.1, on the reverse strand, counting down.
GAGGCTCTTAAAATAAAACAGAAATGTACATTAGTTTATCACCACTTCAATCAGGTGTGCTCCAAGGATACCTTTGTGATTGGTTGGATAGCTTCCTGGCTCAAGATAAAGTCCACTATTTATATGTGGGCATAGGCTGGTGATCAAATCATACCCGCATCTTGCTGCACCCTGATGGTTACAGACAGTTTACTGATTGCAAAGCCTACCTGCTGCCCGATTAGCTAAACTTCACTTTTAGCAGGCCCAATGAGGCAGCCTTCAGGAGGAAGCAAGTCGGCCGCTGCGGGATCCCGGCTTTCGAGAATATGGGCGGAGTGATCATTGCCTGCAAGCTGCCGGTTTGCTACCTTCTCACCCCTACTGTGCCTGCCAACCTCAATATCGTCACTTGGCAGATATACTTCTGGCTCCAGCGAAGGCTGTCATTAGTGGAAACTACCTGAAGAGTTATCGGCAGAAGAGATAAGGGAGAATTTGCCCCCCTTCTTTTTGAATCCTCAAATTCTTAGAGTGCCTTTAGAGCATTAATTTAAATCTATAAAGTACTTTAACTGTGGCACTTTAAGGAGGTAGTTTGTATTGTAGAATGTGGATTTGTGGATGTCAAAGACGATAATTATTGTGCATGTAGACCAGAACTGTGAAAGATTGTTAAGGCCAGGGTGCGGGGTACAAGGTGGCTACACCAGTAGAAGATTAACTTGTACGGTGCGGGTGTGTTTCTGGGGCACCCCCTACTGCTTGGAGTTTGGTGTGCTGATTTTCCTGGGCTGGGACCATGTCCACCAGGCTACACTGCGGAGAGGTGGGGCAAATCGAAAGAGCGTTAGAGCACCAAAGAGTGCTGCACTTCGGGACACACACAAGACACACCCGGGTGCGTGCCCTGGCCAAAATCAGACCCGTCTTTTCCCATCATCAGCCAAAAGAGGCTGGACTGAGCTGTGTCTCTTGGATCCAGATGTACAACCTTTCAATTTTGTGAATCTCTAATTGAGATTTTTTGCAACTCGCAATTAGACACTTGCAAAATGAAATGTACTAATGTGTCTCAGACACATTTAGCGATTCCCAGTGGGGTCACAAATGACCTGCCTGATCAACATTCATGAGGTAGGTCACAATTTGCGACCCTATTGGAAATGGCCAGAACTCATAGGGATGGTGGCCTGCTGGTGACAGCAGACCACCATGTCTGTGACTGCTTTGTAAAGAACATTTTTTTTAAAAATGCAGCAGTATTCCTTAAAGGAAAACAGGATGCATTACAAAAAAAAAAAAAAGTTTCCATTCCATTTTTTCAGAGTGGGCAGTGGTCCGTAGGGGCAGGGGAGGGCACCTGTGGGCTCATTTTGAGCCCACAGGCCCCTTAACGCCTTCCCTGACCCAGGCGTTAAATAGTGGCGCAAATGCGGGTTTTTTTGACCCGCCACCTCCCGGGCGTGATTTTTGCCCGGGAGTATAAATACGACGCATTTGCGTCGCCGTCATTTTTTTAGACGGGAACGCCTTCCTTGCATCTCATTAACGCAAGGAAGGCGTTCATGCAAAAAAATGACGCTATTTGCCCATACTTTGGCGCTAGACGCGTCTAACGCCAAAGTATAAATATGGCGTTAGTTTTGCGCCGAATTTGCGTCGAAAAAAACGACGCTAATTCGGCGCAAACGGAGTATAAATACGGGCCCGGATATCTGCTTTAGCGTGTTCTCTTTTCATAAGGGCACAGTACGTGCAAGAAGAACAATGGTGGGGTAATCATTATGCTTGTTTCAAAAATTCTGTAATATGAATCCAGTGTGTCTTTTACTGTTTGGGTATTTTAGCTTATTTTAATTGTTTTGGTCATACATTTTAGCTCAGAATTCATTTTCACTGTGCACCTTACATGAGCGACATTACCAAGTCTGGTCCTATACTGCTGGATGAATCTGCAACAGTGAAGTGTGATATGTAAATTTGGAATAGTCTTGCTTCTGATGATTCTGTTTTGATATGACTGTTATTTATTATTTTTATATATCTATGAAGTTTTGTATTGACTTGTGTCTTTTAGAGCCATATTTGGCCAAAATTAAGATTGTATTGCTTGATTGATTCAGACGTCTTCAGTCAACCAGCGGATTTCCTAAAACAATTGTTAAAAGACAAGGAACATAAACAGTGACATAAAATAGGGACGGATACATTACAGAGGTTTCTACTTGCAAACACTCCAATGCGCAAATATTCTTTATTTGCTAGGGCAAAACTCACAGTTTAAGTGTAAAGGTGCATTAGTAGTAGCAAATAGATTTATTAAATTGAAGTCAACAAGGAAATGGGAGCTTGAAAGGGGCAACCCCATCTCTGTTGCAGGTCACTAGATTATGTATTAATGGTTAGAGATTATTACTAGGGTCACAATCCATTAATTATATTCTGACATCCGAAAGGGGTTAAGCATTTGCAAAATGAAAGCTGTCCTGCAATTTTTTATTTCGATTTCAGCCCCTGTCCTATAGGGATAGGAGCAGTAAACATTTTTTTGTAGTGTGGGAATGACGAGATGTAGGTCTGCTGTCCCTCAAAGGCCTACATCACTGCATTCACCGCATTTACAAATTTAAAATATTAAATATGCTTGACAGTTAACACCCTACTAACCTACAAATTCAACAGCCACAAAAAAAATGAAAAAAATAGTACTACAAAAAATTTAACAATGGCCATTAATAAAAAAAAATAATACTATAGAATGAATTATTATATTACGAAAAACTAAAACAAAATACATTTAATATACAATTTATTTGAAACAATGAAATAATTTACACAATTAGTAGTCTAATTTAACCAGATAGTTAAAACAATTAATTACCATTTTAGACCATCTATTAATTTTTTAAAAAATAAATATTTATAAAGTAACAATCAAATCAACAAATCAATTTAAAAGTTATAAGATAAACTATTTGGCAATTGTGGGGGGCGTGGCCAAGGCGTCAAGATGACGGACACACTTCTGTAGTGCTCCGAACCCCTCCGTCATCCGCCTTGAATCTACCCGGAATCCGACCTCGTAGATGACGCCCTCCTGCCTGGAGAACCTCGCCGCTCTCCCTTCCCGGGACTGGTGGCAAAGATCGGTGCTGGACCTGGTGGGGGGGCTCGGCGGAGCCCGGAGGATCTGCGGCCCGGAGCCGGATGCGAGGCGCAGCCGACGGTGTTGGGAGCGCCGAGGGCCCCGGGAGCGACAACAGTCTCAGTGGAGCTGCTCTAAAGGTGAGGACGGGGGTCGCCTCCTCCCTTTCTCCCTTTCCCCCCTCCCCTCCCCAACGGACGAGGGGCCGGGCCGGGTCCCTGATCGAGGGAGGCCGGGACCCTCGCTAAAGATGGTGGCAGGAGCAAGTAGCAGGGCAGGAGAGGCCCGATAGGGGGGCCGGCCCTGGTCACGGCCGCTGATTGAGACCACCGGAGCTGCTGGGAGCGGTGCGCGACTGAAGGAGAGTGACTCGCCCCCGGAGTGGGCACGAACAGAGGTACTGAGGCTGGGGCCCCCTGGGAGTCGGGGATGGGGCAGAGGGGAGGGCACTGACCCTCGTGAGAAAGGGGCCCTTTTTCCTCGGTGGTGGGCCCTTCCTCCCCCTCCTCCGCTGTCCCTTGCCTCCCCTCTTTTCTTTCCCCCACCCTGGGGGCAACAAGGAGAACAACGCCCAGTGACTGGTGGGGCCAGAGGACGGGACACATCGTGGGGTACTGGCCCCCCCTTTCCTCTTCTCCTTCCTCTCCTTACCCCCTTGCGGTTCCTCACTTCCCGGGCCAGAGCCGTGGCTGGGGCGCAGTGGGGCCCAGAGACTGCGCTGCATTGGAGGGACGTTCGGACGCCCCCTGGCGAATGGTTGGAGGAGAGGGTGGTCGGTGGCCCTTGAAGACACACCGGACCATGGCCTGGCACAGACGGATTTCGCCCCCAGGCTCGGATGGTGAGCCGCTGGAGACAGGTGGAAGAGGCGGGGACCTGGCTTAGACTGTTGCTGAGACGGTGGGTGTCTGGGGTCCTGCGCCGCACCCGGAGAGAGGCCCCAGCTGAACTCCAAAACTCCGACCTAGATCCCTGCAAAGAGTCACAGTAGGACCATGGGCAAAGACAAGACAACTCGACAATCGACAGCCCAAACGCCAATAGAACAATTCGCCACGAGCGCAATTGGGCCCAGAACAGAGGCCCGCACTCCGGGCGAAAAGGAAGATCAACCGACGACTGCCGGAGATCTGGAGACGATTCTTTGGGCCATCCATACGTCCCAGGCCGCGGTGGGGGCCAGGGTGGGAGAGGTCAGGGAGGAGATGTTCTTGGTCCGGCAGGACCTTCGCAACACCACGGCTCGTATTACAGAGGCAGAGACCAGGATATCTGTGGTGGAGGATGAAGTGAATGCCCTCAAGTCACAGGTATCAACACTCACATCCTGTACATCGGAGCTATACCGAAGGGCTGAAGACGCAGAGATTGGTCAAGACGAAACAATCTCAGGGTGGTCGGCCTTCCGGAGGCCACGGCTGCGGCGTCTCTTGCCACATTCTTGGAAGAGTGGTTGTGCTCCTGGATCCCGGTAGAACGTCTCACCCCATGGTTTGCCATCGAGAGGGCCCATAGAGCTCTACAGATGAAGCCCCCGCCGGGATCTCGGCCGAGACCAGTGATACTCCGCCTTTTTAACTTTAAAGACAGAGACATGATCCTACAAGAGGCCCGTTCTAAAGGGGACCTCCTTTGCAACGGGGTTAAAGTCCTCCTCTTTCCCGACTACAGACGAGATGTACAACAATTGCGGCGCTCATTTCTTGAAGTCAAGTAATGGATATTTGTAAGGAAATGCCTCCTTGGCATGGTTACCCCCTGACTTTTTGCCTTTGCTGATGCTAAGTTATGACTTGAAAGTGTGCTGGGACCCTGCTAACCAGGCCCCAGCACCAGTGTTCTTTCCCTAAACTGTACCTTTGTCTCCACATTTGGCACAACCATGGCAATCAGGAAAGTCCCTTGTAACTGGTACCCCTGGTACCAAGGGCCCTAATGCCAGGGGAGGTCTCTAAGGGCTGCATCATGTCTTTTGCCACCCTAGAGACCCCTCACTCAGCACATGCACACTGCTTCACAGCTTGTGTGTGCTGGTGGGGAGAAAAATGACTAAGTCGACATGGCACTCCCCTCAGAGTGCCATGCCAACCTCACAGTGCCTGTGACATAGGTAAGTCATCCCTCTAGCAGGCCTTACAGCCCTAAGGCAGGGTGCACTATACCACAGGTGAAGGCATATGTGCATGAGCACTATGCCCCTACAGTGTCTAAACAAAACCTTAGACATTGTAAGTGCAGGGTAGCCATAAGAATAAATGGTCTGGGAGTTCGTCAAACACGAACTCCATAGCACCATAATGGCTACACTGAAAACTGGGAAGTTTGGTGTTAAACTTCTCAGCACAATAAATGCACACTGATGCCAGTGTGCAATTTATTGTAAAATACACCCAGAGGGCATCTTAGAGATGCCCCCTGAAAACATACCCGACTTCCAGTGTAGGCTGACTAGTTTCTGCCAGCCTGCCACACACCAGACATGTTGCTGGCCACATGGGGAGAGTGCCTTTGTCACTCTGTGGCCAGGAACAAAGCCTGTACTGGGTAGAGGTGCTTCTACCTCCCCCTGCAGGAACTGTAACACCTGGCGGTGAGCCTCAAAGGCTCACCCCCTTTGTTACAGCACCACAGGGCATCCCAGCTAGTGGAGATGCCTCCGGCCACTGCCCCCACTATTGGCGGCAAGGTTGGAGGAGATAATTAGAAAAACATGGAGGAGTCACCCACCAGTCAGGACAGCCCCGAAGGTGACCCTCACTTTTAGAAATACTCCATCTTGTGGATGGAGGATTCCCCCAATAGGATTAGGGATGTGCCCCCCTCCCCACAGGCAGGAGGTACAAAGAGGTTGTAGCCACCCTCAAGGACAGTAGCCATTGGCTACTGCCCTCCCAGACCTAAACATACCCCTAAATTCAGCATTTAGGGGCTCCCCAGAACCTAGGAAACGAGATTCCTGCAACCTTAACAAGAAGAAGGACTGCTGACCTGAAGCCTTGCAGTGAAGACGGAGACGACAACTGCTTTGGCCCCAGCCCTACTGGCCTGTCTCCCAACTTCGAAGAAAACTGCAACAGCGACGCATCCAACAGGGACCAGCGACCTCTGAAACCTCAGAGGACTGCCCTACAACCAAGGACCAAGAAACTCCAGTGAACAGGGGCCCTGTTCAACATCCTGCAGCTTCTTTGCAACAAAGAAGCAGCTTTAAAGACTTCACGTTTCCCGCCGGAAGCGTGAGACTTTCCACTCTGCACCTGACACCCCCGACTCGACCTGCGGAAAACAAACACTACAGGGAGGGCTAACCGGTGACTGCAAGCCCGTAAGTAGCCAGAGACGAACCCCTCAGCCCCTACAGCGATGCCTGCAGAGGAAATCCAGAGGCTCCCCTTGACCGCGACTGCCTGAAATAAGGGACCCAACGCCTGGAACCAACACTGCACCCGCAGCCCCCAGGACCTGAAGGAACCGAACTCCAGTGCAGGAGCGACCCCCAGTCGATCCTCTGCATAGTCCAGGTGGTGGCTACCCCGAGGAGACCCCCTGTGCCTGCCTGCATCGTTGAAGAGATCCCCGGGTCTCCCCATTACTTCCTATACAAAACCCGAAGCCTGTTTGCACTCTGCACCCGGCCGCCCCTGTGCCGCTTAGGGTGTACT